>NC_134515.1:30188448-30903448 GCF_027942865.1 Odontesthes bonariensis | reverse complement strand
AGGACAACAACCCCGCCTTTGCGCTTACCGCTCGTACTCAGGTCTCGATCCGCTCGTACGGCTGTGAAGCTGGGTATGTCCACACATGAGTCTGCTGTGTTGTTGTTCAGCCAGGACTCAGACAGACAGATCAAACTGCTCTCGCTCATCACACTTGTTTTGTAGCGAGTTAGCGTTTCCCATAATCACAGAGGGCAGAAAAGGCCTGTACTTCCACCTCCTGTTGTGCCTCTCCCATGCATGTATACCGGGATGAGGACAGTGGTCAAATCAAATAGCCAAGTCCAGATGCAACCATAGCTCAACTTAAGTGTGCATGTAACCATGCCCACTGTTCCTTGGACACCTGGCATGATTGATGCCTTTATAATTGTGATATTGAGTCTTTTTTCAAGAATCTATCTTCCTTTCAAAGTGAACTCAGTAACTTGAGAACAACTATAATGTGATGAAGATCCCAATTAAAACAAATAAAAAAGATTAGTGTTGCTGAAGTTTTCATGAACACGGAACTACAATACTCAGAAATATTACCCTTCAACGTTGTAATGTCACTCTTCCACAACTGAAGGCAATCTTTCATACCCAAGAAGAAACTGGTGAATCAGATTCTACAGATAGAAATGAGCGTGTGCAGGGTTGAAGCACAAAACTGCCAAAATCAGGACAACAAATAGGACACCATGCTCTCACCTGATTGTGCTGGTTCAGTTGGCTACTGAATGTGACAGTGAGGTTGGTGGCTGCACTTGGGGTGTTGGTGCTGGCAAACATGGTTTTCCCATTCTCAAAGGTGCTGCATCTGCGTTTGCATATATCCATGTTTTGGAAGCAAGACTTCACACTGTTGAGTTAAAATAGCAGCATAAGAATCATCAGACAGGAGCAGCCCTGGATTTCTGGAGCTGCAACGCTTCTTAATTCTTCCCTGTGAGAAGCCTCTCTGTTTTCCTTACTGTGAGCTGTGAGGGAAGTGCAGCAGGTGTGTCATGTTGACAAAAGGGTGGTTCAGCGTCTTCATGGGTGTGATCCTTTTGTCTGCGTCGAGCGTCAGCATCTTCTTCAGCAGGTCTATAAACTCCCGCCTGTCGGCCTTCTCTGCCAGGATGTCGGTGCCTTCCAGGGTCGTCATGTTCACCTGCGGGAGGGTTAGTGTTTGTCACACACCATCTACGCGAATTTGTATCCATAAATATATTAAATGTAAGTCAAGTCAAGTTTATTTGTATAGCACATTTCATGTAAAAAAACAATTCAAAGTGCTTTACATAAAATAAAAGCATTACAGCAGAGAGTGGAAGAAGCATTAAGAATACATAAAAGAATATAAAAAGAAACAAATAAAATGATTAAAATTATTTAAAATGATTAAAAACAAGCAACGGTCTAGATAATTTAAAAGATACCCGACAGATTTCATGTATAGACACATGAGAAAAATGTTTTTAACGTGGATTTAAAAATCTCTACATTTGGTGAAAGTTTAATCTCCACTGGCAGTTTGTTCCACTTGTTTGCAGCATAACAGCTAAATGCTGCTTCTCCATGTTTAGTCTGGACTCTGGACTGGACCAGCTGATCTGAGTCCTTGGATCTAAGAGCTGTGCTGGGTTTATATTCTCTGAACATATCACAGATGTATTTTGGGCCTAAACCGTTCTGGGATTTGTAAACCATCAGCAGGCTTTTAAAATCTATTCTGTGACTGACTGGAAGCCAGTGTAAAGATTTTAAAGCTGGTGTGATGTGTTTAGATCTTAGTCTGGGTTAAAACTCTAGCAGCAGCGTTTTGGATGAGCTGCAGATGTTTAATGCTCTTTTTGGGAAGTCCAGTTGAAAGAGCATTACAGTAATCGAGTCTACTGGAGATGAATGCATGGATGAGTTTCTCCTGGTCTTTTTGGGAGAGGAAACCTTTAATTCTGTTGATGTTTCTGAGGTGGTAGAAAGCTGCCTTGGTGACAGCTTTGATGTGGCTGCTGAAAGTCAGATCTGAGTCTAAACTAAACAGTTTGACAACATTACGTGTAAATGACACTTCAGAAGTGCAGCAGTTAATCTGAAATTTAAAGGTTACCTGCATCATATCATCCAGACAGTTGAAGATGTATTTTCTTGCCTCCTTTGACTTGATGCCCATCTCTGCCTCATGCTCTGCGGGTGTCTGCAGGACCGAAAACAGCCACATCAAGTCCTCATCTTATGTACTGCACAAATAGTTCATGCAGAAATGTTGGGTTTTTTCTCTTTCTGGGTTCAAATCAGTGGCGTTACCTACTTTGAGTCTCCAGAGTGGGTAGCTCGAGTCGGGGCCTCTGTTGAAAAAGCGGCTGGTCTTCGTTCCTGCACTGAGCAGGTACTCAGCGGGAAGGCCCTGTGTCTGGGAGATGTAGCGAATCTGAGAGAAACCAGTGCAACATAGTGTGACAATGATGTGCTCCTTGTGATAGACAGTGGTGCTTATTTGTGCTCAATAGCAGTTAAGGGCAGTCACAATGTCTAGCCACACAATTGGACTGTTTGTAAAGCACATATGCCACTTCTTTATTGGCAGAGTCGCTTAAGGACAAAGTGGCAAAGAACATCTAGAGGGGCCATAGAGTTTTTGCTGGGAAGTTAGCATTCGATCCTTTGAGCTCTGTGAGTTGTGGGGTGGGGTCTTTGTGGATTGGACTTCCCATGTGTGACATCATATCTGGCACTGGATCGCTGTGACGCTTTGCTTTGCGGTAAGACGTATTGCATCACTTCCTGTTACCTTGCTTGTGTACTGTGGTATTTCTTGCTCCTCTTGGACTACTGATAATCACTTTATTTCTATCTATAACTTACACAATTTTGCATAGTTAACTCTATAGCTGTTCTAACACACTCCTACAGATCTTTAATCTCACTTTTTAGCGGTGTGTCTCGTTCTCTAGCTTAGCATGGCTACGTAGAATCCTATTTAAAACTGCTGGCTAAGGATAAACATAAATACGGTAAAATATTTATTCACGTCGGCGTTAATGACACCCGGTTACGCCAATCGGAGGTCACTAAAATTAATGTTGTATCGGTGTGTAATTTTGCCAAAACAATATCAGACTCCGTAGTTTTCTCTGGACCCCTTTCAAATCTGACCAGTGATGGCACGTATAGTCGCATGTCGTCCTACAATCGCTGGTTGTCTAGATGGTGTCCAGCAAACAACGTGGGCTACATAGATAATTGGCAATCTTTCTGGAGAAAACCTGGTCTGATGAGGAGAGACGGCATCCATCCCACTTTGGAAGGAGCGGCTCTCATTTCTAGAAATATGAACAAATTTATTTGTCACCCTAAAACAAGACAACCCAGGGTTCAGACCAGGATGCAGAGTTGTAGTCTTACACACTTCTCTGCAGCTTCCCACCTGCTGCTACCCACCCAATCAATTAACACAAAATCCTCTTGTGCAAAAAAAAAAATTAAAACAAAAACTTTAACTGAACAAAAACATCAAACTATTAAATGTGGTTTGCTGAATGGAATAAAGTGAGAGAAATGCACAGCTGCTTGTCTGTTTTCTTAGTTTCTTTTGGCCATATTTTGTTTGTTGTGAAGTTGCATTTTTTATTTTTTTTTTACCTGCAAAGAGTTACCTTATCCTTTGTTAGTGTTGACTGTCCAACTGAAACATTTGTCACTGTTCCTCTGCTGGCTAATAAGCTTTAATGAGTGTGCAAAAATGCCCCCTTGCAGACAGTGAGACAACAAACAAGAGACAAGTGGAAGGCAGGCTGGAGACTAAATGGTAAGATTGCATACTTTAAATGTAAAGTGATGGGCAGGATTTGCTTTGACCAAATTGTAGTGGAGCACAGTGCTGATTTGTTACTCCACTGGCACCAGAGTACTGTTTTAAAAATATATGGATTTAACTGATGTATGAGAAATGCAAACTGATTGAGCTCCGCATTTAGAGCCAGTTATGCTTGACAGAAGCAGAATTTCTGTGACAAGTATCATATAATTAGGGCTGGGCAAGTTAACTCGTTATTATCGCGTTAACGCATTAATTATTTAACGCCGATAAATATTTTATCGCGCATTAACGCATGTTTTATTATTTTTTTTTAAAACATTTTTTTATCAATTAATTGATTTATGAGATTAAAAATTTTAATCGTTTCCCAGCCCTACATGTAATTAATGTGACTTCTAAGGACAAAACGGCTTAGATAAATGCAGAGATGTGCATGCATCTGATCAGATGACCACAGAGCCCATGTTCCAGTACTATGTACCATTTAAAGGGGATAATTCATAGGAGTTAATGAAAAAAAACGAGAAATAAACATGAACCGTTTCATTTTAGGACTGTGAACGTGGTTCAGAATTTCAAATGGTGAATTATGAACTTGGACAAATTCAGTTTCAATCAGTCTGAACTGAACTTTGGACTACCCCTTGTAAAGTGTGAACATGCACAACACTAATCCTGATGTGTCAAACATTTAACTTAAAAGAGAGTGTACTTTCATTTTCACATGACTGTAAAAGTCACTTCATGGTATTTATGCGAGTGCTGCAGATGACCTGGTCGTACTCTGAGGCACCGGGATAAAGGGGCCATCCCAAGAACAGCTCAGCAATGACGCATCCCAAAGACCACATGTCGATCGCTTCACAGAAAGGAAGACCCAGAATGATCTCTGGAGCTCTGCAATTACATCAGATCAGTAGATGACATGATCACAGGACAAATACAATCGGGCAATAATTGGAAGTTCTGGGCCAAGATCCAAACCTGTAATATCGTGACTGCAGGTAGGTGGAACAAACCGCTTTGGACACGTGGCTAGCAGAGCCGAAATCAATGACCTTCACCCTGTATGGCTGCCTGAGAGGGTCGACCAACATGATGTTCTCAGGCTTCAAGTCGGCGTGTATCAGTCCCAGGCTTTTCAGCTTCATCAGTGCAGTGGCTACCTGCTGCAGGATGGGTCTGATACACTTGAGCAACAGAGGACTGAACTTGCTGTGTTTCAGGAAGTCGTATAGGTTCTGCTCCAGCATCTCAAACACAAGGCACGTGTGGTTCTTGTGCTGGAAACACTCGTACGAGCGGACAAAGTTGAACTCGTCAGCGTTCTCCGTGCTCAGTCTGCTGAGAATGCTCACCTAGAGGGAAAGGAGGATGGCTGATTAATGGATAGATGATTAATGGATTAACTGGATAGATATTGTACTATACTGTGAATGCTCTCACAGGTTTACAAACCAGAATTTTAAACGTTTTTAAGCTGTTTAACAAAACACATTCAAAGTAGAAAATAGTAACAGCGGATAATAACACTCAGCAGAGTAAAGATCTCCCTCCAGGAAGGTGACATGTCATCACCGAAGTCTACTACTAGAACCAGCGACCCACAAACATTGAATGCAGTCACAGTTGAGGCATGACAAAGCATCACAAAGGTGGACAAAACATGCTTTGGTGATAATTATGGCTTTCAGGCCTCTATATATTATTATTCCCCCAATTTTAATCCAATTTATTAGATACACTTTACAGGGGCCCCCCCATGAGCTGTCACCTTACCGTGGAGGGGGGGGGGGGGTTTGCGTGCCCCAATGAGTCTGGGAGCTATGTTGCTCGGGGCTTAAAGCCCCCGGTAGGGTCACCCATGGCAAACAGATCCTAGATGAGGGACCAGACAAAGAACAGCTCATAAGACCCCCTATGAAGAACAAAATTGTTTGACGAGAGGGTAGCCTCCCTCCGCCTTAGGGTGGGGGGACGAGTCCTGACTGTTGTTTGTGCTTATGCACCGAACAGCAGTTCAGAGTACCCACACACTCTCCTGGAGGAGGCACTGGAGAGTGCTCCTCCAGGAGACTCCCTCGTCCTGCTGGGGGACTTCAATGCTCACGTGGGCAATGACAGTGAGACCTGGAAGGGCATGATTGGGAGGAACGGCCCCCCCGATCTGAATCAGAGTGGTGTTTTGTTATTGGACTTCTATGCGCGTCACGGACTGTCCATAACGAACACCATGGTCAGGCATAAGGGTGTCCATATGTGCACTTGGCACCAGGACACCCTAGGCCACAGCTCGATGATCGACTTTGTGGTTGTATCGTTGGACATCCGGCCGTATGTCCTGGACACTCGGGTGAAGAGAGGGGCAGAGCTGTCAACTGATCACCACCTGGTGGTGAGTTGGCTCCGCAGGTGGGGGAGGAAGCTGGCAGACCTGGCAGGCCCAAACGTATCGTGAGGGTCTGTTGGAAACGGCTGGTGGAATCCCCTGTAAGGAGGAGTTTCAACTCCCACCTCCGGCAGAGCTTCAACCATGTCCCGGGGGAGGTGGGGGACATTGAGCCCGAATGGGCCATGTTCCGTGCCTCCATTGTTGAGGCGGCTGACCGGAGCTGTGGCCGCAAGGTGGTCGGTGCCTGTCGTGGCGGCAATCCCCGAACCCGCTGGTGGACACCAGTGGTGAGGGAAGCCGTCAAGCTGAAGAAGGAGTCCTATCGGGCCTTTTTGGCCAGTGGGACTCTGGAAGCAGCTGATGGGTACCGAAGCGGAAAGCGGCCTCGGCGGTTGCTGAAGCAAAAACTCGGGCTTGGGAGGAGTTCGGGGAGGCCATGGAGAATGATTTCCAGACGGCCTCGAAGAGTTTCTGGTCCACCATCCGGCGGCTCAGGGGTGGAAAGCGGTGCATCGTCAATACCGTGTATGGTGAGGGCGGGGCTCTGCTGACTTCAACTAGGGACGTCGTGAGTCGGTGGGGGGAATACTTTGAGGGCCTCCTCAATCCTACCAACACGCCTTCCAATGAGGAAGCAGAGTTGGGGGGCTCGGACGTGGGGCCTCCCATTTCTGGGCCTGAGGTTGCCGAGGTGTTCAAAAAACTCCTCGGTGGCAAGGCTCCGGGGGTGGATGAGGTCCGTCCCGAGTTCCTCAAGGCTCTGGATGTGGTAGGGCTGTCTTGGTTGACACGCCTCTGCAGCATCCCTCGGGGACTCTTGTGGGGGGTGCTCCGGGAGTATGGAGCCCCTTGATATGGGCTGTTCGGTCTCTGTATAACCGGTGTCAGAGTTTGGTCCGTATTGCCGGCAGTAAGTCGGACATGTTTCCTGTGAGAGTTGGACTCCGTCAGGGCTGCCCTTTGTCACTGATTCTGTGCATAATTTTTATGGACAGAATTTCTAGGCGCAGCCAGGGCGTTGAGGGGGTCCGTTTTGGTGCCGTGTTGTTGTTATTGGGGGCTTTCTACACCCAAATCCATGGTAAAAATACATACATTTCCAGGCCAAACTTTATGTGCAGAGAATATGCAATAATAATGGCCAAAAAAATAGCATAATATTTTATATCTTATTGGAATGTAAAGTGTACCAGTGATGTTGGAAAATGTATTGGATTAATCGAGGAGAAATAAAGACGTGGATTAGATCAGAAACTGATGTACAGCACAACTTAACATTTCCTGGGAGTGTTAAATGAAACAGAAAGTTCTTAGAATTGAACATCAGGTAAGAAACTGAGTTGTTGCTCAAAGTCTTGTTATTAGCACTTTGCATTAAGACTGGAACCACTGATATAAGCCGCTTTCGGACTGTAGGAACCTTTGGCAGTTCTAATAACCTTTTAATCCGCGGGGCCGTTTTCTCCCGTGTTCAGACATACAGGAACTCGGGGCCATCTCCCTCAGTTCCTATAACTATTTAGCTCCTTCTCCGAGGTCGGGTCTTTTCATGCTTCTATAGAACGCATCTGACGTAGGTGTTTGGTGGTCGGTAGCTCCGCCCCTTGTCATGCTGTCACGGCTGAAATGTTTCCTCATAGGACACGGACACAACCTGCGGGTGTTTAATAAGTTAAACTTACACTTGTCTCCTTTGTCTGCAGCGCTCTGCTCTCCTTTCTTCCTTCATGAAATGAAAAAGTATCTCCTGACTCTCTCTGTGAGCTCTTCCAGCCTCGATATTAGACGCCTGATGTGATCGTCCATGATTAATATCACCATCATGCAGACCATGAACACGGTGGCCTCCCCGCTCTCCATATTAGCTTCTTGGTGGTGTTTTTTCTTCTCTAATTACTTTTACCGAGTTCTGTTTTGTTGTTGAATGTGGCGCTAAACGGCTAACGTAACAAGTCACTGACGCAGACGGCTGCGCGCGGCGCATCAGTCCCTATCAGTTCCCGACTCATGTGCGAATGCAGACTGAAACAGAAGGACAGTTATCAGAACGAAATTCGAGTAGGACAGTTCTGATAACTGCGTTCTTAGAACGGCTCTGTCCGAAAGCGGCTATAGAGACAGCTATCACAGAATTACTTTGCTACTGAATAAAAACTTTTAAAACATGATCATTCCAAAGCAACTTCTGGCCATTAATTCTACAACTATTGAACAGATTTCTAGACATCTTTCCTTGATCTTTCCAAAGCTTTACGCTTAACCAAACTGCTGCTTTTGTTATTTTCAGCACAACATACTCACCTCAATTTGGCCTTGTCGAGCATAAGAAGGATGGTTTTTCAATATCTTAATCGCCACTATCTCATTGGTGCCCCTCTTCCAGCATTTTGCCACCTGTCCAAAGGTGCCGCGTCCCAGAAACTCCAGCACCTCGTAACTGTTGGACATGGAGCACAGAATCTCATGTTGGACCAGCTGGTAGTCGCCCTCACTGTGGGAGTTGCTGCTCTTGGTGGTGGAGGTGGAGTGTGCTATGGACTGAGCGGTGGTGGTTCCCCCTCCGCCACCTGTGCGGTTGGAGACCACAGGGGCTGAGAGCTCCTCCAGTATCTGCACGCTGTCGCTGCTGTCCACCTCCTCGCTCTTCCTCTTCAAGCTGTACTGCTTGTGGTAAAGGTCGCAGGACTGGGAGGAGGACTCTGCATCCTTTATGCGTCGACTGGAGGATGAGGAGGAAGACGAGGAGGAAGGAGGTCCATGAAGGCTACCTGTACTGTCCGCTGCCCGCACCACTGTCTGCTCCCGGGAGCCGGCCGTAGCCGGGTGCACCTGGTTGGAGTTGTATGCCAGGTTGAAATTGGACCCGGAGGTGGAGGCTGCAACTCCCTGGGATGGACTCTGCTGGTAGTAGCTGCTGTCCGCCAGCTGGTTGGACGCATCCCAGGCAGGGTTCTCCACTTTGAGCCTCTTTGAACGAGAGTAAGCACTGGAGGACACAGAGGGAGAGGAGAACACCTGGAACTGCGACGCCATGTCTGTGGACAAGATTACAGATGAGCATCAACAGGAGATCTGACGCCACCAGCGACAAAGATGATGCCATTGTGTTGACAATTCTGTGCCTTTTTCATAATTCAATGTGTTTATTTTAGTTTAACATCTGTTAAAGTTCCTGTGTGTGACATTCAGAGCGATCTATTCACATAAATTGCCTTTTTAAAAATCAGCAAATAACACCGCTGTTTTTCCTACACTCTTGGAAGTTGAGGGCCTTGAGGGTGCGCGGTTCCAGTTGACTGCAATTTGCGCCACTAGATGTCAATATATCTACACACTGGACCTTTGGCTTAAACCTATTTGGCGTGTGTTTCCATTATGCAGTACGGGTCGGGTCGGAACGGTTCGCTTATTTCAGTGTTTCCATTACCACGAAAGTGTACCGATCCGTACTGTACGTTACCATTTTCATAACCCTTCTGCTTGGGGTACCTAGCACACAGGACCAGTTCCAGGCTCTGCTCTTCGTTGTTGGTGAGGAGGCTGTGCAGCGGGAGCTCGATGGCGCTGTGCGAAATGAAAAAGTTTTCCAGCTGATTGCCGCAAAAATGGCAGAGAGTGGTTTCAACTGGACGGCGAGCCGGTGTCGCATTAAGCTGAAGAAGCTTGGAGGTGGTTCGAAATTATGGATGTTATTTGTTATTTTCCGTTATTTGCTATTTACGCGTCGGCACGCACTCTGCCCACCCCTGAGGGTCCCCTTTGTACAGTGGGAACGCAAGCTGACCCCAAAGCGACCCGACCCGTACCATTCCGAACCGACCCGTACTGCATAGTGGAAACGAGACTTTTGTGACCAAAACTACATAAAAGCACAACAAAGTGTTTGTCCTCAACTTTGAATAAAAACAAATGCAGAGCAAAAAAATAAATAATTTGCTTCACTAATTTGTACCCCACACATACAGCTTGTTTAGCTTGTCAAAGGAAAAATCTGATATTTTTCAACCTCAACCAACTTAGTACATAATAAGATTGCCACCTTTCATGTGGGTGACCTGGGTTCAAATCCCCTTCATGAAAGGTACTATCTCCACTAGGAGTCCTTAGGCAAGATCCCCTTACCCTTTCCCTGTATTTCGCTTTGGATAAAAGCATCTGCCAAATGCATAAACATAAACATTTAAAAAAAAAAAAGAATACAACATATAACATATTCAACAAAGTGAAGGAAACTAACAGGCACAAGTTGTTATGTCTGCTTCATTCGGGACACGATCTCTTTTGACATCTCACTGGGAAATCTTGTGAGGGGTAAATTTCTTTTCTCCCACAAAAACAGTATACACATGAGTGAGAGCAGAGGCAGCTGCCCTGACTGAATGCTACACAGTCGGAATACAAAATGAACACCTGTCCGTGTTTGCACTTTCCCAAACCAGTTTCTGCAAGTGCATCTCTTGGGGTTCAGCAGTCTTCTTGCACAGCCTTCATATGTTTTACAGTGCAAGTGAATAATTTTCTTTTTGTGAGCAGATTATTACTATAATTTATTTTTTATTGTTTGTTAATTGACAGGAATTATTGATGGAACTATGGAAATTACAGCCAAAAACTCAGTCAGACCCTCAGTCAGATGTTTCCTCTTTCCTCTTACCATAAATATATTTTGTTGCATTATTGCTATGCTTCTATATCTATGTGTCTCCTTGCTCCTATGGAATCTCAATAAAGATTCAACTGAGCTGGAAGCCTGGCAGTGTTATCTATATATTCATTGTTGTATACAACTCACATGAAAAAAAAAACAACAAGTCCATTTTTGTTGCTTCCTGGTTCAATTATAATCTCCTTTTCCCCAATTAGACAAATTACAACTGGGTGAATAACAGAAAATCAGTAGAGCATCATGAAACCTCTAAAGTCACATTTGACTAAGAAAAGAAGTAAGTCTCACACTTGACTTTTGAACAAACTATTTAGTTTATCTACTTTGCGAATCTTTTGTTTGCTTATTAATCACACAAACGAAGAGAAGCTGCAGGCTGTTCAACCAGACAGATTTAACAACTTTATATGTTCATTTAAAAACAAAAACAAAAACAAAAAATGGGGGGGGGGGGGATTTCACATCTAAAGCAGCTAGAATGAGAGTAGACAATACAAGAAAAGCAAAACAAGACAGACTCAATGTCACATGAGCATGAGCTGTCAGAGTTTGGTCCTTCAGTACCGGGGCTGCCTGACAGGAAGCAGACCGGCACCGGCCACCAGTGACAGTACCTGGAATTTGCTCACTGAGCGCCGCCGATCAGACGTCAAGGCCTCACCATCTTCTCGCAGGACTCCGTGTGGTGCTGCAGCGAACCAGCAGAGCTGTTAGCTCCCTGCAGGAGCTCCCACGGCTGCGGCACGGCCGAGCTCCGAGCCAAAAGCCCGCAAACCTGCAACCAGCATCCGAGGGCGCGTCTGACTCCAATGCGCAATCACATCGCGCGTCAAGCGAGCAAAAACATGCACCGAGACCCGTCAAAATATCAGATGTCATCACGACGGGCACCACCGCCTTGGACCAAGCTCCATCATCACCAGAGCGTCTGCTCCGCTCGTCCTGCTTCCTGCCGACGGCGCTGGTGACGTATATCACGTCTCGCCAGCGCCGAAGAGCGTCTATCTTTACTTCGTCTGACGAGACGATCTGACAAGCTTGCGATGATGAGCCTTCTCACAGGACAAGATGGGCTTCTAATACCCTTTGATGACACATACAATTTTCTTTTTTAAAGGATTTGCTTACATGATAAACTGTCTCTGGCTGCTTTTTCTTCTCTTAGGTACCATTGTTCGTTTTATTTCGTGTTTTTGTTCACTTTATTTATCTCTACCTGTATTTGTCGGCTTCTGTTTATTGCCATTGCACCATAACAAATTCCTTGTATGTAAAAACATACTTGGCAATAAAAAGGAATTCAGATTCTGACTGATGTGATGAATGTTTCCCTAGAGTTTTTTATCCAGTGCCCTCCTGTTTCTCACTGACTCAGAAGTCCTCAGGTTCCAGGGGCGGATCTAGAAAAATATTTATGGGGTGACAAGAGGGGGGCAGGAATTTTTGAGGGGTGGTAATATGGCAGATGTATATATACTGAATTTAATCAGTTTGATGAGAAATAGTATGTACACACTACGCAAGGGCACAGGCTGCCATTTACTTACCTGACTCCCACCCTCTGGTATTCGCATACCATCTGGGACGAGCCCACAACCGACATGATTTCAAATGGGGCTATTTTTTCTAAAACTCGTGCATGTGATTGGATGAAGAATCTGTCCGTCATCTTGACTGACACGCCACTTCAGCCACTCCCAATGACTCAACCCGTGACGTAGCTCAGAGCTTACTCCCGCCCTCTGGAGCATGAATGGGCGGCCGTAACGCGGCCATAACGCGGCCAAGTCCCACCCAGCGATTAATGATTGGCTCTGATTATTTTCTAATCGGACGAAACACATATGACTCCCAGGCTCCTCAGATGGTTGTCTGAGGAAAGGGAACGCCCCCGCGTGTAGTTGGTGAACGCAGCCAGATGACGTGAGTCAGGTTAGCCATTTACAACTCATACAGACAAATTTAGTTAGTTTCTGGACAGTTTTATAATGTATATACAAAAGAGATAACAATAACAACAACACTGCTTCATGTTCAGCAGGATTTACACCAGTGTCACATTTAAAAAAAATTTTTCTCACACTTTAGGTTTTATTAAAGGTGATATCAGATTTTCTCAGTTTCCATAAAAAATTTAAAAAAATACATAAATTTGCAGCTTCTTTGAGGTCATCATTTTAACAGCTTTGTAAAGGCTCACCAGTGAGCATAACATGAAGTTGTCATGCCTATAACAGCTGAATGCGGCGATTTCCATGTTGCTCAGCAAAACGCTTCACAAACTTATCTAGATCTAATGCTTTTGTGCGTTTTGACTCAATGCTGAGTACATCCAAACTCGATAGTCTCTTTTCTGTCATAGTAGACCGCAAATAAGTCTTTATGAGCCTGAGAGATGAAAAACTTTGTTCACAGGATGCACTGCTCACAGGTAAAACAACTGCTATTTTACACAATCTGAACAACTCATAAAAAACATCCTGGTATGGGTCCAAAGACTGAGCGAACTCCATTAGAGTGGTAGGAAACTCCCCCCCCCCCTTTCTGTCTAGTACTCTCCTCGTCTGATGCAACTCATGTTTGAGATCCTCAATATTTGAATCATAAGCTTGAGCCAATAAAACAACAGCCTCCTCCCTCAAAAAAGTTGGACTTGACGAATTTAGTGCCTAGACACCCTGCATAATGTTACAATTTGTGTTTGAAAATCTTCTTCCAATTTCTCCAATCATGTTATCCAGAACCAGATAGTACACAGAGACACAAAACGTGTGTTTGCTATCTGGAACTACATGCTGTCCCAAGGTGTGGTGGATGACAGTATCCTGAAGCACCTTCGTTGTCTGTCTTGGCCTCTTTGGTTTTCGCTGAGTCGGGTCAATGTTACTTCGTTGACATAAATCAACTGTTTCACGCCACATTTCCTCAAAAGAGGCTTGACTACGGTACTGGACCAGTGTCTCTTTAAGTGCTTCAATAAGTTCTACCGCCTTAGCATAGTCCACTGTTTTAGACTGGAGCATGTCTGATAAAAATGTGGAGTCACTCAGGACCTTTCTGAACAGAACAAGAGATCCAGCAAAATTCAGATCAATTTGAGCCAATATCCCTCTTGCTTCAACAGCTCTTTGTGGATGGTTCTCAGATGCTATCTCTTCAAGCACCTGTACTGAGTCGAGAGACTCCCTGTGACCCCGCTGTGCTATGTTTTCTGTGGCTGTTAGAACTAAAATTTCAGCTAATGTTTTAATGTAGTATTGGTTTTCAGCCACCTGCTTCTTTTTTTGCTCATCCATTAGTCCAAACATTGAGGTATTTCTCAATGTATCTGATGACAGATATTTATCTGATGATTCATCCATGATTTTCTTGTTCTCTGTCCATGCAAGCATTGCATTTACATGGCTTTCAGATCTGGCATGAGAACAGAAACCACTGTCTTTCATTGTAGCCTTTTCCCAGTTCCGATAACCCTCGAATAAGGTGAAAACAGTCCTTAGAGCATCTGGGAGAGAAAAATGCCTACAAGCAAAACAGTAAGCTGCATCTTTCAATTGCGAGTATTCCTACCAGGGATGAGATTTGTACCAGTGGCTGCGGAAGCTTCTCCTGGCTCCTCCCTGGCGGGTCTTAGGGAAACTTAGGGAAACAGCATTGGCTGCAC
This sequence comes from Odontesthes bonariensis, assembly GCF_027942865.1. Lineage (NCBI taxonomy): Eukaryota > Metazoa > Chordata > Actinopteri > Atheriniformes > Atherinopsidae > Odontesthes > Odontesthes bonariensis. The sequence goes on along the minus strand of NC_134515.1, from coordinate 30,888,939 downwards.
TGGCACCTCATACCTGGACTTGGATTTGTCTAGAAGATGGAGGGGAGGGAAGATTCAAACTGCATTACATCTGAACTAATTATACAATATAACAACTAGTAAAAACATAATCAATTTGGAACTGTCATTGATTAGTTATAACCATCAGACTGTGTAATCATACACTAACATTTTAGTGTGTTATGTTAGCTAGGTCCGCTAGCTAACATTACATGTATAGTTAGCGAAATAACGTCCTTCACCGGATTTTTATCACCTCAAAATCAGAATCGCAACTATACTAGCACTGTGCTTTCATTATAATTTAACTTATTGATAGATAGATAGTTAGAAAATAATAATCAGTAGCTCTTTCCTTCCGTGTCTCCTTTCCTCGCGACTCCCGGTGTTCTCTCGCTTCGCGCCACTCAGTTTTCCAAACAAAGCAGTCTCTTGCCGCACTGGCGTCATCGCGTGCTGCATTCACGACAGTCGGACATTGCAGATTCGCGCCCGTAAATATCATAACTTTTATTTTAATTTGTTGCTGCCAACAGGACACTTCCTGTATTTTCTACCGGAAATACGCAATGGACATGGTAACTTACTTCCGCTAACAATGGCCGAAGCTAAGAACAGGAGCCACTGTAGTGTACCGGGCTGCTCGTCTTATGCCGTGAAGAATCCTTATCTGCATTTCCACAACTTCCCCAGCAATGTCGAGGTTAAAAAAATGGGTTCAGGCGATAAGGAGAGAAGAAGGACCAGGTTTTGTGTTTAAAAAGGGCTGTACGTTAGTGTGCAGCCGTCATTTCACATCGGAGAATTACGTCCAGGGGCTAAGTGTTAGCAGGCTAAAAACAGATGCGGTTCCAACCTTGTTTAGCTGGAATAAGTTCACTCCTCTTAATATCAGGGAGTCAGTGTATGATCGTGCCCAAAAACGGCAGTTTGTACAACTGTCTTTACTGGCATTGGAAGAACAAAAAAAAAAGAAATGGCAAAGAAGGCTGCTAAACTGGACCACGACTATGCTATGCCACCCCCGGCAGGTAAGACATTTTACCTCTTGTAAACAACAACTAGCATAATATAATGTGTGAAGTGACAGAACGTGCCATTGTGCTGAACTCACATAGTTTAAAAGTATTTCTTACCTCATATTGCTTTCTTCCTTGGCTAGTAGTACGTTATGTTCTTGTCTTAGTAGTCTACTTTGTATAGGCTAACACGTTATCAACAGGGATCTAGCATTTCCACACAAAGTGGTTGTATAATTTCAGTAAATTGTATAAAGGACTGAATTAATTTTGTCTTCTGATCACCACCGGTGTTGTACATGAGGTGACATCTTACATCGAAGAATTAGAAGTTCAACTGGAGAGGGTAGCCTTGCCATCCCCAACTGTCTTCAGTAAATACTGTGTGTCTGATGCTCAAATTAAATTCTACACTAAATTTACATCTGAGCGTGTGTTCAAGATCTTCTGGGAACACATTGCACCATCTGCGTCTCGACTCATCCACTTGAGCAAAGCTCAGAGGATGGGTGAGAGAGCCATTGTAGACATCGGACCCAGCCCCTCTCGCAGGATGCCATTAATTGACGAGTTCCTCATGTACTCTATGCGAGTAGCTGTTGGAATGAAGGAGCAGCTCATAGCTGACCTGTTCGGCACCAGTGTAGCCACAGTTAGCCGAGTGACCATCACTTGGGCTAACTACCTGTTTGCAGTCCTGGCGACGATTCCTCTTTGGGTGGGTAGGGACAAAATAAGGTTGGTCATGCCCGACAAATTCAAGAGACACTTTCCCAATGTACGTGTGATTCTTGATTGTACCGAGGTTGCTGTGGCTGCAGCCTCTTCACTGACCTTGCAGTCAGAAATGTTTTCCCATTATAAAAACAGGACCACCTTAAAGGCACTAATTGGAGTCACCCCCCATGGGTTAGTGTCATTCTTTTTAAAGCTGTACACTGGAAGCATCTCTGACAAAGAGATAACCAAGCTCAGCGGAATCCTTCCCTTGCTTGAGCCAGGTGACGAAGTGATGGCAGACAAAGGCTTTCTCATTGATGATCTCCTCTCTAATGTTGGAGCAAAACTCATCATTCCACCCTTCAAACGTTCAGCCCAATTTACAAGAGAGGACACTGAGAAGACACAGGCGATCGCCGGTCTCAGGATTGTAGTTGAGAGGGTAATAGGCCGAATTAAATCGAATCACATCTGGGACTCAGCTGTACCGCTCACTTTGATGGGCACCGTCAGCCAGATCTGGTACAATTGTTGTGTAATGGTTAACTTTCAAGGACCTTTATCCCGTGAAGAGTATTAAGCTCACAGTTCTGAAATACTTCCTAAGCACACATGAATGTATTTTGTGTTTTGTATTCATGCCACCTTGTTTATCATTTTTAATATTTACATGTAACTGCCTCTTTGTCACTGTTCCTTTACGAGGTAGGAATATAATTTAGCCAAACTACCACAAACAGGTAAAATGAAATCATTAACACTGCAATAAATACACTTTCAATTGATTCATCTGAGACTGAAGATATTTATTAGAGTTCATATCCATTCTGGGCCTTGAGTGCCATGACTCAGGCAATGTTGAGTAATTCATTTAACTGATGAGAGTATGCACAACTGAATAACAAAAAAAAAAAAATCACATTATAGCAACACAGTAAATATTTTCAAGACACACAAGCCATTAGCCTGGGTAAACCCTGCCTCTGCTTCAGGTGGATTTCATTTCATTGCAGTACACATCCATGTATGTGGTGTAGTAAAAAAGGTCTAATTTGTCCTTCATTTTGAGTATGAATGCATCATCTCGGAAAATTCTTTCAACATATAATTCTGCCTGAGTATCTGTCACAAAGTCACACCACTCAAGCCCGGTTACTGCTAACTGTCCCTGGACCTGCCAGTAGCACCGGTGTGACTGCCTGAGGATGACATTTCCATTTTCCCTCTTAAGGTGTGCAACCTGCGAAACATCATGTTTTGTTGTGCTCTTCACTTCTACAAGTCCAAATGGCGGTGACTCTGAAGGGTCATAGACCCTACCATCAGGACTAGCCCCAAGATGCGGTGCTTCAGGGGAAATGACAAGCCCAACAGGCAGCACGTTCAGAATTCAGAATAGCTTGCTAGGACCTCTGGCTCCATCTGCAAACCTCGTTTCATTGCAGCTGTTTGCTTGCCCCCTTATCATCTGGGTAGCAAGGGCTTTTTCTGAAGCCACAGGATCCACATTCCCCCCAGGTGGCACAGGCCTCTCGAAAGCGACTGGCTGTTAACCGTGGCTGACGTAACTGCACCCACGCTGGACATGTTGACTGTTGTCTAGTACCCTTCTCAATTTCACTGGCCATTTCAAATGATACTCACAATGACAGTAGGTGCAATTGCTGGTGCAATGTAGGAACAAAGTCCAAGTTAGAGACAGGATACTGATACCAAGGAAGCGGTAGATCTGGGAATTCAGGAGCCAAGTTGTGCTGGATAAGGTCATTGGATGTTTCAGGTGGACAAAGGTATGACATAGGGCATCCAAATGGGACTGGGCCAAATTTAGATGGAACCAGCTCAATTTCAGACAAGCCATCCAACACGAGAGCAATGAGAGGCTGGGGTTCTTCCTCACGTAGCTTGGGGCCAGCAGCCATCAAATCAGGGTCAGGAAATGGTCCTAAAAAGCAACAAGATAAATAAATAAGGCCCCTCTTATTTATTTCAGCTGATTTTTTTTTTGAAAAGGGGTGTGTTTTAAAACAGGGAAAAATAGGCAAATACTGTGGTAATTTTGTAAAACATTTCCAGGGAAGCCTCAAAGGTTCAACATAGATACATTTAATCATCAGTATGAAGTCAGAACTATTTAGCAGTAGCAACAGTAAAATGGGCATATATTGTAACCTGCATATGCCTGGTACAATGTGGACCAAAGACCACTCTTACCAGCTGTGGTTGACTTTCGGACCACCACTTCACTTAGGTTCTGGATGGATTCCCTAAAAGTAAAGATAAAATATGACAACTTCTGCAGGAGTTGTTGCACTACACAACCTACAGTCTCTCTCTCGCTCCGTGTGTGTGTGTGTGTGTGTGTGTGTGTGTAGCCTGTCTGAGCATAGTTACTCCCAAATGTGAGTATGCCGTAGGGTTAGAGTAAATCAACAGAATAAATAAACCACCTTATCTTACACGCACCTGAGTTCTCGGTCTATGCCATCGCTGAAGATCGCTTGTGCAGGCCAGAGCTGGAGGGACAGACTGCATGCCATACTGTGAATAATGTGCTGTCTGATGTAGTAGGGCCACAATGTGGTTGCAAAACCCTTTTCCTGCTGCACAGCTACAAGAAAACGTCTCCAGGTGTCCACTGTCAACAGCAAGTGATATCTGTACATAAATGAATAGGAATTACTTGACAAACATGACAGAAACAGATGGAATAGCAGTAGAGACTTTTAACTTGTGGAATGAGATGAAAGAAAATGAGCAGAGTCAAGGCTACAGAAACAAACAAGTCTGTAGTCTAGAAAGTATTCCTGCAATATCAACTAGTTGGCCTAGTACATTATCTTTGGAATTGAAACTTCTTATAATCCCAGATTGTGTACTGAACTACGTGTGCTGTGTTTGTGTCATTTAGCATTATACATTTGACTGGGTGGTTGCTTTGTGAAGTGAAGCTTTGTTAATGGCAGAGTACCTGATATTTTAGCTCACTACAATTTCAAAGTACTGTATTTTGCCCAACACTGCAAGAGTGAACGTTGCAGTAAGAGGAAGAGAAGAGAGCTGCAACGGCAGCGAGCAGAAATCCTGCAACAGCAGGGAACTTAACAGGCTAAATTAGCCTGGCTAATGCTATCTATGGTCAAACCTCTAGTTTGTGAGGCTCCTCGCTTTTCCTTTGAGACCGGTAGCACCTAGCCCTCACAAAAACCTGGCCATCTACTACATTTGATACTATGATGATGACACATGTAGAAAGACACACAATACTGTTAGGTTCACAGTTGTTGACAGTTCAGTAGCTAGCCGCTAACATGCGAACTACCTCTCTAGCTACTTACCTTCATACTTGTTGATGAAGTCTTTGTGAAAAAATTTGTATCCTTTTTTCATTTTCGTTTTCTTCGTTATTGTCCTCTCCTCCACGATCCTTTCAACATCGGCGAAAGAAATGTTTGGCAAATTGCGAAGATACGTTGAGCATACCTTATCCATAACAGTTTTAGCGTTTACCGATACCGTTTATCTCTGTGGGATGAAGTGAATTGATACTAGGCCGGAAGTAAAGTACCATGTCAATGACGTATATCCGGTTTTTGTGAAAAAGGCCTACTGGGGTGGCATTAGGGGTGGCAAGGCTTTCGTGTGCCAATGCCACCCCGGTAGATCCACCCCTGTCAGGTTCTATACAATATATAGATATATAGATATCGTTTTCCTGACATTTAGGAGTAGATTATTCCTGAGAGACCACTTATCGAAGCTGCATAATTTTGAAAATAATTGTGTTTTTTCACTTTCCAAACAGAGATTTAGAACAGACATCACATTCCCTTTTTTTTTTTTTTTTTTTTTTACATATTTGTGAATTATTTCACAATACTATTTAATACAATTGAAACATCAGTCAACAAATTAGTTGTAATCCAGTATGTGTGTCTATTAATTATGTAATGTGTTTGTGAAAATGTAGACATTTAAACATCTTTTTAATGGTTTATCTTAAATACAATAATAATTGTGACATGATCCTCCACATCAATGGGCCTTGTCTGAGCCATCATCATTTTCCATCTGAACATCTCTACCAGCTTTGTTTAGCTTTGTTTGTGTTGAAAATTTTATTTCCACCCATCTCTCCTTCAGATATATTTACACCTCTACAGCATGTTTACATGAACAGAAAGACTGCATTTCACAGTGATACTGCAAGTACATTCCATCAAAATGACACAAGGACTACACCTGCATAGTCGATGCAAAATAAAAACACATTTAATATCAAAACAAACTGCTCATCAAGAGAACTAACGCTGATGACACCTCTTATCTGTGGCTGGATTCAAGTTTGAGTATAAAATATAACCGAGTGCATGCATACAGTACACATACAGAACAACTAACATTCATATATGGTAAAATAGAAAAAAAATCCTACAAACAAGTGGTCATTCAAGCCACAAGAAACAAAACAAGTGCTCATCTGACACTGCAGGAGAAATGTGTTCATGTACATAATTAAGAGGAAAAGACCAGCAAATCCTCAAAGAGAAAAGTCCTCTGCAAATCCGAGTTTTATCAGAAATGCAATGCATCTATCCTAAATGTATTTTAGTTTTAATAGACTTTTAATGTGACTTCTGTGGATTTCTCAGCGGAGTACAACAGAGAATGTAATAGTGTATTATGATATTGGAACCTATTGGAATCTCCTTGGATTCACTTGTCGTCACACCCCAGCTATGACTAATGTATGGAAAGTTTCTCTGTTCAAGTATTATGCCTCTCTCCAGATGCTTGGCCGACTATCTGAAGGAGTGTCGGAAGTGCAAACTCCTCCGCTTCAGTTTCTCTGGATTGTGGGATGCCATGTGGGAAAATTCCCGGAAGATGTCGAGGTACGTGGCGTCTCCTGGAGTAGAAAACAAGAGGAAAGAAGAACGGTGAAAATCACAGCCAGAGACCTGGTTTTCTTTGACAATCCAAGCATCCTTTACAATAAAGTTAAGAATACAAGCGGAGGACTTAAAAACAGTAGAGGAGCCACGTGAGTGAAGGGTTAAAAACAGGCTGAGGAACCATGAAGCTTCCCCTCTTTCAGCTTTCCAAATACTGAGCGTTCACATTTTGTCATCGACATGGCAACTGCTGAGTCTACAGCCACAACATAGCTGAACTCTTTTGTGTTCGTGAGAGCTCCCAGGCACAGCTAATACAAAGAAAAAGAAAAAAAAGGAGGAAGACCACTGAGTGAGAGGAAGGTTTCTTAGCGTTACTTTATTTTAACCTCCCCTGTTTGGAGCTTAGAAGCAGCATATTGAAAGCAGAGCTGAGACCATTATTGCATTTGTTGAGAGCAATTAACAATTAACATTAAAATGAGATTAATCATTTGAGTTTTAGAAAATAGTCAGTGTAACAGTCCCTTCTGAAAACATTCTGACCCCCTCGCTTCCTGCTCGTCTTCCAGTTTTAATTAATTAATTATTTTTTTGCTTTGCTACTTGCACTCAGTGTCTCAGTGAAATACAAAAGAAACATTTTTTTTTTTTAGAATCTTCTAAAAACATTACAGATCAAAAACTAAAACCTCCACTTTGAGAAACAATCGTAAAGACAATTCTTTTTTATGTGGCTCCAAACTCTTGTCAGGGTTGTCCTGTTTGGCTCAATTATGCTTTAGATGTTTCATATGTGGCAAACTGTATTGCTAGAGTTTGAACAGGTACACATCTGTTTGTACAGTATAAGATCCAACTGTTCACAATGCATTCCAGGATGAAAAAGGCAAACCACTCAGTCAAAGCAACTTTCAGTAGACATAATAGCAATGCTGTGATAAGGGAAACAGCTATTCATACAAACTAAGAAACAAATCCATTAGATTGCGGTTTGCCTGCTATTACCATTTCTGTACTGAAGCATGGTAGTGGAAGCATTATACTATCAGGGTGCTTCTCAGCAGTAGGGACTGTTACACTAAAGTGCAGAAACCTAAGAATAGGACATTGGTTCAGATTTCTGCACAACAACCTACAAAAAAGCCAAGACATCAATGGGGTGGCTTAAAGGCATGTCTCTGAATAACCCTGTGTGGCTCAGTCAGAACCTAGATTAAACCCTATAGAACATCTGCTGAGAGCACTGAAGATGACCTCTCACAGACACTTTCCATCCAATAAGCTTCAGACGATCTGTGATGATTTGGTAAAATCCTTGCAAAGACTTATGACATGTCTTGGAGCTCTAATATCTGCCATAACTGCTTCTACAGAGTACATAAGTGATCTTTGAAGTCACGTTTTAATTTAGTCATTTAACAGCCAATTAGTCATTTGACTTTGTCAGTTAACATCCAATTCATAACACTAAAGTTTGCAAGCGAAGGCAAACAAATATTTTCTGAAACACAAAGAAAGCTTACTAATTTAGATAAAAAAAGCTTTGAAAGAGTAAAACAAGCAGCATGGAGAATAAAGCATGTGCAACGGAGACAGCTGATAGGATATGGTGCTGAGCAACCAAGTTAAAAGGTGTCAACATAAATACCTAAATCTAAGAGGTAAAGTCTAAATAAGCAGTCTGACAGACAAAAGCCAAGCAAAATACTACAGATGTGTGCAGCAACATAGGTTTAGAAGATTTTATTGTGGACAAATACCTTACAAGGGGTTTGTTGTGAAGGCCAGGGAAGCCCTTCTTACTCTGGATAAAGGTCATTTGTCCACAGGTACGCAGCATGTAAGGTTTTCATCAAACCCATTACTTCTACAACACCTCAATGTTAATGATAGATTATGCCATGAAGTGCTAGATATCTGTTCCATCGTTAGTGCCCATGTTAGAAATTTAGTTAGTTTAGAAAGTTAGTACGACTGTCAAAGCATGGGAAAGATGTTTTACAAATGAAGCACAGATGCAAAGAGAGAGGTTAGTGTTTAGTCAAACATTCTGTTTATTTTCAGTATTATTTTAGAGCATACTAGAAGAAAACATGAGCATCAGGTAGTGTTAATATGCACAGAAACACAGAATCTCTTTCAACATTTAAAGAAACTGTACAGATAACAGTCAGAGACAGAAAAAACACAAGAAAGTTAAAACAAATGGCATTATACAAGCAAGAGATGTTAATAGTTTTTTGGGTCATATACACAACAGTCACTGTAGACACACCAAGCAATACAAGATAGAATCCTTCAATGGCTCAATGCAAATGATTGTTTTATCTGTCACATCACTGAAGAAAGCGATTTGAAATGAATTTATTTTACATTTATTTATACCCATTTTGAATTTTGCTGCTGTAAACCAGGTCAGATAGGGATTTTACAGAAAAGCAAGAGTGTGCCATAACAGAAGCATTTAGGGGGGTGAGGGGGGGGCATCAAAACGCATTTAATTCACATAATTTGAAAAATCAAGTGGGGTTATGCAAACCAAGCCTTTCCCTAAACCTAAAAAAAAATCTTTCACCTGATAACTTATTTGAAATGTCAATCATGGATGTTTTGGCTACACTTCAAACTTTCCAAGAGTTTGTCAACTCATTTTAATTTTAAATTTGAGATTTTCTTTATTTTCCTTAGTAATTTATACTGTTCCAATGACATTTCCTTTGGAGATAAATAAAGTGTTAACTACTTCAATTCAATCAAATCATCAAATTGTCGATTGCAATAACTCTAAAGCTAATTGAGCTTTGGCCATGACAGAAAGACGTCATGTCTTTAAGAAAATAAATTTGGTGCTAAAAAAAAAAAATCATCAAAGACTAAACATCATGGAACTTTGATGATATATATATATTTATTTATTTATTTATTTATTAAGGGACAATACTTTGAGAGGATTACAAACATAACATACAGTTCAGATATTCATTTTGAATACATGAACTTCATGTCCAGAAAGGGACCATGCTAATAAGCTGTTTGCTAACACTTAGTGCTAGAAAACATTAACCATAAGCAAGTTTGTGGGTGTGGAATTTTTTTTTTCTCCTGAAAATCCCTAATTGAACTTGATTACACACAACTGTAAGAATGAAACATGAGGCAATAAACCATTCAGGAAAAGAAAAGTACACGATGTTTGAAGAGCTGCTGTGACTGGCTAATGCTAGGACGTTAGCTCTTTAGCTTGAAGTAACTCATCATCAAGCTTCTAAAGCAAATATTTATACTAAGACGGGGTGTTATATTTAGTTTAAAAAAATGCTACAACTAAAAAACATTAAAACGTTTTCTGAACGTGTAGAGGGCAACAACAGGCCTCATTAGTAAGATTTTAGAAATATTTGCTTTGTCCCATTTTTTCACCAGGCGTTAAAAAACAATATTGCTCCAGTAAACTATTACGCCTAAACTCAAACTAAATGTAAAATATAAAAGCCAAAGTTGAGTCCCCAACAACATCACAATAACTTCTGCACAGTTCCTTTTTAATTTAACAAAAAACGGAAATGGTATATATATATAAATAAAAAAATTATGACATCCTTGCACTGATGTCATATCCAGATTATTCAATAATGCTAAATGTCACATACTCATATTCACTACATTGGGTGGAGAAGTTAACAAAAACAACAGGGCTTTGGAGAACCTGGGTAACATCTACCCATGCATTCTAAACAAAGAACATATGTAACAGGCCGAGTCATGATACAACAGATTACCATAAACAACAATTTTAACAAACAAATACTGTATATACAGTATACTTTGAGTGATTTATCAAAAAAAGTCCACCTTCCAGTACAGAAAAACTCCCACCGATGAGTGATTCAATATGAAGAAACAGTAGAGAACATTTAAGGAGCGCTTAATACTGCTTTTGTGTGTGTTTAAAAAAATATAATCTGCACTGTTGTAACAAATAATAATATAAAAAATAAAAAAAAATAGTGACTATGAATTACTCATTGCATGCAATTTTTTTTCATGAATTAAAAAGAAAACTGAAATCGCTGTTGGTCAGAAAAAGTGCATGTTGCTTTTAATTAAGCATAAAAAGCGTTACGCAATCAAGCTCTCGGTTAATCTGGAAAAATGATTCCAAAGATCATTTCCTGATTATTCGTTTCTCTGTCATTTTAGTCACAGTTATTGCTAGCCTCATCTTCTCCCTCATCGGAGCCGTGATCTTCAAATAAAGCGCTGCAGAGCTTATGATTAATATATTAAAAAAAGAAAAAAAACAGAACACAAGGTTTGATTGATCATGAGTTAGCCAGTCAGGAGGCTGGCTCTTATGTGGCTCATTAGGATGAGACAGGATCAGACAACATGCGTCATGTTGATGAATAAACAATTCCACCTAACTTGAAATTGGTGCATTTCCAATTAATGTGGCTACAAGTGTTGTGGTAAATTGGCTATCTCCAATTCAACTGAGGAGTTTCAGGGAAACGAGGAGTTATACCGACAAGGCACAAAAAAAAAAAAAAACTTTAGAGGCTCCAAGATTGAAGTTCTGCTTTCAGAGATCCAAAATGTAAAATCTGTCATTTAGTAGTGTCAGCATTGGAATTACGGGACCTGCTAAAGCGAAGAAATGGGAAGCAATTGCGAGCGCTGTTAATTCCGTGTCATCTGTAGTTCATAATGTCACAGAAATAAAGAAGAAATAGTTTTATATGAAAATGGCTTAAAAGAAAAAAAAACGTCTCGCCAGGCGCTCGATGAGTGCAACTAAAGCCGTGCAATCAGTTGTTGCCTCATCATGATGGCACTTTGATGGGGCGGTCCATGAGGGGGGCTCCCCTGGCATGTTGTCTGTCTGGGCTGGTTCAGGTAGTGGGAGACCCTCGTATCGTGGCAATATTGTGCAAAACGCAGCATTCCAGAATAATCTGGCATGCCTTCTCTGGGTTTCTCTCTGGAGTTGTGACTCTAGCAAGCTGCATATTTGCAGCAGCACAGACTTTGGCAATCTAAATCGCGATGTCAGCCATTCGTCTGTCTCCGCAAGGATAGCTACACGTCTTGGAACACACGCTCTCTTCCAAGAGCCTGACGCGCAAAAGGCTCTAACATGATTACCGTGATGGCTCGTGCAAGGAGTATTGATGACGTCACGGTTTCGTGCCGGCCATTTATAGTGGCGAGAGTCGATGCGCCAGTAGTTACAATTTTCTCCGTCACAGAGGCTGCTACGTGAAGGTTACCGCTAACTACCCCACAACGACGAAAGTGGAGAAGAAAACAATAGCACTGTATTAGTATCATCAATGATACTGCTGCTTAGAACCTTCCCGGCAAAAAGGCGACGAAAGAGAAAGATTACTTACATAATAGCCGATGAGCCTGCAGAAGTTGAAATTTCAATAGGTGTGTTATCACCATTATAATCTGATATAGTACTTAGAAGGGATAGTTCGCCTCTTTTGACATGAAGCTGTATGACATCCCATATTAGCAATATGTGAGTCGTATAAAAATGTCTATTAGAACAAGTCTTTTACTTCAGGATGCTGAACAAGAGACTGGCCTTTCAACTGTAGTATTCTCTCTGTTGTTCAATTCCCTGCCCTTCCTAAAATCATCTCATCTGATTTGTTTTTTTCATTTGGTCAAATCTGACATCAGTAAAGGAGATAAACACTGAGCTGCTCTTGTATCCTGAGAGGGAGGTTGACTGCTGGCAGGTTTCTGGTCTAAAAGTCAACAGACTGTGCAGGGGAGAGGAACACGATGTACATACTGATGTGGAGAAAGGAATAAATCTAATAAAGGTCTCTTTCAGACAAGCAACAGGTCTCAAAATATGTATACTGGCACCCCCTGCACTCTGTCGCACTGCTGATTAAGTGGACTTAATCAGCAGTGTGCTATATGGAGACAGATAAACTCCTGAATGCATTTCTTATACTGCTGCTCAGTGGGGCTGCTGATTGGGTATTGACCTGGCTGTCCGAAGGGACCCTCCGACTCCCGCATCTCCTCGTTCATCCTGGCCAGACGCAGCCTGCAGAAGAGACAGAAAAATAAGAAGAGCAGAATGTTGATTATATGCCAACGCTAGACGCAAACAACTGAATCTACACCATGTTTGTTAATGAACATACAGTGTGACGATATCTGCGTTGGCTTGCTGCACGGCTATACTTAAAGGGTCCTGGCCATCTTCATCGCCATCATTCTGTGTAGCTCCCCTTTTAAGGAATAAACATACCTGCCTGGAAATATAAAAGAAATGGGGATCATTAAGGACAAGCACACGATCAAACAGATATGCCCTCTCCGAAGGCGTGTGTTCAGCTTAGCAATGCAACACGAATATCTTATTTTCGAAAACTGCGTTTCAAGCCTCTCAGTTGGTGTACGCAGGTTCTTTTTGAGGAAACAACCGTGAAAAAATTAGACCTGCAAATTCACAATCAGTTCAGTAGTACAGTTCAGTAGACTCAGGAGTTTTGCTGCGCTAGTAGTCGCATTAGGGTGCGCAAAGCAACAAGGAAATATCAGTCCCACAACTGTCAATGATGTAAGTTTGAGCCAAAATAAACGTAATACCTAGTTCTGTAAAGACAATGTCAGCTGCAGATTTGCGTGACACCGTGGTACAGGTTCCGTGAACACAATATTTGCACTTTAATTTTTCACGAGTCGTCCAGACAAGTTTCTGAAGTGCACGAGGGCCACGGTTTCAGGCATACCGAGCATCGTTTCAACAGAGTACAGCTTCATTGAGCTGTAAACCATTTGTGCAGTGGTAACGAATGTGTTTGCAACCACTCCACACACTGCTGCATCTCTGCTGGATGCAGAGGGAGTTAACAGCTGCTTTGACGCTCATGACTCACCCCGTGTGTCCCAGATATGTGGCGTGATGCAGGGGGCCCCTCCCTCTCGCGTCTCTTTGGTTGACATCAGCAGTGTTCTGGAGCAGGAACTCACAGGTGATCAATGAACCCTAAAAAAATAGTTACCATTTAGCCAGGTACTCACAACAAAACTTTGCTAAATATTCAGGAATACAAAGCAATGTGAAAATAGATATTCAGACATTTGCATTAGCTAGTCGAGTCCACTCTGGCCTTCTCTTTTTCAGAGTCTGCCTCTTTTGAGACTGATGAGAACCCCTCATCACCCCTCACCCAGCCAACATTAAAAACTGTTGATGATATGACCAATGTTTCACATGCTTGTTTTTGTAATGGCCTTTACGAGTGCTGTACCGAGGGAGCATTCAATAACAAAATGGGAAATTCCATCTTCTGACCGGAAAAAAAAGAAGAAAGAATGCCATTTAGCGATCAGATTTCCTCGTCGGGATATGGAACATTGATGTAGTGCCTATGATGAGCATCATCTAAAGCTGAAGTTAGATGGAGATACAGAGGTTGGATAAGTTTGAGAAGTGAAGTAACTTTCCCCTGAACATCTGACTGGATGTCACATTTTCAGAGCTATAGGGCCCAAAACAAAATGCCAGGGTTATGATTTGGTGTGGTGGTGGCTTCCAAACACTCACATATGAGTATACAAAAAGAGTGATTTTTTTCCATAATATGACCACTTTGAGTGTTTATGGTCCATCACTGAAACACAAACTGAGACGGGATGCTTCCAGTATGAGAATTTTCTGGACTCACCCCAATCACAGCCTGTATGAGGGGCGTCTTTCCTTCGTCATCATCCTTAACAGAGTTTACATCGGCTCCATGAGCCAATGCTTCAGCCATGGCTGGCAGGTTGCGTGCTTTCGAAGCTTTGTAGAGCAGCGCTCCAGGATGGAGCTCCCTCACGTCTTCCGGGTCCAACGTCTCTGGCTCCGCCTCCAGCTCAGCCTCACCACTCGAGTCTTCGGACACCTCACACTCTGCACACAACCCAACCAGAGATCCTCACGAGGCTTCCCAAAACATGAAACATTCCTGTACTTGTTATCTGCTGTAAAATGTTCTAAAACTAGACCCACCCTCCTCTGTGACGCTGTTGACCACTTTGCCGAACACCAGGATGTCTGAGCTGCCGTCGGTGCTTCCGCCCAAGCCGCTATCACTGCTCAGGCCTGCCAGACCGGGAGACGCCACAACATGGACACATTATTCAACACTGTCTCGTTACAGGCTGATCAGAATTCTTTAATTCGTGCACAGGCGCGCATTAAAACAAGATTCAAACATTGTATCCACATTAGGGATGTAGCGGTTACCGGTATGACGGTAAACCACGATAAAAAGTGTTGACAATAACAATTACCGCATTCATTTCAAATATCGTTAATAATGGTTAATAACACGGTATGAAAACCGTGAGTTTAATCCTTCCCAGCCTCATCCGAGTTCTTAATTTGTCGCGCATGCTCACTGCGCAGCCTACAACGTGCATTTCTTGAAGTTGGAATCATGGCCGAAGGTGTAGATGACAGCACTCAGAGTCAGGACATTTATCAGCCCTCTAAGAGGACTAAATCCGAAGTATGGGCATATTTTGGTTTTTATAAGAATGCCGGGGGACAGTTGATAGAAGATGGTTATCCTGTCTGCAGAACATGCAGGAAAAAAGTTTCTGCTAAAGGTGGCAATACGTCAAATCTCCTTGCTCATCTCCGTGATCATCACCCACAACTGTATAGCCAATGCAAGGTAAGTTAACGTTTCAGCTCAAATGCATAAATAAATGCATGGTGTGGGGACATCGGGTTGAAGCAGAATGCAATGATCCGTCTGTCTAACTTTTTAATAACGTGTCAATAATCTAAACAGATGCCTACGGCACATGCACATGTTCGTTCAGTGGTGTTAGTGTGGAGCTAATCGGGACACATCTTTAACGTTAGCCTCAGAGCTAGACGGGTGCACATTTGAGTTGCGTTTATCATACAGTTGTAGGCTACAGTATCTCTTTGCATGCGTAGAGCCAACGACTTTCCGCGATAACGGAAAACGAACGGAAATCGCAGAATGTACCCTTTGAAACGGAATTGTAACTTTCAGACGGAAAAAATAATTCAAAATCGCCCAAATTCACCTGTGTTTTGCCCTGTAAGATTGTATTTCACCCAGTTAGCCTGTATTTCGCTCTGTAACACTGTATTTCGTTTTAAAACAAACACAACAACATTCGCAGTCTGAAACTGTGCAGACTTGCCGCGGCAATACGCGGCCAAAACGCAAAATTAGCTTGAATGTTTGGATTTGTATCATTTAAACCTGCACTACTGGAAATGTTTCTGACAAATAAGCTGTTTACATGCTGCACTCTTGTTCCTTTAATGTTAATTGTTGATGTTTTGTATAAGATTTTGCAATATAATAAACACTGTTGCACTTTTTTCAGCTTGTGTAGGCCTATCAGTGCTTTCTGAACAGATTGAACACACTTTTAAAAATACCGCGATAATACCGAAAACCGTGATCATTTGGGTCACTATAACCGTGAGGTTAAATTTTCATACCGTTACACCCCTAATCCACATGTATTCGTAAGGGTGTGAGCCAACTTGTGAGTTGCTTACTTCGAGGCCCAGATCCTGTGTCAAAATAGGAGAAGAGAGAATCCAGCTCATCAGGACAAAACAGAGACTCTCGTCTGAACTTGGCGGCTGCTGTCAGACAAACATAGGAAAACAATACAAGTTATACCATAAAGCAAAACCATTTGTAAAAGAATTCTATATTTTATTGTCCAACAGTCTACTCCATTTGTTTTGTTTGTACAGCCCAAGAGAAAATATGAACACGTAATTTTGTATAAAAACATCAAATATGGAAATGATCAACGGTCGGCTGCTGTGGGTCGGAACTCAAATGTGACTCAGTGAAAACAAATTAAACTCCTCATCTCACACACCTGTGGAGAGGGTGGACGGGGAGGTGCTTCCGGGCTCTTGTCGGTATCTTCGCCGCGTTTTGGGTACAGTGGTAGCACTGTTGTGTCTCCGACACTTCTTCACGCTCCACCGCCGCTCCAACTTCCTGTCTCCATTGATAAGTATCCCCGTGGACCCCAGCTTTTTCAGGAATTTCTTCTCCACATACTTCGCCTTAATCCAAGCCTCTTTTTCTTGCCTGCACAGAAAAACGCCACATTAGATTTTAGCGCCTCAGAAGGAAGATACTTTTGTAACCATGGTTTTTTTTTAATATTTTTTTTTTTATACCTCCCTACCTTGAACTGGATGGTAATGGCTTCTTTAGACCTTGGTGTTGATATGAGCCTTCATAGATGTGGTTGATGACACTGTTTCCAAGCTCACACATCAACTACAATTGGGGAAAAAAGAGAAATTGTATTAAGGGTCTTCTCGCTAAGATGGTAACCTGCAGCATCTCAGCTGCTGCCCCCATCCCTCACCCCCCTTCTCAAGACACATTCATCCAAAGCAGAGGTTTCCAAAGTGTGAGGTGGGCTTCCTTAGGTTGAAAAGCTCAGATAAATAGTTTTTGGAAGGGAGTTTGACTGTTATCAGAAACTAATTCATACCTAAGAACAGACCATTTATGCATTTACTTCAGTGTAGATATATTTTCTCATGTTTGTATGACATTGAACACCATAATTAGAATTTAATAAAACCAAGCAAAAACTTGGTGTCTTTCCTTCAAACTGCAAACAGAGGGGAGGCTTAAGCTGGATTTATGGTGACGTCATAATGACGTTTCTGTCCTGGCGAGTGCCATGAAAAGGCGGCGCAGCGCGTTGTCGTGCACCAGTCGAAATTTTTAACTTGGCGTGCGCGGAGAACGACAAACCGGATGGACCAACTCGAAAACAGGCTCACGGCTGAAGGTTGTCATGTAAAATACTTTGCGAAATTATTTGTTAATAAATGATGTCGTTAGGAATTTACTGTCGTTTCATTCACTGGTATTCACTGGAAGCGGCTTTGAGTATTAACCGCTATATAAAACCGATCTATTATTATTATTATTATTGCATCCTGAAAGGTAACGATAATTCCCAAGTGTGTCCATTGAAGCACACTAACAAACAAACAAAGAAAGGGTAACACAATACACTTAAAAGTCCTATAACTAAGTACTATATCAGACTATAATGGTGAGAACACACCTATTGAAATTTCAACTTCTGCAGGCTCATCAGCAAAGTAATGGGTGAGAATGCTCAGGAATTTGGAGGTGAGATGGGCATCATCATGCGTAATGAAATTTCAACTTCTGTAGGCTCATCAGCTATTATGCAAGTAATCTTTCTCTTTCGTCGCCTTTTCTCCAGCAAGGTTCAAAGCAGCATTTCATCTTCCAGATACTGCAGCAGTATCATTGATGACAGTGGCATTGTTTTCTTCTCCACTTTCATCGTTGTAGAGTAGTTAGCGGTAACCTTTACGTAGCAGCGACACCTCTGTGGCGGAAAAAATTGCAACTACTGGCGCATCGACTTGCGCCACTATAAATGGCCGGCACGGAAACGTGACATCATCGACACCGCTCGCGCGAGCCATCGCAGCAACCATGCTGGGCCCTTTAGTGTCTCAGACTTTGGAAATCTGTGCTCTAAAGCATCAACAGAATACTATACCTTTAATAATTCTGGTTCCCAGGAGTCCAGTGTGAGTGAGCGCACCTTTGAACAGTGAACCCCAAGACTCCTGCAACAAAAAAAAAAAAAAAAACATATTTTGAGTACAAAACAAATGTTGCTGTTCTGCGGTCAAACAACTTAATGGTAAAGGTGGAAGACTTTGATATGACTGTTCTCTTGACTTGGTCTTCATTTGGAATCTTACAAAGGCAGCTTCTGTTGTTCCAATAGGAAAATAGGAAGTTGAACAAATGAATTGTACAGTTTGGTGTTGTGCGGTGACCTACTCTGAATAGCTACAAGTATTATTCCAGCCTCCTAATGTGATGCAAATCACTGTCTGGTATCCAGGCAACAGTTCCACGTTCTGGCAAAAAAACATATTGGGACAAAAGGCCTCGTCTGACCTCACTGGGAGAGGACGAGCCCAAAGAGGGAGCATGAATATTCAACAGGTGGGGGCACACTAAGGAGCAGCATTCGTGAATACATAAGCAGTGACGATCGCAACTTAAAATGAACACACACAAGTGCTGAAAATCATTTTCTTCACTGTGACACCTCGACGGCTAAAAACAAACAAACAAACAAGAAAACGACGCAATAGTGTGTTGTGTTAGTGCAGTAAACTGATGTGGGTAAGGAGGAATCAAATTTTCCACAGCATGGCACCTTCATTTAGAAGCTTTACATCCTCTTCACAGGGATCTGTCAGTGAATTCAACTCTTCAGCGGACTCAATGAAAACCCAAAGTCAAAGCTCAACTGATCCAATAAAGCAAAGTACTGCACTTTAATCCTTCAGCAGTGTGCTGCAGAATGTGGTTGCCTTCTTTAGCAACACAAGGTTGAAGTAGCACCTGGCACCTCTTTCAGTGTTCTGAGCCATCAGCTGTACAGCACATGGCAGTAGGATTCTTTACTTAAATCCACTTAAAGGTACGCTACTTGTAACTTGCTTGTTGGAGCTACACAGTGCAGTAATTTTACATACAACTATGTAAATGCAGTTAGACCCCGTTTTCCCATTCTGTGGTTAAAGGGGAGTATGTAAAAAGAGAAGGCTGAAAACCAAGGGTGGCCTTTCCCTCGATGAGAGATGTTTTCATTGGCATTACCTCTACAATTCTTTCATAATTATTCTATTCCCTGTTTTCTTTTGCATCAATAAATATTATAATTAATTCTAATATACAATCATTGTAAATATTTCAAATAAATAGATAAAGTTTGAGCTAATTTCGAATTCCCCCCTATGGGGAATGAATAAAATATTTTTCTATTCTATAATAAATTAGCGCTTAAATTTTCAGATGCTGAAATATGAGACGTATAAGATATTTGCTCATATTGAATTCAATGGCAGCATCATGTCTCCAAAAAGGCTGATGGCCAACAACCCAGTAACAGCACCTAAGAGAGACAGAGTCTCTCACAAGACAGACATGGTTCACACAGATGCAGGTTAAAGCTCCGTCACGCAAAGGAAAAGCCATACATGAACTCCAGATCCAGAAATTCCACCAAGACTACTGGACCTAAGCCCGTTTAAGATTAGAAAATGGACTGATGGTTTTGGCAGACTGTTCGAAATATTCCAGAAACTCGGTTTCAGAAGCATATTTTCAAAGTCTTGGGTCTGAGCGGGTTAAATTCATATTTCAGTCATATTTCTGTACCTTTGACGGAACAAAAATGTGACTAGAAGCAACAAATACCTTTCTGCATTCTGAGCTTTCAGTGACACCCTCAAGCTGAGATAACTCCACATCTCCTCTGTTAATCATCTGCAAGTCTTCAGACTCGTTTGTTCAGTTCAAAGACTTGACACAGAGCTCCTTGTGGAGCCATAAAGCAACAGTCACATATACATTAATACACAAGACTTTAAACAAATGTTAGAAGATTTAGCAGGAGTGCAGTTTTCATAAATAAGCAACGAATACTGTCATCTGTCATATGCTTGTCTCACACATGTAGTTGAGTAAATGTATGTTGACGTATGTATGATTTATCTAAAAGACAGACGCTTTTCCTATTCTGTACCTGTGGATGCCAGAGCACTCGATACACAACAGGATGCCCAGGTTGATCGAGGCCCAGCAAGGGTCGGCCTGACCACAGTCGCAGCACTGCTCGTTCCCTGGTAGACACTGGATGCGCTGCAGGTGTGTCTCCCCCCTGCCACCGTGCTCCCGTGGCTCACTGGCTGAATCTATGCTGCTGGTGGACGGAGAGGCTGTTCTGTCCAGATGCTAAAAATAAACATAACACAAGCATCCATTAGGATGGATGGCAGCAAAGCAATTTATCTATTTCCTAATGTAATAGTGTCCAGTAAAGGCTCAATTCAACAATAGCAGGGAGAAAGAGACCTTTGACTGATGTAAAAGTGACTATCACATAGGGCTGGTTGATAAAACGATAACTATCGAGGAATAACTTTGCCTCGATAGAGATATGAAACATGGTCGATATACTTTCCGATAGACTACATTCGTCCATCTTTTGACAGACAAAATGAATAGCCAATGACAACGGGAGTTGCGCCGCGCTGAACCAATCATGTGGCTGGAATAGAGCCATGCCAGCAGCTAATCGTGGCGTGTTTGTTTGTGCTGCTGCAGCCTTGTAAAAGAAAAAAAGAAAATCAGTGCTCCCTCAGAAGAAACGACGGAAGACACAGCCCAAGGCGTACGGGATGACATTGTTGATAAAAAAAAGGACCCGAAAAGTTCAGTGGTGTGGAGGTATTTTGGTTTTTAGAAGCCTGACATAAAAAAAAAAAAAGAGTGATGTACATTGCAAATTATGTCAAGAACATGTTCTGACAAAGACAGGGAATACCACTAATCACCTGAAGCAGCGCCACCCGTCTGAGCACAGAGAATGCAAATTTTTTTTTGATTAGTTGACCGGTTAGATATAGGATTTTAATTTGAAATACCTGTTCTGTATTTAACTGAAACAGTTGTATAGTGTTACATGTCATGTTCAACTTTGTCAGAAAATAAATATTTAATTAAAAATTAACCTTCTGATAGCTTCAAACCTCAAATAAAAGTAACAGGAAACATTTAAAATTCACAAAATAGTGACTTGTTTTATAACGTGATATATATCAATATCGACTGGGGAAAAAAAACAAAACGTGATATGACTTTTTCCTATATCGCCCAGCCCTACTATCACATTGAAGGACTTAAGCCATTCGAATTAGTATCAAGCAGAATTTACTGCTGTCGAGTAAAAGTTTAAGCACAAAGTAGCATAGAATGAAAAAAAACTGCAACAATATAGAAAAGTCTCTTAAAAAACAGTAAAACTTAGCTATGATGTTTCATTACCAGTAATTATGACTCACCTCTATGGAGTAAGTGTCAGGGCTCTCTCTGTACGCTGAAGCAATGCTAGCTTGAACTGCCTGAATCCAAGATTGTCTTAGCTTCTCAGACTCGGCTTGAAGCATACAGCTCCTGTTAGACACACAAAACATTCCCCAATCAAAATGCACTTTGCTTACAACTGCGTATGCTTATGTGCATGCTAACATTTGCTAATAAACAGGTATTTATAGGTTTCCCCAAAAATGTGTTAATCATTTCCAAAAGCCCAATAGAAAAATTGAAGTTAGTCAAGACTACTAACAGTCTAAAAGACATTGTAGCAACCTGGTGGTAATTGTTAAGACATGGTAGTGCTTTGGACTAAATGTTTAGATGTTTAGCAGGTACTGTATGTTCTCACATATTGACATGTGATCATTTTCAATACATTACTGAACTTTTTTTTGAGCTGTGGCAAGAATTCCAGGCAAGAAATCAATCAAATGCTATAATCACTTAATTTGTGTTTAAATAAGAATTAAATTAACTCATTCTAATGTTAGTATGCTAACATTTATCCTAACTGGTGCATAATGCCAACATTTGCCTTTTTTTATTAACTTCCTGCTGCACTTGAGTCTAAGATTTCCTCAAAACAAAATAAGTTTTATTACAATTTTCATGATTGTGATTTAATAGTCACAAATTACAATCATCAAACGTTTTTTTCATTTAAACTCGTGTTCTTGTAGGATTTGAATTAAAACTCTTCAACAACTACATTTTACCGTTAATGTATTAATGTTACATGGACGCATCTTAGTATGTTAACAGTTGTCAATTGCAGCTAATCATAAAGCATAGAAAAGGCTAATGGGAATGTAAACTGATTTTTCGATATTTGGCCATGAACCAAAGGACCAGACCATTTTTGACTTGATAATGTAAGAAGTAAAGTCAGCAAAATAATAGTCACTGAGCTTCAACCTCTTGAGATCATGAATGTTTTTCAGAATCAAATTTTTAGTAGATATTTAGACTGGACCAAAGTGCGCCAACTGACAGATACAACCCCTGGAGCAATGATGCCATTACAGTTCAAAATTAAGTTTTTATGAGAGTGAGTGTCCCTTACTTGGAGGGTGAGACGACCTCAAAGCAAAACCTCCTCTCGATATCTTCACATGGTTTAACAGAGCACAGTCGGAGGTCCTCCACCACAACCGTAAGAGAATCCTACAAACAAAAAACAACTTTTAAAATCATTCAAAATCAACAACTCAACACAAGTAGAAATGAGTTGTTCAGATATTTTCCCTTGGGGTGGATGTCTCAGAGTACCTAACCGGCTAACAGTTTTTCCATGGGGTAAAGTGAGCTCCGAGAGGTTAAGTGCTGCTGTAGTGTTTTTTAACCCTCCCTACATTATAACTGCACTTAACCTTTTAGAGCCCACAGGGAAGGCTGATATCTCAAAAATAGATGAACTTGCCTTGAGCTTCTTCTGATAGACCAGCTGACTGTTCTGTATAGAGAACCATCGTCTTAGCGAGACACGGGAGAGAAGCAAAGAAAACAATTTAGATGAATATCCTTCAAATGCAAATGTGTCAGCAAAGATAAAGGACTAGTAATACCAGTGATCAATTAGACTGCTGAAACTATGTTCCACCATATCTTATATGTGGAGGGTTTTTTTCCATGAAAAACCCCTCAATAGAGTAGAGTCTACAGTACACATTTTCTCTCTTTCAGTGAATAGGGATCTGTAGGCTT
The DNA here is from genome assembly GCF_027942865.1 of Odontesthes bonariensis. Taxonomy (NCBI): domain Eukaryota; kingdom Metazoa; phylum Chordata; class Actinopteri; order Atheriniformes; family Atherinopsidae; genus Odontesthes; species Odontesthes bonariensis. The sequence continues at coordinate 30,865,602 of NC_134515.1, read as the reverse complement.
TTTCAAACATGCCTTTCAAGCCGGGTCTGATGTACCTTTATTGCACAGTGTTAATTTCCTCCTGTGTATCAGTATCATCTCTTATGTCATCAGGATTTTAGTATGTGCTGTGTGGAAAATATCAGATTCTCTATTTTCAGCGGTTATCTTTACATTACTGAGAAATGCACTGTATGCATATTTACTGTACATATCGCACAAGTGTGATACAATGCACAACACATTGATATTTTGTCATGGTGGTTACCTGTTCCAGGTCTTGAAGGCATTGCTGGCCCTCTTAAACAAGTAGCCTTCCATCACCACACCATTAGGTGCATCCACGTTGAACTCCACCTTAGAGTCGTCATATGAAAAGTCCTGAAAGAGAAGAGAAAATTCATCCTGACACAGAGCAAACTCAAAAACCTCCTGATTTTTAAAAGCGTTCAAAGATCAAATAGGAAACCAAATATTTTTCTGTTGGCTGCAAAGATGCTCCTTAAACACCAGCAGCGTTCGATGTGTACTGGACAGTACAAAAGTCCACAAACCAACCAAATCATCATAAATCGTCTGATTATGTGGAAACGTCACGTCTGATTCCATGTATGCATTTGAAAAAAATAAAAATACAATAAACAACACTTCCTGTATTATGTGCTGGGGCATTCATAACTCAACAGATGTGAGCATGACACAGATTATTACATAAACATAGCGTGAATCACGAGGAATTAACCTCAAACCTTTTAATGACACTAAAATACTAGTCCACAGAATGATTCGCCAAAATTTAGAGCTTGGGGCAGAGTTATGGTAATAATTTCTGAAATAAAGGCTTTTAAACAGCACAAAAAATATAAATAAATTTGCCTCGTTGTTTTGATGAAGTGCATCTCGCAAGTTGTCACCTATGCTGTACCATAGTATCAATTAAATTGTGCTTTTTGTGCATGTATTCTGGAGAAAAGAACAGACCCAATCTACCCACCGCAATGAATTCAGGCTGTTGTGTTAACATGGAGAACGTGTTAACATCACTCAATTCTTCTCAACTATATGTACTTAATTTCAGCTGCCTGCACACCATTAACTTATAAACGCAATCAATAGAATGATTTACTGTATTCCACATGTCACCACTTTAACTAAAAAAGAAAAAAGGTTGAATTCCTGCACACTGCCTGGAGACAACATTTCAGCAATGAATCCTTGTCAGACACAGGAGTCAAAACGTCAGGAATCACTTTGTTGTACTACAGTAACCAATCACATTGCATCTCAGGCAACGACTGAGGCAGTGTACACATGTCAGGCAGTGACAGCAGTGTACACATGCAGTGAGGCAGTGTACACGTGTCAGGAAAAATAAATAAATCAAAAACGAAACTTTGCTTTTTTTTTTAGATGCTAAAAGATGGTCAATGCAAAATCTCAACGTACAGAAAACCGGATCAAAGGTTATGTAAGTCTTCAGAACTCCCTAAAATAAATCATGCATGTTAAAGAATTACCTTTTTGAAAAACGTATTACTAAAAAATAATGTTAGTTTGCAGAGAAGGTGAGAGCGAGGGAATCAGAAAAGGACAGCGATAAAAAGAGTGCGAGTCCATCCTGTTGTCAATCTCTGTTGTTGATTCAAAGTCATTACAAATATGTAGACAAAATGAGACATCATCATCCTTAGAATAAACCTGATAATTCATTCAGTGAAATGACAAAAGGAGAGTAATGCAAATCTACCCACCAGACTGTTGTCCCACCGACAAAAGATCTTCATTTTCAAATGTTTGGCGTGTTCCAGCAACATTGCAAAGCACACACACACACACACAAAAAAAAAAAAAAAAAAGAGTAAAGGAAAGTAAAAAAGAAACTCCTGAGAAACGGTTCTCTCAGAACAGAGGCATGACTATCCTCACTCTCAGATGGCTGCAGCTCTCACAGCAGAGGGTAATGCTTTGTGACGCTGTAGTCGGGAGAGTAATTCCAACACTGACGTGTGCGTCTTCCATCCACTACAGCCAACTGCCTGCCGCACTGTAAGCCTCAGGATTACGACTAATTACCATACAGCTGCCAATGTATCCATGGCAGGAAACTATGAACTTGACCACGCAGTACTGTAGATGCTCTTGACTCCAAAACAAGCAAACTGCTTTGACATTGGAGAGTTGGGTTTGCTGCAGTTTCACAGCCCCCTCAACATACTGCCTGTGCTGAAGTATGTGGTATTTTCACCCCCATTGTGACCCAAAGGGAATCTATTGGCAGGAAGCCAAGACCTCCTACAAAAACTACATTTACACAAACTGCCAACAACTCTGCTTGCTGAAGTCTTTGCAAGAAAGCTAACAAATCAGATGATGGAAAAGATCGAGTCAGAGCAGCTTACCTTCACCTTCTCTTTTGAATGTTGCACATCAGAAATGTGCAAGGATAAACTGAACAAGCTTTGCACCGACTGGCTCTCTGCAATCTCTCAAGCCTACGACAAAGATCATCTATTTTTTAATAAAGCAATGTCACGCAGACTGAAACTGAACATTAGTGAATTATTGAACAAGCGGGAGACTTCAAAATGTTACAGGCAAATAAGTAAATTGTTGTGCAGCCACAAAAAAAAAAAAAAAAAAAAAAAAAACCCAGCAAGAACATCAGATAATGCAGTCAACATGTTGTGATGCGTCACCAACCTGCTGCTGCTGTCAGACTGTAGACCATGCTGAACACCAAATGGTGAGCCCAGTTGGTTGCAGTGATTACTCAGTCTAATGGCGCTTTTCCACTACCTCTACACGGCTCTACACGGCTCGGTTTGGTTGTGTTTCCATTACACTTCGTGCCTCCTCGATGTGGGCGGGGTCGTCGTAACACGGCTGCGCGTGTTGCTGCTCACCCTGTGGCTTTTTGTTGCACAGAAGGCAAGAGAAGAGAGCCAGAGAAGACTCCTGGCCGCCAGACAAAACAGTATTGAAAAGTACGGGAGAGTTTTGTTACGAGCTTCAAAAAGACGACGTTTGGAGGTAAGCTAACGGTTGCTAACGCTAGCTTTTATTATCCGCGTTATGATACTTCCAGTGACGACACTCATCGCCCAATCAGTGGAAGGCAATCGGCTGACGTCACGTTTTAGTAACGCTTCGGCCCGCTTGGAACCAGGGCTGAGGTGGTACGAAAAATCGTGCCAGTTGCAGGTACGGCGTGCTAGTGGAAACATGCAATAGCGCGCCGAGCCGAAGCGAGCTGGTGGAAAAGCACCATAATGTGAAAGGGTTTGTTTATCACCTGGAGACTCCTTCTGTGTCTACTACAGCTTTCATCTGTTACAGTGGCAGATGTATCTACCAGACATCTGCTCGGCTGTCTCCAAATAATCCACCTCTAAACCCGCCAAACTTCACTGCAAAGTTGTGCAACCTTGTTTCAAAGACTATCCTACCATGAGACACTGATCACAATAGACAGTAACCAGTCTACAGATCCCTGTTGTTGACTTTTTTGTGAAAAAGTGAAGGATTAAAAAGATATATACATACAACCCTAACTGCAGTGATCAGGCAGGCTCAAGTTAACGCTTAAATTGATAAATGAGATTGAACACCAGTCTGGCCACTCAAATCACTGCCAGCAGTACAAGAAACTGAGGTAAGAACTGAGGAAAAGTCAGGAAATGGCAAGGCTAAACTAAATATTGCTTTACTAAACAGACAAACCAGAAAAACGCACAAAAAAAAAAAATATATGGATCGTCACACTACTAGGTTTGATGCTCAATTCAATTGGAGTTTTCTGGCACATTTAGTATAAAAAAGCACTAAGATTTATTTATTTATTTATTTATTTATTTTAATTGTTAATTTTAAAGGTTAATTTGACTCTGTATATAACAAGGTCAATGGGAAGTGTAACCAGCTGTGTCATGGCTGACTTGCTACTTTTGGATGCCTTAACACGTCAGGGAAGAGAGCGTGTGCTCCGAGACCATGTAGATATACTTGCGGAGACAGACTAATGGCTGACATCGTGATTTAGATTGCCAAGGACTGTGCTGCTGCAAATATGCAGCTTGCTAGAGCCACAACTCCAGAGAGAAACACGCCGATCAAACCCAATTCCACCACACCTCCAGGTCCTCACCACCTTTCAGAGGGAGATTGGAGACAGATCGGGTGTATCCTAGTCCTCTGCGAGTCGTGCACTCCCCTTGGTCATCAAAACTCTCATCAGTTTATCACCATGGTACATGAAATTCCCATACAGTCGAACAAGTAAGAGAGACTTTTGTGCCTTGGCTGGACTGCCAAACATAATCGGAGCAATAGACTGCACACATATATCAAAGCACCTGTGCCGTTGTGGAGCGCACTAGTGAGCTGAAGGCCAGGTGTATCTCAATACTGCTCTATAGCCCAGAGAAGGCATGGCAGATTATTCTGGCAGGTTGTATTTTGCACAGTATTGTCATGAATGAGGGTCTCCAACAACCTTAACCAGCCCAGGCAGACCAGAAGGTGTGGTGCCAGAAGAACCCCCTCATGGACCACCCCATCAAAGTGCCATCATGATGAGGCAACAACTGATTGCACGGCTTTAGTTGCTGTCATCGAGCACCTGGCCAATGGCGAGACGTTTTTTTTTTTTTTTTAAGCCATTTTCATATCAAACCATTTCTTCAACTACAGGTGACACATAATTAACAGCACTCGTAACTGCTTCCCATTTCTTCGCTTTATCAGGTCCCGTAATTCCACTGCTGACACTCCTAAAAATGACATATTTTCCTTTTTGGATCTCTGAAAGCAGAACTTCAATCTCAGAGCATGTAAAGTTGTTCTTTTTTTTTTTGCTTATTTTGGGCTTGGAGTATGCAAATTTCCTATCCTTGTGCACGTGCACTTAAACACGCACGGGTGGCATTCATCCTTTACACACTTTTTCCGAAGTTAAGAGCTATTGTTGAATCTGACGTGGCGTGTTCATACGAGACGTTCTTACAAAAAAAGTGAAAGAAATTTAGAATAAAATACGAAATTGTTCTTGCATGAGGCCCAATGTGTGTAATCACCCCAACAGCGTCCTCACCTATTCTTTCTCTATACTTGTATATATTCCCACATTTGTAATTTTTGTGTTCAGCAATGAATCAGCAGTCCTTCTAACATCTCTGTCATTCAGCTGCATTTATGTTCTGTACTCTTCACAAGTCCTACCCATGAGGCAATATGTGTATTTATAATGGAGAATATCGTTCAACCTTGAACCCTTCACGTAAACATCATAAAATTCTTCTGAAAATGTCCATTTACAAGCCTGCTGGTATGATTAAATCTTTCTGTGAGACTTCTCCCCTCAAGTTAAATAAGAAAATGGATGTACTAGTTCATGAGACATGGAAGGTGCAAACATAAATAGTATATAAACTGATCTCAATTTCATCATAAATTCATCCGCCTATTACTGTATTTGCCAATTAACAAGCCCCTGAACAGGCTGCACGAAAATGACTTATGATTCCTAAAAACAACTTAAAGTAGTGAATTTTCATCCGAATCAGTTGTATTTGACCAAGTATGTAAACACACACTGGGAATGTGACTCCAGCTATTGGCATCTTTCTATCCACACAAATTAAACAAAGAACGCAACATGCAAGTAAAAACATTCAATCAATATTTTATGACGACACGTATGTGCCGCTTCAGTAAAAATAAACCCAGCAATGCGCAGCGGCAGCAGGTAGCTGACGCACCGTGCTGGTGATGGAAATGAAGGGACTTCCGTTGTTAAACAGGAGCTCTCCATTGAAGCTGCAGTTAAAAATGAATGGCTCTGACATTTGGACGCTTTGGCTGCTCTGTGTGCTCAGCCAGCAATAGCGACGGTGTGCAGCTGGAGCACTTTAACTCCCTTTCTGCTCCCCTGGGTTTTGCTTGCACTGAGTAAAGGCTGACACTGAAAGGCTTATTGTTGATGTGTAGAAGAAGAAGAAAAGAAAAGAAAAAAATCTCTTTTAAAAAACAGAGGAGCATCTATCCAAATCATGGCAAAAAATAAGCTAAATATTTTCTTCTACAGTTTGTAAAAGTAAAACAATAGTTAAACAGCATGAAGCAAGTATGAAGTGTTGGGCTGAACTACTTATTTTGCAGCAAGAGCAAATTCAATCGAAAACAGTTTCACCCGTCTCTTTTTGAAGATGCTGCAAAGATCCCTTTCCATTAGCTGATGGAACATAAAGTTTGCATCTAGGCCATTCAAACTAAGTTTAGTGTTTATAATTGTGCACTATAAAAGATTCAGAATCCACTTCAGCTTGCCCTGAAGGCCTTTGGAGTTCAACTACAGCAGAAAAAAACCACTGCATTAACAGAGAGCGTTCGCCAACATTCCCTGCTAATGTGGACTGCAGCCTCCCCACACATCAAACCACAGCTTTGAGTAAAAACAAAGATGGAGGCGTACTCACCTGCATGAGGGTCTGGGATAAGATGGTGCCGTTTGGAACATGCAAGCAACAGAGAAGAAAACAGAGAATTAGGGTATCCAATGGCAGAATGGTTTAAATCGGGATAATATGATAAGCCTTTGGGTTCAGTGCACCTCTGACTATCCTCCTTACTAGCTTTCCATCAGACTTCAACAACATCATTGAGCAACCACAGTTACATCTTTCCCCGTGGGTCTGTTCACAGCGCAGACCACGGAGAACACATAGCAGAGCTGTCGGACAGATGGTTACTGATCCTGGGGTTCAGGGGAGCCAGACACTGGCCATCTGAAAGTAAAGCTTTCTGAATTATTAAGGATATACATGCCAGACAGGGAGCGCACCCTCCATTTATAGAATTCCAATTATTTGAATTCTATAAATGGAGGGTGCGCACTTTGGTGTAATGTGCTTTCAGTTTAATGCTAAACTCACAGTAGCTCCCTGATGGCAGCATAACAAGGGCAGAAAGTTTTTAATTGCAGACACAATTTTTAATGCGAGGGAGAATCATGGATGTATACAGCAACATTCATTCAAACATTCCAGTCAAAACAATAAATATCAACCTGGTGCTGGTGCTTTTTGGTCGTACCACTTGCCCGTACCCCACCATTTGGCATGCTGGCACATAAAATATCCTTTTTCCTTCGGCAATCCAGGAGTGGTTGTTATCTAGCTCAGTGTTTCCCAACCGGGGGTACGCGCACCCCTAGTGGTACGCGGGGGGACTGCAGGGAGTACGCGGCGCACGGGGAGTTTTTATTTTATTTTTTATTTATTAAGGCGTCACTTTTATGGAGGACTGTTTATGAAGGAGACTCCAGTTTTGTGATGAATGTTACATGAGTTAGGCCTGTTAATGTATTCTTAAAAAGAGAGAGAAATGAGTTATGTTCATGTATTCTTAAAAAAAAAGAGAAATGTTACTTGCTTAAGTTAGATATCAAAGGAAAATTATTTTGATTTAGTATTTATACTATTTTGGTTAATTATTTATATTTCAAGAAAATGTTTTTTATTCTTATGTTGAATTCAACTGAGGTTAAAAAAAAAAAAGAGAGAAAGCCTGAGAATTTTATGTTCAAGTTAAGGATATTAAATAAAATGATTTTCATGTAATAACCACTGTGTTCCTCTACTTTTGGAGAATCATCGCACGCGTTGTATGTGTGAGGGGGTACTCGTGGTGTGACAAGAAGGCTCAGGGGGTACTCAGGCCAAAAAAGTTTGGGAAACACTGCTCTAGCAGACCAAATAGCCCGTCATTCTCCTGTTAAGGGGCTACATTACCACAAGCCTGGGAATCCCCAGAAGTAAAAGGGCCAATCAACTCTTTTGGGCAAAATGCAAAACAGACAGGTAAAATGAAGACGGGGAAACTCATACTCTGCAAAAAGTCACGGGACAACGGATTCTAAGGTCCACAGAATGGATTGTCAAGGAAGTATAAAGTTTCGATCCTACACTGCTGTGGAAATTTTTCAGTCTAGAAACTCCAGGAAAACCTTGCACTATAAAAACCAACTTTACTGTTAGATTAACGTATTTCTCACTAGTTTTCATCAGGACGAAGGGTGTCCAGGGTGTACCCTGCCTCTCGCCCAATGACAGCTGAGATAGGCTCCAGCCCCCCTGCTTAGTTGGATTAAGCGGGTATAGAAAATGGATGGATGGATGTATATAACTGTTGCTCAAATTTGAACATCTTTAGCCTTTTTAATTCCTCTCTAGATGCACATTAGAAGTAGGTGAAGCTCTCCCAGAAGCCCCTACTCTGCTTCTACGGTCTGGTTCAACCAGCCACTTTAAGTTTGACAGTGGCATCCATGGAGCCTCTCAGCTGAAAATGCAAAACCAACTTTAGAGTCAGCACTTTAAAGGACTAAAAGTGGTTTTAGCCTCCTGCTCGTGCATTTGCATGTGCATGTGCTGACAGTTGCCCTCTACAGATGACAACAGAGGGATTAGTATCGCTTAAAACACTAAGTTCCACCTGATTTAGAGCTTTAAATCAATGCCCAGGCTTTGCTAGGGAGATTAATCAAACACCTCCCAGCTGCACAGGTCTAATCCCTCCCCAGTCATAACAGTCACTACTGCACCAAGTGGCAGACTGGATCTCAATGACTGACAGAGCTCAGTCAAAGCCTGTGAGCATCACTTCAATCCTGTCCCATGTCTTCATCCTATACAGTCTACAACATGCAGAAGACATGAAAACATGAAAAGTAGTACTCAGCATGAACAGTCAGCCATCATCACCATGACCTGAGGTCCATCCATCCATTTTTTAAACCTGCTTTTCAATTCAGAGTTGTAGAAACTTTAGGAGCTTATCCCATTTGCTTTGAGTGAGGCAGCGTACACAATGGACAAGTCGTCAGTCCATCGCAGGACAATACAGAGACAAACAACCACCATACAGTCAAATTAGAATGGCCAATTAACCTAAAACGCAGGTTTTAGGGTGGGAGTAAACCGGCAAACCTTCACATGCACGGGGAGAAGATGAAATCTCCACAGGGAAAGGCCCCAGGCGAGATTCAGACCAGGAACCTTCTGGCTGTGAGGCGACAGTGTAAACTACCACACCACCATGATCAATTGGATCTGTAAAGCCTTCTCTACTTTTGTCATCAATGTGCAGGTCCTATTTACAATAAGTAAGAAAATCTTATTCATCAGACAGTTAAACATGTTAAAAAATCTCACTGAACGACAACGTATCAACTCACAGTTGCTTGGTAAGACTGTCACTCTGCTCTAATAAAAACTGCAGGGTCATTTAAAAAAAAAAAAAAAAAAAAAAAAAACATTCAATTAACTTAAAGACAACTTCTATTCCAGTGAATTTGGCTATACATGATCTTCAACAATAAAAGTTGGATGCGGAAAAAAAAAAAAAAAGGTCCTCTCAAACATACTTTAGTGAATAATCCAAATCCACTCCTGTGCATGTAACTGTTGTGACTGAATACGCATGACAGGTTATTTATCATGTGTATCAGAATCATGGTGGCAAAAGCATGGAAGTACATGGGAAAACCAGTGCCAGGAAATCCCATCACAGAGGGATAACAACAAATTATGATGATACCAAAACTACTTGATTGGAAATTCATTAAAAAAAATGTTTTGCTGTAAAAATAAAAAAAAAGTCACTGATGCTCCTGACTGAAACAAAAGCCTTAGCAAAAAATCCTTCAATCAGACGCAAAACCTTTTAGAAGCCTATGGCAAGCAAAATGTAAAAAAAAATATCTGGAAATCACCGACATTTCAGCACACTAAAGCCTTTTATCTGAAAAAAGCCAACTCAATAATTACTCACAAATTTCATTAAGTCTGTGTAAAAGAAACAGGAACTCACCCTCTGCTGAACAGTTGCATGTTTGTGTTCCATCTCCCTCTTCTCCATGGCTGAGTCAATCACCAGCTGATCCAGCTAAAAGTAAAACAATTGAGTGGCCTCAGCATGGAGCACACGGTGTATTCATGTTGCAATGAAATAACTCCAACATGTACTGTTATACAACACACACTGCAGAACTAGAGCGATTCAGTCCAGCTGGCTCTGAATCACTTTTCACTGGCAAACACAGGCTGAGCCTCCCATCACAGACTGGGTGGGTCAATCTTTGGTAATGAAGAATCGATTCAGTTCTCGACCTGCTGCAACAGAAAGGCTACTCCACAATGACAAATGCTCAAAACAACCGCAGGACAACCTGTTATTTAAGGAATTTTCTGAAAATCTAAATTATAAAGCGTTACATTATTTCAGTTGGCAAGTTTAAATCGAAAATAAGTTTTTATGCAACCACCCGAAGTCAATGGTTCCAAAGAGAAGCGATCGAGACCCAACGCAAGGGGAGATGGCTCAGCCGGGCTGAGTGGTGCTAACAATGCTGAAGATACTCACCTCAGCAGCCAGCTTCTTTGTGTATGGGTCGATCTCATCCAGCAGATTGTAGCCCTGCTGAAACAGCGAGTACTGGGCGTGCATGAACGACAGCATCTGCACGGGATACATGAACATCAAGGAGCACCGTGAGCAGTCTGTTGGCTCTCTGCGTGTGTGGAACACATTACAAACATGCAGATGAGTCTTGGTGTTCTGCACAGACTTACAGCATCTAGGATCTCAAACTTCTTCCTTGCCTGAAGGACATTAATCTGCCAAAAAAAAAAAAAAGAAAAAAAAGAAAACGTTTTCAGATATTAGATATGCCTTGATTTTGCTTTACAATACACAATTCTCTGTTTAATACCTACAATTGAATTTAAATAACTCCCTTCCGAGGAGGTATTTTCTTTAGATTTAAGTGTACAGTAGAACCAGACATGGAGAAGCTGCATTCAGCTTCTATGCTCCACATGTCTGGAACAAACTCCCAGAAAGCCTCAGATCATATTTAAGTCCAGGTTGAAGACACACCTATTTTCAGCTGCGTTTAAATAAAGCTCAAAACTTAATCACATTTTAACTACTGATTTTATCTATTGTTCTTATTTCTTTCTTTTTTTGTTTAAAATTTAAATCATGCTTTTTATTTCTGCTGTTTCAGTGTCTCTGTAAAGCACTTTGAATCGCCTTGTAGTTGAATTATTACAGTAACAGCTTGAAGGTTGATTTGTGTTCCCAACGTGCCCTCTTTATACCTCAACGAGAAACACACACCTTCAGGCATTTCATGGGTTCAAGCCTTTGTACTGTTTGTCGCTACTGATGCGAACCAAAAAGACATTTTGTGCTACATTTGACATGTCACTTAGATACATAGAGCATCTCCCTACAGCTTTGACCTTCTCTGCCTTGAGACATTTTCATTTAAGACTCAAAAGGGTCAGATGTCTGAGATGAGAGGGAAGTCTACCAGCAGGCAAACTGAAGAATGGAAAGAGAGCAGAGACACCCCAGTGACTACTATGAAACAGTCTCCTGTTGTACCCAGCAGCAGTCATGTGTAGGGGTTTAATACTACTGGACAAGATATACCCATGTTGTACATGACTATGGCGAAGAACGTGTCACACAAGCGGATACAGAAGTTGCTGCAGGCTAACGGGCTATGTCTCATTCCCTGGTTGTTCTGGCAACATAAGTCTATCAAGTGGGAGTATAAAGTCATATCAAGAATGAATATTTTGATAATTAAATAAATTTTGCTGATAAGGATCTGGGTGCTTTCTGCTGCCAAAATTTCTGACCTGCAGTACGTAGTCCAGAGCGAGGTGTCGGAAGCACTTGCGGGTGATGCTGAGCGCGCCGGTGGCTTCCTCCACCTCATGAGGCTTGTTCCTGGGCGCTTGAGCATTCTTCACTTGTGCTATTTCCATATCCTCGCGCACCCTGTCAAAGTGCTTCTTGGTCTCCTTAAACTTCCGAACATCCCTGACGCAGAGGAGCAGAGTTCAAGTCAGAGACTTCTCACAGAATTACGATCCCAAGTCAATGTTTCGGGCTGCAGTAGGTTGTACTCCGGTTAATATTTAAACACAGCAAAAAGGTTTTCAGGGGTAACAAGGGCATGTTTGGCTTTTTAAAAGGTCATGGGTGTTTGTCTTTTTCAACATGTGCTGAATTTTTTATACAGATCAACAAGAAGCAATGTGAATCAGAGCTTTACTTACTCTTTCACAAAGTTGTGCAACTGCTGCTTCACAGACCGCTGAGCTTGGTCAAACAGTATCTGAAAGGGATCAAACAAACACATTACTGCCACTCGATCAGTTTTTTAAAAACCTGTGGAGGTGAGAGGTATAGAAACATTTCAAACGCTGCAAAGTTGCCAGATACCTTTTTTGATCATGTTTAATTGAGTCAGATTTCCAGAATAAGTCATTACAAATATTTTCTCAAATGAAAACGTGTTTTATTTTTTGTGCCTTATGCGACAGTAAACTGAACAGAAATGGGTTATGGATAGTCTGAGGGCCTCTTCCTAGTCTTCACAACATCACAAAAAGCCTTTTCCTAATCATCCCCTTATGTATTTTAATAAAGAAGTAAGATACGGCCAAAAACAAATCAAAACCTAAGTGAAACCTCTCATATTACCATTCTGTTATTCCTCTGCATCTGTTGTAGTTCACATGCACATACAAAAAAAAAAATAAGAAAAAATGCTGCAGGTAAAACTTAAACTTGTCTTCAGGTCACGCTAGCCATAGTGCTGTTTGTAATGAAAATAGCACTATGAAAAACTACAACCCACTGGCTCTGAATATAGTGAACCACGCAGAGTTATTTTTAACCCAGTCCTTATTTGTGTTAGTAAACCAGCACAGGACAAAAACAGTGGAGGGAGAGGTAATCATATCTTTGTGTGAGTGAAAGAAGCAGCATCATGGGCTGAAACCACATTCAAATCCTTTAAATACACAGGGCTGCCTCTAAATTTAACTTTGCTTGCAAATTATCGTTTCTTCTGTCCTCGTTAATAATCTGAATCTGCAGGGGTAACTAAAGTTAGTAAAAAAAAAAAAAAATAAGTGCAGTGTAGTAATTCAATATAAACACAAGAAACTTGTGCTAAAGAAAATAAAAAAAATAAAATAAAATAAAGGACCAGACTCAGTGAATAATTCCCTACACTCCCTATTATATTGATCAGTGAGCAGTACTGACCAGCATATCATTGGGGTCATCAGGTGGGAACCTCCTTTCATCAGTGTTTCGTCTAGTTGGGCCCACGACACCTCCAGGAGGCTAGACAATGACCACTGGCGTCCCAGAGTCACCCCCCTAATGCCAGCCAACACTGCCCCTCACACCACAACGACCATAATCTACCTCAGCCTCTCACCAACTGCACACCAGTCACAGCGGGGTGGGGATGCAAACCCTGGTTCGGGTAGGGGAAGAAATAAAAGAGGTAAGAAAAGCAGGAATGGGATTCAAACCCTGGTTCGGGTAGGGGGTAATGAAAGTATAGAGGGTGTAAAAGTTTTAATACGCGACTACTTTGCAACATTGCAAAAGATGGAAAATTACAGGCAACAGTGTGCACAGCAATGCCTCTCACAGTTTCTCATTTAAAGTCTTTTGGAGGGAAACAACTGTCTCTTAAACCACCGGCACTCTTAACCCACAGAGGGTGCCAAAGAGCATATTTTTTTCCATGATGTGAATGCAAGTGATGCAGACAGCATCAGGCACTAATGCCTGTTGAAACTAAGGGACGGGGAATGCTGCTCATGCCCGCTCTGACACAGAAACACCCTGACTTCAGTTACACGTTTTAAATTCAAGATCCCTCCTCGTCTCTTTCACCCTCTGAGTGCATCATCCGCCATCACTGCTGCTGCTGCTACTGCTAAATAGGTCACTCAGACAAGGGTGGAGGAGGGGAGGGGAGGGGAGGAGAGGAGAGACAGCAGTCACATTCAGGGCCAGTGCGCAACAGCCAAACTCTCCAAGCCCACATGTTTTCATCACAACTCAGCATTAGACCGGTCCAGTCTCATCTCACCTGAATAACAAATCCAATGGATGTGTGGATTAGAAGATTTGAGTTTGGCCCTTTAAAGATAGTCTTATGGTTCTTTCCCCTCAGGGTTTACAGGTGCTGATGATGATAAAGACACTCCTCTATTGTTGTAAGGAGTCAGAAGAGGAATGACATAAGGATACGCTAGATGAGCGTAAGTTTGCCAGATAAAATTGAGAATGTCTGAGAATGTCTGAGATAGAAGGGGTTATTTGTACCTAGTTCCTGAAACCACATACAGAAACATCTTTGTTTTGATCGTGGATTGAAAATGTATGGCACTGGTCTGTAAACCCACAGGTTCAAAAACGAGTGTGAGAGTGGAAAAAGAAAGCGAGCCTTCCATCCAGCACAACTTTGTACTGCAAATTTTGGTGGCCTTTCCAACTTCTTTCAAAGTGAGTATGTGGTCAATCTGTGTCGCTGCATGCAGTTCAACAAGCTCTTGGAAAAGCGCAGCTGAGAACTGGGCATTTGTGCCATCAGACGCTATTCCACATGCAGCGACTCAAAACAAAAATCAGCAGAACTGCAGTAAACTGCCGTAAACACCCCAGTGTCACATTAGCTTGAACGGGGAGCAGACAGGATAAGGTGGACAGAAACTCTGTGTGGATTTCACACAAAAAGGGGTCAGCTAAACCAGCACACATCTGAGGTGTTTGTGTGTTGCAGGAGAACTGTTCAGTTCAAAGTTCACACTCAGACACTGCAGTTTGCGAGTTACTTAAAAATTCGATACCCAGTTTTCTGTCATCGTAAAAACTTTGAGCTTAATGGTATCATGTATCTGACGACACTACATAGCTTAGTTTGTTCAGTTAAAGCCAGTCCATAGTTCTTTAGGCAAGTTTCCTGTTTAAATTCAATTAGATCTGTCTCATAAGAACATCAGTGTCCTGCACAGCCCGTGGATGAAACCCTAAATGATCAAAATTTTCATAATCCCAATTTATTTACTGTAAGAAGAAGAAGAATTAGAGGTGATGCTAACTTTGTTGTCTAAGCCAGCTGCTGTTATGCAGTTAAAATGTTGCCTTATACAGTACTTCATACAACTATTCCTTACATTTGAAGAAGTCAAGCAACTTGTAACTATTCCCCTGTTCAGCATTGTCAACGCTTGAATAGTCATGTGAATTGTATATCAAGGTGTGTTAATGCGGACAAAGATCAATTCAGAAATCCTGCTAAAATTAAGGTTTTTATTCAATAATTGTTTGCTGTATTAGTGCAAATGTAGTCCTAGTTTTGTGTTTATTATACTTGGGAATGGAGGACTGAAACTGCCATCATCCAAAATACATCCAAAAAGTATATCAATGACCCAATAAGTACTTTAATCAAATCTGAACAAAAAGCAATAATGCATGACTTAACGCTTTATGTTAATGGTCCTGACTGAATATGAAGCTAGTTACAAGCCTTCCCCATCTTTGGCTTCTGAGACTGTGCTGTGAAACAGAGCTCCCTTGACACAGTCTGACAGACGGACCCCCACCCCCTTATTTGCATAATAAAGCAGAAATGGCTACAAGAATGTTAGTCAAAGAAAATGATAAAATATAGCTGCAAGCAGCGATGGGGAGGCCTAGCAGCATGGCACAATAGGCAAGGCTACGGCTGCTCAGGAAGGTATCATGAGTCAATGCACCAAGTTTGGCATTAATACATCAATGCATCGTAGAGATACGGCCTAACGTCCTGTTTGCGCGTCAGCGTAAAGTTTGATAGGCTGCTATGGGCAAACGGAAGCAAAATAAAAAAATCCACATAATAACTTTTGTGCGACTTGGTCTGAAGATTCTATGTGTCAAGTCCTGCGGAAATCAGACTATCTGCGTGGCCTGAAATGCTTTTTGAAGGTTTTTGATTAAATTCAAAATGGCGGAAAATCCAATATGGCGCAGATGACGTCCTGGGTTGCAATGACCTCGTCTGCATCAAGCGATTCCATTGGTACCTCATTTATGAAATTTGTCAAAGATATGAGCAAAAATGCATTTTTGCTACATATAGCGCCCCCTATAGGCCAAACATCACCAAACGTCTTGGGCCTCTCAAATATGTAGTCATGAGTCGGCGTTAGGAGTTTGACGTCATAACATCAAATGGTTGCCAAGATATGGCCTCACTTCCGGTTTGGTGGCGTCTTCGTTGAGTTTGATTGGCTTTTATGGAAAAACGGAAGCGTAATTAAAAATTCCACACAATAACTTTTGTGCAGCTGGATGCACTTTGAACTTTGACGTGTTGGTGGCGCTAGAGAGTACACTGTTGGGGCATGACAATTCTTGAGGTTTACTTTGGCACTGTGCTGAATGCGTGTGCCAAATTTCACAACTTTTTACCATAGCATTCTAGGGGCTGCCATAGCCTTCAATTGCAGCAGAAAGTAGATCAATAATAATAGGAAAAGCTACTAATACAATGGGTTCCTGCAGCTACGCTGCTAGGCCCCGAATAAATGTACTTAGGGAAATAAACAGGGGAGAAACAACAATTCGATTGAATAACACTTTTAAAAATGACAAAAAAGCTGAAGAACAAAGAAAGCAAAAAGAGGGAAAATGCAGGGCAAACATGGAATGGCAAAGTAAATCAATACTGGTATTAACACAACGTTAAATTTTTACAGTTAAAAACTGAATTTATCAATTAAATTCTACGTTTTCGGATTTTTTCTATATTTTTGCTGGTTTCAGTCCTCCATATTTAGGTGGATTAAACAAAGATGTCAATTAGTGTGCTTCATGTTGTTAGTAAGAGGATTTTGTTGACTGGATGGAGTTGGGCCAGCCTCTTCCTCCGATCCGAGTCTTTATAATAAACCAGTTGTCCACTCCCTGTAGCTTCACAATTTATGCATTTTAAGCATGTATAAATGGGAGATTTGTTTTATTACTAATAAGTGACCAGCTGTGAAAATAATAAAGTGTTACTGACCGCTGTAGATGGTCAGTATGAACATTTTATGTGTTACCTTTTAAGGACACATATATAACATATTTTCAATTCATGAACAAAGAGTGCATCGAGAAGTGATCAGGATTTAGCCTTTTGGTGGCATACGTCTTCCTACTTGGTGTTGCTTTGTCTTCCAGCTTCCACACATACAGTAACTGTGAGACTTGAGGGTGTGAGGGTTTAATATAACATCGGCCCACCTTTGCAGCTATAACTGCTTCAACTCTTCTGGGCAAGCTTTCCACAGGGTTTAGGAGCGTGTTTATGGGAATTCCTGACCATTCTTCCAGAAGCACATTTGTGATCCAGACACCGATGTTGGACGAGAAGGCCTGGCTCGCAGTCGCCGCTCTAATTCATTCCAAAGGTGCTCTATCGGGTTGTGGTCAGGACTCTGTGCAGGCCAGTCAAGTTCTTCCACACCAAACTCACTCATCCATGTCTTTACGGACCTTGCTTTGTGCACCGGTGTGCATTCATGTTGGAACAGGAAGGGACCAGTTGGGAGCATGAAATTGAATTCTTCAGCATACCAAGAGATTTTTTACAGAGTTCCTTTTACTTGAAAAAAGGGGCCAAGACCAGCTTCTGAAAAACAACCCCACACCATGATCCCCCTTCCACCAAACTTTACAATTGGCACAATGCAATCAGATAAATACCGTTCTCCTGACAACTGCCAAACACAGACTCGTCCATCAGATTGCCAGATAGAGAAGCGTGATTTGTCAGCCAAAACGTCTCCACTGCTGTAGAGTCCAGTGGCTTTACACTACTGAATCCGACGCGTTGCATTGCACTTGGTGATGTATGGCTTGGATGCAGCTGCTCGACCATGGAAACCCATTCCATGAAGCTCTCTATGCACTGTTCTTGAGCTAATCTGAAGGCCATATGAAGTTTGGAGGTTTGTAGTGATCAGAGGTGGGTGGTAACGAGTTACATTTACTTGAGTATGTTTTTGAAAAAAATTATACTTTGAGGAGTAGTTTTAAATCGCTATACTTTTTACTTTTACTTGAGTAGATTTGTGAAGAAGAAACTGTACTCTTACTCTGCTACATTAGGCTACAATGAGCTTGTTACTTTTCTTCTTACCTCTTTGGTATTCTACGCGTCATTATTTTTATGTTTACCTTACAAAAAGTGCGAAACAGCAATTACATTAGCTGTTGTTTCTGTGTCAACCAAAACAAACGGACATTTCAGCATTCAAAAACTCAACATCTAACTTGATCAAACATGTCCGGTAAGTTTCCTAAATTCGTTTTTTTCCCGTGGATAGGTGAATGTTTGTTTTTGAGGTTACATATGTTTTAAACATTTCCCAAGTCTGTTTTATTTTTTATTGAAGTACTTGAATTTACCTGGATTATTTTAATTTAAGCTATTTTGTAATTAATTAATTAATTTGAATTTATTTTATCAATTGGATGAACTCTTAACTTGCCTAAAGTTGATTATTTTGTATTTTTGTCTGTCTGATTGAATGCTTGTGTTAACAAATAAATCAGATGTTACTCAACAGTTACTCAGTACTTGAGTAGTTTTTTCAATAAGCACTTTTTACTCTTACTCAAGTAATTATTTCGATGAGTACTTTTTACTTTTACTTGAGTCATATTATTCTAAAGTAACAGTACTTTTACTTGAGTACAATTTTTGGCTACTCTACCCACCTCTGGTAGTGATCGACTCTGCAGAAAGCTGGTGACCTCTGCGCACTATGCGCCTCAGCATCCGCTGACCCCACTGTCATTTTACGTGGCCAAGTTGCTGTCATTCCCAATTGATTCTACTTTGTTATAATACCACTGTGGAATATTTAGTAGCGAGGAAATTTCACAACTGCACAGGTGGCATCCTATCACTGTACCACATTGACCCATTCTTTTAATGGAGCCATGCATTTGTTGTTTTGTCTCGGGGGGGGGATCCCCCCTCACCATGCTGCACTTGCACCTCCCTCCTCTGTTCCGCATTACATCAAAGAAACAAAGAAAACCATTGAGGGAGTCATATTAGTGTCCAGTCAGAGTTGCGGCACTAATGGACTGGAGGGAGGAAGAGGGGCAAACAGGAGGCTGAAGACCCAGCTGAGCCTACAGTGTAAGAGGCCAGCTGGTCCCAGGCCAAACCACACTCTCTTATGGTCTGTAAAGTGTGACACACTGAGCAAGACAAACAGGGGATCTGTCAGTCTGACAGAAACGCTGACAGACAGATGGCGCTCCAACAATACAAGGTGACCAGCAGTAGAAACAGAAAAACAACATATCACATTAATAAACCCACTAAAATCAGAAGAAAATCTTCCCCTTACATCCGGGAAAGGCCGCGGAGAGCCGCGGAGAGCCCTCTCCGTCGTCGGAAACCCTCCCGGAGACGCTCTCCGTTGCTTGCGTGCGTCGGCCAAAATGAACTAACTATCCGTCGAGGAGACGGAGACTCGCGGACACCGCAAGGGTTGTGATTGGTCGGCTAACAACATAATTTCCGGAATCACGTTTACTGTGTGCCGGTCAACATTTGGTCAAAATTATTTTCATTTCAATATCAATAAGTGCCAACAACAGTATTTCTCTCTCGGTCGCCATCGTTCACTGTGAGGAGTGGATGTAAGGTAAACAATCAATCAATCAACGACTTTTACAATAGACGTCGCGAGATTAGGTCGTCTAGCGCAGTGGTTTTCAAAGTGGGGGCCGAGGCCCCCTGGGGGGCCACCACGGGGCACTAGGGGGGCCTCAGAAAATTGGAGGGAAGATAAGAAAAAAATGCAAAAATAGAATCTAATTTTTTTAAACATCATTATAAAAAAATAGTCACGTTTTTTAAATCAGTATTGTAAAATACAATTTATAATAATATATCATATCGAAATGTCATTTGCCCTGCTTGTCTTTCTGATTGGCTGCCAGTCAAAACATCGTAGACCTGGCGGTTTGCGCCTGTTCTCAAGCTGCTCTGCTCCTCAAGCTAGCGTGTAGGTAGCTTAGCCAAAATGGACAGATTTTTGACTACGAAGAGACTGAAGGAACAGACCAACAGCCCTGCTGTGGAGGACACTGCTGCAAAAAAAACCTAAGAACTGGCCAACTAGAATCAGAAAGTATGAGGCAGCATAGATTAAGTTTGGCTTTACAGCCATACAGAAAAATGGCCACGATTGCCCGAAATGCGTCCTCTGTCTGGAGACCCTCTCAAATGAGTGTTTAAAACCTTCGAAACTTCAGCGTCACTTGATACAAAAACATCCGTCAGAGTCCGAAAAAATGGTTGACTTGTTCAGACGTAAAGAAGAGCATTTAGTCAGGCTGCATTCACACAGCAAGCTACTGTCCGTGAATAAAAGAAAGAAAATACGTTCTAAAAGTTGATGTTTCTTTACATATTTTGTAGCATTGTCTGTGGTTTCTAAAGGGGGTCCCCGGCCAGAAGCTAATACTGTTTGGGGGGCCTTGGCATGGATTAGTTTGGGAACCCCTGTTCTAGCGTACCGATGCCTACTGATCAGGAAGTGAATTGCCTTACGTATCCGACATCCCGACGATACTTCGAAAGGATTAATAGCCTCTGCGTGACCACGGAGTCGGCTTGGCCGATAGCTACGGAGTAGCATACCGAGGCCTTAAGTGTTTGGATGAGGACCCTTTTCTCTTGAATGAATAATGACGCTTAAGTAACACAGTCTGCATCATGTCAAGGTTATACAGGGCTCCCACATATCCAGCAGCTAAATCTAACCCACGCCTGCATGAGCGACCCCGTTAGGCAGGGAGAAAATCGGGAGGAGGGAGTCACTAATTTGGGAAGGCACATCTCTGTCGCAGCTTGGTTTGTGTGGATGTGTGGGGATGCACAAATACACACAGACATAAACTTTGTGCACTTAGAAGCACTCAGAAGTTTAAAGCTAATGGATTTCAAAGAGCTTCAGAGGGGCAGGGCAGTGGCTGGAGGTCAGAAGCCTTAAAAGGTAGAGAGGGCAAACAACCCAGTAGGAAAGCACAAGCTCTGATTCATAGATGGGAAAAAAATGAAAATACATTAACACAGCTGGGTGTAAAAGACATGCTTAAAGATTAGAGGTGCTTTGCCTACACAAAATTAATCGGAATAATAAAGTTGTACAGCCAAATTGTTGCGTTAACTGCTTCAAAATCCCAAAAGAAAGCGAAGAAAAACAAAAGAAGAGACCACCACATGAAGTTTAGAGGTTATGCTAACATTAACTAACATTTGGTCAAGGAAGACCAAGCTCGACAACCGGCAATAAGGTAAAAAATGCTGTTGAGAGAGAAAAATCTGGGCTCACTTTGGATTTCAACAACTTGAAAATCGAAAGTCTGCCACCAACAACTGCAACCAGCCATGTTTTCCAATAAAGTAATAAAGATGCAAGACAGTGAAATGGACTGAATCACTGAAACACAAATCGGAATCAATGCCAGCAAAGTTCAACACCTCTTTTATAAAAAGACCATAAAATAAAACGTTAATACTATCAAATAGGAATTTAATTGTGTTTTTATAAAGGTTAGTTTGCTGTGGTGCCACATTTAATTTAAAAACATTTTATACTAGAAGCATTTTTCAGTAAAACACCACTAACTACGACAATAAACACTTAAGAGGTGTGCATAATACAGAGGCCACATGTACTGCTGAATACATGGATTATAATGCACAAAAACATACTGTAGCTGTAATCAGATATATATGTTAGGTTTTTTTTACGTGTGCCTCTAGTTGTCAATAATCTGACAGGATGCTAGAATGCAAACAGACATGGAAGAAAGATTTTCACTAAACTGTCACCAAGTGTAACTTAATGCTGGTGTAGAAACATGTAAAGAATTTATAAAAATTAAAAAAACATGCATTAATAAACACTTCAAAAGGTATTGACTATAAACAACTAACTGATTGTTGAAATTCATAATTGAAAAACAATTATGAATAAAACAAAGGACAAATAACTGCTAACTGGAGTTACACGACCTGGCAATGCCAAATTTGTCTTTAATTGTCGCTATAAGTTAAGCTTTAAAGTTAGATAGTTTCAGGTTAAATACGTGCGCTTTAAAACCATTAATAAAGACATGTCTTCTCTTGTAAACAATAGATGAGATAAGATGAGATGATTGAGATAATTCACACACAGGTTTAATGATGTGTGAAACAAGCTGGATGTTAATGTTGGTGTGGCCACTCTCATTGTAAAAAAAAAAAAAAAAAAAAAAAAAAAAAAAAAAAAAAAAAAGGTGAAGCCTTGTGTTCCAGATAGTGTTAGCGTGTCATATTCAGTCTCAATCAACCGAATGTGGGACACAGCTTACCATGTGGTAGTTTATGATCTCCTGTAGGCTTTCGCCACACTTTTCCAGACACTCCTGCAAAGAAATCACAAAAAAATATTCTTTAGTCACACAGCACATTCCGAAATATTCTCATAACTACTGCCATAATAATGCTTTTGAGAATAATAAAAAAAAAAAGCAAATAAAAGCTGTCACACGCAACACCCAGCATTTAGCTGAATTTCGTCTTCAAATACGGGGAACCGAACCATTATTGCAGAGCTGAAACTCACAGTTTTTGTTTAAAATGGACGCCGCACATAAGAACAAGAATTTTAATTAGGAAGCTCTCAATTCGTCATAAATTTGAATCCAAGTAGGCTTTTAATAGTATTTAATGTCAGCAGCCATGAAAATAGCCTAAAAACCATGTGTGTTTTTGTTGAGCCAGAATTTTCCAGGCTCAGTCTTCTACTCGCTGACTATTCGGTTAGTAATCAGGTTTATTCACACACAGACCGAGCTTCGGGACAAAGTCCCCATTCACACAGGACACACAACAACAACCCACCAAATGGCAAATAAAGACAATCAAACCACAATTAACCCATTGAGACCGGGAAAGCATTGCCGCATTTCTGCCGGGGGCGCTGTTGCGTTATTCTAACTTTAAGGCCGCGTACACGTCTTTTTTCCATGTATAAGGTTGTTTTGCACCAATTATTGACCTCTGCGCCAATTAAATGCATTATAATAGACACGTGAGAGTGTCGTCATGTTCCTCGTGTCATTGTTTTGAAGTAAAGTTACATCGGGGGAAAAAAAAAAGAAAAAAAAAAAGCAAAAGTTAAGTTTCATCGAACAAGCATGGAGGACTTTCAGTCCGCACACCAGGGGTGAAAGTCGATTTACCTGCAGATGCCACACCGTTGCAGGCATTTAATCATATTTTTACTGAGGAGCTTTGGGCGTATCTCGTTTCCGAGACAAATAGATACAGTGAGCAGGTACTTCAGACTCCAGCTCGAGCAAAGATGGCAAGGTGGTCACACGTAACTGTGCCGGAGATGAAAACATTTATTGGAATGTGTATGGGCTCCTTGTGCTGCCAGTACGAAGAGATTACTGGCGATAAAATAAACATATAAATAGATAAATAAATAATTTAAATATAAAATTAAATTTTATTTTATTACCGTTTTCTAATTGAAAATAGCGCTGTTCCTGCACTTTACTTTTTATTTTATTTTATTACTGTTTTTTTATTGAAAATAGTGCTGTTCCTGCACTTTACTTTTTACATTTTCTATTTTCGTAAAGGTGTATGTAAATAAACTCAATTTCCAAAGAAAGCCACAGGTGTAAGCTCTCAAATACTTTTTGAATTTTGTTTCTATCTGCTACAGAGGCTGAGAAATCAATAATTTAGTAGGCGTTGACACAATTGCTGAATTTCCAGAAAAAACTTCAGGTTTTAGGGGGTCTTTCTGAAATCGCCCATAGGTTTTACAGGCATTCTTTTCCAGGCGTCTTAGGCCTAAATGGATTAAGTGTGTATGGGCTCAAAGAGAGGATAGATAAAATGTCTCTGCCTCATGACAACCTCACCGAGATCATCTCATCCTTCTTGCACTGCTGAGACAGGTCCCGGATTCCGTTGACAAAGAGCTTGTTGGCGCTGACATACGCCCTCCCAGCTTCAATCATCCCACTGCATAGCTTCACCAGCTGTGGACAAAGACACGTGGGGTTAAAAGAATGTATCACAGCACTCACAATATACTGACACAAGCAGGTGTTTGCTTTTTGGTTCATTCAGAAATGATTGAGACTAAATTTTAGACTAAGGTCACATATAAGGACGAGTGAATTCATTTCTCCACTGTGGAGCACTCATCTACAGAAGGCAGGTAAGAAATATTTCTCTAAACATGCCAACACCTACGAACAGTATAAACAGAACATAATCAAATCTGTTTTCAGTCTTTATCTTATTTTTTGACCACATAATGACGAAAAAGAAGACTCCAATCCATCTTGCCTTTCTTCCCTCCTGTGCCACCATTGGAATGATTTGGTTTTGTCCGTGTTCAATAACTTTCTGGTGGACATACTGTCTAAACTGATAGACACTAGTTCAGTGCAAATGTGCCTTTAAACCACTTGGAATTCATCTGTTTTGGGACAAAAATAACCCCAAATAAATGGAATTTCTTGATAAAAATGTATGTCCCTAGCACTGAAATAAAGAAGAAGTTAGTTTTTAAACCTGGACCTTATTTCTGGCATAAAATACGTTCATCTACTCACCGATAACAGTTTGGTGAAAGTCGGTGTCCTTCGGACGATATTTCAATCCGCCTATATCCATATATTGGGGCATCAGTCGATGCCCCCGTTCACTCCCGTTATATGGATATACGCGGATCTAAATAGCGTCCAAAGGACTTTCAACAAACTGTTATCGGTGAGTAGATTAAAGATTTATTGTCATGTCATTGTCATGATGAAATAACAAAATTTGTCCACCGCTTTTAACCCATAGAAGACCCCAACCCTACGTCACGTAAAAAGACACGCCCCCATTCCGGTGAAAACAAGCTGAGGACCTCAGTGTTAATAGTGGCGCCAATCCAAAAAACCTCAAAGCCGAAAGGGTTGCTGCGTGGTATATTGTTAATCGAACAACTTGAAAGAAACCAACGTGATTTATTTTATACGTTATCAAAATTACTGTCTGAGCACAGGGTCTGTGGTGTAGCACCTCATCCACCCAGCCATCGTCATTAAATTTCTGAGCTGCCAGGGACCTCCTATTCTTCATCAGGGTTGCTGTGTAAATCCCTAAATTAGGGTGGATTACTAGTCTTAGATTTGTTTTCTTCATAAATGTGTTCAGTGGACATAAATTTTGCATTTATCAATGAGATTAACTAATCTTGCCGACAGTATAATAATGATAGAGAAAGTGATCATTGTCATAGGCCTGCATTACCAGGTGATTCAATGAGGTAGGAATAAATGTCTGGGTATGTCACCTCTGGCCACTGAGTGGGGTCGTTTTCCCACTTCTCCTCCGGTAAGTTGTATGGACAAACATTCCCTAACTCTTTGATTTTTTTCCATATAACGTTGCCGATTGGCAACGACGTAATATAGCTGTATGCCTGACTAACGTTAGCAATGGCTAACGGTTAACGTAAAATAGGCTAAATCAAGATAGATTACTTGTTCAAGTATCTCGGGGTCTTGTTCACGAGTGAGGGACGAATGGAGCAGGAGATTGACAGGCGGATCGGTGCGGCGTCTGCAGTGACGCGGGCTCTGCACCGGCCCGTCGTGGTGAAGAAGGAGCTGAGCTAGAAGGCGAAGCTCTCGATTTACCGGTCAATCTATGTTCCTACCCTCACCTATGGTCACGAGCTGTGGGTAGTGACCGAAAGAATGAGATTATGCGAATACAAGCGGCCGAAATGAGTTTCCTCCGCAGGGTGTCTGGGCTCTCCCTTAGAGATAGGGTGAGAAGCTCGGTCATCCGGGAGGGGCTCGGAGTAGAACCGCTGCTCCTCCGCATCGAGAGGAGTCAGATGAGGTGGCTCGGGCATCTGGTTAGGATGCCTCCTGGACGCCTCCCTGGTGAGGTGTTCCGGGCCCGTCCCACTGGGAGGAGACCCCGGGGGAGACCCAGGACACTTTGGAGAGACTATGTTTCTCGGCTGGCCTGGGAACGCCTCGGGGTCCCCCCAGAAGAGCTGGAGGCAGTGGCCGGGGACAGGGACGTCTGGGTTTCTCTGCTAAAGCTGCTGCCCCCGGAACCCGACCCCCGGAGAAGCGGAAGATGATGGATGGATGGAGGATAGATTACGGCGGGAATTGTATTTACCACCAGTCAAAGCCAGCTGTTTGTCTTTACCGGAATGGGGGCGTGGCCTCATGTGCTACTCTCTTCTATCAAGGTTGGCACCTGTTGACACCAGAGATGGGGACTCAAGTCACTGTGACTTGGACTCGAGTCGCTGTTTTGATGACTTGTGACTTGACTTTACAAAAAATAAAAGACTTGAGACTCGACTCGGACTTGGAAGTTAAAGACTCGGCACTTGACTTGACTTGAGACACGATGACTTGAATGATTTGAGTGTTATTCAGTTCATGTTTACAGTTTGAATATAAAATTAATAAATTAATAAAAAAACTAATTTCGATTACCCGGTAGGAGCGCAGGCTTAGAAAGGCGTCATGATTGGATCACTACCCTGTCAATCAGTCATGCCCCCTCTACATACCTTACGTGTTTATAGGAGAGAATAAACTCATATCAGATATGCATCAACATGTCAGCGGGAGGGGGACCGAGAGTCGTTGTCTTCGGCTTTCGTAATCACCATTTTGACAGCAAAAGACGAACAGCACAGTGCAAGACATGCAGCGTCAACATCTCGGACAACCAGACGACAACTTTGAACTTTGTTCTTCATTTGAAGACCAATAAGTGCTTGTCATATTAGCTAATATTAACCTGTTAGCCTAGTTGGTAGTTAGCTAACGTTAGCTTGATATGATACGGGGTGGACAGGTTGGACACACTGGCCATTAATGTTTGCTGACAGTTACTTATCTTTGTGTTTTCACTTTATTAAGATCAGATTCTGCGTGTAAAATTGCAATAATAAGGTGACTTGACTTTGACTTGACCTGTTACAGGACTTGACTTGCCCAAGAAAAAATTACTTGGAACTTACTTGAGACTTGCACATGTGTGACTTGGTCCCATCTCTAGTTGACACACTCATGCACAGGGTCACACACTCATAGAGGGCATCTTCTAATACGGTACTGTATCTTCTAATGCAGATTAACGTATTTTATGCCAGAAATATGGTCCAGGTTTAAGAAAAAAAAAAAATTTCTCCTTTAATTACTTCAGTGGGACATTAAGGGACATATTTAAATAGAGTTAGAACTGCGTTACATTCCTTTTGCCAATGACAGTAAACTAGGATTGAGCTGTCTATTTACATGTAACAAGACTTGATAAAATACTAATCTTCTCAATCAGAGGTTCCATGTGACTGTCCACTGAACTGCAAACAACACCTGAAGGCAGCTCCACACCATAACCCCCAACTAAACAACTCAAACTTCTGTTTCTCCAAGTTTCCAGCACAAAACCAAATGCAGATTAAAGAGGAGGTCAAACATTTGTGTGTTTGCATATTTGTTGTCTACCATAACCTGTGTTCACACACCAGGCATAGAGGGTACAGGTGGGGAAATCAGCATGTCATCTTAAGTATGTGTCAGCATAAGTCTGTAGGGACTTCATATTGTCCAAGACAGATATTAACAGATACTAGTAACTGCTAGATCAGTATGAATGGTTTTTATCTGTGGAATTTCTCTGCAACTGTCAGCATGATAAGTACAACTACATCTGCTTTGTTTATCTTCTGTTTTTTTTTTTTTAATGAGAGAATAGATTTCCTTGAGTTTTTCTCTGTGTTCTAATGCCAGACTTCTTCTTTTCAGCATCCGTCTTCTGCAGCAAAAGCCCATTTCCTCCCAGCTGCAAACCAGACACGAAGCTCATGCAGTCTTTCTCTAAAGAAGAAGCTCAATATTGTGGGAATACATTCATCTGCTACTTGATGAAAAATAGAAAAACAGATCAGAAAATTAGCACCACTCGCGCGTTTCAAAATTTGCTGCTGAATAGACTTTTTTTAATAATAATAATCCCTTCACTAAAAAAAAAAAAAAAAAAAAAAGTGTTTTAGTTTTGTTTCGTATAATGTGTCAAGAGGTAAGAAGTTTTTTTCCCTCCTCACTACCCTTATGATTCTTCAGTTTGTACTGTAATTAAGGAATGATGCAAATGAAGTTAAAGTCTGGAAAACTGCCCATAGGATTGCTAGTATGTCAAATGACTACAAAGGAATTTTTGTGAGATTTAACTGAATATGTGGTGGTGCCTTTTAGAAAAAAATAAGACAACTTAAGAATGCCAAAACTTGCCGGTAACTCTATAAATGACTCAAAGCAGGGAAAACATGTGAGTAAGTGAGTAACATGTAAGTGATCCTATGATTTCAGATATGATCTTATTTTAGCTGGACTATAAAGTATAAAGATAGATGCATGTATATGTGGAGTTTTCCAGCCGTGATGGAGGTAAAAGAACAGCCTGACTAATCCTGGCTCCATCTGACATGCACTGTGATTCAAAGTGAGGGTCGGGGTTAGGTTAGGGACAGGGCCATATGGACCTCTGACATGAGCATTACAGGAAAGGCATCTGGCTGCCTCACTACAGGGCAAGTGGATGCTTTGAAAACCATGCTTTGATGATCCCTTGTTGAACTGTTCAGCCAAGTTGAGTGACATTACATTGTTCATTATGCAGACACATGAATGCCAGAGGCAGAAACTTTTAATGTTAGCAGCATGAAAAATGGGGCACTGCATTACTGGGCTTGAACAGCTGAGAGTCATATGTGTGTAATGACCTCTGTGACAGAATGTGGTGATTCTTTTCCCCCTAATTTATTATAAGTAAAACCACCAAGTAGGCCTCAGGTCAGTAAGAGGAAAATCACATGGTCCAATACGTTGCAGGATCTCGAGTCCTCCTGTATAGCCTTGTAGTGATCAAACAAACAAAAACATTTTCTGCTTTACAACAGAATTTACAAAGTGCTTTACAGGGAGCCGAAAATAAAAGAACTCAGGTCTGAACTCAGATTTCCTTTCTGTGCCCATGAACTTCTTCCACATGTCTTTGAATACAGGTGTCTTAATACAGTAAATGTGCATCCAATAATTTGCTCCCTCAACATATGCCGACACATGTAGCGGGAGCAGTTGGCGCCGCCAACTTAGCTATGCTAACTATGCTAGCTTAGTTAGCTTAGCATAGCAACTGCCATTAACTTACATTGTAAGTGACGTCCTTTCAAAACATATTGTGTTAAAATTATTATGTAAGCTTAAATAAAGTAATGAACTCATTATTTACCTTTCGGGCGTCTGGAAAATGGCCTTGGTTTTGTGGAAATGTCCAGGGAAACCATTTATATGCTTGATCCATTTACAAGGAAAAACAGTCAGTATTTCTTCATGTAATTCCACCCCATACAAATAATACTAGTTTTTCCTGTCTCTACCTCTCAAGTTGAACGGCAGTTCTCAGTAATGAAGAGAATGCAGGGCGATTGGCGTTTAAGCCTGCACACTTCAACAATTGAAGATCTACTCCTCATCAAATCCCAGGGTTGTGCTCCTGCTGAATATCAAAGAGATGAAGCTGTGGCAAGATGGTGGGCAGCTGGCATCAACAAAAGGAGACCCAATATTCATCCCTATGGTCAAAGGAACCCCAAAAGTCCAAATCTCCCTGACTCATCATCTCCATCTTCAAGTTACTCAGAATAAGGATACACCTTTACGTAGGCCCACTACCACAGTCTCACAGTGAGCCAAACATGTCTGTGCTATAAGAATCCTGTGTAGTTTTAATAAAGAATTTGTTTAATTGCAATTTGGTGTCCATTGAATGCTTAATAAGTATATATAAAAGTATTGTAAATGCATATACAATCGTAGTCACTTCATATCATATGTTAAATCATTGTTTTAATTTATGGCCTTGGTGCCCTGGCTTTTGGCCTTTGTGCCCTTAAAAAATTGACAACTCAAAAGGCCAAGTGGCCTTGCCCCTAAAATGACGAAATTACAGGCCTGGTTGGCGGTGACAAAAACAAATGTCTTACCTTGTCTAGCTTTGCTTCAATCTCCACAACTTCCGTCTCCACTTCATCGATATTTGCCCTGAAAAAGGAAAAGCGGGAAAAATTACATATTTAAGGCATGCAACGTAATCAGTTACCAAAAGGACTAACTAATTCCAGTAATTCATCTTGATGGATGACGGCGCTTCCACAATCTGCTAGTGATTTCCCACGTTCTCAGAGAGCTCCAGGAGACTCCATAAATCTGTAAGAGAGCCGAAGCCAGACATGTTGGAGCGGCAGCCAGTGAGAGTTTGGGTGTGTTTGAAGTGAGTGAGATGCCATCCTGGGAGCAATTCGGCTCTGTCAAAACAAAGTTGCAGACGTGGTCTCTGCACAGTAAGAGGAAACATGGTTGCAGGGCTTATCATAAAACCACCTACACACTGCTGATGCCAACCACACCCAACGGCATCTGGGGGTGTGATTTACACCCACACACACACACAGAATGATGTAAAGTCCTCCATATATTGAGGTGATATCAAGTGTATGTATGAAGAGATCTGCATCGGGATGGGAAAAGCTGTATTTTAAACCAGGCATTATCTTTTTCCTAAACCTTACCAAACTTTTCCAGCCAAAAAGAAAGTAAGAATAAAGAGAAAAACGATCATCGTACAAGAAGAAGGTACTTGAACTGCCATCTCTAGGATTTCCGATTTTCCCGGCTACGGTACCACGGCATATGCAACTGCCATCATTATTTAGTGGTTAAGGTACGCATGTTGACATATTGCTGGTGCAGTTGCTTGTAAATATCGAGATTCTACATGTACATGATTTGCAGGAATGTTAAAGATGAATTCTTTCATACGGTTAGTGCCAGATTCTTGATTGAGAAAAGTTAAAGTACTTCATAATCCGGTGTCAGAGAGGAGCAGGGTTAGTGGGTTTCCAAAGATGCTCAACTATTTCTGTCAGCCCCTTCAGTTTTGTTTTCTCACACTTGACTATCACACATGTGATATGGAGGTTATGATGCGAATCACACAACGGCTTCATGATGAGAGCATTTGTGGCATATATCGACCAGGGCTGGCAGAATATGGATCTCATCTCTTCCTCTCTGGCCTCCCCCTCCCTGGCTCAGGGGAGGAAGGCTGGCACGTGTTCTTCAGCCCCACAGCTTTTACTTCCCTCATCTCCTTTCATATGAACTGAGGAGGAAGAGGGAGGAATACCCCAGAGAGGATGTCAAATGGAAAATATGCATTACCTTAACAACCAATACCATAATATTCCACATATGGAGGGGTGCTATTTTAACCTCTACTGATCTCCTAATGAACTGCTTTGGACCAACCACACCCTGGGATAATATCACAGTGAATAAAGCTGTTTTCATTGTTAATTTCATTTTTCTTTTCTTTTTTTATACTATCATTCAGAGCGAGCTTAGCAGGCTCTCGCTTTTATCCGGATTATTTCTCATCAAGACCTCTCGGCAGCAGTGTCAGATTTCATTTTCAAATGTCCAAGAAGGCTATAAGAAGATTACCTCATGATCAGCATCGGCTGTTGCTTATGCATGACAATGCGTGGTGATGAATTCTGTAAGAATTCCAGTTATATTAAGAATTGAAGAATTTGTTTTCTTTGACAAAAAGCATGTTTTACTGGCAAGTGTTTTGTTAAAGCACCCATGATTTTATAGATCTTCATTTTCAATTCACATGGGATTATTGCAAGGACATTAGAATAAAATTGCCTGTGTTTATTATCATGTAGTACAGAAGGGTGAAAGTTTTTTTTTGCTAAAGTAAGTTTCTTTAAATTTTGTACAATGAAAATTTATATTCAATTTCAACCATTTCTCAAGACGCATAATGGCATAATACATTACAAGCCAGCTAAATAGTCAATAAAACATGGCTACTTTAACTAGACAACACCAGAAAACTAGAAAGTTAAACTAATCATCACTGTTTTGTAAATGTACAGTAACTCCAACCTTTTGGTCTGGCCAGTCATCCTGGCACAGCAGCCTCCCTTTTCTTCATGCTTTTGTTAGCACTAGCTTGTGTTGGCAATGGCAGCCAATGTTAGCCATACTCGGTAAACCAAACTAATAGGGCTCACTTTCAGACACTCTTATTCCTCAGCCTTATTGAATTAATTTTCTTTCAATTTTGAATGCAACGGTAGAAAAAATTATAGTTTTTTGTGTTCACGCCATATGAACTGGATACTGTAGTCAGTGGCTCATTGAACTCTGCATGTAAGCATCTTTTTTAGCTTCTTCCTCTTCTTCCAGTATGAGGAGAAACACTTACGATACAACTATTGTCAAGAAAATGTCAATGTACAACCACAATTACAAAATGTACACAATGTTGGCTCTGCAGCCTTAAAATAGGCCAAAAAACCACAGAACAACCTAAAGAGTTGGCCCCTGCTCATGCTTCTCCTGCACAGCACTGCACAACATCCAGCAAGCTGCTGCGGATGTGCGCACTTGGGCTCATGGGACAGCTGCTGCCCCCAGGCTGTATCCTGCCCTGCCCTGCCTCCGTCTCACTGAACACACCTCCTGTAATGGATGCACAATGCGCCCTGGGCTCGTAGCCATGGCAACCATCTAAGTGGGAAGCAGAAGTTCCCATTATGACCCCATATTTACACCATGAAGAGCAGAGAAGCTAGGCAACCCATAACGCAACTCACAACAAGCAGTTAAAGCCTTGTCAGGAGATGACTCAACAGCAGATTTGCTTGTGGCTCGTACATCCAACATCTGGACAAAGGTCACCGACTCATTCTAATGAATATGGCTGTTATTACAGGCTGATCAGGACTGACTAGATAAAACAAAGCACGACTACAACTTGCCAGGGTGATGCTGCTGATGATGATGATGATGATGATGACGATTGTGGGATCGTTAACTATTTCTGACATGCAGTCAAGCAGCAGTTTAACAACATTATAAAAAGAGGGATTGTGCTGAGCAAGTTGGAGCTCCAGTGGTTTCCTGCTGACAGAATCCGCGGAAGCAGCTGAGGTACTGTTTACTAAAGTGAGCGGTTGTAACTTAAACATTCCATCTACGTTGAAATTGTTTTGTGGTGTGTGAGGTATGATTTCTGGAGATCTAGAAGCATCACCTAAAAGGAAATCTTTCCACTACAGTAAGCAGTGGGGAAAAAGTGTACTTGCATCCTTTACTTGAACCTCCAACATCACTTTTGTATTGTTCACATTTTGCACCTTTTTTTTTTTGGGTTGCCATATTTGGTTTCTTAGGTCAATATCAGTTTCTTCAGCTGTAGAAGAAGGTTCTATAGGTACGTCTAGGTTTATGGCAATGTGCTAATGGCTTTTAGAGCGGTTATGCCGAACACAAAACAAACTGCAGCAGAACATTTCAGGGAAACTACAGCGGACAAAAAAAACCCTGCAACAATAATTTAAAAGATGCCAATTTTTGTTCAAATGTAAATAAAAGCTGAGAAATATTTTTTTTTCCACAATGATGCCTTTTGTACATTGTCTTAATATCTTCTGGGAGACGCCTATGTCATTTCCAATCAAGAAAAAAAAACTTGCTGGTTGAATAAAAGTAATTTTGAGTCAAAATTTGCCAGGGGTATGAATAATTTCGGCCTTGACTGTATATATCCAACACATGAGTAAATGCTGTGGCTGAAGCGGATGTCTGACTAAGATTCAGTTAGGCATTTAAGCATTCGAGCGCTGCTTTTCGGAGGAAAGAGTCTGGTGGTGGGTGAAGAAAGCCGGAACTGGGTCCAGCTAGTGACCCCTAAAATGCAACCAACTTAAAGTCCTCTGCAGCTGAGAAACATTTACTAAGCTCCCAGATGGTGGCCTGCTGGGAAGAGAGAATCAGCCACAAAGCTGTGATGCAGCAGTGCCAGAATAAATGAGAACAGCTGTGGAGCAGAGTTGACATGAGTTCCAAGTGATCCTCTGCAAAAAGAAAATACTGTTGTTTGCCCTTTCCTGCTCCTTTTGGGCATCTTTAATCTCATTCATTCTCATTCCACACAGAAAAACGGGTGGATGGCTGTCCATCTATCTGTCTGAGTGCCACATTGTGACAAAGCTGCTTCCTGTCTGGAGAAACAGCAGCATTTTGTATTAATATCGATTGCTTTAGTGCCCTAATTGAAGCTGGATTGCAAGGCTGCAGGGCTGGTTAGAGGGGGTGGGATTGATGGGGGAAGTGAGTGTACTCCCTACAAGCTTGGGGCGTCGATCCTGATGCCTGTTGCCCTCCTCCGCCGCAGCCTCCTTGTGCAAATCATTACATGAACTAAGCGAGGTCAAGGAGGCACCCCTGGCTATGCAATGCCATCAATTTACAACAAAACAACAAAGCCCATTTTCAGAGCACTAACAAGTGCCTTAAATACAACTCTTTCAAGGAGCATTTGGTAGGTCCGTCAAACGGGGGATTCCAGCAGTGGGTGCCGTCTGTGGTGCACTTTCTTTTTATATAGTATAATCTGCAATTGTTAGCTTACTTTGTTTAGTAGCTTGCAACGTACATAAGTTGTTATTTGCAATGCAAATTTGAAACATTTACTTATGAAGCCACAAAAGAAATAGATCAAATGTGTAAATCAGACACATTTCCATCGAATGGTTTGAAGCAAATAAACTAGGCTCAATTGTATCACTAAAGGGTGGCGGTTCACACTATGTTGCAAGTGGTTGTAATTAAAGGGATAGTTCGCCTCTTTTGACATGAAGCTGTATGACATCCCATACTAGCAATATCGTGCATGAACATTGACTTACCCCCTGCTGCGTCCTGTGAGCTGAGTTCCAGCTGAGTTTTGGTGTTGACGAAGGTAGTCCGGCTAGTTGGCTGGGGTTTAAAAAATAAAGTGTTTTGCTTCTCAAAACAGAAAAGTCAGACCTCACAATCGCTTGGCGCCATTTTCTCTCCCTTCGTATCACTGCGTGCTGCCGCCTGCCGACAGCCGCGCCTGTTTCACGGTGTTTACTGCTCGGAAGCAGGGGACTGCTCGGTCTGCACTTCGGTCTGCGCGGTCTACACCGTGAAACAGGCGCGGCTCTCGGCAGGCGGCAGCACGCAGTGATGCGAAGGGAGAGAAAATAGCGCCAACGATTTTGTGATGCAAATGTCTTTTGAACGCATATTGTTTTGAGAAGCAAAACGCTTTATTTTTGTGCCCCCAGCAAATTAGCCGGACTACCTTCATTAACACCAAAACCAGGCTGGAACTCGGCTCACAGGACGCAGTAGGGGGTAAGTCAGTGTTCATGCACGATATTATGGGATGTCACACAGCTTCATGTCAAAAAGAAGTGAACTATCCCTTTAAGTAGAAGAAGTAGTTATTCTAACTGCTCTTGTTTAGCAATAACTTTTATTTCTGTGAATATGGGATATGATATCATATTTGGCCCTGTGATGGACTGACAGCCTGTCCAGGTTGCACCCTACCTTTCACCCAATGACATCTCCAGCCTCCCCACGACCCTCAATTGGATAAAGTGAATACAGAAAATGGATGGATGGATGGATATGTCATATCTGGAATGATGCTGGTCAGTCATGTGAGTTTATTGTTTATTAACCAGAAACAGCTGATGAGTCATATTATCGTCATCTTTGTCAGTTCAGACATGATTTGAGTCGTTTCTATTCCCCCTAATGTGCCTTAAATCTTCAAAACAGGCAAAAACCATTTTAGGTGAGATTATGAACCTTTTGGCACATTAGTGCACATTCACCTTTTTAAATCGAATTAAAATGAACAAATGGAAACCTGTCTAACGTTAACTGACAATGGTTTGTGTGGCGACACGGATTTTTTCCCAATCCAGGGTGTTCTCAAAGTTGAAGCTGATGTTAGCAGATCTGTCTATCTTTAGCAGTTTTAAAGAGAGCCATGGTAATGGAGGAGAACAACTCACAAAGACTGTTAAAATTAACAAAAAGGTATGTTGGCCTATGTTTTGGCCTGCATTTGATACATTAATAAGAATGCTTCTGTCATCATTTCGAAATTTTCGAGTTTTGCCAATCCAGACCAACATGCAATGCCAGGGTTTTCAATGGTCACCAGATAATCCATCTTTACGAATGTCGCAGTTTTAAGCAGTATACATCAAAAGTTGTCTGGATGAGAGACGATATATTAGCAAAAGTAATGTGTGTTTAGCTTGGGATGACAGAGACTATGATTTTTCTGCGTGTTCAGTGACCACTGTGTTCAGCATAACTGCAATTTAAAGAAATAGGAGGTAAAAGGGAGCATTTCAGACATTTACTTCTAAGAAGTAGGCAGGAGGTATAACGTGGAATGGTCCACAAGTGGGAAAGGGATTCAATACAAGTTATTCAAGTGGTTACTCTTAGTTTCAATTGCTAATTGACTGCCAAGTCCAAACCACCAAATACAAAAGTGTCAGCAACCACTGGGCTTTAAAGTAGATGATCATGCTTAATATTAGTTAGTTAGGACTATTAGAGTTTTTGCTGCTGTATTAAGTGTAACTTTGGTTTGTGCAGATGAGCTCATTCCTGTCTCTGTGTTCTCCAAACACTAAACTCGCTTTTAATATCTAAATGATAACAGTCTCTTAATTCATTATGCGATTGCTGCATATGGTTTGTGTTTTAGGTCCACTGTAAAGCACTTCTTGCGACTACAATAACTAAACTGTTTCTGTGGTGTCCCTATTTTAGGTGTTGCACTGACTGCAACAACATTTTCACCAGTATTGAGAGTTGGAGATCATGGAGGCAGACATGTTCACAAGTAATTTTTTTCAGTCCAAGTAAAGTCTCAAGTCTTTGAGGACCAATAACAAGTCAAGTCTCAGGTCTTTTTACCCAAGTCCAAGTCAAGTCTCAAATGACTGAAATGAATGTTCTATCATTAGACACATTCCATTTGGTCTAGATAAGACTGCATTGCTGTATGTTATGGCATGAAAGCATGTACTGTATTATCAATATATGTAATATCATAAACACTGCAGGATCAAAATTGATCAGAGCATGGTCACTTAACTCATTGGCTGCCAGCCATTTTCAGTGCAGAAACACCCATACTGCCAAGTGTTTTTCAGTATTTTGACTGATTTTCCAAGACCCACAGAAAAGTGTGTCTTATGACTATGTACACACCGAAATTACCAAAAGAAAGAGTAGACTCTCTTCTTTGATCAGGAAAAAAAAGTTTGTTTCTACCATTTTCAGTCTTTTAGTAATAGACAGTAGAACATAGGTTGGTTTCACCAAAAACAGCTGTTTGACCCCAAAAAAAAAAAAATGGAGAAAACGAGCTCTTTTTTTTTTTGTGCATAGTGGCACTGCTGCCACCTAGCGGGTAATTTTCCCAGTATATTCTCTGTTTAGTGTTTACAAGCCTAAGATTTAGTGACGAACTCCGCTAGATTGTCCCCCAGCCCGCTCCGTTAAAAAACGCAATTGACGTCTATAGACGTCTTTGGCAGTCAGCGTTTTTTTTTAAATTGACGTCTATAGACGTCAATGGCACCGAAAGAGTTAAGAGGGCTACTTCAATCCAATGTGAAGAAACGCCATGAAAGCTTGTTTGAAGTATAGAAACATAGTTGAGCCGGCATCATTTATCCTGATTCTACACACTTTGCAAGTGGCCGTTTGCTTGTTTGCTGTCTGCGTGAACGCTTTATAACCGAATGTGCAAAATACGAAACAGTTCCAGATGAGCTTAACGTTGCCATGGTTACAGTAGTTTTGATTGGCTATGTTGAGCTCAGCCGTCCATCAACCTCGTCATACATCGGAGTTAAATAAAGATCAGAAACAATAATTTCACAAAATGAAGATTGTTTACGAGTAACAAGCCTCGAGTCCAAGTCAAGTCTCAAGTCTTTTGAGGGCAAGTCTAAAGTCAAGTCTCGAGTCTTTGTTTGTGCGACTTAAGTGTGACTAGAGTTGAGTCGCATGACTCGAGTCCCTATCTCTGCGACTCAAAAGATGGCCAGGTCTGTAACGATTAAAAAAAAAAAAAAAAAAAAAAAAACAACATCTCCCATGGCGGGAAACATGGAGGAGAAGGAAAGAAGAGGAGAGGAGAAAGGTAAAGACATAGATAAAACTTGATTCTGGGGAGGCTATGGGGAACGATACATACTCCTCTCTCCTGACTGCACACAACCTTTCCAAAACCAACAATCGTGATGTTTTTGCTCTGAAGGGGATATCTAATCCGTCAGCGGGCTGCGTACTCCACCTCAGATGACCAGTCTGCCTGCTGTGAGTGAACTTTTGCCTGTCTGCACTCCATACCACATCCTCCTCTTTCTTTTTGTCTGTTGCTGCCACGCCCCTGCCAACATTTCCTCCCTCATGCTGACGTGTTGGCTGTGTGGTGCTTCTCA
This sequence comes from Odontesthes bonariensis, assembly GCF_027942865.1. NCBI lineage: Eukaryota > Metazoa > Chordata > Actinopteri > Atheriniformes > Atherinopsidae > Odontesthes > Odontesthes bonariensis. The sequence goes on along the minus strand of NC_134515.1, from coordinate 30,827,206 downwards.
AAGCGCCACTGACCGCAGCACATAAAAATCCTGCGGGAATTAGGAGCCGTGCTCCCTTAGAAAGTTACCCAAAAGCACTGAAAAAAAACTAGCATCTGGTAGGGATGGGGCGATAAAACGATAGCTATCGAAGAATAACTTATCCTAGATAGAGATATGAAACATGGTCGATATACTTTTCGATAGAGTACATTCGTCCATCTTTTGACAGACAATATGAAAAGCCAATGACAATGAATGTTGCGCCGCGCTAAACCAATCACATGGCTGGAATAGAGCCATGTCAGCAACTATTCGTGATGTGTTTGTTTGTGTTGCTGCAGCCATATAAAAAAAGAAAATGAGTGCTCCCTCGGAAGAAACAACGGAAGACACAGCCCAATTTGTTGATGACATTGTTGATAAGAAGAAGAAAATATTGTGATATGACTTTTCCCCCCCCATATCGCCCAGCCCTAGCATCTGGTGTAAAAACAAAAAAACGGGGCATGACCTAATGAAGCTGCAGACGGAGAGAAGAATTGGAATGCCAACACTAAAACCAACAGGAGTGATGAGTAATGTCAGAGTAATCTCATCTGTATATCCTCACATTCTCCTTTGATTTAATTTAATTTTTCTACTGTTAAATGGATTTTCCATCTTTACTTGAAATTTTAACCAAGCAAGAAAGCCACAGATAATTAAAAAGCTCACCAAACATTATTTCAAAAACATGCAAAATGAAATATATGGCTGGTTTTAATGTCCGATTTCTATACAACCGCGGAGGTCAGCCTAATTAACATCAGAAAAAGACAGAATGAGTATGTTTACCATAAAGTCAGCTCAAAGTACAAAAAAAACCTATGATCCAAAAATGTAAGACTAAGCCCAACTCCAAATGAATGCTAAACTACAGTAGTTGAAGGACTCCTCGTGATGGGTAAACTGATCTTTTTGTGTGAAATTGATAGAACACTCCCATAAGAAACAGCTTCCTTGAAAACAAAGCAGCACATCTTCTCAAGCCAAGCGTCACAGATTTTGATTTTCATGCTCTCTAAGCTGCTGCAAATTGCCCTCCGGCTTCAGCCTCTTTGCATCTTGCGTGACCTTGAACAATATGTGGGAATATTTTCAGATCCTGCCTTGGCAAGAAGCATTGGTTTTGGCACTGTCCGTCAAACAGCCGGTCACAGTCAGCAAAGCATCCACGCAGGCCGTCGGTCCCCTAGCAGAGGATAACATTCCCACTTAGTATGAGCAGATGAATCCCATCTTTCGAACATGCACACAGAGGAAATGTGAACAGAGACACTCTTAAGCAGAAACTTTGATATCAAACGAGGCTCCTGCAATCTGTCCTAACAAGGTTGTTCTAAGATATGTCCAAGAAAGATGAAAATCAGTCACATTCAGAGCTTCATTTCACACTTCAGTCTGAAAACTACAAAACTAAGACTGCCTTGACATTTTTGGAAATACCTCTTTCTTGCTAGAAGAGCATCGATCATAACTTTCACATCTGTCCATTCAATAAAAAAAAAAATCTACAGCCTGGAGCTGGTTAACTTTGATTAGTTTAAAGACTGGAGAAAGAAAGAGAGAAACAACAAGCCTCGAGCCTCAAATAGCCAGAAAAAGTGGCCTGACTTGTTCTGTTCAAAGTGTGAACAGTATGTTGTGGTACCACTTTTTTTATTTCTCCAACTGAAAGTGGAGTAAACTAGATGGAGTCTGTCCTCGAGGGAAAAGAACACAATGTCATCTAAACTGTTGAAAAAAAAAAAAATGGACAACTGACAAGCTAAACAAGCCATCCCGGCTCAACATATTGCTCAACAAATCAGATCAAGTTGGGATCAAATCTACACAAAATTACTCCTACTTAAAGCAACAAGAGAAGTTTGTGAACCTTAAAATCATGTGATTCTGACTCATTTGGAAGTATTTTGACTTTTGTGATGCACATTCGACCGGCCTGAGACGGTCCCTCGAGCGCCCGGGTGCTGAGATCCAGACTGAGGTTCCAGCCCTGCACCACATAGTTTTGTTTTTGTTTTTGATGGGTTTTTAATGGTGTCTTTGTGGCCTCTTCAGCAAAAAAATAAAAATGTATGTCTCCGACTGCACATTTGCACCACTGACTCTGACCTTGATAATTTTTTTAACTCTTTGAACATTCCAACTCTTAATGAAGCCGCTAAGCTTGAATTGGATTCTGACCTCACACTAGAGGAAATAAAAACGGCCATTCGCTCCTTTCCCAACAGTAAAGCTTGTTAGTCCAATTGGTCTGTACGCGGATGACGTAATTCTGACTTTGTCAGATGTTAGGGTGTCCCTCACTCCACTTTTAAATCGTATAAAGAATTTCGGACAGCTCTCTGGCTTTACCATTAATTGGGAGAAGAGTGTGTTTATGCCTCTGTCTGATGGGCCCAAACCTGTCTTTCGACAACTTGCCATTTAAAGTCTCCAGAGTACTTTGTCTATCTTGGGATCAACATTACCAGGAATCCAAAGCTTCTTTTTAAGTTAAACTATTCTGCCCTGATTGTTAAACTCAAAATTATGATTGACAAATGGAAACTTCTTCCCCTCTCGTTAATTGGTCGTGTCAACAGTGTCAAGATGGTAGTCCTCCCAAAATTTATGTATCTTTTCCAAAACATACCCATTTATCTCACAGCCTCTTTCTTCAAGTTGATAGATTCCATCATTATTCCCTTTATTTGGGCTGATAAGCCTTCTCGCTCTCTAAGGCTCACCTACACAAACCCACAACCGAGGGAGGTCTCAGCCTCCCTGTCTTCCACCATTACTATTGGGCATGTAATGCCAGAGCATTGGTTTTTTGGAGTCACCCTGCTGCTGCTGCCGAGCAGAGAGATTTCCTCTGCCCCAGTTGGCCTGTAATTGAGACTCGGGCAGCTTCAGTGCACGCAGGTGCCTCCCTAGTGGCCATCCTATTCTCAAAACTAAATCTCCCTTTTAGATGTTTTAAGGATGATTTTGTAATGCGTAACACATTGAAGATTCTGAAACAGATAAAGGGTGTGTTAAATCTCCCTGGACTGTCTATCTATGCCCCTATTTGTCAGAACCCTTGTTTTAAACCAGGCACAATGGATGCTGCTTTGGTACAGTGGTCCAACAAAGGCTTGACTGCCATCATTCATCTTTACATTAACGGCCACTTTGCGTCTTTTGCACAGTTGCAGGCAAAATTTGGTCTCCCTTCCAGCCATTTTTTCCGATACTTGCAAGTCAGAAATTTTGTTAGGCAGTCAATCCCTCACTTTGAAACTTTGCCTGGGCAACACATCTTTTATGACCTGACAGAAACAATCCAAAATATTATACAAGCAGGTGGTACATCAGCAGCAGGTTCAGTATATGTACCGTCTCCACCGAAAACCCGTTTAAACACCATGACACAGTTCCAACCCATTAACAGCAAAGACCTGGAGGACATCTTACGTCAGCTGAACTCCTCCTCTTGCTGCTTCGACATCCTGCCAACAGCTTTTTTCAAAAGGGTCTCAAAGATTTTGGAGTCAGACCTGTTACTGATGGTGAACTTGTCTTTAATGTCAGGTGTGTTTCCAGAGCCACTAAAAACAGCTGTAATCAAACCTCTGCTGAAAAAGGACAATCTTGATAAGACACAAATGAACAACTACAGGCCCATCTCAAATCTCCCATTTTTAAGTAAGATCATTGAAAAAGCAGTTTTTCAACAGCTTAATTACTTTTTAAAACAAAATAACTGCTATGCCACCTTCCAGTCAGGTTTTAGACAGCACCGCAGCACTGAGACTGCTCTGACCAAAGTGTTTAATGACATATGTCTGAATACAGATGGTGGAAAAATGTCAGTCTTAGTTTTACTAGATCTCAGTGCCGCATTTGATACAGTTGACCACAATATATTACTCAAACGACTGGAAAACTGGGCAGGTCTTTCCGGAACTGTACTAAACTGGTTCAAAAGATACTTGGAGAACAGGAAGTACTTTGTGTCAATAGGTAACTTTACATCTGAGCACACAAGAGTCACATGTTGAGTTCCCCAAGGTTCCATCCTAGGACCTCTTCTGTTTAACATCTACATGCTCCCACTGGCACAGATTATAAAAAACAACAGAATAAACTACCATAGCTATGCAGATGACACGCAGATATATATTAAAATGTCACCAGGAGACCGAGGCCCTGTACAGGCTCTTGGTAAATGCATTGAAGAGATTAATGACTGGATGTGCCACAACTTTCTCCAGCTAAACAAAAACAAAACTGAGGTAATTGTCTTTGGAGCCAAAGAGAAACGATTACAGGTCACCACAGAACTTCAATCTATACACCTAGAAACTACCAACCAGGCCAGAAATCTGGGTGTAGTGATGGACTCAGACCTAAATTTGGAAAAACACATTAAGGCAGTAACAAAGTCAGCCTACTATCACATTAAGAATATATCAAGGTTAAAGGATCTGATGTGTCAGCAGGACCTGGAAAAACTAGTCCATGCATTCATCTTCAGTAGGCTTGATTACTGTAACAGCATCTTTACAGCTCTACCTAAAAAGTCAGTTAGACAACTGCAGCTTATTCAGAACTCTGCTGCTCGAGTCCTCACTAAGACCAAAAAAGTGGAGCACATCAGTCCAGCTCTGAGGTCTTTACACTGGCTGCCTGTCCATCAGAGGATAGACTTTAAAGTTCTGATGCTGGTCTATAAAGCTCTGAATGGTCCAGGACCAAAATACATCAGTGACCTCCTGACCCAGTATGAACCTTCCAGACCCCTCAGGTCATCTGGATCTGGTCTTTTATCAGGTCCCAGAGTCAGAACCAGACATGGAGAAACTGCATTCAGCTTCTATGCTCCACATGTCTGGAACAAACTCCCAGAAAGCCTCAGATCAGCTGAAACACTCAGTGTATTTAAGTCCAGGTTGAAGACACACCTATTTTCAGCAACGTTTGAATAAAGCTCAAAACTTAATCACATTTTAACTACTGATTTTATATTGTTCTTATTCCTTTCTTTTTGTTTAAAATTTAAATCGTGCTTTTTATTTCTCTGATTTTATCTATCGTTCTTATTTCTTTCTTTTTTGTTTAAAATTTAAATCATGCTTTTTATTTCTACTGTTTTAATGTCTCTGTAAAGCACTTTGAATCGCCTTGTAGTTGAATTGTGCTATACAAATAAATTTGCCTTGCCTTGCTTTGCCTTGCCTTGCCTTAATGTTCAAACCTCCCACCTCCAAACGCTTGATCTCTCAATTTGTTAACCTTTTTAGTTTGGCAGGCCCTTCCCTCCATATTAAAGAAGCCTGGGTGTTGAGATTTCTGATGGGCTCTGGGCCCAGGGATTGAAAAGGATCAAATCTTGCTCTATCAATGCCAGACTTCAACTTATTCAGTTTAAAGTCATTCACTGGTTACATTTCTCTAAGACCAAACTGAACAGGATGTTTCCCTCTGTTTCTGCTACCTGTGATAAATGCAAATTAGATGACGGGACTCTGGGTCACCTTTTCTGGTCTTACCCTAAGCTTCGGAGTCTTTGGGATGACATTTTCCACTTGTACAGTGTTGTATAGAGTAAACAGTTGATCCCTGACAGTCTTCTGATAATACTGGGCTGTTCCAACTTCTCTCTCACTCTTCCCTCATCATTACAACAAGCCCTCATGTTCGGCATGGTCGTAGCAAAACGAGTCATTCTTAGAGAATGGAAATCATTTGTATGCACTGACATGCACAACTGTAACCTTTGCATGTCTATATTCTTGTGGGCTGACAGTTTTTTGTTTGTTTGTTTGTTTGTTTGTTGTATATTTTTTGTGTTTTATATGTGGTTTATACCTGAAAAACTTTATAAATAAAGTGTTTAAAATTAGGAAAATTTCAATTTACAACTTGCCTGGCTCGTGGATTTGTACTGCTAACAAAAAACATCTGGATTATCTCATTTTAGCTTCCATTCGGACAGATAAATTTAAGGGTGCACAACCCAAGTACAGCCAGACATGCAAGTTGAACATCATGCCAACCCCCTCCCCCAGCCACCCACCATAACGGATGTGTGAAAGCACAGGCCTGTACTCAGTAATTATAACTCGAATACCCCGAAATGTGGCATAGCCTCTCTCCTGCTACATCTAAACAGGATTTTAGAAGATTTTCTTCCATGTCAGCCTTTCCACTAATGTTTCAAACTTTTAACGACGGTTAAGCTTTGGAACAGACGTCTCCTGCACAATATCGCCTTTCTGTGCTGGACAGAGCAGCCACATTACTGGGGAATAGACAACAGAATGATGGCACTCAGTCCAGACAAAGCTCAATCTACTGCATATGAGAAGACAGGCTAGGATGGAAAGAACGAGGCTGATGTATAAATACAAATGACAATTTTAGCATCCACTGTTTAAAGTGAAATTGGAGGCAAACACGCCTGAACTTCCTGCTGACACCTCTATTTTTGAAATAAGAAAAAAAAAAAAAAAAACGAAAGCAATGAATGGGAATGTGGCCAGCAGGTCCAGAGGGACCTTGAGTTGTTGTGGATCAGCAGGGAATTTGTTCATGAGATCTCACAAACAATAAATTCCTGCTCCGACATGAACACAAGGAGCATACCAACATCCAGCTCTCACTTTAATGGATAAAACATCAGCGTGCAAACCAGCACCGCAGATCAATGAAAGCACATGTGTCAAACTCAAGGCCCGCGGGCCAAATGCGAGAGCTTAACGGTCTGATTGTCTTAAAATAAATCAGTTAAAAGCGTGCATTGACCATAAACTACATTTCCCACAATGCGTGCCGATTATTTTACCCGCGAAGTGAAGGCATCAAGGAGCTAGATTGCAGTGTTTCGACATCAACGTGATTTTCCCAACAAGTGGAATTGAGAAATATGAATAATTATCCTAAAATGTCCAGGAAGAAAAAAAATTGATGCAGATAGAAGACAGTTTCAAGAAAGATGGGAAGGCGAATACATGTTTGTGCTTCAAGGAGAAAAAAACAGTATGTCTTTTGTGTTATGAGGCGGTGTCGGTTGTCAAAGAGTACAATCGACGTTGGCATTTTGACACCAAACACGGAGATAAGTATGCCAAAGTTACCCTTCAAGATAAATAAAAACTTGTCCAAGAATTAAAAGGCAAACTGCGGTCGCAGCAGAATGTGTTCTCGAAAGCCATAACCAAAAACAATGCGGCAGTGAAAGCTAGCTTTATTTTGGCTGAAGAAATCAGATGTGCTTCAAAGTCTTTTTAAAAAGTGCATGCTGAAGGTCAGTGAGCAGGTGTGTCCCGACCAGATACAGACTTTTAAAAAAGGCAGTTTATCAAGAAACACCATTGCAGACCAAGTTAAGGAACTGGCAGGAAACCTGGCAACACAGCTGACCGAAGAGACACGCAGCTACATAGCTTTTTCATTAGCTTAAGATGAAAGTACAGACAACATGGATACAGCGCAGCTATCCATTTTTTTAGAGGCGTGAAGTGAAGTCGGACCTCTCTGTCACCAAGGAGCTGTTGGAAGTAGCTGCCATGCATGGGACCACAATGAGACAGGACATTTTTGATGTGGTGGAGGTGGAGGTAAGTAAAAATACATTGCCCAGGGAAAAGTTGGTGGAATTAACAATAGATATTGCAGCAGGAATATGTGGAGGAAAAGCGGGCTTGGTTGGACTAATGAAGGAGACAATGCAAAAAAGTAACTGTCACACGTCTCTGATCACGTATCATTGCATCATCCATCAAGAATAGGCAAGGCAAGGCATCTTTATTTATATAGCGCATTTCATACCACAGGCAACTCAATGTGCTTTACATAAAGACAAGGCATTTAAAAGAACAGCATAAAGCAGCAATATGAATACATGAAAACAGTAAATTCAATTTGGTCGCGTGGCCTGAATACCCGTCAATTCCAGCTGTTCTTGCAGGAGATGGTTTTTTCCCCCTCTTTTCTTTCTTCTCAAACCCCAGCTGGTTGAGGCGGATGGCCACCCTTCCTGAGTCTGGTTCTGCCAGAGGTTTCTTCCTGTTAAAAGGGAGTCGTTTCTCTCCACAGTTGCCTCATGCATGCTCAGGACGGGAGATTGGACTGAAGACAAGTTTCGGTGCAATCTGTTGGTTTCCTTAGCTTGGAAATTGTTTTTGAATTGGCTCTATTTGAATGAATTGGATTATTTTTAAATTAATTATGATTACAATGAATTGAACTCCAATTGGCTTGAATTGGACTTTATTATTTAAGTACCTTGAGATGACATTTGTTGTAATTTGGCACTATATTGATAAACTGAATTCAATTGAATTGAATTGAGATGGGCTCAGAGCACGGAGATGTGCCGTACCATACAGAAGTAAGGTGGCTTAGTCGGAGCAAAGTGCTCAAACAATTTTTTGAGCTTAAGGAAGACTTTGCTCTTTTCATGCAGAATAGGGGAAAACCCTTGTCTGAACTGTCAGATCCAAACTGGCTGTGTGAACAGTAAACAAATGTTTACTGCAATTAACCATCTCTCATTAGTTGGATTTATGCAAGGCTGTGTGCTTTGTTTTTGTAAAATGCTACATCTGTCACACATGTTCCTAGCAGCTCACAATTGTTGGTGGTACTGTTATTCTCTCAACTGTGACAAATAAAGATTTGAACAAAGTTAATGTCATAACTTGTGTTTGATATTTTTCTTTATTCACTTGGATAGTTTGATCGTTGATTGATGGAGTAATGTGGGTTTCTTAACCTGACAAATTAAAAGGATTTATGTTAAAATAACAGAGTAACAAGCAAAAACATTTTTTTTTTACATCTATGCAAATGTATGTAATATTTAAAACTTGAATAAGTAATAAATTCAGAGTTATCTAACATTAAGGAGTAGTTACATTTATAATGTCGCACAGTTATATCTGGCCCTTTGAGGGTAACCATTATGCTGATGTGTCCCTTGGTGAAAATGAGTTTGACACCCCTGAATTAAAGGGAAGAGCAGAGCTGGTGATGCAACAGTTTGTAACTACACTTGGCTAAATTTCCTGTCGTTTTTAATTCACCACACATGGGCGTCAATTGGGTATGGCAAGGTATGGCAGCTGCCACACCTTGGCTCCAGAGGAAAATATAAATGTTCGTTTTTCTTTTTTTCAAAAATGAACTTATGGAATTACTCTGTGTCAATTTGTATTGATTATTCTATTATTTAATACATATAAATTAACTACAAATGAAATTCTGAACAACACAATCAATTTATCTAAGTATCATCTTCCCCAACACTTGTATCCCCTTTTGAAATGTGGTATTGAGAATGAGGAGTTGTCGTCATAGTACAGAGCCCCGCCCCTATCCGCCATGTTGGCAGAATGCTAGCGAGAAAACGCCATTCTCTCCGTTCGTTTACATTGTACGCGTGTGTTTTTAAACCAGTAAGTTTAAACAGTGCAGAATTGCAAGAACATGCCTGGAAATCACTGCTGTGTGAAGAACTGTTCCAGTACCTCACATAATACGTTTGGGAAACAAAGGAACAACGAAATACATTTTTTTAGGTTTCCTAAATGGATGCAGCATCAGGGAGAGCAGGTGTCTGACCTGACGAGGAGACGCCGGGTTGCTTGGTTGGCTGCTTGGTTGGAGTTGACCTTACTTTTGATTGCTTTGCGCTTGTAATAAGCTTGTCCCTGTAAGGTCCCTTTTCTTTCGCCTTATCTTTCTGCATTGCTTTGCTTTCTTTCTTTTTTTATTGTATTCGTCTCTGTCCTGCCGAAATGACAAATGCGGGAAGATATCTGGAATATATAGGCGCGCCTCCGTTAAGTTCTGATGGCGTTGCCCCTGGCAACCAATAGCGTCTCCTGCCAACATGGCCGACCGGAGTCACGTGACTCCTCATTCCCAGCCCCCCCTCCCTCCCACGAGATGACGGAGCCTGCAGGTCAAAGCTGATGTTATTAGCGGGATTTGTTGTTTGCTAATCAATGTAAAATATGAAAAGGAAGCAGAAAACTTTAGATTTATTTATCACCAAAAAAAGGGCAGGTGATGATGGGTCCAATGTTGCCCCAGCGGCCATACCTTAGCTTTGGCTGAATTGACGCCGCTGTCACCACAGTGTCTTCCTGTTGAGCAGCAGCACACGGGTGACACCAGATGTACGGCAAAAAGGTGTTTAGTTCACCCAAACATAAACATTCAACGCCAACTTGTAGGAATGTCGATATGAAATTTCACAGCATGTTCATATGAGTTGTATTTTATTCTGGAACCCTGCACATTTTGCATCGAGTAGTTGGACCGACTTTATTCAGCTGAAAGTGAAGCTAATGAAAAAGAATGCGGAAAAGCACGATACAGACCCGGTGCAGGTCTTTCAAAAGTTGTTTGGATGGAATCATTTCTTGTCTTTGGCTTAAAGTCTGCAGCACTCTTGACTAAGAGTACCACAGACTGCTGCATGCTTATACAACTGTCCTTCCGTTGCAAGAAGGCCTTTACTGTTGGCTGCAATTGTTTTTTTCTTTATTATATTTTTCTAAAAAGAAAAGAAATAACATAGAAACACCTGAGTGTAGTCATAATGCAGAATGACCAGCTACAACCATCCCTACATTTGGGTGGGGAGGTGGGGTCAAGGTTATGCAATTAGGCCGCCGATGCATGGAGGAAATGTGACACAGAATCTCCTACACCATCTAGAGCTGACAATAAGAAAAAGCTGAGATTTTATACTTTCCTGGGATATAATCTTGTTTACCATTGGTTTTAGACGAAATGCCAGAAAGACTAACTCCTTCAGTACAATCATGATCTACAGTATTTACACCAACAGTAAGTCAACAGTTTCCCCCCCGTCTGAGTTAGGGCAGCAAGCTCTTCCTGTGCACCATCACAAGGGAAACAGTCTTGAATGGACAGTCTCAGATTGTGTATCTATCATTGAATAGGATGTGTGCCGTGTCACAAAAGCATTGTAAGAGTGGGTGGCCGGGGGTGCACGCTGTTGATCAGCAGGCTGACAGGCAGCCGAGAGGTCAGGGTATGAGAGGTCTCTGCTGGCGGCGCAGGTTTATATTAACACAGGGTGGTCCGAGATGACTGCAACGCACAAAAATGTCAATGAAGACACACGGGACAAGGGAGACGAAAAAAGGAACACACACGCAGAAGGATCCAGAAGAGGCCTGGTCTGTGAGAACCGGCCAGCACAATGTTCCATTGAAGAGAGGAAGACAATAAAGCCCACAGACATGGTGCTTCTCGCAAGCTTTTTCTGGGCAGAAAACCAGGCTGCCTGTGAGGCAAGTAGCGCAGAATAGCTCAAGTAAGCCAATCCTACAGTGCAACGCTGACATTTTAGTGAAATAGCTGAATTCCCCCAGTGAAAATCCTTACACAGGCGTGATGTGTCCAGCAGCAGCGGGGCTAAGCTGGGAGACTTCCCGGCATTTTTGTGGGTTAAACACGCAACTTGGCTTGCACTAGAAAGACATACCAGACGTGTGAAGCATTCAGCTCCTTCCTGTCTGGAAGCTTGAGATGGTGCTCACAGAAACAACAGCTTAAAGGAAAACTCCGGGGCATTTGAAGCGCAATCCCATTGCTAGAGGTTGTCAAATACTGACAGTAGGACACAGAGAGGTGCAAATCGGCGCTCCCTGTGTGGAGATCGCGCTGTTCGCACAGCCTGTCATGCGAGGCTAATACGTGGTGGCTAAGGGGCAAGCGCTAACCCTTCCACGTAAAACAACAACTTGCACACTGCAGAAACGTCACACCACTTTGTAAACCATCCGACAATAAAGTCACAAGCCTTACCATCAAAACCATATGCATGGTTCTCACATTACTGGCATGGGGACGTTACAAAACAACTTTATAAACAGTATGTAACTCACCGGTTATTTGTACGCTCGCGCATGTGAAAGCCCAAAAGAGTCGATGGACGATAATCACATATACGAAACAATTAATCTTCTCTAGAAAAACTGCGTTCAAGTATTTAAAACATTGCATTACGTGGAAGGGTTAGCGCTTGCCCCTTAGCCACCACGTATTAGCCTCGCATGACAGGCTGCGCAAACAGCGCGATCTCCGCACAGGGAGCACCGATTTGCACCTGTCTGTGTCCTACTATCAGTATTTGACAACCTCTAGCAATGGGATTGCGCTTCAAATGCCCCGGAGTTTTAATTTAGAAGCTACTTGTCGTTTAAAGGAAATGTGTTCATGCGCTTTACTTTCAAAACAAACTTCAACTGAACAGTCACGCCTTGCAACTCATCCTTAGTTGTGAAAGACACAAAACATTTCATCTTAGACAAGAGATTCAGTTGGCGTGTGGAGCTGAGGTGAACACTGACCCATCATGTGAATGTCACGGTGTTAGTTCAACTCGCTGACAGACAACAGGAGAGGTGTCACTTCCTCCCAGATGTTTCCTCTGGTCTGAGGTCAGCAGCAGGTCCCTGACGTCACTTTTAGGTTCGCTTCCATGACCCTTAACCCCTTTCCAATCAGTCCATGAACCTGAATGTTGGTATGCCTCCTGTCAACCAGCTGAGACCTTACCACACATTTATTTTTATTATTTGGGATCTTTAAATATAGATAAAGAAAGATAGAAAGACAATGATGAAGTACGCTGAAGTGCAGCATGTGGTAAATGCCTGATATCAGTACCAATGCCAATAAATGGCTCTGAAACAAACCTCTGGAGAATCAAAGAGACGCAGATTACACAGTGAGACACATAACACAAGCGATGGCTCATGGGATTCTTGGCCAAACCACACTCTTCAGGGTGAGACAACAATAAGTAAGAAGACAAAAAAATAAAAAATGAAGTGGAATGCAAAATACAGATCGAGTTGTCTGTTCAGCTAATGCAAACAAGATCAGTGAAAAAAAAAATCTGAAGCAATTTGTGGTGTCGTGGCTGAAAATTAGGTGAGGAAAACAAAACAAAAAACTCATCAACAAACTATGACATATCATTTATGTCCAACTTCAATTATTCTGATATTATTCATAGAAAGTATTCACAGGAAAACACACCACTTCAGAGCTTATTCCAGTCGTGTATCATTGTGAAAATCAGGATAACAGGTAACGTACTGACAGCCGACACATTCATCAAGGTAGTGCACAATTAAACTTCAAACAGCTCGTCCTATGTTATTTTTATTGTGTGGATTTATAGTCATGTAAAGGAGGTACAAAATTGACCCCACAGTCCTGATTCATGATAAATCAAATAGTGCAATATTTTGGTACTTGCAATTAGTCAACAGCCTGTGCGACATTACTTTTTTAATGTTCAAAGTACCTTGCTGCCATCGCTGCCACCAGTGATCCTTCCATCCATTTCCCATACCTGCTTCATCCTACTCAGGATGAAGACTATCCCAACTGCCACTGGACACAAGCCAGGTTACATCCTGGACTGGTTGCAAAACATTTCTTAAAAGCTAATTGATGCCTTCCTTCACCCAGAACTGCAGATTCTAAACCCTCCTTGAATGGCATGGATATCAACATCATAACCACCTGAATATGGTGTTATTGAAGATAACCGTTGCTTCTTCACCAAGACCTTCCCCAACATATTCAGACTTTGGTTATATGCCCAGCATCCGATTCTGCAATACCACTATAAAGCAAACACTGGCATGGAATCACATCAACTCTGGAATAACCAGTCGAGGTGAGCAACCTTCGTTTATCAACTGAAAAAAAACAGATTAACTTGGATAACAGATTAACCGTTTGAGTCGGGTTTAGATTTAGATTTGGTGTTTTTTGTCGCATGCAACTTTAGACAGTTTATTGGACAAAATAAACTAATTTAAGATGTGGTTTGAACAATTCCAAGCCTTGTGGATTCCAAATTTTTTATTTTTTTCCATCCAATCAGCCAAATAAAAACTGTTTACTAATTGCAGCTCTACACAAAACCATCCAATTTACAATCATGTAAAAGCTGAGAGAAGCTTACACACTTTTCTTTGGAGGTTGGAACCAGAAAACCAGATTGTACAAATACTAATCTATTGTTTTATGCAAAAACCTCTACATCTTTTTTCAAAAACCCATCAATCGACAGGACTTTTGTAAAATAGGTGAAATCAAGAAAGCAGCGATAGCCTGTCGATCAAACTTTAATAACACTGGAAGATGTTTAATGGTGTTTAAAAGGATTTATGTTGTGATTTAGGGGTGGGTGTCATAACAGGGGAGTCGGCCACTTCCTCACACACATCATCTCCCAGGGGTTCTGCCCTTTAGTCTAAACCTGCTTTCAATATTTGAGCAAACTGACGCACTTCCTGAAACGTCCCAAGACCAAGTTCTGGCCCAGCCGCGACCAGAAGTCTGCCCCCGCACACAGAGGAAGGCAGGGAGGATGGAAAAGGGGAAGAGAAGGGGAGAGTGAGGCAGGGAGTGAGGGATGGAACTAATAAAAAACAGATGTACACGTGTGATTCAACATTTCAAATTTGAGCTGAGACGTAGCTGAGAGCCCGGACCAACAGTCATTCCTTATTCCCCAGGTGGTAACAAAGAACCACAGCTGTGCAGATGAAATCTCCACTCGTATCAATAACTTTATCCCATTTCCTGACCATCAGGAGGAAGATGGCTGGGTAGTCCACAGTTATCACCCTGAGAGAGAGGGTTTCTAAGCAGCCTTGTCATCAGGGGAGACGTTTCACAGACATGACATTAAACAGAGAAATCTGTTAGTCATAACTTTCTATTTGTCCTGTCAAAGCTAGATTCAGCTCTGTGTGAAGCCTTTTCTGGCCGTGCTGGTCAAATTGGGGCAAAAACAAGTAATCGTGTCTGCTTTCTGGGAGTCTGCTGACAAATGACGCACAGCCACGAGCAAAGAGCCAAGACAGCTTAGAGGACAGCTCCTCACATTCTGCCTTCGAACAACAGCACTTTTCCTCCAGTGCAGTCTAAATACTCAGCTGAAATATGGACCACAAGTTCAGAGCGATGCAGCAGATATGTGAGGAAATTGGGCGTTTTCCTTTTAGAGACTCATTTTGAATACAAAACATGTAAGCCTGTAGCTTTAACGAGAAAACCTGATGCACATGAATCCCATTTTCATTTCCTAAAGCTTGTACAAAGTTTTATACTAGTAGATGAAGCATGTTAAATAATCTGACCAAAGCAAACGAGGCGGACAACGATGCAAAAAGACAGAGACCACTTTCAGATCCTATAAATTGTGAAAAACTTGAGACTGATCTTGTCAGTTGTGGATTTTCTTGGAAGAATCATCAAGAATGAAAACAAGTTTGTTTCTGGATTTTGTGAATCCATACTGAACAAAAAGGTAACTAGCTTCTCAGTAGAACGTAGGGCTGCACGATTCTGTAAAAAATGTAAATCACGATTTTTTTTTGCTGGGAATTGAAATCACGATTCTCTGTCACGATTTTTTATTTTTTATTATTTTTTTGTCACAAAATGTTTATTGCACTGATGAACAAAACAAACAAAAAAAAACATTGCAGCCTGGTCCAGTCATTGAGGGTGATGGCCATTACTATGTTTTGACGGTTGTCTGTTGTGATGCAGGTCAGACTCCAAGATGAGAGGGCATCCTTTAATTCCTCTGCTAGGGCCTCCCCTGTATGGTTTTCATACATATGTTTGTAGGCACCAGCTTTTGATAGTGAAATCAGGCGCTATAAAAGTAACCGTAATGCTCAAATACGGCTCCAGAGGTGCGACTGGACCATAAATCAGACGTAGCGGAAAAATGTTTTGATTTCCCGCAATTCTGCCTCGACCACTGCCCGTTGCTTATTGTACATGCTGGGAGCGCAAGGTTTGAAAAGTCCAGTTTAAGACTCTGGTGCTGGCCTACAGGGCAGTGGAAGGAACAGCTCCTTCATACCTCCAGGCTATGGTCAAGCCCTACACCCCCGCCCGACCACTTGGCTCTGCGGCCACCAGGCGCCTGGCTGCCCCGTCACTCAGGGTTCCCTGCACACGATCGACACGGTCACGGCTTTTCTCTGTTTTGCACCCCGATGGTGGAACGATCTCCCGACTGATATCAGGACAGCTGAGTCGCTGCCCATCTTTCGCCGCAGGCTGCAAACCCACCTCTTCAGGAAACACTACCCTGATCCGCCCTCTTAGGACATCACCTGCTCCGTCCTAGTTCCTTACACACTTATTGTTTCCTCCACCTCTGGCACCCTCTATATTTTCATTACCCCTACCCGGTTTGAATCCCATTCCTGCTTTTCTTACCTCTTTATTTCTTCCCCTACCCGAACCAGGGTTTGCATCCCCACCCCGCTGTGACTAGTGTGCAGTTGGTGAGAGGCTGAGGTACCTGACTTATCGCACCTACTCTAGCACTAGTTTTGCTCTTAGCTGTTTGGTTTTGGAAGGAAATGTACTTATGATTTCTTGTGACCTGAAGTTCTTTTGCCTACCGATGTTGAACGCACTTATTGTAAGTCGCTTTGGTTAAAAGCGTCTGAAAAATGAGCGTAATGTAATGTAATGTAGTTGCGGGAGGGCATCGAGTACCGTTTGTCGAGAGTGTTCATCATCCTCTGAAATCCCTCATGTTGTACAGTGTTTATTGGGGCCATATCTTTGGCCAGGTGATATGTGATAGCTGCTGTGATCTCCTTATGTCTACTGGAGTTTGGTAGGTATGGCGTTGCATTGTACAAGGTTCCGGCTATCGACGTCCGTCTTTGTTTCTTGCTTTGTATGGTTTCATCATGCAGTACTTTGTGGTAACGTTTAAGGTGATTGAAGACATTTGTGGTGTTGCCTTGCGGTGCTAGCCTGGGAATTCCCATGCTGCTTTGCACGCAATTTCATTCACACTGCAAAGGCAGCCTGGAAACCACCGCCCTTATTTTTGCCTGAGTTAGGGAACCAACGGGGGGGGGGGCTGCAAGACGATGACGACGTCTATGCGCGACACCGAAGCTTGTAGAGTATTAATCCAACAGAGTCTGCAGAGTGACCGTATATGCCTTCTACCCTCATATTAACTTTGCACAAACGACAATAATCGTTAAACCGCCATCGTCTTCTCATACACAGTAAAGAGTCTTCTTCTTCCTCGTCGAATTTCTGTTGCTCTACATACGTCATCTGGTATAAGTGATACAATTGGCTATGAATCGCGCGCAAAGCAGCATGGGAAGAACCAGACGCCATTTGATAGACATTCGTAGCGCCCAATAAACGGCTCTAGGCATTCGTAAACCACGCCTCAAATATGAGAAAATGCACACCTAGTTCCCTGACCACCATCTCATCGAGATGTGGACGCGTCAGCCAGGCTATTGCGGTGCTGCAACCAGGGCAAAACACACTTGTCAATGTACCTCATACTGTTTGTCATCCTCTTGCTTAAATCCAAAATAATTCCACACCGCCGAATGCGAGCCTTTCTTAGGCACGAGTTTGGTTCGCTTAGGTGGGTGACTCTGGCCACTACCACTTTGGAGTTCATCGCCATCCATTTAACCCTCCTCACCGCAGACTTTCCTCCACTCTAACTTGTAAAGACACTTAACCATAGGTGGAGGGAGGAGGCAGCAACAGTGCTGCATTTGGGGGCGCTTGCAAAAATCCGGGAGGAAAATAGGGGCTTTTGTTTGTGATGCAGCTCGTGATATAAAATGCTTCAGAATCGCTGTGTGTAGAAATGAGATCACGTGTATGATTTACCGTAACGATTTATCGTGCAGCCCTAATAGAACCTAGTAAAAAAAAAAAGTGACATACATAACCACTTTGAGACAACTATCAGTTGATCATTTGTTCAGCTATTCACGATGTCAACTGAACTCAACACTAGCGACGTCTCCTTCGGCATGATTTTAAACAACTACGAGAACATTTTATTCCTGAGGTTTCTGGATATTACATGTTACAAGGTGCCATAAAATGGATAAGTAGCTAGCTTCGCCTTGCTTGTCGTGACCAGTACGTTCCAACTGCTCAGTGTTTCCCTGTGAAAAGAACTGCACAGAATATTCAGCCATGATAAACACGATTCCAAATCGTCCAGAGACATTAAGCTCAAAGGAAACTTTCAGTTGTGTAGGGAAGAACTGAACAACGTTTTTCTCTTCAAATCAAGTGGAAAAGCAAAATTACAGAACAGTCGATACTTCTCTCTTGAGTTCCAAATCAAAAAAAAGAGAAAAATGGAAAACTTACGTAAAAAGGTTTTCACATGCATACTCTTGGCAATTAATTTAATCATTATTCATGTGAATTAGGAACTCGGGTGAATTAAAAACCAGTAAACTTCTAAACAGGCTATTACTCTCATCAAAACTAGCCTACTAGCAAGCTCAGCTGTTGTTGGTTTGGCTAGCTTAGGTGTGGAACAATATGTTAACGTTAGAATCCATTGCTAAAGTTACTCAAACAGCAGTAAAATATCGTATTGGTGACATTGCAGGGTGTTTTAAACAGTGAAATTTTATTTTGTGATGTTTCATTTGCAGTTAGGCTTGTTGTAGCACCCCATCTGACAATTTTTCAGCTCTGTATTCCAGTTTGTGCGTGAAGAGCTTCTTTGCTCTGCATGATGTTTGATTCAGAGTCCTGAACGTCCTTGTTGGTCTGACTGTTGACAACGAATGTGTCTGAGAGATATGTCGTTTTAAAATGCATCTCTTCGCTAGGTTATAGATTTAGCTTTTTCAAGAATTCTTGTTGTTTTCCCCACAAACGTGTTAGCCATGTGTAGTGACCAGTTTGAAGAATTATTTAAGCTTTATACCTAAAATGCAAACAAAACAGCACGTCACTCGGCACGCCCAAACAAATTCACAGTTGATTTGACTTGATGACGTAAAGCAAATACTGTTAGATGCTTTTAAAACAGGCGAGATGAAATAGCTGGTTAGTTGGAGAACTTTCTGGTACAACTATATTCATATAGTTTCTGTTTCTTCAGAGACACCCGTTTCTCCTTATTTTCAGCCTAACTGGCTGCTTGCTGCAGTTTGAGCTTAAACAAAAAAAAATGAAAAATTTGCAAATCTTAAAAGGGACATTTCATAACAGAGGTGGAAAATAGCTGCACTTCTGTTCTGCTAGATAACAACAGATTGTGTTACAGTGCATCTGACAGCTCTACTTTGCAGCTCAGTTCTAACAGGCCCATTAGTCTGTTTATGTTAACTCAGAATTATAGTCCAATTCACAATCCACCCTGCATGGACTTTAACTGCAGCTGACGCTTTCTCAGCAGAGTTGAAGGTGAGCAGATAAAACGAAATGAAAAAGGAGATTCCAAGCAACCTGTTGTTAGCTACAGTCCAGTACACTAATTCTCAGTGTTTCTCTCATGAATCTAGACGTTTCTTTCTTTGCAGTCCTGTTCCAAAACACATGACCTGACCCGTCTCAGGACAAATTGGAGCCACTCTCCTACATATTAAAAGGGAAAGTAGATTTTCTGCTAAAAAAAAAAAAAAAAAAAAACAGTACAAGAAATCTGATATCTACAGCCTTAAAAATTGAGATCAGATGTTCAGCTTGAATTACCATAATCCAATCTGCAAGGAAAAACAAATGCCTAATTTTGTTCAGACGTACTGTGAAGTGAGACCAAAGGCTGGAATTATCAGCGTTAAAAATCTGTGTGAGAGACTGCGTTCATTGGCCCAACTCTTGTTTTCCAACTCCCCTGCCTTGAAATAGTCCTTGCTGCTCCCTTTCACCATGGGGTTGCGCCAAGGAATACTAATGCCAATTTACCAGAGCTCGTCCATCAACTCGTCGAGTTCAAGATGTTGCCAGTGAGCTGATGTATCACATCACATCGTGCTCAGTCTTTGGCAACTCCGAATGGCTGATCTGAACAAGAGCAGAGCAGCAGCTGTGATGTTTGGCCATGAGATTTCAGCGAACTTAAGCAGCCGTTTATTTGGTTGTGCAAGCAGGTCCAGGCAGTTGCCACCTTTCAGGATGTTGGACAGAAGCAGATTAGCGCAGTGTTCGGTATGCAGCCCCCTGCTTTTTCATGGCTCTTTGTATGTGCAGTATGTGAAACGTCTTGCTATTCATTAGAGTGAAATGAGGGGGACAGCCAGGGCTCCAGCAGCAAATAGCCTTCTTCCATTCAAAAGGCACAAAAGGGTGACATCATAGCTGAAATTCTGCAAATGTGAGCTCTTTGGTAGTCACATTGGCTGAAAGAGGACACGTTTTCTTACATTTTAAGGTAGAATTTGTTTCTGTAAGTTAAACTGTATGAAAGTTAGAGGAAATTGTTTGGAAAAAAATTTTTGGTTAAAATATCAGAAAAAGCTTACGGTTATCAGTGGCTCTGCTGGCTCCCCATTCATAAAACCAAGACGGAGCAAAAATAAAAGTTAAATATTCTAAAAAGTATAAAAGTCAGAAATACCGGTGAAAGTATGCAGGAGTAGTTAAACAACAAAAAGTTTACGGAAGAACTGAGATGCTTAACAGCATTCTCACAAATAATAAAGAAAAACAGGAAAACAATAGTCTCACGATTAGAACACTATTTTTTCCCCAACATGTTCCACCAACTGGAAAACCTGGATAACTATATCTGGAATTTTGTTTCTGGACAACTGAAAAGGAGGTTTTTTTTTTTTAACCCCCCTTTCAACTGACAAGTGGCTGAAAAAGTATATTTGTGAAGCCCCCAGGTGTGATACGTGAAATATGATTGTGTTTTTCTGTCTTTGAAATGGGTGGTTTCAACGAGCGGCGCAATGGTAATCATCTGTTATTCCGTCATGGTATGAATGTTGTGGTTTTGAAACATGACAGAAGTGAATCAAATAGGGGCGGTCGGTGGCGTAGTGGGTTAAGCCGCCCCATGCCCATGTACAGAGGCTACAGTCCTCGGTGCAGCTGGCCCCAGTTCCAGTCCCCCACCGGACGCCCTTTGCTGCATGTCTTCCCCCTCTCTCTGCCCCCTGCTTCCTGTCTCTCTCCAACTGTCCTATCCATTAAAAGGCATAAAAAGCCCCCAAAAATATCAAAATAAATAAATAAATAAATAAAAATTAGTGAATCAAATAAATCTCAGTCCAACTCTGGAAGGAGTATAAGTTAAAAGATACACCATGAAAGTTAAAAGTTTTTGCTCGTCTCAGCTCAGCTCATAGGCTCCAAATGGGAAAAAAAAGCCTCATATCTGATTTGGTAATAAAAAGATAAAAGGCCCTTCTAACCAATGATGCTTGGTAGTGGTTGCAAAATCCCATTACTTTGGGTATAAATAGATCTGTTTGCACTCACAAGATTAACAACTAGATTTACATCCACATAAGGTGTAACACCTTACCGTCAACACAAAGCCGGGAAAATGTGTGCCAATCCCCGATTAAGACGGGCAGCCATGCAAATGCACCGTGCTGACTTAATCCGTGTCGCTTTCATTACTTGGAGCGCACCAAGCTCACCAGTCTCCTCAACAAGGTGGGTAAAAAGCCTGAAGATCAGCCACTGGGCTTGATCAGTCATTTAAAAAAAAAAAAAAAAAAAAAAAAAAAAAACTAAAAGGACTCCGATGACAATAAATATAGCAGAATGAACTCACTGGGGTTCAGGGAAAGACAGCATATAATGTCTATTGCTAAAGGACTTCATGACGAACATTATCCTGACTGTCACCTGAGCAATAAGAAGATAAATTAAACAAGACAGCCGCTGTATTAATAAATAAAAAATAAAGCATTCACAATGAGATGGATGGGAGGGAGTCAGCTGGTTAAAAGTGTTTTTTCAGCTACAATGGTTGTGAGTCTCCCACCCTTTACTGGATGGAGTCACAGTGCTGGGAGAAGCACCCTTGGCTTAACAGAAGGGCCACTGACACGGTTTCAAGATGGAAAGAGGTCAGTCTGAAATAGAGCAGAAGCAACAAGACGTTGCAGTAAAAATCCCTTCCAGCTTCTTGCAGCTGGAGATGCAGATCCTCAAAAAGACAAAGACAACCTGTCACAACTGTCAACGGAGTCAAGCTCAATGCCTGAGCTTCGGCATGAAGACTCCCAGAAAAAAGGGTCACTTCACATGTTCTTGGCATCGTAATGAATTTGGTAAAAGCAGTATAGTAGTTTAATGACTGCCATGAGCACAAACAGAATTCAATTTATGACAAGGGTATGAAGGTCTTTGTATGAATAAATTAAAACGGTACGAAAAAAAAAAAAAAAGAAAAGAAAAAACTCCACCAAATGAAATCTTATTAAATCCAGATGTAAATAAGAAAAAAATTAATATGACAAAGAGAGATGAGCCACATGCACTAAACAAAACAAAGAAAAGAAAAAAGAAGCCAAAATGGTTATAAAAAGTTTGCCAAACTTGGACAACTGTGTTCACATCAGGATTTCGTAGTGAAATATAAAACTTCATCTCCTTACATTCTAGATTACTGATTGCTTCTTTATTCATTTTTATTCTATTTTTTAAATAAAACTAGAGACGGTCATCTATCCTCAAACTATTTAAATTCCACAAACTTAGAATATAGAAGCATCACAAGCACATTAGACTGACTAGCCACATTTGGCTTAAACATTTTTTTCTTTTTTAAAGTTCTGGTTTTTGTTGATTCAGTAAATGGCTAACTGGATTATCCATTTGACAATCTAATAAATACATTTGCTTGCATTTACCACAGTGCGACTTTCCAACAACCTTAAGACCTGGGGCCTCATGTAAAAAGACTTGCGTGGATTTCCTAGTGAAACATGGCGTACGCTCAAACCCAAATGCCCTCCAACGTACAAAAATATATGGATGTATGAATCTGTGCGCACGCATCAATCCAAGCACATTTCGTTTGTACATCCCAATCAACGTGGAATTGAGCGCACGTCGGAGCACCTGACTCCAGTGGCGGCTCCTCCATAGGGGCGATTTGTGCGACGCACTACCAAACACGGAGTTTTTTGTTTTTTTTTTAATCTAGTTGCTAAGGTGGGACTGATCTGCTGTAGGCAAACTGGTTGTATATGTCATTGTCCAATCAGATTAAGGTCGCGCCTGGTGTTGCCACGCCCCCATTTGGGCCGATTTCTGTCAGGGTCGATTTTGCACCAGGAAGCTCCCATTGACATGAATGGTCCGTCAGTTTTTTTCAAAAATCCTGCTCCCAATGCATTTTCTATGAGGGTTTATGTGCTCGCACAAACGACGCACAACGTGCTTTCGTCATATGACTGTTGCGCGGGACCATGAACATTCTATGTTGTTGTTGTAACATTGTGGTTTTCAATAAAGAAAGAAAAAAAAAAAAAAAAACGAAGAAGATGGCGAGTGTCGAGTGCAACAATACGGTACTCTCTCTGAAAGAAGTACCCTTTAGTCGTCGTACTAATGCGGAGAAGGAAGTTTGGAAGAATTTTGTGAGATTTTCGAGCGAGCCTTGCGAGGCAAAGATGAAACCCAGGGCTCCACCAACCCTGCTATTTTTCCAGGTAGTATTTGATGTAGCTAAATAACTTACCCTTTTGTGCTCAATCATTGACTTGTAATGATTTAAATCTTTTATATAATGTTGACAATAATAGCAGAATGTATAATGACACATTCATTGTTAATGGTGCAGTATTACATTTAAAAAAGAGAAAAATCTCACATAAGTAAGCTGCACTTAACCATGTTTGACAACTGGTTATGCTTTTCTAAGTCATATTTTCCAAAACTTCAATAAACACTTGACTTGGATTTATATGCTGTCATTTTAATTACATTCTTTAGAATGAAAATTGAAATAATCTTATCATTAAGAGCTTATGTGTTTACTTTTTCATAGAATCCTGGAACAATATGAGGAAAATAAATAAATAATGGTTAAGGTGTAATATTAACTGATTGGCAAATTATGCAAAAAAATAACAAAAAATTATTAAAAATTATTACAATAAATTATGCTACCTAGACAAATATACCTCAGTCCTATAGACTTTTATGGTACTTATGGACATAACGGGGGGAAATTGCAGAGTCACTTTGGTTATTTGGCAGACCAAATAACCCCTCGACTCTGCGTTGTGTTTATTTAAGGAAGACAAGGAGTTTCTGGACAATTGTACATTTTATTTCCTGTGTGGGAACATAACAGGTTTGCATCAGTGCAATCGGTTCAGCTTCGCACAGCTCACTCTGATGCAGCTTTCACAGACTGGAAATTGCACTACCTAAAAAAAAAGTCAGGAGCCGCCACTGCCTGACTCCTCCCTGTCCACGCCCCTACTTAAATATGCAAATCATATTTAAAAAAGAGCCCTGCACCTACGATTCCCCTCTTTGTACGATCAGAAAATAAAGAAAAAAGAATAAATAAGACGGGAAAAAGGAAGAACTTCACAGAAAGGTCAATGTCGGTGCTACTTTCTGAAGTGGAGGCCCCAAAAATGTGCTCTTTGGCACGCTGTCCTCCGGCATAAGCAGCAAACGCAAGAGGAGTGGGTAGGAGGCGAGGCTGTCAATGCTGTGGGGTCTGAGAAGCGCACACAAGCAGAGGTGAAGAAGAAGTGGTCCAACATTAAGGTGGATGTGAAGCGGAGACTAGCTGTCCACCGCCGAAGTGTGGCCAAAACAGGCGGGTGGGGGGGGTGACTGACTCTGTTTGAACAGGGAGTCGGCGCAACAATGGGTGACACTGCTCTCTCTGGTTACTGCTGTTACTCAGAATGTATGAATCATACGTTGAACCACGGCACCTCGCCACAATGTTGGTTAATTGCATTTATGCATCACATATGATCTGCACATCGATCGAATGAAAATGTTTCCTGTTAACATACAAATTCATCATGTGATTGTGCTTTTATAGTAATGAGTGTGCAGTCGATAGCTACGATTACAAAACCGGCTCTCCCTTCAAATTTGATATACGTGGCTAAGATGCGGATAATTCCGTCCCACTCGTCTGGCTCGGCTCAGGGTAGACTGGCACAGTCTCAATCGGTTGGCCAGCTCCCTCTGGAATGCCCCGGTTGCTGTGCACATCAGCTGTGAGCACATCAGCTGTGAGCACAGGCAGCGCATGGCTCCTCGCTGTGTTGCGCTCCAACGCCGGCCGCAGCTCTGCGCACAGTTCCAGGAGGGTTTCCCTCAAAACGGCTAATGAGCCAGTCGCCATCATGTGCCAGCAAATCCTCTCTATCTAGTGAACACACGCTCTCTTCAAAATGCACCATTTGCAAAGTCTTCTAATACTGCTGAAGCAGCCATTGTTTTTAATGGAATGCATTGCACCACTTTGCGCATGCTTTTATATCCACTCGTTTAACTGCAGACACATGGGTGTGTTAATTGTTTATTAGTATTAATTGTTCATGCATCTCAAATGTACACATCACTGTCTGAGGACTAATTGTTTTCACGTTATGCAGACGATACACAACTTTATGTGTCTCTGTCACCGGACGACTGCAGCCCAGCTGACGTTCTGTGTCAGTGTCTGGAGGAAGTAAACACCTGGATGAGAGAGAATTTTCTACAATTAAATGAAGACAAAACTGAGATCATTCTGTTTGGTAGCAAAGAGAAGAGGGTCAGCGTTGGTAAATATCTTGAGACTCGGAACCTTACAATCACTGACCAGGTTCGTAACCTCGGAGTGTTGATAGACTCAGATCTGACTTTCAGCAGCCACATCAAAGCTGTCACCAAGGCAGCTTTTTACCACCTCAGAAACATCAACAGAATTAAAGGTTTCCTCTCCCAAAAAGACCAAGAGAAACTCATCCATGCATTCATCTCCAGTAGACTCGATTACTGTAATGCTCTTTTAACTGGACTTCCCAAAAAGAGCATTAAACATCTGCAGCTCATCCAGAACGCTGCTGCTAGAGTTTTAACCAGGACTAAGAGATCTGAACACATCACACCAGTTTTAATATCTTTACACTGGCTTCCAGTCAGTCACAGAATAGATTTTAAAAGCCTGCTGATGGTTTACAAATCCCAGAACGGTTTAGGCCCAAAATACATCTGTGATATGTTCAGAGAATATAAACCCAGCAGAGCTCTTAGATCCAAGGACTCAGATCAGCTGGTCCAGTCCAGAGTCCAGACTAAACATGGAGAAGCAGCATTTAGCTGTTATGCTGCTAACAAGTGGAACAAACTGCCAGTGGAGATTAAACTTTCAGCAAATGTAGACATTTTTAAATCCAGGTTAAAGACATTTCTGTTCTCATGTGTCTATGCATGAAATATCTTTTAACTTATCTAGACTGTTGCCTGTTTTTAAATTCATTTAAATGATTTTATTTGTTTCTTTTTATATTCTTTTATGTATTTTTAATGCTTCTTGCACTCCCTGCTGCAATGCTTTTATTTTATGTAAAGCACTTTGAACTGTTTGTACATGAAATGTGCTATATAAATAAATTTGATTTGATTTGATTTATTTATTAGAACATAATAACATGTTTCCCAACATCACCTTAGGTGTCGCCAAAGAATCAACAGCTGCAGAAAAGTACGTACGCCATCCCTGAAGCTGCCGTGAGGCACCGCACATTTCCACAGTCTTTTCGCTCTTGATACATCTGATTGCTGACGTGAAAAGGTGCGTACGCCACTATTTTGTGCGTACGCACCCTTTGTACATGAGGCCCCTGATCTCTTATTAACTAAATTCACCTAATATTATTCCGGGAATCTCTGACGTGCACCCTTCCCTCACCCTGTAAACTGACTTTGTCACAAATCCATCCATTCAGTCATTTTCTCACAGATACTTTAAATTCAATAGCCGTGAGCGCCACAGGTCACAGGCCTTGGATTCCCTGCTCTGCTCTGTGACTCAATGAAAAGCCCTTCACCATGACGGTCGCTTGCCTGAGCTCTCTGCCCCCCCACTGTTGACATGGGAGAACTCTCTGCCCTCGGCCGTTAAGGCACAGAGAAGACAGTCTGTCTCCAATGGGAAGTAACAAATTCACTGGACAATAGTTATATTCTCCCGAGGGGCTGGAAGCTCAGGGTAACGAACAAACAGGGTCACTGAAACTCCCTCCAAAATTAAAACACCCTTCTATCTGAGCATTCACAAAAGTTCAGGATCGACAAGCAGAAAACATCTTAAGTTCCCAGCTAGAGGGGAGCATCAGTCCGAACTGCAAGAAAACAGCAACTATGCTGCCTGCTCTCAGTGTTGTTCCACAGCAAACACAAACACAGGAGTTTGCGCAGCAGAGTAATCTTTGAACACCAACACAGATGTATGGAGCATTACTGGCTGCAGTGACACATCAGTCTGAGGCGAAGCATTCAGACTAAACACAAAGTTTGGTCAAGAGGTCATCGAGCCATGAAATCAACATACTGTTAGGAGGCAGTAATACTGGCTTCAGACAACACCACACACGACAAATACGTTGGTCAGATGTGTTGGGTCAGACAATAATTTTTTTTTTTTTAAATCATAAATTTGTGGTTAAGATCAGGTGCTAGGTACAGGTTAATGGACACAAGAGTGCAAAAATCATCCTTTTACTTCCGAATGGGTCATGTTAAAGTTAAAGCAATACTATGTAACTTCTCAAAAAGCCCATTATGGAGCTCCCCCTACAGGCTTGGAGGTAATGTACGGTTACGACACTGCCTCTCTCTTTCTCTTCCTTGCTTCATCAGTCAACGTCTTCTTCTGTTTCTTGGGTGCCTCTGCCATGATGATCGTACTGACAATGTTGCGCTAGCTTAGCCTTATACCTGGGAGCGTGAGACAGGTCTATTTGTTTTTGCGGTAGGTGTGCCAGAAAGCAAGTCGAAGTACTTCCGCTCAGCTCCCGGGCCGGTCCAGCAAAGTTACATAGCGCAGTTTTTCCAACTCAGACCCCCGAAGGGCATAGGAGACAGGCCAATCGTAATATTAAAACTCATTCTAGCCGCACAATTTTTTTCAAACTGTTATTTTAAGGTAGAAATGTTACATAGTATTGCTTTAAGAAGCATCTTTTCAGCAAAGTTCCAAAACAAGATTTCGGTGTTATTACCTCAAGACCAAATCATGCAAGCCGTTTTATAGCTCGTCTTATCAGTTGAGAACTGAAACCAGAAAAAAAAAAAATCAGCTAAAAATGAACCCTCGCTTTTAAAAATGGGTCCATTTAATACATTTCAAAACTTTAATTATGTGACTGTCATGCCCAAGACTCATCCTGAGTCTACATGGTTTGGGTTATGCTACTTGTGATATCTAATCTGAAGACGGCAGCTTAAAAGGAACTAATAAGAACCAAACTGTCTGCCGTTTTGCTCCACAGAGCGATCCATAGGCAAGCGGTCTGAGCTCTCGCTCGCTGACAGCCGCTCAGACCTGATTTCCTGCATGATTTTACATGCGTGGGAAACTGTGGTGCGTTATGCCAATCCAAATGGCCAAAAAAAGCCCAGATTTTCCTGCTTCCTTCCAGTCATCCACCTCCGGGGTTGTTACATAACGCTACAGCACTGCTCTCGGCTCCAGAAAGAAGCCACATGAATACTCTCTAAAAACACCGTCACAGGCTTGAGTGGCTGCTGCAACAAGCAATTACTTTGCCTCTTACAGCATCTCTCCTAGTCATTCAAACATTCTGGGCAGCAAAGAAAACACCCCTACTTACTGTAAGCTTGAGGAATGCTCACTTTATGAGACCGGATTTCTCTGGCAAGAAGCAAAATCTGCTCCACACATAAGGAGGGACGAGGCCCAGGCCTATTTTTCATTCCACAGTTGCAGATAAGAGATGACTCTATCCACCAATTTATGAAGCAGACACAGTCAGTGGGATTACATGGCACTGAAAGAATCGGATTAATGGCTAAATTACAATAAGACTGAGTTATTAAGTTCATGTATACACCTTAGTTGGACTAAAAATTGGACCGGATCGGGTTACTCAGTCGGATTAAGACCCCGAGATAACTATGTTGAAAGTCTCACTAAACAGGCTTGTAGATGGTGAAGCACGTGGTGAATTGGACTTTGCGTTCTGCACATGCAGTCAAAGGAGACGATATCACTCAGTGGGTCTACATGATGAGATTAGTTTGATTATAGCTAGAGTAGGGTTATGCGCCTTATTTGAGCAGGGGTAATTATCCTTGGATATATGGCGGTGAATGAATCGAATCACAGGCACAAAGCATGTCATACTCCGATAAGATAGGTGGCGCTGTACCCATTTCAACTTTTTCTAATAGAGCCACTTCCGGTTGACCGCTTCACCACCAATAACAACAACAACATACAGGCATTCGAGAAAGATGGCGAAAGAAGAGCAAGATGAAGCTACGTCCCTCTACATTTCGTTTGTGATGAGCATGCTTATTGCACAAACGCGATGCACAACGGCGCATTCTCCATCGCGTTGTTTCTTTCTGACGGCGGTTTGGAGAACTGTAAATAGGTTCAGTAGTTTGTCTAATCACACAAACATAAATGGAAAATAAAGAATATAATGTAAAAACAATGTAATAAATCAATACTTGTTCAGATCACCTTTATTCCTCAGAACAGCCTGAACACTTTTAGACAAGCTTTCTGTCATTGTTTTTATTGTGAGAATTGTTTTCCTGTTTTTCTTTATTGTGATTCTCACTATTGTTTTTCTGTTTCCCTTCACCCTTTTTCTTTATTCTTCCGAACGTTTCTGGGACTTTAACTACTCCTGCATACTTTCACCAATTTTGGTATCAAAACGTTCAGCTCGTTCAGGAGATGTATGCTCTATCTTTTAGTATTTCTGATTTTTATACTTTTTAAAATATTTAACTTTTATCTTTGCTCCTTCTTGGTTTTATGAATGGGGAGCCAACAGAGGGGCACACAGATCATTTTCAGCTTTTTCTGATATTCAAACAAAATCCTTTAACTTTCATACAGCTTAACTTACAGAGACAGATTCTACCTTAAAATGTAGGAAAATGTGTCCTCCTTCAGCCAATGTGACTACCAAAGAGCTCACATTTACAGAATTTCAGCTATGAGCCTTGAAGCGAGAGCAACCTTTCAAATTCTCTCACCAACTCCAATGGAAAGTTTGCTGTGACACAGCAGACAGCTTCAAGTGAGTTCAACTCGCTGCCATTTAAAAACCTTTCACTCAATTGAAATAAAAACTACTTTCCCGCATTCCTCTAAGCCTTCTGATGTTGACGGTCTTCAAACTTTTTTTCTCGTTCTTCAACTTTTCTCATTTGAAGTCATAGTATCCCTTCAGCCATTTTCTGCTCCTTCTGCTGGGTATGAGCTTGTTAAGCCACATCGCTCTTCCACTACTCTGCTACATATTACACTGCAGCCATTTAAACTAGGGATGGTAACCGATGACCGTATCACCGATGGTTGACCGAATCAACGTCGTCCGGTTAGAATTTTTCTGCCGTCGGTTTAAAAAAAAAAAAAAAAAAACACTATATCTTTAGAAATGTTATGTGAGCATGAGCCATCCCACGATGGAAGAACAACCGCAGCAGAGCTCACGTAGCGCCCTCCTCAGAGGTCCTCTCTTACACCGGTTGCGTGTAGCTCTAATGCAAATGTATCCTGACGGCAATATTGTGACAACCTTCACTGCCAGTTTGTTAGTGGCTTCGTGTGGACTACGACATAATGATAATTGTAACACTGTAATGGCAAAAGACACAAGAGTAACTTAGCCTACTTGTTGTGTTATATTCATCTGTACTTAAATGGCATGACGACAGGAACTTATTGCAAAGGATTTTGTGCAGCATAGGCTTCGGTAAGTTTTTTTTTTTTAACGAAGTCATTGGTTAACCTAATTTCCTGTAACACCGCCAAATGCACCGTTCTCTGTTTGTGACTTTGTAACGTGGGCTTTTAACAGCCCGAGTTCGGTGCCGCGTTTGATTCGTGTTTAAAAAGTACCGTGACTGGAAGGGCGCTGCTGCACGTAATGTGTGGCTGTGCGTGTCTGCGCAGGCACAGCAATTATTTTTCTACCCAAAACCATTATTATTCCTCCACAAGTACGCCTAGAACTAGTGGTTAATGATTGGAGAAAATGTATAATACCAAGGGCACGAACTAACATTGAGAGCCTAACCATTCTAAAATGGGGGCATAACTTGTTCCACGAGGCAGAGAAAGACGTGCGACAGGACAAAGATATCATAAATGGCACTTATAGAATTTTCCGTGACCGACTTTAATCGACTAATGAGGCTCAGTGGTCGGTCAAGACTTTTTTTAAATTTCGACATCCCTAATTTAAACTATTACTCACTTGACTTCTGCTAAATTGTCACTATTTTCAGCTTTTTTAGCATGGTCAGCTAACCCAATTCAGCTCATGAGCATTCTCTCTGCTGTTTCGCAGGAACAGCTTTTTCTAGTTTCTTTAAGCAGTCAGGAATTAATGCAGGAATAGTTCTGCAGGCTTCTTGAAGGACATTCCAAAGCTCTTCTTTGGATGTTTTATTCCTTTCTCTGTCAAGATGATCCCACACTGATTCAGCAATGGTGAGGTCTGTGCTCTAGGGATAATTCATCCCTCCATAAGATCTGTTGCCACTGATTTTCAGTCCGCTTCTTGTCTCATTTGGCATACCTCAGCCTTTTTTTCCCGCTTCCCTTGATTCAGAATGGCTTCTTGACAGCCACCCTTCTATGGGGACCATTTGTGATGAGGGCTTTGGCCGACAGTAGATTTATTAACTGAAGGTCCAAAAAAAAATCACTATTTTGTGAATTTTAAATGTTCCCCGTTACTCTTAATTGAGATTTGATGATATCAGAAGGTTAATTTCCAATTAAATATTTATTTTCTGTCAAAGTTGAACATGACATGTGACACTATACTGTTTCAGATAAATACAGAACAGGTATTTTAAATGAAAATCCTATATCTGACCGGTCAACTGTTTGCTCTCCAGCAGCGGTTGTCTCTCTTGCTGTTCGGGAGCTCTCTTCCAACGTCTCAGCTGATGTAGACATCCCTCACAACCGTAGTAGTAACTTACTCAGTTACTTGTATAAGAAACACACAGGAAACATGTTGCTCTGAACTCTGCGCGCTGCGCTCGCTCGCTCGCTTCAGTGAGGAGTTGCCGCTCTCTTTATTAAACGTTGAACGGGAACACAACTGCAATGCATATGTGTGTGTAAAGATTGTCTATGGTGACAGACGTCTCACTCTAACATCAACTAATCAAAAAAAGTTTGCATTCTCTGTGCTCAAACATGTGGCGCTGCTTCAGGTGATGAAAAAGATTAGTGGTATTCCCTGTCTTTGTCGGAACATGTGCTCGACATAACACACTACTCTGTTTCGTGTCGGACTCCCTGCTCACGGCTTAGTGGGACGAGTTATGTGAAGATTTTATCCAAACTCAGGACCCAGCTACGTGGGAGGAGATTTCGGTAAGCACAGACCTGCGTCGCCGTGTCCAGGCCACGGGAAAGGCGCTGGGAAATATGGTTCTGCGTTTCCTTTTTTAAATCAACAATTTCGTCAGATTCAGGTGTGGATATGTTGTCGCCTTCGTACCCTGCATTATTCTCGCCTTCTTCGACCTCAGTTTCACTCATTTTCTCCTCCTTTTTCCAACTTTTTTTTTCTTTCCCATCTCCCTCTCAGGCCCGAGCTACACGAAAACGAAACGAGGGTTGTTTTTTTTTTTAAACCGAGTACGAAAATTATTGCAACCACACAGGAAAGCTTCTGTAAAAATATCAGGTCCTCATGGCAACGCCGCGCTTGCTGAAAACGATGCAGTACACACGCCACACCTCTAGGTGCGCTGTAAGCCACCCCCACCGGTTACACCAGAACAATAGAAGAAGCAATGCGCATGCGTGTACGCCCCTACTTCTACCAGCGCGAAGCTCACGTGAAGCTCAAACAAAAGCCTCTTTTTGTTCTGGTCACTGACGTATGTGTATACGTCACTGCCGTTGGTCATGTGGCTGTGACGCAGATGTAAACAAATCCGTTCTGGCTGTAACAATGGCAACGCGATGTTCCTAGATCTTCCCACTCTGGAACCCAGTCTCCAAAAATATCGTTTTGGGGTACCCAGAACGCCGGCTCCATGTGGCCGCGACAGCCAAATGATAAGCAAAAATATCGGTTATAGTGAAAAACGTTTCCGTGTAACCATGCCCTCAGTCTCTCTCTGCAACTGCAGCCATGCTGCTCACAACAGGGAAGTGGGCGTGTCCTACCTGCAGACGGCAGCCAGCAGATGCCGATACTGTTGCCGTGTTTACTTTTGCCATGTGATAGCCTATTGAATGTAGGTCACGAGCAGATTATCGAGATCGATCAAAATTTTATCGCGATCCCGATTCGAGATGGAATTATCGCCCGGCCCTAGACTTCTTCTTTTGTCTTCAACTTGCCCGATTCACGACATATTTAAGGACACACTGCACACAGTGCTGATATGCATTAGTTGTCAGCCAAACTGTGACGATGTCGGACAGACACACTGCTTGTGACAAAGTGCCTAAAGATACCATCTTAGACTGGTTTTCAACCTAGATGTCCGTTATGTGAACAGCGACACAACACTGCTTCATTCCTTCAGTTACTGTAGGTGGCCGTTTTTAAGCTTGCTGGGTTCACAGGTCAGTCTTAAGAGGCACAATAAACAAACAAACAACAAATAATTTAGTAATCACACACACGCATATATCTCTCTGAAAATGGTCAGGTAAAAGGACTGAAAATGAATGAAAAAGCAGCCAATGTCCAAAATAAATACTTTAAAAGACCTTCAGAAAGCCTGAAGAACGGTTCATCAAAACAGGGTTCGTGTCTGGCAACTTTTAAGCACAAACTAAAGAGAGGATAAGGTTCTCCAGACGTTTGCACTGTATTCCATAAAGGTGATAAAAGACCAGGAAAGATTAGAGAAAAGTCTAAAAGTAAGTTCAGATGGATCCATGTAGTCATTTTCAACATTCTATGCATTTGCTTTATTCTATTAGGCAGCTTTTAAACTTTTTTTTTTTTTTTTTTTTGTCCCATAAGCCACACTCATGTTTTGGTGCTTTTTCCTTCAGTAAAAGTTCTGAGTGCATCTCCCACAGCTGCATCAGAGTGAAAGCACCCCACAGACAGGCGGGTTTCTCTCTGCAGGGTCGCAGCACCAGGTTTAGATGTGGCTGGGGAAAAATTCCTGCCTTATTTATGTAACCTTCTGGTGAGCCGCAGTCAGAGTCAATGTGGAAATCTCCAGTTTCCCCCTTATCCACTGATAGATCCCAGTGTTTGGGACGGAGCCAAAACCATCAAAAATCATCACAAAGTGGACTGAACTGACCAGTAGCCATTTATTTTCTATTTATTAATTTGATCAGTTTTTTTTGTTTTGTTTTTTTTTAGATCTTTTTCTTTGGAACTACTGTAGTTGAGGGCAATGGACAATGGAGACTTAGGGGGGAATTCCTGCTGTAAAGCATTATTGTAAATCCACCAATCACCTCCTCCAGAGATGAACAAATGCTTGCCTGGGTAGCAACAGCTGGTGATAAATCTTTAAAAACTCAGACCATGGTGTTGGAAAAAAAAAATAAAAAAAAATCAGCTCCCACTAAGTCCATGTGACCGATCATGTGGCTGCATTGCTCATCAATATCACCTTCTACAAGGCGAGAGGCTGCCAACATGCGAACACACATGTCCCGAACTATGATGAACCATCATTCATCGCATCAAAGTGTGAATCCTTCAACGCGCCAGAAGACTTCACGTAGAGGTCTGAAGCAATTCAAGAGATTTATCTCCTGCATAAATGAGCGCGTGCAGAGGGTGACCGAGCGCGTTCAAACACTCCAGCGAGACAACTACGGCTCGTGAGTTTCGGGGTTCTTACTTACCTAAAGCGTGGTGAATCTTTAATACAGTCTTCAAAATCCACCGTCATCTTGGACTGGAGGGAAGTTTCCACGCGCTTAAAACACGGATTTCATCTCCTGGGCGGTTTAAAGAACAGATGGACGTATCCAACACAGAGAGCCTCCCTCTGTCTCCTGCCCCTCTTGCAGCGGTTTTACTCACGCGCTGAGTGCCCGCGCTCTCACGAGCCGGAGCCGATACAGTCTGTTCAAGAGCCTCTGATGCCTTCAGGTGCACGAGTTGAGCTCGGATTTTTAATGTCCATAAAAGCAAAGGTAAAATAAATGCTAAATTGTCTTAGCCTGGGAATTCCCATGCTGCTTTGCACGCGATTTCATTCACACTGCAAAGGCAGCCTGGAAACCACAGCCCTTATTTTTGTCTGAGTTAGGGAACCAATCACAGAACGGGGCGGGGCAGCAAGACGATGACGACGTCTATGCGCGACACCGAAGCTGTAGAGTGTTAATCCAACATGGCAGCGGACACAACGTTACCGTTCGATGCAGCCTTAGAAAGTGTTTTAAGTAGCTTAGAACGCAAGTTTACTTTTAAAAAAAGAGCAACGTTTGGCGTTGAAAGATTTAATTGCCAAGAAGGATGTATTTGCTCGTCGAATTTCTGTCGCTCTACATACGTCACCTGGTATAAATGATACAATTGGCTATGAATCGCGCGCAAAGCAGCATGGGAAGAACCAGACGCCATTTGATAGACATTCGTAGCGCCCAATAAATGGCTTTAGGCATTCGTAAACCACGCCACAAATATGAGAAAATGCACACCTAGTTCCCAGACCACCATCTCATCGAGATGTGGACGCGTCAACCAGGCTAAAATTGTCTATAAACGAGTTCAATCAGACCACATTATGTGAATCAGAATTTACCAGATTAACTATACACCTTCTAGTATCAACATCAAAATATAGTTTCTATGTAAATTCATAAAAAAATAATGATAAAGTGTATAATATTATAACCCTGACAAAAACAGCCTTTGTCCACCCGAGTGAGCTACGCTAGCGTTTCTGAATGCCAAGAGGTTCAGGCTGTTGCCGAGGTAACAGCTAGGGCCTTTGTGCAGTTATTGGCCCGGGAGCTGTCCTCGGCCCCAAGCACACCAAAAGAGTTCTGGCATGGGCATGGTTGTATGCCAGTTGTGCCTCCAGAGGGTCTGCAAATGGAGTGAGCAGAAAAGGCTGGCAGGTGTACCCTCTGTCACCCAGCAATACACCCAGGAATTCACCTGTGAATACAAAATGTTACCATCACAACCTCATAAGTAGTGACATTCTTAACACAGCCATGATGTTAAAAGTGGTTATCAATAGAGGTTCTGTGGCTCACCTTGTGATAGGCGCCGATAGATCTCTGAGGTCCGAAACACTCGGGAGTCGTGGACCAAGCCGGGCCACTTTGCCACAACATTACTGAACAAATAGTTAGCATTGCAGACCATCTGAAATGCTAAGATGTTAAACCAATTAATGCACAGTACAGGCAATGTGTGGGCAGGCACATTCTTAATAAAAAGTACACTTGTTAAGTATTTGTCAGGGGACTTACCATTCTGCAGGATGTTCTTATGTTTTACTTTGACTTGCTGCCATGTCCGTTTTGGCCCAGTCATGTTAAATCTACACACACAAAAACACACGCACGCACACAATGAAACAGTGGAGGAGCATGGACTTACATTTAGATAGTTTCACTCACATGCAGTCAATTTCAACTTATTCATAATCAAAGTAGGCTACAAATATCTTTTCAAATATCGTCACCTTCCTAAAATAATGTCATAAGTCATTTTTTCAGGTTTTTCAGGAAACACAAAAAACTCCCCCCAAAAGTTAAATTATAGCATAAAATAATAATTTCAGTCAGTAAGTATGTATCAAAGGATGCTTGACATAAGAACACTTATTGTTTTTCATAAAAACTAAGATTAAATAAATGACTTAGGCATTTTTTGGACCACACCTTTGATGCCAAAAAATGACTTGGGCGATTATTTTAGGAAGGTGACGATATGTTAATTAACATTTTATTTGGATTGTAGCCTAATTGTGATAGTTTCAGTGGAGTGGTGAGTGTGATTTATGCACTACTTACGCATTCAGGCGGTCAGCAATGGTTTGCCACGCTTACTCCCTTTGTTTTTTGACTCTGGCAGTATTTCCTTTTTGTTTTATTTTCTCCTTCACCTCTTCATATGCTTCCACTAATAGTTCTTGCTCCGCTGGGGAGAAATACGCCGCCCTTGTTGCCATGGTGAATCAGTGAATCTATGATCGATCGTGGGGTCTATTTAAGCAAGCCGTGTGCAGCACTTATCCGGGATCGGTTTCACCTGGCTTAATGAATCCGTGTCTGCTCATCCTGGCTTGACCTTTGTGCAACCAACTAAGCCTGGGCACTCATGTTTTGGATTCCTTGAACCTGGCTAAGTAATTCATCTTGGATGTCTAAATCCTACTTTTGTGCAACGAGCCCCAGAAGCCGTTTGTAAATCAAGTTATATTTGTGTGTGCATCCGAAATACGTGTGAATCTTGTCCTGCGTATTTAGCTCCACACAGAATTTTTTTAATCAACTGAACTTCTTTGAGTACCGTTTTTAAATCTGTAATGTATTCCAATTGTAAAAGTGCATTACTGAGTTTGTCCACTAGAAGCACTGTTATCTAGCTGTTGTATTACTGTGTTTATATATCCTGTTTGTGGATTTCAGCTCTGCCTTCAATACAATCATCCCGCCTCTGCTACAGGACATGCTGTCCCAGCTGAACGTGCCTGACTCCACCTGCAGGTGGATTACAGACTTCCTGTCTGACAGGAGGCAGTATGTGAGGCTGGGAAAACAGGTCTCAGACTCCCGAAGCATCAGCACTGGTTCCCCTCAAGGCTGTGTTCCTTCCCCTCTGCTCTTCTCCCTGTACACAAACAGCTGCTTCTCCAGTCACCAGTCTGTCAAACTCCTGACGTTCATGGACGACACCACCCTCATTGGACTCATCTCTGGTGGGGATGAGATTGTGGCCGACCCCTCCCACCCCTGACACAAACTGTTCGAAGCACTCCCCTCTGGCAGGAGGCTGCGGTCCATCAGGACCAAAACCTCTCGCCACAAGAACAGTTTCTTCCCCTCTGCAGTTAGCCTCACCAACAAGGCCCACTGTACCCCCCTACTGACATGAACCCCTTATTCCCACTGACACTACACGTTATATTAACGTACTTTCTATCTGTCGGACTCTGCGTTACATTAAAGCTGCGGTCGGCAACTTTTTTTTAGTCATATTAGCTTGAACTGTCATGGGATTCTGGAAGTAGAATATTAAATAGGCTGTTTAGGAAAAATAACGAAATCTGTAGCTCCCTCTGAAGCCTGTAATCATGCTTGCAAAAACCGAGCGCTCCCGGCTGTTTTTAACCAATCAAGTTAGGGTGGAGGAATCCTACCTGTCAATCACAGCTTGTGCACACGCTGCTGAGCGTGAGTCTGCCCCAGCTTGTGTGCGCTCACACTGGTGTGAACTCACGTGCACAACCTCGTCCACAGAGGGGGAGGGGTTTGGGGAGCTTGTTAGAGGTTGGGGGAGGGACTTGAAAGTTGTATCAGTTCGAATTTTCCGACTTTAGACTCGCAATTTTGAAAACCTGCCGACTGCAGCTTTAACGCACTCTTCTGCCCTCAGCTTACAAATACTTTGTACATATATTTTTATTATTTTACATTTTATTACTTTATTTTATTATTATTATATTTTTTGTTTTTATGGCACCAAACAGACCAGGCCAAATTCCCCGTGTTGTAAAAATTACTTGGCAATACATTTTTTTCTGATTCTGATTCTGATATCGAGGCTGCAGAATAAAAGGTTGTTGTCTGACTATTCATGCCTGTGTCCAAAGACATATACATAGACACCGCATCGACTGTGGAAGGGCATGCCTAAAGCACCGCCATCTTGGTACAGGGCTAGCAGAGGCAGCGGTGCATTACCTTACGAAGGAAAGAGGGTGCTTGAATATTTTAAAAATGCTGGTTTTATGCATGTGGTCCGTGAGGAGATTGGCACAGACTATGTGTTTTTTGCTCGGGGAACATGCTGGAGGTACACAATTTGGCATTGACAACCACTATTTGTTGTGTTGTGCTATGCAGATGTGAACATAGAGGGCGCTGCAGTAATGTGTTGTATAGTAGATGTTGTTGCTGTGAGCAGAAGAGGAGAAGAAGAGAAAAGCGCGTAAGTCTGAAGCACAGAGAAGCTCTCCGGCTAATTATTTTACAAATATAACTAAACACCACATTTTGGCGACGAGGATGGCCGTTTCCGTGCCTTTACCTGCACCTTTCATGCCGTGCCCTGACGAACCTGCTATCGCATTTACAACGTGGTTGAAGATGTTTGAGAACTACAAGCTCGTTATTGGTGCTACGGGGGAAAGCTGGTCTGATGGGTTCTTCTCCACGCACTTGGGACAGAGGGACAAAGACTGTTTTATGCTCTGCCGGATACTGGCTGTGGAGGGACTGAAAAAGCACTTTGTTCCCAAAGTTAACGTGATTGCAGAACGTCACAAATTTCGACAGAGGGCTCAGAGACCTGATGAGACGATAAATGAGTTTCTGGCTGCACTATGCCAACTCGCTGCTGCTTGTGAGTTTGGAGATATGGAGGAGCCACGGTAGAGTTCTCAACAGGTCGGGTCGGCCCGAAAAACCCGACGGGACCCGCGGGTTCGGGCCGGGTTCGGGTCGAAAATATAAGCAGATGACTCGGGTCGGGTCGGTCCTCGGGCTTAATCTTTTGCGCCCAGTGAAAGAAAAAAAAAAACACATCTATCTATCTATCGTAACGAAAGTCTGCATGGAGCGGGGACAGACATGACACCGCTGCGTGCACGCCTTTAGCGGAGAAGAAGATGGAGTTGGTGAACTTGCTGCAGGTGAATTCACTGTCGCAACAGGATGCAAATGCAAGGTGCTGTTTTTTTTTTTTATAGCAAGAACAGTAAGTTTTCCCATTCATATCATGTTTCTATTGTGGAAAATATCGTTTCACTAGGTTTTTACGTGGGTTAGGCCACTGCACATAAGTGCCGTAACGACCCACAGCCCGTCAGTCTCCATAGGATAACATGGGAAAACTCGACCCCCGGCGTCAGGCTGCGGGCCGGGTTCGGGTAGATAATTCATATTGATGTGTCGGGTTACATCGGGCTCGGGCTTTGAAAGCCACGGGCCGGGTCGGGTCGGGTTGTAATTTTCAGGCCCGTTGAGAACTCTAAGCCACGGTACAACCGGCCTCGGGAAAAGAAGAAAATGGCCCAGAGGACCGCACCTGCTACAGCTCCGGTAAATGTTGCTCCTGCTACCGCTGCGGATCTACCAGCCACCTGGCTAATAAGCCATCATGCCCTGCAGCCAAAGACACATGCAATTCATGTGGTAAAACAGGACATTTTATGCCAAGGTTTGTCGGTCTGGCCAAAA
The DNA here is from genome assembly GCF_027942865.1 of Odontesthes bonariensis. Taxonomy (NCBI): domain Eukaryota; kingdom Metazoa; phylum Chordata; class Actinopteri; order Atheriniformes; family Atherinopsidae; genus Odontesthes; species Odontesthes bonariensis. The sequence continues at coordinate 30,786,798 of NC_134515.1, read as the reverse complement.
AGAGGTAGCCTGGCGACGCCATCCTACGTACTTCCGCCCAAAGATTTTGGCTCCGCACATAGTCTGGCCAAATCCCCCTACATCGGTTCGCTCAGTGTTTGACCAATCAGCAAACAGTTGGGAGTGGTGACGCAGAACTCACGCGCGGAGTTCATTGTAGTCCATGTAATTGTAGTTCAACCGCAGTGGAAATAAACATGGCGACGGAAGAACGCCAGAAGCTATCCATGAAGTTGTCTCAACTCTGGAGAGCATTACACAATTAAAACAAGAGCAAGAGGAATGCCTCGTCAATTTTGTTAGTGGCAAGGATGTCGTAGCTCTCCTTCCAACTGGCTTTGGGAAAAGTTTGATTTCTCAAATGGTACCGGTATGTTGAAAGCAGATGTGGGAAGCGTGATTCGCGAGCTAGAGTCTCGCGAGAGTAAGCATGAACCTCGGCGCATAACCTACGTCCTTTCTAAACATTACTGATTGGTTAAGGGAACTCCAATTGCTACAGTTGCTGAGTAAGGTCCCACCCTCCATGGAAACAGATTCCTCTTGGGTTTTTCCAGACTGTTTGACGGAGTCAACAGTCGGCTTTCACCCAGGCTAAAAAAGAGGTGCGTGAGGTACTGATATATGAACTGAATGTGCTTTACATGAATGATACTGGGCAAGATAAAATCCTCTGTACTGTACATGTTGATGCTAATGAACATTCTCATGATGTTGAGCTAATCGTGGATACAGGTTCATCTGTTTCTATTCTTCCTGTGAGCATATACCAGAACCTATTTCCTTCATGTGAACTTACTAAGCCTACTGTGACTGTGCACATACTCAAAAGAGAAAATACCAGTTATTGGGCGATTACATGCCACAGTAACTCATAAGGGACATTCAGCTAAATGCTCATTTATGGTTGTTGAGTCAGGTGCTGCTTTGCTTGGGTTAAACCTGTTTGTTGCTCTGCATATGTGTGTTGAGGGTAACAAAGTAATTCCTGCTGCAAACCCTAATGACACCCCCTGACCCTGAACCAACAGTGCCACTGACTGCTCCAGAGGCTCAGATACAAGAAGTTGGATGTGCAAAAGGGTTTGTGCACAAAATACAACTGAAACCACATGCTATTCCAGTACAGCAGAAGCTGAGGAGGCTTCCTTTTTCAGTAAGACAGGCTGTTACTGAGGAGCTTAAGGACCTACAAGACAGGGGCCTTATTGAGCACATTGATGCATCTCCATGGGTCTCTCCTATTGTTGTCACCAAGAGACGGGGCGGAGGAAAGCCTCCCCTGTGTGTTGACCTGAGAGGGCCTAACAAATCAATTGTCTGTGACTGCTACCCCTTGCCACACATGGACGAACTGCTCACCAACCTGCAGGGGGCTACTATCTTTTCCACCATTGCTCTTGCCTCGGCATATCATCAAATGTTGCTCTACCCAGGTAGCCGTGATATAACTGCATTTATCACTCATGAGGGCCTTTTCCAGTTTTGTCGTGTTCCATTTGGACTTGCTTCAGCTCCAACAGCATTCCAAAAGATTATATCTACTATACTGTCTGGCTTTCCAGGAGTACAAGCTTACCTTGATGATATCATATGTTATGGTACCACCCAGCAGGATCACGATACCAACTTACGGAAGGTGCTGCATGACTTGAACGAGGCGGGACTCAAGTTAGGCGAAGCTCAGACAGGCGGGCATCAAGTATGGCATGTTCCACCCAGCCGACCTACATCTCACCTGTGACGGCGTTTCGCACTCTTTCAAAGAACCCGCAGATGTGGAAGTTTTTCTCGCCAAATGGAGCCATCCCTCTTTGGAGACGTAGGAAAACTTTGGCGGTGTCTCGTACTATATGCAAATCTCTAGTACTGGTATTGTAATCTATATAGCCTGTCCTGAGCAGACTTAATTTTTTTTTTTTAATTTTTAAAAGAAAGGAAAGATAGGATTTTTTATTATTATTATCCGTTTATGTCCTTTGACTCGAGTTAAGGCCAGTCCCTCATTTATTTTCTACAGACCTGTTTATAATAAGGAAGGCAAAAAGACACTTATTTTTTATTTTCTGGTATGGGTCGTACTTGGATGTACAATTACGCACATCAAGAGTTGGACTGCATATATTTTCCTTGTGGTCTTTTCTTTTTTTTTTTTTTATTCTAGGCTCAGCTGAGGTACAGTACTCCAGCACTCCTTACAATATAACAAGATCAGCAAAGATCATTACTTCCAGGCACTACTTATTAACCTTTGAGAATCTCAGAACATTCAAAAGCCCCTGTCTCATCTATAGATCTGAACGGGCTGGCACCACCGCCCCTGGGTAACTTAATTAAACAGAAAAACAGGGTGACAATGACAAAATCAGCCACCAGGGGGGACTGTGAGGTACAGTTTAGGAGAACGGCATTTGCACAAAAGGTCCTAACAGTCTTTGGTTTCTCTACATGGAACACAGTTCCGTTGGCCCAACTTTTAAGAAACAACTAAAAATGTGGCTTACAGATAACCAGGACTGTAAACATGAAGGGTAGTTTTATTTAACATGCAATACTAAAAATTAAATTGTTAGTAATTCTTAAAATTAGTTGGCACTTTATTCCGTGCACTTTACAAATAGCACTTAAGGATAAATGCACTTTAATATAGTACCACATGCACTTTAATAAATGTATACTTGTATAGGAGGGTAAAACATTATTTGCCAATCAGATGCATTTTAATGTCTGAAACTACTGTGCGACAAAATTGTGTTGATTATGGTTTTTCGTTACGGTATTCGTACCATAACAGGTAATTTGTTGTATATCTTGTGATGTGGTTAAGTGATATGGAATGTTGAACACTTTGTTTTCTTGTTTCCTGTTTCCTGTTTTTGTCTTTGTCTTGTCTTGATTTTAGTGTGAACAGCAGGACTGCAGATGGAAAAAATTAGCTATGGAGCTAAATCTGGGATATTTACATTGTATGTTTATTAATATGCAGAGTCCTGTCACAAATAACTAACTAACTTTCTTCAAGTATATAATATGACTGATCCCTGGCGTTTCCTGTACCCTGATCTAAGACATTATGCATTTTTCTCCCCTGTGCATCATTCCTACTCACGCATTGATTTTTTATTTTTTTTTGATAATCAGTTGCGGACCTCGATCAGGGAGTGCAGGTATGAAAGTATTGTAATTTCTGATCATGGGCCTGTAGTTTTGCAAATATTCTTTCCTAAGAAAGTTACTCGGCCCCCCTGGCGCTTTAGCAATGCTTCACTCACTAATGAAGGGTTTGTTAACCATATAAACTCAGAAATAGATTTTTTCATGTCCATGAATGATGCACCAGATGTTAGCAAATCAAACTCTTTGAGAATCACTTAAAGTCTTTTTTAAGAGGAGAGACTATTTCATACACCACCTGGGAGGGCAGGAATAGAAAACAGCGCCTTAAAGATCTCACAGACCAAATTCATCAGTTGGACTGTAAATATTCAACTGCCCCCACCCCTAAACTTAAGGGAGAGACTGTCAAAAACGTTATCCCCAAATTGAAAAAGAAATGCTTGCAATAGTGTTTGGAAGACATGTGCATGAGTAAAGCACGGGACGCTGCTGGTGATCTATGTGGCCCTGCTGGATTACAGGAATACGCCACTGAGTGAGGTTGGCTTTTCACCTGCTCAGATGCTCATGGGAAGAAGGTTCAAGTCAAAGTTACCAGTGACAAAAACATTGTTGCAGCCAGGTCTCCATAAAAACACCAGGAGCAACCTGGTGATGTGTAGCGTGGCTCAATAAACCTTATTCAAACCTTATGCAACCTCGGATGTAGGGGGCACCACCTTAAAGAAGGAAAAACACAGAATCTTATGATTCTGGTATGTTAAATTTATATTTCAATTAATAATCAGTCTCATATCTCGCTACTTTCGTGAATTCTCGTTTGATTGGACAGACATTACGTAAAGAAAGCATCCAACACAATCTGTGGTTATACATATATATAGATATATGAACTATTTATTAAAACGATATGACCAAAGACATGAACCTTAGAACAAACAGGAGATGCGTTGAATATGGGTTACTATACACAACACTTAGTGAATTGAAAATAAAATATGGGGAATGGAGAGATACCGGATTTACTCAAATAGTTTAGGTTTGCTTACTATTTGAAGCTAAAGACTGACATCTTGGATTCATTTATCATTCTAATAGTGAAATTCTCGAGACACCCATCTTAACCGTCTGTAAGATGAAAAACGGGTCGACCTTACTTTAATGGAGTCCTGTTTAGTCAGCTCGGAACATCTGGTGTTAGCCACGCGGGGTTCGAGTGGATTTCTCTCGGTTCCGCTCTCAGGGCCTTCCTTGGTTGTGGATGACTTTCGAGGACTTTTCAGCTACTTGGTCGGTCGCTTCTTTCCACCGGGAAACGGGAACTGGCTGGTATCGAGGACTTTACCGTACAGAATGACAAAATCGTCCAAGTGTCAAGAGTTGGTCGTTTGCTGACCAACTTCTGATGAGGTGAGCTTGGCGCTGGCTTTCTTGGTGGGAAACTATGCAATGGCGTGCAGCAGCGGAGGTAAAAAACGTGCGACGTACAAAGACATGGATGACAATGGACGAACAAAAACACAGAAAGCGTGTATCTTTAGCCAACTTCATTCTGTATCTTTGTTCGGATTTTCTACTTCTTCCTCATCTTTCTATCCTGTCTTAAGTCTTCTTCTTCTGCATCGTTCATTCTCTCCGCATCATTCTGAAGACTTGTTCTTCATTCCATTGTCTTCTGTCTCATTTCTCTGGCTCATGGATGTATGGCTTTACTCCATGGTTTACTCTTTCGGCTCTCTCATGTTTCAAAGGGAAGAGTCCCAAGATAAGACTAGAAGTAGAACTGATTTTGGAACGCGGGTTCCGTGGTTTGACTCGCGGAGGCGGGGCATGACGTAGGCATACGCTACACTTTCAGCCAATGATATGCCTGAAACTGTTGTGACGTCTGCCTGGGTATGTTTGTAAGGCGATCTGTTCTAATGTTTATAGAGATTTTTGGATAAAACAAAGAAACTCTATTTCTCCATTTCTTCCGTCTCATAAAACCTTTGTCTCGATGATTCTGAAAACACTACAACTTGTTAAGATATGCAGATTAAAGATATAACATAGACTTAAACAAAGACATCAAATAACACATAACATGACATAGACAATGATCATGAGTCTCAAAACTCAGATGAATATCTGTAAAGTTGTGACATATGAATAACAAACCCAACAATGTTATTTTCCTGTGTTAACAATGGAGTACAAAAAGATACAGAAGGGACATCTTTTAACAGTTGCATTACTGCACATAACTTGTCCAGTTTACTGATTCCGTGTGGATTTAACTATTCAACACTACAGACCACTAGGGGGCAATGTGGTTCCATAGGCGGATTAGTCACGTTTCCAACAGGATTATTTCTTCGTCACACTTTGAGTCAAAATCGTGAAAATCGTCTTTAAATGCATCTCGTGACTTCACTGAGAATCTGAAAGAACTTGTAAAAAGATATCAAACACATTTTATACAGTTTTAAGATTCGGCTGAAAGTGAATCTAGGTAAAAGTAATTTCAGTTCTATTTGGTTCTGTTATCTGGGGGCAATGAGGGTAAAATGTCAACTTCGATTTATTGGTCCAGATAAGATAGGGAATGGGTTGGTCTCCCATTTCTCCAAAAAGGGTTCTTTGTTTGTTCATCTTGAGTTGTTAATGCATCCCTCAAGTTTATGGCAAATGTCTGTTGCTAAATCCACTCCCAAAAGCTTTCATAGGCAGAAGGTGGTTGTAAATTAGGCGATTTCAGTCCCTTTCCGTTGTGTAGACTTTTCACATCTGGTCCTTACCGAGAAAAACATCCCCCACAGGAATGCTTGTATCTTCAAAAGGTTTAAGGTATATTAATTCCACACTGGAGCTTGCTACAGATTAGACAACAAAAAATAGAAACAATACTTTGACCAAGGCACCAGAAAACTGTCTGTCTTCCAAGAGGGTGAACATTTGAGGTTTACACAAGGCAACAAGTGGGAGCCAGCCACTGTGATTGAGAAACACAACCAGCTGAGATCCTACAGAGTGAAAACCCTTAGTGGACAAAAGTACAGGAGGAATCGCAAACACCTGCTCAAAACAAGAGAGACTTCAGTCCCAGTGAAACCTGTTGACACCACATCAGAGCACCATGTGGAACAAGACACTCAGCAAAGTGCTGACTCTTACAGTTGTACTCCAGACTGTCCTGCTGTACCGGCTAATCCAAGGGTAGTGGCAGACCATACTGTTTCCAAAACAACCCTGTGAAAACAAGACGCTGTGGAAGGCCTGTCAGAGTGCCGCATATTTCTGGCATAAAATACGTTCATCTACTCATCTATCCATCCATATATCGGGAGAGAACAGGGCATAGACAATACAGCCTCTAAATAAAGCATTATCTGTCTTTATTTCACCAATACTTTAAGCCGAATTAATGAATGAACGCGGACTATTGCACTGTTAGCTCAAAGCTGCCATGTTGTTGTAATCTGGGGCTATTCACACACGTCTAGTGGAATGACTTCATCACCAGGAAACTGGTTTAGAATAGAATAGCAGCCGCGGCCGCTGTATTTGGGCAGGATGGGCAGAGCCCCGCCTGCCACACCCACCTGCCACACCCCCAACCTTTCCGAAATTATAGATAAAATATTTATTTCAACTTCAATCACAGTGGGAATCGTATTACACCATATTGTGACTTGTGACGGACTTTGCGAGTGGAATCTGTTTTTATTTTTGCTGAAATATTGTGCCATGCTAGGTAATGCTAACATAGCTGCCCAACTCCATGAGGGCTACAGTGTGAGTGTTAGAAATCACAACAAAGAGGTTGATAAAAATAGGCATATCTAAATATTTACTGAGAATCCTGCTGCTGATAGCAAAAAAGACAATAACAGCTTCCTGGTTGAAACCGCAGCCTCCAAGCATAACGCAATGAAGAGATGAGTAAAAAATGTGTTTATTATGGAGAAAATCACAGCAAGACTACAGCTGAAGACAAACTTGTTTGATAAGAGATGGTCATTAATAAGGCAGGTAATGCCTGAACTCTAATCGCCTCCACTTTTATTTTATCTCATTTTATTTTATTTATTTTTATTTTATTAATATAGCAGGGTACTTTCCTTCCCTTTTTCTTTCTTTACTTTTGAATTGGTGTTGTTGTTTTCTCTCTTATTTGTAAAGTACTAAGACTTGGTAGTATTGTTTTTTGGTTGTCGAATATGAAAGTATGACGTATTAAGTACGAGAACACTGACTGATAATTACAAAGATCTAGTCAATGAGAGGTTAGGGAACGGAAAAGACTTTCAAAGGACTATAATCCATCTGTATGTAACGCACATCTGCTATGTTGTTGAATTTGTGTTTGTATGTATGAATGTGTCAAATAAAAAATAAGTTAAAAAAAAAAAAAAAATAGGCATATCCTTTCCAAATTGATGGGTTGCATTCGGTTATGTGGGGCACTTGGATTTGGTAGCATCTTTAGACAGTGTAATGCACGAACATCTGCAGAATGCAACTGTGTTCAGGGGTACCTCCAAAACCATTCAAAATGAATTGCTGGATTGCATGTTTGAGGTCATGCAGAGTTTATCTCTATCCAGGCAGACGAGACCACTGACGTTTCCACCCATTGTCAGCTTGTTGTAGTGTTTCGTAACATTGACAAGGCAAACACGGTGCAGGAGAGATTTTTCTCTTTTAAATCAATTGATGGTCAGTTGCAGGGTGGGCCATTTTCTCAGTCCGGGAATTTAATTCAAATTCAGGCCACTCTGATAAGGAGGAGGAATTTGAGTCCATGAAAAAAGATAAATGTAAAGCAAGTGTTCGGTTCGTTTACACACAGCAAGCACGGGACGTGAACGTGTCTGCATCTGCATTCGTGTTCAGTCCGAAATGGATAGAAATCAACAAGAAAACAGATTCTTCCTTTCACATCAAAGCGTCGTGCCCGCGCGGTGTCCGGATAAGTGCTCATTGCTATTCCCTGCACGGGCGTGAGCGGGCTCAGCTCACATTATAATAAATGGGAGGGGAAAGCTTGAACATGAAACATGATGCTGATTCCCGCGGATAGAACGCGCGTGCAGACTCTCCAGTAATTAAAAAAGGCAACTAAACACCCCAACGTGCTCGCGCTGCCCCTGCCCTGCCATACTGCCCCTGTCCCTGCGCACGCGAACCATGTACAATATTTGCATACAGCCCTTCTAAATAATTATATTTATTTTAATTGCATGTTTGAGATGCATTTAATAACAAATATCAAACAACAAATGTGATCGCCCCTATTTAATATTGCGTTAGTAACCACATGTGCGCGCCTGTGGGAATGCAGGCTACAGTTGATGAGGAGATAAAGCGTGATAAAGCGTTAAGCAATTGTTCATCAGAACTGGAATGTAAAGAAAGTGTTTGGTTCTTCTTTGAATATAGGAATACTTTTCTAAATCATATAAATTGTGAGATTTTACATATTTAACAACAAAAGCTGTCAGATGACAGTTGAGTTGACATTGCAAACGTTCGCCACATTATAGCCTATTTGATCAAATTCACAACCAGGCCTATTATCCATATCTCTCAGTAACCTACCAGCTTGTCTTGAGAAGATATCTGTCAATTTGGCACATTTGGCTGCCACCTCCTGTCTGTTTTTTGAGCTTAGCCCTCTCTGTTCCACCTGGCCTCTTTCTACCCTCCATCACTGACGCGCTCTGTTTCGCGCCATTGTTATTTAAAAGACGAGCCATGGGCCAAACCATCTGAAACATTTGGGAGGAGAGAATTCCCTTACATGGTAGAACCTATTTAATCTGCTGTGACGCAGCAGGCGGCTGCGCTGCAATGGTGAATTTATGCAGACTACAGTTGAATTGATATTAATGCAAGAATAAGATAAGTGACAAAAATTAGTTACAACTATTTTCCCCATGGGCCAAGCAGCCCAGGTCGATGGTTTGGGCCGGGATAGGTCCCGGATAATACCATTGCCAAACCGGCATTGGTCAGTTGTATGGCAGACTTTTATGCGAGTGCGCACATCCCCCCCTGCGTATGGTTGCATAGACTATTGGCCTATTGCGTATGCTCCATAAAAGCTTGCATTTTGATAACGCAGATCATCTGCCTCGCCTATTTTCCAGACCACGAGCCACTACTGTAGAATAGAATAGAAAAATACTTTATTCATCCCCCAATGGGGGAAATTAAAAAAATGTTTAAAATTAATTGATGCCACCTATCACTTGTTCTCATAGTTGTCATGCACATCTTCCAATAGACTCTTAATTGAAAACAATATAACTTGGGAGATGTAGTGTATTGCAATAGTAAAGGTGCATTACTGAGTTTGTCCACGAGAAGCGCTTTTATCTAGCTGTTGTATTGCTTTGTTTAGATCGAGACAGAATAAAAGGTTGTTGTCTGACTACTCATACCTGTGTCCACCTCGTATCTTACAGATATATTCATAATACTTTCATTTTCGTATTTTTACTCTAAATTTCTCTTACTTTTTTCGTACGAAGATCTCGTACGAACACGCCACATCAGATTCAACAAACGGTCTTAACTTCGGAAAAAGTGTGTAAACGACCTGCGTAAATGATGAATGCCACACGTTCATATTTAAGTGCATGTGCACAAGGATAGTAGATTTGCATACTCCACGCCCAAAATGATACCATATAAGGCTGTGCTTCCCCTCTCCTGTGCCAGGAAGTGTTGAGTGTTGAGTCATGAGAATGGCATCAAGGCGCAAATAGAACAACTTTACGGGCTCTGAGATTGAAGTTCTGCTTTCAGAGATCCAAAAAGGAAAATCTGTTATTTTTAGCAGTTCAATTACGGGACCTGCTAAAGCAAAGAAATGGGAAGCAATTACGAGTGCTGTTAATTCCATGTAACCTGTTCGTAATGTCACCGAAATAAAAAAGAAATAGTTTGATATTAAAATAAACGCTGTATCCAGACACACCCACCTGGCCTTCAGCTCAGTGCGCTCCCCAAAGGCACGGGTGCTTTGATGCGTATATGTGTGCATTGCTCCGATTATGATTGGCAGTCCAGCCACGGCATGAAAGTCCCTCTTAATTTGTACTTGTTGGTCCGCGGTGTATGGGAATTTGATGTACCATGGATGATAAACTGATGAGAGTTTTGATGACCAAGGGGAGTGCACGACTCACAGAGGACTGGGACACTCCCGGTCTGTCTCCAATCTCCCTCTGAAAGGTTCCAGTGGCCAAAAATCCAAGTGTGGTGAGGACCTGGACGTGTGGTGGAATTGGGTTTGATCGGCGTATTTCTTTCTGGAGTTGTGGCTCTAGCAAGCTGCATATTTGCAGCAGGACAGTCCTTGGCAATATAAATCGCGATGTCAGCCATTCGTCTGTTTCCACGCGGTGAAGAGCCTGAAGCCTAAGGCATCCAAAAGTAGCAAGTCAGCCACTGGTTACACTTCCCATTGACCTTGTTATATACAGAGTCAAAATAACCTTCAATTAGTGCATAATTTAAGTCAGACAGAATAATTTCAGCATAATTACGAGGTATAATGTATATATTTATTTATGTTTGCTTCAAAGTAATTAAATATATAATCCATTAGTCAAGCAAACTTGATTTGAATAACAGCGGACTATTTTACGAAACTCCTACGACAGGTCTAAATCACTCGTAAATTCTGTTTGTACCTGAAAGAAAACGTAAAATATGAAAAGATTGGTGAATGCGCAAATTCTCTTAAATCACTCGTACGCACAATTTAAGAACAAATCTGTGCGTACGAACGGTTCTTGCATGAGGCCCGTTGTTCTAACAGGTGAGATCTTGGCATGGAGGTACCTCATTTTGATCATGTTTTACACTGTAAAGTAAATATTAAGTGGCTATTTCACTGTGCAGTTGTTTTTATCCCCAACATAATGCTGTTTTCACACACATAAATGTCTTCTCATCTATATCATGTTCTGTTAAATAATTAAGCCTATTTAAACTAACGCAGACTTCTACTGAGCCAACAGAAAGAAGGCAGATGCCCGTAAATCGGGTGGTGGCCCAGCACGCCACCTCTAATGGAGGCAGAGGAGCTTAGCCTGACTACGTCATACTCATGATTCTAATCAGAATGTGAGTCTGTTTCAACCGAACCAGGAGAAAAAATGCCTCTTCGCTCAATTGGATAGACCTACAACCAATCAGAGCAACGTAGTATGTGACGTAGATTAAGCGACACACACTTGTTGTCAAAGGAACTCAGCTGCACGCACGATAAGAGCCTTTATCGCGTTCCTCTGTTCAGCTTTCAAAACGAATGCAATGTGGAGATCCTGTAGAACAGACTCGATGGCAGAATCTACACACCCTAGCTCTCCAGCGGCAGCCATGTTTGTTTCAAACGAATTCAAACCAAGCGCTCTTTAGTGACGTAGTCGATAATGTCCCTATTGATCATCTGTCCATCATCGTATAAAGCCCGCTCTGGCAATCTGATTGGGTCGACTGTCGCGATGTCAAGCATAGAGATTTTCCCAATTGAGCAGAGCCAGACCGAACTTCCCGACCAAAAATTTTATGGGCGGGGCTAAGTTCAGCTGGCACCCAGGCTAAGAGGAGCTGGCCCAAAGCCAGAATATTGGAAGGCCAGTGGCTGAGGGAATCCCTGGAGGGAGTCCACCCCCAAGACACAAGTGCCTTTATAAAATATAATAGGCCTATAGATATCTTTTTTAAGCCTATTCATACAAATATTTATTTGTCTTTTATGTCTTTTTTTCATTCGTCCCAACAAAATTCTGATGGTGCCGCTCAAAAATATAATTGTCTGTAAATGCTAAAACATCTGATAACCATCTCCCGACGAAAATTTAATTCTCTGTGCAATAATGCTGCGCCTTCATCCACGGGATCGTTGTCAAAAGGACATGCCATGTTCGTGACAAAAGTCGTCTCCTACTGTGCGTAATGGACTTCTGGAAGTAGAAGAACTCGCTCTGCTGACTGAATGAATGAGGAAATCAAATGGCGTGTGTGGCTGAAAGAGGGCGGAGACAGAGAGAAACTCGAGGTTTCTTGAGTAAAACCTCGTTTTACCAGGTAGAATCTGTTACTACTGTAACAGGGTGAAACAGGGTAGAGTTACCCCTCTTTCTTGGGTTTGAGTTACCTTCCTTTGTGAAACGGAAAACTTTTCCCCTCATTTCAGGGTTAATAAACTCAGTTTTCACTAAACCTGCTTTGTGAAACGGATCTCAGAACTACAAAATACACCAACGGGTGCCTCAGCAGCTGTATTCATCACTGTCCATAACCTATGTCAGTATTCTGTTCGTGTTTAGAGGCCAGAAGACCTCTAAACTGCTTCGAAACTAGCTGAAGCCAATAAGGCATAGGGGGTTTTCCAAACAATGACCACAGACACCATTAACAGTACAAACAATAAGAAGGGGAGTCAAACAAGGCTGTCCTCTGTCCCCCTATCTTTTTATCATTGCAATTGAAATCTTGGCAATGAAAATAAGATCTAATAGAGAGATAAAAGGTTTAGAATTAAATGGTATTAATAATAAAGTCTGTATGTATGCAGATGATTCTAGTTTTATGCTAGAACCAGACAATGCATCGCTCCATAATCTGATTAGTGATCTGAATACATTTTCAAAAATATCAGGGCTTAAACCCAATTATGAGAAATGTCGCATATTGAGACTTGGCAATTTGAAGAATAGTGATTTCCATCTTCCCTGTGATCTTCCAGTGGAATGGGTAGGTGGAGCTGTTAATATTCTTGGTATCCACATACCCCAGAACATCGGAGACATATCTTTAATTAATTATAAAAACAAGTTGAGGAGGATATGTTCTATTTTACAGCTATGGCAAGGCAAAAATCTAACTATTTATGGTAAGGTAACACTTATAAATTCTTTAGTTGTGTCTCAATTTACTTATTTAATGTTAGCACTTCCTTCACCACCTGAAGTTTTCTTTAAAGAGTATGAAAAACAAATATTTAAAGGAGCACTAGGTAGCATTTTCACCTAAAATTATAGCCTTCAGGAGTTTAACAAAGGTTAAACAAGTCAAAGGTAAGCGAATGAAGCCTGTCTCGCTCCCAACAGGGGTCTGTATGCTGAAAATCCCATATGTAACTTCGGCAGGAGCAACCCGCTTTTGAAGTGTCGTGAAGCGCGAGAAGAGTCGTTTGTGTTTACGGCACTTAGCTAGGTACTGTATGCTAGCTGTAGTTGTAGCTATGTGTTCGCTTGCGTTGAAGAGCCAACACCAAGCGTTTCCTATTCTGCCTTTCACAGACTGAATATGAAACGTTCGATGTTGGCACTTCCCATCTTTGTGAAATTTCTCCAAGCGTGATCTTGTTCATCTACCTTAGTGATCTGCGTTTTAGATCGTAAAGAGACAGGTGAAGACGGTGCTCTAATTCCTCCTGAGTTCGAGACGTAGCCTAGCTTCAGAAATACACGGACTGACCTGATTAGAATAAGAATAGCGTTTTGATCCGAACAAGAATTGTTATGTACAAATGAAAATTGATTAATTTGTGATTGTAATCGGAATAGTGTAGAGCTAGTCTGCGTTTATTGCGGCGTGTGTTGGTAGTGCCTGCGCGCATCTGTCTAAGATGTAACTTTTGTAAGTGTCTGCTAATACAAAGGAATCACTCCACGAATACACCATGATGAGGGAAGAATCCCATTCAAGATCAGCAACAGTCCATCCATACATCCATTATCTTCCGCTTGTCCGGGGGTCGGGTCGCGGGGACAGCAGCCTGAGCAGAGACACCCAGACGAGCTGTCCCCGGCCACTTCCTCCAGCAACAGGATTATAGCGTATTATCTTGAGTTCTTTCTTCAGAAAATCTCTGATTATAGTATCTTACGTGGGCAGTCTACACTTGTGAATTAGATGACCTAACTGCACTGACTAAATAACACAATGGCAGCATTCGCCACAATGGTTAGTTAGTGGGTGTGTACAGGTGGGCATTTTTACGACAGTGTAGAATTTCAGTTTGACCAATAGAGATCGCTATACTGCCGCCAAACTACCTTGTATCCCTTTAAGTTTATTTGGAATGGCAAAAAAGATAAAATTAGACGAGCATATCTTTACAATGATTATGAGGTAGGTGGTATGCAACTGTTGAACCTGAGGTCAATGAACAAATCATTAAAAGCATCTCTCATACAAAAAATTTATTTTAACCCAGACGGGTTCTCAAGCAAGTTACTTGAAAACATTCATCCAATGTTTGAGAAAAAACTGTACCCATTTTTACAGATTAGCCCAACACACTTTGATAAGATGGTAAGCATTAGTTATAAAGCTTCTACCTTCTTAATGGAAGCACTACAAAGCTGGCTACATTTCCAGTATTACCCTCCTGAAAAAGCAGAAGAAATATTACAACAAATGTTATGGTTTAATTCAAATATATTAAGTGGAGGACAAGTAATCTTTTTTAAGCACATGTTTAGTAAAGGAATTATTTTTGTTAAAGACATTTTGAATGAAAAATGTGAGATCCTTCCATATAGTCAAGTAAGAATTATGTATGGGGAGGTATGTACTATTCAACAGTATAATCAATTAATTGCGTCTCTGCCTTTAAGTTGGAGACAAAAAATTAAAACTAGCTGTGACAATAATTTAGTGTGCAGACCAAATATATAGCAGTACAAATGGCTAAACCGAACAAAAATTAACAAGGAAATATACACATTTTATTTACAAACGGATAAATTGGTGGAGTTCCCATGTAAAGTTTTTGATAGCTGGGAAAAAATGATAGATTGTCCTCTTCCATGGAAAGAAATATTCAATCATTTTTACGAAGCATCACTGGATATAAAAATACGTTTTTTTCAATACAAGTTAATTTTTAAATACTTAAACACAAAGAAAATGCTGCATATTTGGGGTATAGAGGCAAATCCATTCTGTCGATTTTGTTTAGAAGAAGAAGAGACCACAGAACATTTATTTTGGTACTGTCCTTCAGTTGTTATATTCTGGCTCGAATTACAAAGTTGGCTGTTAAAATATGATATCAACTTGCGTTTAGATCTCCCTACAGTACTCCTGGGCGATTTGGCAAATGAAAGCCAGGCAATACATAATATCATTCTTTTGTTGGGAAAAGTTTTTATAAATAAAATGATGGATTTAAAACAGTTAAATTTAAGAGCCTTTAAGAATTATGTCAGACACTATTGTAAAATAGAGTGTACAATGGCATGGGAGACAGGTAAAATAATCTATGCAGACAGGTGGTTTAAGATAAAAGATGGAGAAGGATGGCCTTAGGTTTTTGTTTTGTTTTGATTTTCATTTCATTTCATTTCTTAAATGTTTAAGGTATAATTTCAAGGTACAGCAGCACACAAAACATATGTTACAATTCCTTCCTGGGGTGGTGTATGGGGAGGGTGGGGGGGTGGGGGGGTGGCGGGGTAGTTAATATATGGTTTTGAAATGTTGGGGGACACATATTGTTTTTTTTTTTTGTATTTTTTTTTCTCTTTCTTTTTTTCTTTATCCAATTATTGTCCTCTAATATATGTTATAATTTGCCTTATTTCTGTGCCTTGAGGATTGTATGAAGAAAGAGAAAAGGAACGAAGGAAAATATGGAAAAAATTATTAAAGAGTGAGAAGAAAGAAAGAAAATATAGGTCCCCCATAAGGGGGGGTGGTGGTTGGGTTAAAAAAAAAGAAAAAACAGTACAAACACACAGAGAAGCAGGAAGTGTGGTTAAATACAACCTCGCTGCTCTTACAGTGACAAGTTTGCTTTGCATAATCTGTGAAATGAATGATACCACAAGGGTTGCCTTCTATTCCTGTGTGTCTGATAACTGCTTGAGGAAATTTTCTTTGCTCTTTGCAAACAAGACAGTGGTACACTTAAGGTTACTCACCTTAGAAAGAGATTACACAAAATTCCCATTTTGCACACTCCGTCCATACAAGTCTTTTTCATTTATCCATCAAGGTGAAATAATACCCGTTGCCAAAATTATTTGCAGTTTATTCTCATTTGCTCTAGTTGCCTTCTGACCCCGTTTGTGTATTTGAGGGCAGATCGGGATTTTTGAAAAATGAACAGACTGTAACTGGTTTGGTTCGTCTTCTACAGAAGTCATATTGTAAAATATAGCCATATTTGCAACATTGTTCAAACGATCGTGGAATTTCTACTTCAAGACTTACTGTTTCTTCATGTAGAGACAGATGCAGTCACAGTTGGATGTCTGAATGTGGTGCTGTCAATATGGGACCATATTGGGGTCCCAGTGGGTCCTTAATTATTTTTGAGTGTTAAAACTTGGATGTTTCATCCCGATCAGGGATCGAATATATAGCCTATATATGTATATTTTTTATCTTTTTTTTTTTTAAATCAGAACTATATTTCAAAACAAATGGGAAAAAATAACAGCTTAGTATTTACTGTTATGTGGTGGTCAGACCGTCTCAACCATAGACAGCATATACGTCTCATAGACTGACACTATTGGAAATGAGTATCAGCGCGGCCGCCATCTTGGATCGGTCTCCAATGCCCCCACATTGCATTTATTTCGGCTGAGGAACGTCTATATCCCCAGCTACAATAATCATAACTCCACGAATTTTTATATCTATGGTCTCAACTACAAACAGAAACAACGCATGCGGCATGACGTCACTTTGCTGCGTGCCATAAAGCGAAGCAGAACACGGCAGCAGCTTGAAGCTGGGGGCGAGAATGTCTGCGGTGTGGAGGTATTTTAAAGTGGACAAAAACGTTGCGATTGCAAATTGTGACATATGCAAACTTGGGATTTCAAGAGGTGCCAAGGACATCGCTAACATCCTTGATGACAATGGGAATCAAACCTGACAAGGTAGAGATGTTGGTTTTCATTAAGAAAAAAGTACATTTCCTTCTGTGAAGCCAGAGGAGGAGAGTAAGAATTAGGAGTACTGTTCCGAAAAGCACATTACTGGCCTTACTTTATAACAGTGTGGCACCTTTATTTGCTTATTTGTTTATGTGGCGAGGAAGGGGAGGAACTGAATAAAACTAGTCTGAACTAAAGGGAAAACAAGGAAAACCAACAACGCCACCCTGGGAATTGCACCCAAAGAATTAGTTTGCTATATTAAAGGCACACAGATAAGTCACTCAGGCAGCATGAGACGAGGTTCAAAGTTTAAAATACAACTTTTATTAATCTATAAAAGCTTGGTTAAAAAAAAAAGGATCACATTCACACAAAAGTAAAATCGAATTAATGTTGGGGCCAAGTGAGTGGACAAGAACTAGTACAACCAAGCGGCACACCAAAATAAAGAACAACCAAAATCACCCATGTGCTAGACACACACTCCAACGTAGACCTGCTTCCCAAACACAGCAAACAAAACAGAAAGGGGAGGCCACCACCAAGACACCAGCACTACCACCACCGGCCACCAGCAACTGCAAAAGACAGACATTAGAAAAATGCAGAAATAGATAAAACAAAACAGAAAAGTAATAAACCCAGTCAATAACCAACCACAATTAACGAAAGTCAAAGAGCAAAAGAAAATACAAACTCAGGACAAACAATTAATAAAAGAAAAGCTTAAAACCAACTCCAGGCATGTATGCCTTTCCCAATCATCTGGGAGGCCAGGCAGACAAAGACATGGTGGCTGCGAGGCAGCGGCAAGACACAACCGCGCCGAACGAGCAGCAGATGAGCAGCAGAGAAGCAGAGCGGTGAAGTTGAGCAAATTAGACACCCAGCAAAGCAGCAGCAGCTCCAGTGAGCTGATTGCGGTACCCTGTAGAAGTTCTTGAACTTCTAATGTACTTTCTGTTGTGAAATAAGGCTGCTGGTCAACCAGGAAAATGTTTTAGCGAAAAGTTTCAGATTTATCGAGTAACATTATTTATTGTGCTATTCATAACCACACTGGGTATGTTTACACAGACTCACAAGTGTTAACTGACCTGAGGGGTATTCTACGAAGCTGGCTTAGCGGAAAGCCTGGCTTTTCTCGCTACTTCTGGCTAATCTTAGAGAGAGTTCCGTTCCACGAACGTGGCTTATTTGAATGCCCGCTGAGTAACCATGGTAACTTATGCTGCTGAACTAGCGTGCTCCTGGGCAGGCTAAAGTTGAAGCTTAGCTTAGCTACAACTCAAAGAATGTCCGACCGGCTGAAACGCACTCCCGAAAGAAATGTCCACCTAGAATTCTGCACTCCCGCAACTCATGTCTTACTCATGACTCACGAAACAAAAACTGTGGTTATCATATCACCACTTTCACTGTCTCGAAAAATTAATCAGTCGGTGCCAGTGCAACTACAGAAACGCAACTATACACACGTATAGAACATGAAATTAATTGAGAAAGAACATGGTATTCATTAAAACTAATCAATACCTAACAAACATCCGATCTGCACCCACGTAGGACCCGACTCAGAAAAATGGAGAACAGGTAATAATGTTAATAATACAAATTATTGAAAGCTCCTTTCAAAACAGTCAAGGACACTGTACAAATAAGATATTAGATAAAAACACAGGAATTAATACATCATACCGTATTAGAAATACACAGAACGAGGCAATCAATGGAGGTAAGCACACTTGAACGGATGGGTTTTGAGTTAATACTTGAACAGAGGGAGAGTGTCAGTATTGCCAAAGTTTGGGGGGGGGATTTTGACCTCTGTCCTTTCAGGCTGCTGCTCCACATTTACAGCCGATAATGTAAAACAACCTACTGGCTGAAGTATTTGCATTAAGTTCATCATTTCCCTCAGGCTTCCCCATGTTATCGGTGCACTACACTCTACCCATGTACGCATCCAAGGCAAGGCAAGGCAATTTGTAGAGCACAATTCGTACACAAGGCAATTTAAAGTGCTTCACAGCTACATAAAATCACAAGAAGGCAATAAAATCATTCCAAAAAAAAAAATCATTAATTAATTAATTTAAAAGAGAAGAGTGCAGATAAAATACTTTTTTAATTTAGTCTGTCGGCAGTTGTTTGACATGCCGTTTTCTTCGCTTTATTGATCACGGCTGTATTACCATTTCTGGTGATGACAGTTTTAAAATCCTCATACAGCTCCAAGGGAGTAACTTTGATTTTGAAATTGGTGGGGACACAAAAGTGCTCCACGACAGTTTTTTTTATTTTTTGCATTACCAATCATAAGTTAATGGCATGCAGATGCTATATGTTAACGAGCCATCCTAATGTTTAGGGAGTTGGTCTTTAAATCACAGGGTTGCAGGCTCAAATCCCACGATTAAGCTACCTCTGTTTACACCCCCATCCATGACTGGAGTGACCTTGAGCAAAACAACTAACCCAACATTGCTCCAGAGACTATAACCAATAATGTGTTCTTATAAGTCGCTTTGGATAAAAAAAGTCAGCTAAGTGTTATGGAATGTAACTCATATAATGAAAGTCAAGGAGGCAACTTCAGAGAGTTCTCAACTTTATTCTATTATAAAGGATGTTTGGGGCTGTAGTGGTGAAACAGTGCATAATACAGCCAATTTAGATCAAGATCAAGAACAATGATCAAGATCAAGAACATTGAAAGACATAGATCAAGAACATTGAAACACATAACTACAGCATGTAGGCCTAACATGTAAGTAATAGATCAAGAACATTGAAACACATAATGTAACATGTAAGTAAAGTGTTGGTTACTGATACTGATACTGATTAACACAAGTACATTTCTTTACACTG
This sequence comes from Odontesthes bonariensis, assembly GCF_027942865.1. Lineage (NCBI taxonomy): Eukaryota > Metazoa > Chordata > Actinopteri > Atheriniformes > Atherinopsidae > Odontesthes > Odontesthes bonariensis. Next base: position 30,766,903 of record NC_134515.1, on the reverse strand, counting down.
GTTGCTCTTGTTTGAAAGAACCAAACACATGCCTGCGCCTGTCTGTGACAGAGACAAACTGCTGGCAGATCTCTGTTAGGTCAGTATTGTCCAGTTTTTCCTGGTGAACATGGCACACAGCAAGATTGTTCAGCCTTACTTGTGTCTGTCACGCCCATGGACTCATTTTCAGTTTTTCATGTTTCAGGTTATGCTTTTGTTCAGTCCATGTTTAGTTTTTGCCTTAGTTTCCAGTCACTCTGTTCATTTAGTTCACTCACGTCACCTGTGTTTTTTCCTCAGCTGCACTCACTCCCCAATCACTCCCTGCCCTCTATTTAGTTTCCTGCATCCCCTGTCAGTTTGTCAGATCCTTGCCCCTGTCAGTGCCTTTGTTAATGTTCATGACCTGTCTGTCCCAACCTGCCCGGCTAAAGTTAAGTATTTATTCCATGCCATGTCATGTGATTTTGTTTTGGTTTTGTCACAGTTTAGCTTTTGAATCCGGCTTTGCCGCGCCTTTTGTTCGTGTTTGTTTTGTTGTTAATAAATCCACCCTTTTTTGAAAGTCCGCATCCGTGTCCACCCTTCCATCCACCACAACCTGACAGTGTCATGGTGGTTCTTAGTCATGTTTTCAGTCTCCTAAGGGCACTGAAACTTCTCTCTGCTTCAGATGAGGAAATTGGGATGACTAAAAGAAGCCTGACAAGGGACTCAACTTCATCAAACAAGCCTCTCACTTCAACTGCCAAACCTCTCATGATGTCAGCTACTTCGACACTAGATTTGTAGGAGTACTTGGACCTGAACATGGCTAACTGCACCTTTAATGCATCCCTATTCAGCTCTGGGTACTGGCCAATAATGTCGTTCAGAATGTCGTTTCCTCCAGTTTCTGCAGTACACTGAGATCTGGCTGATTAAACCTCTCCTCAAACTGAACATGCACTGTATCCAACATTTTGTAGAACTCTGTCCTATAATGCTCCTCAGCTGACTTTGGAGTGTGCTGGATTGCTTCACTTGAGTATCGTTTTGGTGGTTTTCTTTGGTGAGGAATCTGGATTGGTTCAATCCCAAGACTGTCAACCATTGCAACTGCTTTCTGAAAAACCTAATGAAAGCTGTCTTCACTCCTTTTGCCCTGTATGGTAGATTTGACACACTCTATGGCACTTCTCATTCCTGCCACAGTCTCAGTCCTCTTTTGCAGAGATGTGCTGAGACACTCCAGTTCCTCAATCACCTCTAATGCCAAACAAAGGCCAAGCACAGTTTTTCCTTTCTCAAATCTTTCTCGCAAGCCATTTGCTCTCATGCCTGTGTTAGACCCACTTGATGCCATCTCCTCCAAGCTAGACAAAACACATTCGTACTGAGACAGCACTGCTCGGGTAGCCTTTCCTCTCACTGTCCACCTGGTCGGACAAAGCGGCCTGAGTGACTTGACCGGTACCTCTGAACTTCCTGCTGCAGAAAACAAGTTTTTGAACTTCCCAGACTGTTTGCTTAATGTTCCTAGCTCATGCACCCACTGCAAGGAGTCATTAATCAGAGGGCTGGCTCTGCATGCAGACTGTGTGATCAGGTTCAAACAGTGAGCCCCACAATGCACAAACAATGCTAGCGGTTGCTGTGTCTTAATTTCAGCTTGTGCTCCAGAATACCTCCCTGACATATTTGCAGCACCATCATATGTCTGGGCTCTTAACCCAGACATTGGAATATTCAGCCTCAAGAGCACATCCTCTGCCATTTTTTTCCCAGCTTTCCAGTGTGTGGGCACAAAGACAAGAGGATGCTAGGCATTGTTTGAAGAATATTGTGGGATCAGTACAATACCTTGCTAGGCAGGGCATAGCACTGAGGGGCCATGATACAGAAGACGGCAATCTGTTTCAGCTGTTGAAATTGCAAGCTCAGGATGACTCGCGTCTCAGGGATTGGCTAGCTCATTCTCATGACTATACCTCTCCTAAAGTGCAGAATGAAATTTTGCAATTGTTAGGGAACACTATCGTTAGAGGTATCGCGCAGTCCATTCAGGTGCTTCCAGTTCTGCAGTACTCACTGATCATCGACGGCACTCAGGATATCTCTGGAACAGAGCAAGAGGCTATTTGAGGTATGTGGACCATGACCTGGTACCACATGAGGTGTTTGTTGGATTGTACGGCATCAAAATAAAAAATCCCACCATCATGCTATAACAGTTAGTGCTCAAGAGAGAAGCCATGCAGGCCGCATGTTGATTACATTACATTTAACTGACGTTTTTATCCAAAGCGACTTACAGCTTGTTTTTTAAGTACAGGGTATTGGTTACAGTCTCTGGGGCAGCGTGAGGTTAGGTGCCTTGCTCAAGGGCACCTCAGCCATGAAGTGAGATGGGCAATGGAAGGGTGGGATTCGAACCTGCAACCCTTGGATAAAAAGTCTATCTCCTTAACCACTAGGCCAAGGGTATGTGTTTATTTTGGCCCAAGGGCCACATTGGGTTAAGAATATCGGTCGAAGGGCCAGATCGCAGACAACTTGTGTCAGTAATAAGAAATAATGTACGCTGACATAACTTCTAGGCTATTTCATTCCTGCTCATTGTAATGAAATGTACTTAGATGAACACAGTAGCGGTTAATCTCAAAGCCACAAGGCAAGACCCCTGATTTTAATGAGGTTGGGTGACAGCATCATATTGGATTTAAAAGTGGTCTCTCTTGTAAAGGCTCTGTGGGCCAGATGAAATTGCTCAACGGGCAGCATGTGCCCCCCTGGCCTGAGTTTGCCCACCTATGCACTAGGCCATGGCTGCTACTCTCATGACTAACATTATCCATTAACCTCACCTGTGAATTTCCAGCCTCTGTCTCTGCTTGTCCTCCTCCATCTCCTCCTCTATCTCCTCCAACTGCAGGTTCTCCTCCACTACCACCTCCATCCTCTCCTTCAGCCTCTGCTCCTCTATCTCTTTCTGCCTCTTTTCCTTTACCTCCTCTGTCCTCGCCTCCATCTCCTCCAGCCTCTCTGCTGTCTGTCACCTTACAAAAATATGTTGATGCATGGCATACGAACAGATTAGGGATAGAATGACTGTAAAATTTCATGGTAAGTTAAAGGAGAATTCCGGCTATTTTACAAACATATCCCATCTGTTGGAGACCCAGGAAAGTTGGCCAAAGGGAAAAACGCGAGAAATTTTCATGCCCGCTGCGCAAAGTTTTCCAATTGCGCTGATTTCCATGAAAGCGGGCTCTATCGGACAAGCTTTTAACCTTTCCTGAGGCTCTTGTACCAGCTTCTGTCACAAATCATAAAGACTTCCCCGCAATCCTGAATGCTGGTGTCTTGCAGACTTTTTTCCACGTTCCCAAAATTAACTGGAAGAAGCGACCCAGGCCAGCTCTCCAACTTAGTGCCAAGCGATTGTGAGGTGTAAAATACGATTTTGTGATGCAAATCTATTACTCTTTTGAATGCATATTCTTTTCAGAAGCAAAACGTTATATTTCAAAAGCCCCAGCCAACTAGCCGGACTACTTACGTCACCGCCTAAAAGAGGCTGTAACTCGGCTCACAGGACGCAGCGGGGGGTAAGAAAATGTTCATAAATAATATTACTAGGATGGGATGTCGTACAGCTTCATGTCAAAAGAGGCGAACTATCCCTTTAAGGGGCTGCTTTTGTTGACTGATGCCTCCACACCTTACGACCAAAGGTTCAGCACCCCATATATACACCTAACTCAGAAAAAACACAAGGGCGAGACCAATAGAAGCTGGCTTCTCTGCAGAGAAACTCACTTATTGTTAGAAAGCCCATGTTGTTTAGTTGTTTTCAGTTAAATACCATTAATTTATATTGTGTTTTACGGTGAGTTTTCATACGTCCAACGCTCATGAACACCATAGACGTTTCGACGTTCCTGTGTGAGACGCTGTAGCTGTAAAGTTTACTTTTCTCCTCCTGATGCATCAGTGGACAGCTTATAATATTCCCTTTGCCTGTTTTCACCTAACATTCGCCTGTACATCCTGGGTTTATTGTGTGTAAATGGCAGAAGGTGAGTTTATAAGGTTTCATGTCTAATTTAGTCTAATTCTGTCTAATTTGAATGCTATTCAAATTAGACATGCTATTGTTTACCTTTGGATACAGCTAATGCTATTTCATGCTGCCTCTCACTGTGTTACTGTGATCCTTGTGTGAGGTGATTGTTTAAATATATGAGTCATATATCATATATGATTGATTGATGTATGCAGGATACCAAGCAGTACAGAGGGGAGGACACAGGTGTTGAGCTCAAAGTGGGTTTTTATTTACCCAAAACATGAAAAAAGATTAACAAAATAAACAACTGAATCGGCATGCCAATAAAAGAGGTCAAATCAAGATATTAAGTCAAAAACCATCACTGACAGGACTCAGACAGACAGACAAAAAACTGACCTAATGAAATGACACATAGGGGCCCTTAAATACTATCTAACTAAACCATTCACACACAATAGGGGAAAACAAAAAGGCTGCCACATAAATACTAACACAACCCCACTGAGATGAACCTAAACACCCCCTTCAGTTCCCCCCACTTGACATGAAGCATTGGTTCAGTCCAATCAGGCCATCAGCAGTTCTTCATGCATCTCAGCCTGTAGCCACACCTTTTGCCCATCAGGAAGGGGAACCCAAACACCAAACCCAGGTAACTCAAACAAAGAAAGAAAGTATTAATACAACATAAAACTGAATTTACCTTGCAGTGCATATGGAGTGTGTGCACTCCATACACCCCTGCAAGGCAATAAAGTAACAAACTACAACACATTATATAATTAAAGAATATTCAAAGTAATGATTACAAAGTAAGTTAAAGAAACCAAATTGTGGAAGGGTGTGGCTCTTACCCTGTGTGGCTTGCCATCACAGATGATAACAGTCCTTTATATTCAGAGTTATATTATTATATACATTATGTATGGTGTTTCCATACTGATTGTTGTTTGTATCTTTATTATAGAACCACAGCCAAAGAAATCCACCGTAAACTGGACATCTGTATCCGTGTCTTTTAACGGGGACACACACCATACACCTTGCCGCTCTAAATAACCCAGCTAATTCCTGGAGAACCCCAATCTCTCCTTTTTACTTATAGTGGGTCATAAGACATGGTTTAGAGGAGTTACTGTTACACGAGTCTTTATGTTATTTTCCAGGAATATTCTGCTTGGAGACTGATAACACTGCTATTTGTTATATACACACAGAATTCTGCAATGCTAAACTGACCCAGAAAATTTGAGGGCACAGACGGGGACTGTTGTTGGCCCTGCTCTGGACTCTTGCGCACTGCCAGCGTCCAGTGAAGCTGCTGGAATGATTTATGGTGGAGGCCCGAAGGCACCTGCTAGTAGATGGAGTTTCATCTACTTTGGCCAGGAGATGTGTTAATTCTCCATCACTGATATCCTCCTCCACCATGGAGCTCTCTGTACTGGGTAATTTAACAAAGAGCAGGTGGTCTTTTTTTTTTTTGTCAACATAAAAGTGGAACTACACTTTTGCTGATCCTTTCCAGTTTACATTGCTGTAAAACGACCACAAATGTGCGACTGCATGTAGTGGCTGGGAAAGGTTACAGGCAGTTATCTTCCTGTGATTTCCCATGAGAGGACAATTCTGAAATGTTCCTGCATTTAGCCTATTCCTCCAGGCAACAGTAAACATGCATATTTTGTTCGCTTTATTTTTAGCCCTGCTCTTTCTCTGGGTGTTAGGAGGTGAAATCAATCCACCACTCTGGTCAAGAAATTTGTCAACAACTATTGGGAAACTGACAGGATTTTTTATGGTGTGCTGCCCACGATTTTCTTGGCTGAATTATCATCTTGCAGCACGATGTGATAACTTTGTGCAAGAAACTGTCACTTACTCTGTGAAGTATCTCCACATGAAATAAATGAATGAGGAAAAAGATTAAAAAAACAAAAACAAATGAGGAAGCCCTGACTGTTCCAACCAGTATTATGCAGTTTTATGACAACTGTTTGACAGCTGAAGTCTGAGAATACTTTGTTGGTGCTTGAGGCCACTAGCATGTCAAAAAAGTTTAAATTCATCCAGCAGTTTGTGACCAGACACCAGGACAATCAACTAACTTTACATTGCAATGCTTATTCGCAAAAGTTTGCGCGCTAAAATGCTACGTAACGGTGATAAAAACCTGCCGAATTACGGACAACCAGGCTCTTAATCTCTTTCCCTTAAAAAATAACATTAAGTAAAAACAAGTTAAAAAAAAATCACAATGGCTCTATTTGACGGGCCACTGATCAGTTAACAGCACAGATGTACCTGTATTTAAGACTTATGGCTACACACTCAGGACAAATCCAGTCACCCTCTGGGCCGGGGGTCAATAATGGTCTCAAGCAGTCCATGTGATATCCGAAAAATTAAGTTTGACCAAAGTTCTGGCGTGAAATATCTTCAAAATGTTAACATGGCATCAACTCAAAACACGTGTAAAGCATCAGAGACGGATAGTGGGCAGAGGAAGACAGAGAGGATGTGTGGACACAGAACGTTTATTATTACTGCACCGAGTCACACTGTAGGCACAGCTGATGCCTCCGGTCACTGCGTCCACATTCCTCACAGACAACCGCGTTACTGCCCTCCTCTTCATCATCCCTTTTAGGCGGCCTCACTTCAGTCTGCAGCAACACAAATACTTCATCAATGTAAATGTAGCATACAGAAAACTTTGGCAGATTTGATCAGCAAAGCTTCTTCTGAATGTCTCCTCTGTCTCACCTGCCCAGTGGATCGCTTCAGGTGTTGGCGGCCTGAAATAAAAAAATGAAAAATCCTCTCCTGGTCATATGCAGCTAAGCTTACACGTCTTATAATCCATTGCAAATACAGAACATCGAAAAAATAAATCCATGCACCAAATGCATCTGCAAACAATGCATAACTTCATCTCTTATTTATCTGCCGAAGACTTTCTATTTTTAGTTTTGAAATTGAGAAATATTGAGAGGAATTATCCAGAAGGGAGGAAATTAGAAGTATCTGTGACAGATAAGCCATGTTTACCTGAGACCATTGGAGAATACATTCAAGACAGAAGACATGCTGGCAGTTCTCTAGAGAGCCCACCAATTGCTTGTCAAATGGACTAAGGCAGATGTGACAATTCTCTGAATCAGATATCAGCTCAGCAGTTTCTCCCCCAGCTGCGTTCAACACAATGGACTTGGTCGTAATTTAAATGCTATCAATTGGGCAAAAAGTGTCCATGTGATTTGATAATACCCAATTGTAGTTCAGTTGTAGTACCTCCAGATTAACTGAGCTTTCTGTGAGTTGATGATTCCAGGAAAAACCTGCACAATAACGGCTAGTTAGCTAGCATTAGCCAATTAGCTAACACTACAATAGGACCGTTTCAAGTGGGGCGCTAAAATATATCAAACCATGTCAAGCGTTTTGGGTTTTTTTTGCTTTTATGTTGCTGGTGGGAAGTATTCTACTGCATGAACGCACAGGAGTATAATAAAAGTGTTAACTGCAATGTTTAAATGTCTAGAAAGATTCTCAGTTCACTTCATGCCCCGCGTTACACATAAAAACATCCGTTGTTTTACTTTTCAAATTAAGAGCGGCTGCACAAAACGTAGACAAAAGGTATCAAAACACAAAAATGGCACGAATAGTTGTCATTGACAAAAGCTTTTATTAGGGACCGAGCAGTGAAACTGCAAGGACCCTATTGTAACTGAAGGAGTTATTATTCTTTGCAAAAGGTACTCGAAAACTCAGAAAATTTGGCAGGGACGACCTGCCAGTTTTATTTCAGTTTTTGTTTTATTTATTTATGCATTTTCTAATTGTTGTAATTCTTTCTTTTGCAGTTGCTGGTGGCCATTGGTGGCCTCCCCCATTCTGTTTTGTTTGCTGCGTTTGGGAAGCAGGTCTACTTTGGAGTGTGTCTGTCACATGGGGGATTTTGGTTGCTTTTCTTTATTTTGTTTGCACTCACTCTTGTCCACTCACTTGGCCCCAGGATTAATTCGATTTTACTTTTGTGTGAGTGTGATTCTCAGGGCTCTCAAGTTTTCAAGTTTGCTTGGAGTGAGATTCAGGCGGGGCAGGGGCCAGGCTGTGTGCGCAGGGGGGGGGTTTCTTTCAGGGTTTTTTTGGGGGGGGGGGTGGCTGGTCCCTTGCAGTATTCCATCGCCATAAACTAGCTACTTAAAGAACAAAAAAGTTGTTTTATTTATACCAAAATCACAAATCTTCACTTTTACACTAAATTCTGCTATATTTTAAAATAAATTGTTTTAGGTATGCAAAGTCTTAACAAACAAAATTTTTTTATGAGTGTTGTAAGTGTTTGTGGCAGATTTTGATGCTTGATGACTGATATTGGGGGCTCCCATTTAAAGCACTGTGGCTCAATGTCAGCCATTTTCACAGTCATGATGGATGACAGAGTTCCATTCAGAGCCAACGTGTTCCTGGTCTTGGTTTTATTGAGCCCCACCATGGAAAAAACCCTCTCTGCATCAGCATTTCAGTGTGGCAGAACTAATACCAGTTTGGCAATTGTAGATAGCCTTATTGGGAATCTGTTCATACCAGTCACCTTTGAAAAAATTAACCACGGAAGCCTAATTACACTACATATATTTCATTTTTCATTAAGTTGCTCATGTCAAAGGGTGTGTGCTGAATATTTAGGTCTACTACTCCAACGAACACTTTAATCGGCAGTTATTGGTCTTTTACAAGGAGTAGGAAAACTATAGTAACTAATAAAAGATTCAAATAAATGAAGATATGACCTGCTGATGATCCTGACGGTTCTCTTCCACCTCCAGCTCGTCTACAACTTCTGCACGCATTCAGAGCATAATAGGTTATGTCCGCTGTGCATTCATGGGACGCGTGCTTGCAGCTGAAAGCTCTTTCAGACCTCACCCGGCAACAAGAAATTCTGTTTTGTGATTGGCTGAGAAATTCTATTTTGTGATTTTCCGATGGGTTGCTAAATCAAGACAGCTGTACCAGAGCTATAGTTCTGAGCTGTGCGAGCGCACCTGCCATTGACTCGTTTATAGTATAGGCCATTATCATTTCTGTGCGACGAAGTTGATCATTTCTCAGCGTGAGAAATGGCATGTGTGGCGTGTGAGCGTGTGAACTTGTTGAAATGCGTGTGTCTCACGCTCATTGCGTGAGACTTGAGAGCCCTGGTGATTCTTTTTAACCAAGCTTTTATAGATGAATAAAAGTTGTATTGTTAAACCTTGAACCTCGTCTCATGCTGCCTGAGTGACTTACCTGTGTGCCTTTAATATAGCAAACTAATTCTCTGGGTGCAATTCCCAGGGTGGCGTTGTTGGTTTTCCTTGTTTTCCCTTTAGTTCAAACTAGTTTTATTTAGTTCCTCCCCTTCCTCACCACATCTGGAAGAGGTCTGATCAGTATTTCTTCAGGCTGGTTGTTTTTGTTTTTATTTTGTTTCACAAGCTACTCAACATTAAAAAAAAAAGCTCCTCACTCAAGGGGTGAAGCAGGGTTGGGTTTACACATAACAGCACTTGGCAAAGAACCAATTTTAAATAGCATCTTTAAGGACTTCCTTGTTTAATTAGTTCCCAATTCGTTAGTTGCATTGCATCGATGAAAGATGCCAATGATAATGGAGTTTGACAGACAAAATTGTGTTTTGCACCAACAAAGTGATTTAAAAAAATCTATTAGACCAAAGCAAGGCGTATTTCTGTATGCAGGGTCCATAAAAAATAAACTGAGAAAACCTGAAAAGTGGGGGACAAAAGGAAAAATTGGCACGCCATCTACAGCAGATGAACAGTATCTGAAAGTAATGTGTCCTTAAGAGATAGTTAAGCAGGCGCCCCATGTGCAGAGGCTACAGTCCTCGCTGCAGTCCCGCATCAGACGGCCCTTTGCTGCATGTCATTCCCCCTCTCTCTGCCCCCTGCTTCCTGTCTCTCTTCAACTGTCCTGTCCACTAAAGGCATAAAAGCCAAAAAAATTAATTATGAAAAAAAAAAAAGAGCTTTGTCTTTCAAGAAGGCTGGAAAACCATCCCTGAAGACCATTTAAAGAAATGACAAGAAAGCTTGTCAAACAGGGTTCAGGCCGTGTTGAGGAATTAAGGTAGTCAGGATAAATGTTGACTTTCAAACTCATTAAAACTACACTTTCCCTGTAAAATAACAGTAAAATACTTGCAGGGACACCAGTATTTTACTGTTATTTTATAATACAACTTCTGTTATTTATTTTAACAGTATTTTGGATTACAGTATATGACCGTAGAATAACGGTGGGTGTTGTGGTTATTTTACAGCACATATACCGTAATTTATCTAACAGTATAATACAGTTTTTTGGATTACAGTACATGACGGTAGGATAACTGTGTTTTAGTAATTTTACAGCGCATCCAAAAGTAGCAGGTTAAGCTTGCGGAGGACAGAGTAGCAAAGATTGAACAGTACAAGGAGCGCTTACTCTGACGCTGTTTTCAAGAACCAAGAACCAGAACTCAGAGCAGAGCACTAACTCTAACACCGTTTCCCAGAACCGACAGTACAGAGCTCTCACTTTAAACTTATTCAGCTGATATTTAATTTCACTTAAGTTATTTCACTTAATAACTTCGACCAAACTGTCTGAGCTGTGTCTGCCTCAGTTTCTATGCATGCTGGCTCAATGAAGAGGGTGGCGGCTGGAAAGATATTTTTTAGGTGGGGATGTGCCACATCCAGTAACTGTCAAAGGTTTTAAAATGAGTGCACAAAAGTAAAGTCATTTATTTTCACTTAAAAGGTTATACATTCAACAATTACTTTATGGCATCATGAAATAACACCGACCAATATTAGAGCATCTTAATTTAGTAACTCACACCGCTCCTGTATTTCATTGTTGCTCAGTTCAATGTAGCGCAGCACAAGCAGCTGACAGTGGGTGGAAATGTCCATGTCTCGACTGCTTGAATGGCGACAAAATTGGCGTTCTTCATCTCTTCCTGAATATAACTCCTCACCATAGTTGGGGTAGTTACTCAAAAAAGTAATTAGTTACTTATTACTAGTTACTTCTGAAAATTGTAATGAAATTACTTTACTAGTTACTACATTCGAAAAGTAACTTCATTACTTATTACTTTACTGTTTCTTAATAAAGCGTTAAGGTATGCACAATCATCATAAAGTCTCATACTTTTGAACATTAGGAACAGAATACTGTATGTTGCAATTTAACACAATGCAGAAAGTAAGTGCAACAAAAGTGTAACAGTGAAAACTGCAATAAGAACATTTTACATTTGCTATTCAAAATAAGGATTAATTCATTCATGCAGTTAACATTGAAGCCAACGGCACTTGCCAAATACTTTCATAGTGTTTTAAGAGAGATTTTGTGTATTTAAAACACATCTCAAAATTGTGGTTGGCTCAATATCAGACCATTGCAGGATGTAGACAAAAACATTAACACCTCCTGCAAGGGGAAAGAAAACATCACTCCCACAGTATAATCCAATCATACTAATAGCCTGTTATATCCTTATTTTGTCAGTTTAAACTTGTGACTGCCTCTGTGTTTGTGAGTTCTGTTATGTGTTTCATTTAAAAACATGAAACAAAAGTGCAACATTGAAAACTACAATAAGAACTACATTTTACATTCGCTTTTAATTCAATTCAAATTCAAAATTCAAATTCAATTCAAAAATACTTTATTTATCCCAGAGGGAAATTAAATGTTGATGTAGCTCAATTAAATCAAAGAGTTATTATAGATGCTGATGGCTGTGGGCAGGAAAGATTTCCTGTAGCGGTCCGTTTTGCATCCAAACTGAAGAAGCCTTTGACTGAAGAGACTCTGTTTTCTGATAACAGTCTCATGGAGAGGATGTTCAGGGTTGTCCATAATTCTCTTGATTTTATGCAAAATCCTTCTTTGCATTATTGTCTCCAGAGGTTCCACAGTCGTCCCCAGAACAGAACCAGCCTTCCTTATCAGGTTGTTGAGTCTTTTTAGGTCCCTGGTTCTGATGCTGCTGCCCCAACAGATGACGCAAGAGGAAATGACGCTCTCAACAACAGACTTGTAGAAGATCTGCAACATCTTGTTGCAAACCTTGAAGGACCTTAGCTTCCTCAAGAAGTACAGTCTGCTCTGTCCTTTCTTGTAGATGGCTTCACTGTTGTGTCTCCAGTCCAGTCTGTTGTCCACATGAACACCAAGGTATTTATATTCCTCAACCACCTCCACTTCTTCTCCCATGATGGAAACAGGGTTTGATCTGACCTTGTTTCTCCTGAAATCTACAATCATCTCCTTTGTTTTGTTAACATTCAAGATGAGATGATTGTTCCCACACCATGCCACAAAGCGGTCCACCAGCTCTCTGTACTCAGCTTCTTGTCCATCTCTGATACACCCGACAACTGCAGAGTCATCTGAATATTTCTGTAGATGACAGGAGTCTGACTTGTACTGGAAGTCTGAAGTGTACAGAGTGAAAAGGAATGGTGAGAGTACAGTCCCCTGTGGTGCTCCTGTGCTGCTGATCACCTGGTTAGACACACAATTCTTCAGTCTGACAAACTGTGGTCTGTTTGTCAGGTAGTCATTAATCCAGGTGATTGTTGAGGCCTCCACCTGAGTCTTCTGGAGTTTCAGACTAAGCAGATCAGGCTGGATTGTGTTAAATGCACTGGAGAAATCAAAGAACATGATCCTCACAGTGCTGCCTGCTTTATCCAGATGACAGTGGGTTTGTTGAAGCAGGTGTATGATAGCGTCTTCAACTCCAACTCCATGGCGATAAGCAAACTGCAGGGGGTCCTGATATGTGCTGGTTTGCTTACACAGGTGGGTCAACAGGAGTCTCTCCAGGACCTTCATGATGTGGGATGTCAGTGCAATAGGTCTGTAGTCATTGATATCTGAAGGGTGAGTTTTCTTTGGTACCGGAACCAGACAGGATGTCTTCCACAACAGTGGTACCTTCTCTTGGGTCAAGCTAAGGTTGAAAAGGTGTTGCAGAATCCCACAGAGCTGCTCTGCACAGGCCTTCAGGACTCGGGGGCTGACACCATCTGGACCTGCAGCCTTGTTCCGGTTCAGTCTTTCCAACTGCCTCTTCACCTGACTTCTAGAAACAGAAAAGTGGGAGGAGGAGGCAAAGGGGACAGCAGCATCTCCTGATTGGGTTGATGACAAACTAGTGGAAGCAGAAGAATCCATGACTGAGGTGGAGGTGGAGATGTTACAGGAAAGCTGTGGGTCAGAGGAGGATGGGATGTCTCTTTGGCTGGGAACAGGATGGGAGGATGGTGAGCTTGTTCCAGAACTGAACCTGTTGAAGAATGTGTTCAGCTCATTTGCTCTGTCCAGACTTCCATCCATCCGATCCTCCCTCTGCTTGAGGCCTGTGATCTTCTTCATTCCTGACCACACATCTCTGATATTGTTCCTCTGCAGTTTACTCTCAAGCTTCTTTCTATACACCTCCTTGCTCTCTCTGATCTTGACTTTGAGCTGCTTCTGTATACTCCTCAGTAACTCCCTGTCTCGCTCCCTAAAGGCTCTTTTTTTCTTGTTCAATAGTTCCTTTAGCTCACTGGTGATCCAGGGTTTGTTATTAGGGAAGCATCTCACTGTTCTGGTGGGGATGGTGTTGTCCACACAGAAGTTTATATAGTCAGTCACACACTCAGTCATGGCATTAATGTCCTCTCCATGTGGCTTACAAAGAGAAATCCAATCGGTTGCATCAAAACAACCCTGTAAGGCTTCTTCAGCTTCATGTGACCACTTTCTAACAGTCCTTTTTGTGACAGGTAGTCTCTGGACAAGGGGTTTATATGCTGAACAGAGAAAAACAAGGTTGTGATCTGATTTTCCCAGGGGAGGTCTTGATTTGGAAATGTATGAATCCTTGACATTTGTGTAAAACAAATCCAATGTCTTGTTTTCTCTGGTAGAGCAGCTGACAAACTGTTGAAAAGTTGGCAGTGTAGCAGAGAGTGAGGCATGATTAAAATCACCAGATATTGCCACAAAAGAATTGGGGTGTTGAGTCTGTATCTTAGCAACAACGGAACTGATGACGTCACATGCAGTGTCGGCAACAGCTGAGGGTGGAATGTAAACAGCCACCAAAACAACACTGGTGAACTCTCTTGGCAAATAATATGGACGAAACCCCACTGCCAATAGTTCAATGTCAGGACTGCAGATACGACTCTTCACAGTAACATGTCCTGGGTGACACCATCTGTTGTTGACAAGCACTGCCAATCCACCCCCTTTCCTTTTCCTGCTACTCTTTAAATCTCGATCTGCTCGTACAGTCAGGAAGCCCGGCAGAGAGACGCTGGAGTCGGGTATATGATCCTGTAGCCATGTCTCAGTAAAACACATAATGCTACATTCCCGATATTCTTGCTGAGTCGTTATCAAGGCTAAAAGTTCATCCAACTTGTTAGCTAACGATCTTACATTTCCCATGATGCAGGATGGCAGAGATGGTTTGAACTTCTTCTTTCTTTCTCTCCTCTTTGCTCCTGCTCTGCATCCACGACGCCTCCTTTTCAATTCCAGTGGGATTTCTGGCTTCAGTTGTCGAATTATTTCTGCTTTTCCAATGTTATTCAGCTGCTCCCTGTTGTAAACCACCTTGTTGCTATGGTGATGCATCATGACAAAAGAGTAAAATATGCAAAAGTATTGGGAAAAATTAATCCAGCTGCACAGCATCCAAGGTAGGAAGGAACAGTTGTCCAAAAAATGCAATTTCTTCCAAGAAATAACAGGAATGAAATTTAGAAAAAAAGAAAAATCTCAATGTGAGGTACAGAGCTACTCCAACATGCTGCCACCCTCAGCAGCGCATTCTAGAACACAACTATAAAACAGAAAAATTAAACAGAAAAGTCACATTAAAGGCGCCATGGCATGAAAATAAATGGAGGCTTTTATATATTTTTATAGGCTTTAGTGGTCCCCTTATACTGTATCTGAGTTTTTATCCCCAAAATTCTGCCTTGGTGCAGAATTACAGCCAGTCCCAAAAATGAGCTTTCCTTAGGACCCGCAGAATGAGCTGTTTAGGGTTTGCAGCTTTAAATGCAAATTAGGAGGAGAAAGACGGGGCAAAGATTGCTCTGGTTTGCAAAGATGCACGTAGTGCTAGTCATTTCAATCAGGGGAAAGGCAGATATCGTGCGCGCCATAACACCAACAGCAAGACGGCTATCAAAACAACAAATAAGTACAAAACACTCGAGTTACAGTAAATAAGGTGTCCACTCGCATACCTCATGCTATTTACTGTTACATTAGCGACAGTGACTGAGCTATTAGCTGCAGAGCTAACGACACAGACAGACTGACCGTTTTGACTCTGGAACCATGAATGAATCATTATCCTGATGAAATGCACTGAATTTGCAGATTCATTGTTCTTCAGGAAGCTTGAAGTAGGGGGTTTTGGTCTAAAATGAGCGAGTTAACCATCTCATGGGCATGCAAACACCTCCCACAGCCCAGTTGGCAGAGATAAGAGCTTGCAGATGCTATTAGCTGCATAGCTAACGATACAAACCCTTTCTCGTGGTAACAAGCTATGTAACTATACTGTACATACAGGAAAGCAACACAATAATAGAGCGTTAAATTACTTACTCTCAGGAATGAGATCCTTCCCCAAGTGAGGGACGAATGGAGCAGGAGATTGACAGACGGATCGGTGCGGCGTCTGAAGTGATGCGGGCTCTGCACCGGCCCGTCGTGGTGAAGAAGGAGCTGAGCCAGAAGGCGAAGCTCTCGATTTACCGGTCAATCTGTGTTCCTACCCTGATCCTATGATCGCGAGCTGTGGGTAGTGACCGAGAGAATGAGATCGCGAATACAAGCGGCCGAAATGAGATTTTTGACATCCATGTACAGAGCAATGAGCTGGCCAAATAGCTGTGGGCCGGGAATGGCAGTTTTGGCATAGCCATATATGGGCTCAGGGGGGAAACAACCTCCACGTCATAAGAGGCAGCTTTCCCGATCAGGCCATCTGCATGGTCACATTACCAAAGGCGGAGAATAATTTCCAGTGCATGGTTTAGGTCTATCGTCATTTTTAGCCACTGGGGGACCGCAGGCAGGCTAGGGGAACTCATATTAATGTTAAACAACCTTAAAAAGTGAAAATTTCATGCCATGGCTCCTTTAAGCTTCTCCATCAAAGTTCTCCTCTCAAATGGGTCTTGAATAGAGTATGGCAACCCGACCGAAGCCCGACGGGCCCGGTCGGAACCCGACGGGCCGGGCCGGACTCGGACAAAAAATTAGAATGTCTTGTGGGACTCGGGTCGGGCTCGAAAGCAAGCAGACATCGTGAAAATTATAAACAGGTTTCAGTTCATTGCAAACGTCAGTTTTTGTGATAAACATAAATAATTGAATATGCATAAATGAAAATGTTGGTAGGCTATTCGTGCCTCATGCCGTGCAGCATGCATCTGTGTGCATCTGTGGTCTGTGCATGCTCGGTGCGCACGCACGCATATCGAACATTCGAACAACTTTACATTAAACACGTGCGATCAGTGCAGCCGAGCTCAGTTGGCTGGAAGCGCTATGGAGGACATTAAAAGAAAAATAGCTTCTGGAGAACTGAAAGTCGTGGAAAATGAGAGGGGGAAATCCACTGTGTGGAAACACTTTAAGCTATAATGGATTATGGAGGATAATGGTGCGCTGTCACCAATGTGTATTTACTGATTAGGGTGCGCCGTTTTGCGTTGGTCACTGGTCTCGGGCTTCCGGCGGGCTCGGACACAAATATTTTAATTAATCTCGGGCTCGGGTCGGATTTGAGAACTTTTCTGTTGGTTGAGGGCCGGGCTCGGACAGAAAAATCCGGCCCGAGCCAGGCTCTAGTCTTGAAGTAGAGATCTTATGGAGTTAGGACTCGGTCTCATCGGGGTTGTCATTTTGCTTGCTGTCATGTAGAAAATGTGCGCCTGTTGAGAGTCTAACCATAGACATAAAGAGTCAAATTCTTTATATGACTATGAGTATAACTGCCTTGGTTTAGGCTTGGACGATAAAATTGTCGCCCTTCGTGGAATTATTTTGACAGCGCTGATTGGATAAATTTGTATCATACATTTGACAATATGGTTATGCTATTGGCTAATCTGCTACAAAACCCCGCCTCCTTGGGACGATTTCTCCACCGCCCCTGAGCTGAATTTGAGACATACAGACAGTGAACGTGCAGGAAAAACAGATTTTACATGATAGTTTGTATTTTTTTTAAAGTATATTTTACACATACTACTGGGTATATCAATATTTTAAACACAAAAATGAGAAATTTTGACATTTTTGTAAAATCTTTATGATGCTTTCTGTTGGGAGGGCGGTTCCCTAGCGCCTTCTATTGGCCAGTTGCTGCTGCAAAGTGAAGCATAACTTTACTTTACCTGCTCTGTTGAATTCCACATGGACTTCTCGAATGATATGACGGAGCTGTGCTCTCCAAAGTTAAGTTCAGGAATAGCCAGTTAGTATATTGTCACTCAAAAATGAGGAGTTTGATCAGTAAAGAAATGCTATGTGCCCCCCCAGCCCCCCCGTAGCCACGCCTGTGCCTGGTGTAGACAATCGCTCTCTCCCTTTGCCCAAAATACTACATTTCTATTTTTTATGCACGTTTCAATAAGTTGCAACACTTTAAAAAAAAATAATAAAAATGTGGCTTAAGACTTTTGTGCCCTACTGCAGGATTTGTAACAACAGAAATACATTTATTTTAAGCAAAAGTTAGTTATTTAATAGTTATTTTTATCTCATTTGTGTTTGCGCTCATAACTCTGTTCGAGTTATAATAGAGACGTTCTTTGTCTTCACAATAATAACACGTGCTAGAACACACACACCTCAGTGGGTTGGTGATAAAGCATATATAGAAATGATATGGTTTCCTGCGCGAACACCTTCACACTGAAACAGGAAATTACAGCTGAACAAGGAGCAGCATGTTATTGTCACACTGTAGTCTGAAAGGAACAGTAGCTTTGATCACATCTACCGTTTGCATTTGAGCTCTCTGCTTTTGGAGGTCAAGCAAAGGAGTCCGTAAAGATCCGGGTAAGCGATTTCCACTCTAGACTTTTTCAGATATTCTAAATATGCAACTTTTTGTATTTGTATGCGATTAAATGTTTTTTTATTTTTTTTATTTTTTTTTTTAGAAAATATTAGAATGTGGCGGAAATCTACCAACATTAACTCATTCAGTATTTAGGATTCAACCTTGTGGAAAACTCTAGCAGTAGAAGGAAATATTCAACATCTCAAACACACTAGCTTTAGTGAACTTTATTCACAGCTGGTGCTTTCCTACCTTGTTTCACTTCATTTTCTATAGTTAATTCCTCAAATGACAACAAAAAAAATGTTTTACATCCCTTTTATTTTATGATATGTGAACTACAGCGGTAGGAAAATTACTTGTCATATAAGCGACCGTGTGAATGTCAAATTGGAAAAACTGAAAGGAAACATGTGGTCTCCCTCCACTTACAGGAGACGCCCTGCGATGTGGATACATTTTTTCCATTGATCTGACTCAAGAAAAACAAAAACAAAAAAACGCTCCACTGCATCTGCCACCATGAATGTGACAAACTGCACTGACCCATTAGCGGAGTTCCAGTACCACCTCTTCCCTGCGGTCTACATCCTCGCTTTAGTTGTAGGTCTACCGGGAAATCTGGCTGCGTTCTTTGTTTTCACCTTCAGGATCACGCCGCGCACAGCCTTCAGCGTCTACATCAGCAACCTCGCTCTGGCAGACATTGGCATCCTCTGCACGCTCCCCTTTCGGATCCACTACCACCTGAACAGGAACAACTGGATATTCGGGAACTCTGCATGTCTCCTCACGGGGACTCTATACTTTGCCAACATCTACATGAGCATCTGCTTTATGACCTGCATCTGTGTGGACCGCTATGTGGCCACCGTGCATCCACATACTTATCTGAGGCTGCGGGGCCCCCGGTACTCTCTGGCTGTCAGTGTGGTGCTCTGGTCCGTTGCTGGAGTGGCGATCCTGATCTTTATCCTCATGGGCCCACTGACAATCGGTGATGAATCTCTGGGCCAAAGTTGCTTTGAGAACTTTGCCAGGGCAGAGTGGGAAAAGCGTCTCAGGCTGTTTAGCATTCTAGGCCTGGTCTTTGGCTCCCTGGTGCCCTCTGTGATCATTCTGGTGTGCTACCCTCTGGCAGCGAGGCGCATTTCCATGATCAAGACACAAACAGCCCAAAAAGCTGTGGGGGTCATTTACACCATCCTCGCCATCACGCTGCTCTGCTTCCTGCCCAACCACGTGGTTTACCTGCTGCACCTCCTTCAACGCCTGGACATCATCCAGAGCTGCCCTACACGTGACGCCATCTACAGCGCCCGGCGAGTCACCATGGCGCTCGTCACCCTCAACACATGTCTGGACCCCGTGCTTTACTACATGACCACCAGCCATTTCAGTTGGGAAGACTTAAAGAGGACATGGTTGTGGGGAACGGTCAGCAGGAGGAGGGGTGTCTATACCATAACCTGATGACCTGAGAGGGATGACTGCCCACACTCACTGTAAATACACCTCTGTAAATGCTAAGTACATGACTGCAAAAAGAAACTTTTCAGTAAAAAGCGTTTATTTGTGTTTGTTTCTTCAAAATTAAAGCAATAAGTTTCAGTCTCTTATTTTTCTATTGTTTCAACCATGACCCTATAAAGAATAGCCCAATAAGGACAGGAGCCTGTGTACATGTGAGGTACTATCAGACCATCCCAGTAATAAAAGATGAGAGCAGAAAAGAGAAGATTGAGCCCTGCTGTTGTTAATGTTTACATGTGATCATGTGCGATTCTCTGCGCTGGGGAAAGTAACGACAAATAAAGTCTCCCTGAAGTGTATTTCCTTGGAGATGTCGACATTTAGGGGCAAAAAAGTATTTCAGCAGAGTCCAGACGGAAGCCCCTTTTTCAGCAGAGACGAAAGGAAGCTCCCCAGCTCTTCATCCTGACAAAAAAAATTAAAAATATTAAAAGACAAGTTTAACAGAACTAAGAAAGAATGCAAATTACACATTTTGACACATGAACACAAACACCAGTAAAGTTAAACCAGATTTTTTTTTCTGCTTTAGTCTGACTTTAACAAGCTATTAAGGTAGGGATTCAAAGGTAATACTTAATAATAATCAACAGTTAAGCTAATTGTCTAAACTCTTTTGGTGAATATCAAAAATAGGCACCTCATTTCATGGCTTGTGTTTCCTTGTACCAGTCCTCGCCTTGCTCTTATACGTGCTCTGCACTGAACACATGAAACCACTGAAACCTCCCTCCTTCCATTGCGCAGGGGCTGAGTGCAGGTTCCCCCACCCTCTGCTTTCATCTTACTTCGAAAGGCGCTTCTTTCACAATGTCCACCCACACAATAGTTTTCACCCCTCATTGTTTAAGGTCTCACCATCTCCACAGTGGGCACAAGCAAAAGGTTGAATCGCCCTTCTCTCGGCTGCGTGGTCAGACTGGGTTTACCTAATATCTTCAGGTCAGACAGGAATGTGTGTTGATATATTCGAATTTATCAATTTCCTGGTGCTCACTGCTGTCAAGGTGGCTCTTTTCTCCTTTGCTGCTTGTTTTACGCAATCGTTTGAATATAGGAACAAGTTTATTGAGAATCTAGGATAAATACTAATTCAGACAGATAGCTGTAAATAAATACTGATACTCGTGCAACCTTACTTTATTAACGATCCGTTCCTAAGCTTCCTACAAGTGGGCGAACCGATAAACGCTTGATAAATTCTGCTTCATAAAGAGAAGCCAAGCTATCAAAAATATATAAATTACTGTCTAAGATGGATGACACAATTTCTTTACCATCCTCAAAATGGGAGGCAGATCTATCCTTCAGTTCTAATTCTAACCATAACTTCTGGCCACAAATATGTTTGAACACCTTCAGAATGACTCGAAATCCTAATTTGCAGCTCATACAATACAAAATCCTTCACAGAACACATTATACAGGACAAAGGATGTTCAGGATGGGTCCAGCACACTCAAATATCTGCTCACATTGCACAGATAACAAACTTGATGATTATGCACACGCTTTGTGGTTTTGTGCGCCTGTCCAGAAGTTCTGGCTTGAGGTCTGTGAGGACCTATCAACATGGCTTAAGTGTAGTATTCCTGCATGCTCCACACTGTGCATACTGGGTGACTTGGACAACATCAACATGGAAATTAACTCAGCGCACATGGTCCTCAGTGCTATGTATCGCAAAGAAAACTATCCTCATGAATTGGAAAGCAAACAATCTGTGTATTAACCAGTTTAGAAATGTTCTTTTAGATTATATTAGCATGGAAACAATGTCTGCCTCCTCAAAAGATCAACTGGCTGAATTTCATTCTCTCTGGTCCCCGCTGATTAGCTTTATCACATAGTGGAGGTGGAAAAGTCTTCTCTTTAAAAAAAATAAGAGAAGACAAGCTGACATGGATGGATTTAAAAGCAACCTCATAAAGGGTGCTTGGCCAACATTAGCTTGTCATCCCTGTACTAACTTGTCTGACACTTTTTGCTTTATAGCCAAAAAAAGCACAAGGATCATAAGGCCCTGCAGTCACGATCCGTACTCCACCAAAATCTTAGGAAGCTGGTTTGACTTAATGGATCAAAGTTTATCTTAAATTGGAGGTGGATACACCTGGCCCCTCCTGCGCCTGCTTTATCTGCAATCAAAGTGACGATTAAATAAGATGCTGTTTTAGGTCTCATTACTTTTGATATTTACATACATAAGAGAGGCAGAGATTTAAAGGGGAAGTTCTTTTTTTTTTTTTTAAACATGGACCTTATTTCTGGCATAAAATACTTTAATCTACTCACCGATAACAGTTTGGTGAAAGTCGCCGTCCTTCGGAAGATATTTATATTACCTGAGATCCACTTATATACATATAACGGGACTGAACAGGGCATAGACAATACAGCCTCTAAATTAGGCATCATCTGTCTTTATTTCACCAATACTTTGACGAATGAATGAATGAACATGTACTATTGCACTGTTAGCTAATAGCTGGCATGTTGTTGTTATCCGGGACTATCGGGGGGCTTAAGGGAGCTTTCTACACACGAGTCTAGTGGGATGACTTCATTGACGCGCACCGCTGCCCGTTATATGTTCCTCCACACCCACTCAAATTAGATGCTGCTAAATCTTGACGCCACCGTATTACGGTCATGCCGATACAAGGTTTTCTTTCTTTGCTGGGTGAACTGCCCAAGTGTTTTCATTGTATGGGAAACTTTGTTTATTTTAAACCTTTAATTTTTCATTTTTTTACACTATATTAACTACCGGTATGTCAAGTTTGGCAAATTCCCAACATATCCTGCCCATTATCAAAGCCAGAAATTTCTAAGAACTGGCAATATTTGCATATTCATAGATCGGCTGTGTAAGCTTTTCCATCATCTGTTTAATGTGTCTGTGGAGAGCAGTGCATGCTCAGATAACAGAAGCAGGAAATAATTACAGCGAATCCTTTGAATTGATGCTCTTAAAAAGGACACAGAGGACCAGATATTATCTTTAATTGTCTTGCTTTCGATTAATGCTGATAATTATTTATCTTGCTGTGAACTTTAAGGCGGGTTGTTCATTCTAACAGTTGTTAAAAATGAATGTTTTTCCATGAAAGCAACCATGATGATATAAGATATTGGTTGTATAAAGAAACTCTTGATGGAGCATATTCTCCAACAGAACGTCTTTAAACAACTGCAAGAAGGTGCAGCAAGAAGAGAAGTGAAATGATGGGGAACGGTGGAAATATGTTTCTAACTGCAACCATTTCTCTCCCCATTACAAAGACGAATAATAAATGATGTGGGGAATAATGCGATCTGAGGAGATTTATTGGTAAAATCAACTAAATTATCGTGTTGTACCTGGTAACTCCAGGAAAGCAGCAGAACCTTGGCGTTGGTGTCGTCGACAGAGGAGGACACTTTGATGACAATAGACTCCACCATGACTGTGCCATCAGGGAGGTGCTGGATGGTGTAACCTTTTAATACACTGAAACAAACAGATGAAATGCAATTGCAATGCTGATGAACTGTAGGATGAAGGAAGCCCATTAAGCGTCCCCTCACCTCTTGAGGTGTGTGTAGATTCTGTGGAGTGTGTCGGGGTCGCTGTGAGGATCCTGGAGCTGCACGCGGCAGGTGAAGCGTAACTGATGTTCGTTGAGGCCCAACTCCTTCAGGGCCTGCTCCGACGACACCAGCTTCAGACTCTGTGTTCAGGTAAAGACACCAGCGGGTTAAATAACAGTAATAGGATAAATGATGAAGAGAGCAGCTGCTCACAAATGAAACGAGCACAGATCCACTCACCAGCAGGTTATTACACCAACCGAAAAACAATACTGGGCAACATAATCGTTTATAGGGTTCAGCTTTAGAAAGGATATTTGTTATCTGGGCTACTTTCACTTTTATAAATGTGGTAGACAAAGTCATAAAGTATAAAGTAAAACAATTCAACAGTAAAGTGAATCAGCAGCTTTTATAATCTTCATAAAAACAGAATTTACATATCCAGAACAGCCAACTTACATTTTCTTTCATGATCAGGGTCCCATGCATGGTGCAAGGTTTTTTGGGATCCGGCAGGGGCCCTATAACATAATGACAATGTTATTTACAAGAACTTAACCAGAAAAGAGGAAACACCAACGGTGTGGACCAACAGTGGAGGAAACCATAAACAACAACTAAGAGATACAGCACATTGACTATGTTGGAATATTATTAAGCTGGTAAAATGTTTGTGTTTGGTGGTTTAGATTACTCATGTTCTCGAGCCATAAATTACAGAATAAATACATTTCATGCTGATTTTTAAGTTTTATGTTTTATCATGTTTTAATATGCAATCATTTATGACTTTATGTGACTTTTAAATCTTTTCTCCTCATCATTTAGGATTAAAATAAGCTTGTCAGGAAAACGAAAGTTACGTATGTAACTATAGTTCTATGAATCCCGGATGATGCTGAAAGCACTGAATGTCCCCTTTCCACATGCACCGTTCAAGTAGTAAGACCAACAGAGTCACACCTGTGACATGTCGTGTGACGCTCTGTTCCTACAGAATCTTCTCGCGGAATGCAAGGATTCTGAGTGACAGAGAAGCTCGGGGAAGCCCATGATGCAGCAGCACATATTGCTTCCATCAGAACCCCTCTCAAGGCTGCCCAGGAAGCGGAGACGCTCCTGGTAGAGTGCGCCTTCACACCGATGAGTGGGGAGCAGCATAGGCGTGGCAGATGACATCCAAAATCCAATGGGAGAGGCGTTGCTTGGAAAGAGGACAACCTAACCTAGGGCCTCCATAACACAAGAACAGTTGGTCTGAGCGTCGTATAGCAGCAGTGGCTGCAATGTATGCCTCCAGTGGCCTCACTGGGCACAACAACCGAGACCCATCGGCAGTTCCCTCTGACACAGGCTGACATCGTGCCAATCTCAATGGCCGGTTGCAATGAGAACGAGATAACACTTTAGGCAGGAATGCAGTGTTTGGCCACAAGGTAACACCAGAGCCATCAGTACCCAATCTGAGAAAGGAAGGGCTGACAGAAGGAGCATGTAGCTCACTGACCCTCTCAGAAAGACAATAGCCAACAAAAAGGCAGTCTTACAAGATAGC
Source organism: Odontesthes bonariensis (assembly GCF_027942865.1). Lineage (NCBI taxonomy): Eukaryota > Metazoa > Chordata > Actinopteri > Atheriniformes > Atherinopsidae > Odontesthes > Odontesthes bonariensis. Next base: position 30,742,039 of record NC_134515.1, on the reverse strand, counting down.
CACTTGAGGTCCGCCTGCGCCAAAGGCTCTAATGGAGAGTGGCACAGAGCTTCAAGAACCAAGGGCAGATCCCAAACTGGTGCCCGTGGAACCATCAGCGGGTACAACCTACGAGCACCACGCAAAAAAAGATAAACTAGATTATGGCTCCCCATGGTACAGCCCTCAAAGCCTGCATTATTAGATTATATCGCCGCTACATACACCTTAAGTGTTGAAGGAGAGCGGCCCTCATCAAGAAGAGACTGGAGAAACTCCAGGATAGTGGACACTGCACAGGTGACTGGATCATCATTGCGGGCAGAACACCACTGGGAAAACAGCCGCCACCCATTTCCACATTACTGGCGAGTAGAGGGTGCCCTGGCTCTCAAAAGGGTGCGTCTGACGAGACCCGAATATCCTGTCAGCAGCTGCTCAAACTGTCCAGCGGCCATAGTCGGAGGCGTTGAGGATTGGGGTACCACAACAGTCCCAACTGAGACAGCAAATCCCTCCTGGTCGGAAGACACCACTGGATGCCGTGACACAGACTCTGTCGGAGTGGGAACCATGGCCGTGCTGGCCAACACGGAGCCCCTAGCAACATCTTTAGGCCCTCCTCGGCAACCCTCCAAAGAGTAGGCCAAATCAGAGACGGGTGGAAAAGCGTATAGGAGGACCCTTGGCCAAGGATGAGCCAATGCGTCCTGGCCCAGTGCACCTGATGCCCCCGTAAGGGAATACCATTGAGGACATTGAGTCGACTCCTCTGTGGCGAAAAGAATCAAATGCACAGCACGCAGCTCCAGTACATTTATGTGTTAGGGTGCATTGACAGCAGACCTAAGGGCACAACCCGAGTGACTGACGTTAGTTTGCCCAGCAGCCGCAGGAAGGCGACGTTAGGAAACTGCCGGCCCAGCCTGAATCAACTGACCAACCGGACTACATCGTTCACCCTTTGAGCAGATAGGTAAGCCTTCATGGAAGGTGAATCCAGAAACACCCCAAGAAAAGTGGTTGTCTGAGATGGGGTCAGGCAGCTCTTCTCCAAGTTGACCTGGAGGCCCAACTGGGACACATGACCAAGCAGACGACTTGTATCGCGAGAAGCATGCGCTCGGGATGGGGCGCAGAAGCCAATCGTCGAGGTATGGAAGAACCTTCATTTCGCAGGCCTGCAGAGGAGAAAGGGCTGCTTTTACGCACCGAGTGAACACCCTCGGGGGGAGAGAGAGAGAGAGGCCAAACGGGAGCACCGGAGAAAAACGGTGCACTGTCGCAATAGGTACATGAAGTACGCATCCGTCAGGTCTATTGAGGTAAACCACTCGTCCCTCGAAACAGTCTGAAGAACCTCTGCCATCGTGAGCATGTGAAAGGGCAGCACCTTTAGATATCGATTCAGTCCCCTGAGATCTAAAATAGTAGCCTCTGGGTTGCTGCAGAGGATCCACTGTCTCGATTGCACCCATGGCCAGGAGGGCGGAAAGCACCTGGTCCAGTGCTGTCGGAATTGTAGCCGGTAACCATGGGTCAGGGTGGCAACCACCCATTGATCCCCAGCATGAGCAGCCCAATAACTGAGCTGCTGATGGGAAAAATATCCGACGGTCGGCCTGGTGGCCTCACTGTCTGTCCCCACAGCCCCTGGTGGGGCTGCGGCCAGAGTTTGTGGCACATCACGACGCAGAGCCTCATCTGGTGACACAATTAGTGTGGCCACAGCAGGTTCAACCACAGGCATACGATCCAAGCCTGCTTTAACCGACTCACGCATAGCTGCCAACATGTGACCATTTGTGGAGAGGCATGAAAAGGCTCTAGGGTCCCGCCAACAAGCGTGTAACTCCTTCAAGTATTCCTGATGGAGGGACAGAAAAGGGAGAAGGGGCCCGTCCTCGCCTGAAAAAGGCGAATAATTCAGAAAAAGTCAGACCTCACATCGCTTGGCGCTATTTCTCTCTTCCTTCATATCACTACGGGCTGTGTAAACTGTGCGGACTGAAGTGCAGACCGAGCAGTCCCTTGCTTCCGAGCAGTAAACACCGTAACAGGTGCGGCTATCGCTAGGTGGCTGTACGCATTGATATGAGGCAAAAATAGCGCCAAACGATGTGAGGTCTGACTTTTTCTGGAGGGAGGATTTTGTGATGCAAATGTGTTACTCTTTTGAACGCATATTGTTTTGAGAAGCAAGACGCTCTATTTTCGGGACCCTCGCAAACTAGGGTCAAAAGAGGCGAACTATCCCTTTAACTTCATTCTGCCAACAGCAAAAACCAGCATGACAGCCAGCAAGCGCAGTCAGGATGTTTTGCTCTTATGCATCATCTAAATCACACTAAATTTGAGAGAATTATCATTGAAACTATTTTTATATTTAAATCATTTCATACCTCCAGCATACAATAGGAGTGTGCGCTAAACTGTGCATGGATTTAAACCGCGTAACCTGTCAGCAGCAGAAATCATGCCAAGAATGATTGATGTGCCGGTCGGTTTTCAAATATGATTTGCTAAGTTGCATTCTGTACAAAAGTCATGTCTATAAGTCATAAAACCTTTGCTGCACTGTCCACACAAACATGACTTCTCACTTTCTCTTGTCCTTTTATATAAATATTTTATAAATTTGTATAAAAATTTTAGCTCCTTTTCTTTTCACGCTGTACACATCAGACTTTAGGTACAACTCAGAGTAGAGCCCTGCACTCCCGCGGGAGTCCCGCGAGGGAGGTGGACCCAACACAAAGAAGTGCGGCGCGGGACACATTTTAGATTTTGAAAGCTCATTGCGGGCACGGGCGGGACGGGGAGTGCCCAGTGCGGGAGCGGTGATAAGCTGCAGTCCCGCTAACTAAAAACATGTTTAATATAAAAGCTATAAATTATTAATTTATGTCTATCACATAGGCTATATAGTAGGAATGCTTTACAAATGCTGGGTTAGCCAAATGTTTTGTATGGCTGAAGAATAAATATACAAAATTTCCACTTGGAATTACGCACTGTCTGTCTGTCTTCCCTTCCTCGTATTACTACTACTACTACTACTATTATTAGGCTATTATTATTATTATTATTATCATTTGAGAAACTGGCGAATGCATAAGTCAAGACTTTGATCTCCTGCTGCTGAAAACAACTGAGAAGAAATAAAGCCTAACTAAAAGAAGTTCAAAAGCGCGATCCATCTCCTTTTATTCATTGCACAACAACGAGGGAAAAGGCATGGTTAACCTACTTAAATAATAATTGGATTACATGTTACATTTTCAACATTCTGGGTTTAGAAAAGGTAGGGTAATTAATAACACATATTGTTTTCATTCCACTTGTTTGCATTTAAATCAATGTAACGTGAGCTGTAGGCTTAGATATTTATGCTCAAATCCACTCAAAGTAGGGGGCGGGGCTCCATCATGCTGTGTTCAAAATCATTGTAAGCGCCATTTATTATTGTTTAGTTAGTCACACTGATTTGTGCTGATGTTGTTGGAGGATTAAGTTCAAGTATGATTTGAATTTAGAGCCAACTGTGTTTCTGTTGACGTTGGATGCAGTTTACGTAGAGAGCGCAGAAAGTGAAGTTTTGACTGCTGAGTTCTTCTCAAATTGATTGATTGATTTTTTTATTTGATTTATTTAGTAATTTATTATTATCATTATTATTATTATGAGTTAGCAGTAGTATTTTTATTAGAATTGTTTATTATTGTTGTTGTTAATATACAATCATTGTAAATATTAATAATTTTTTTGAGCTACTTGACTAATTTGAATTTCCCTCATTGGGGGATGAATAAAGCATTTTTCTATTCTATTCTAAATGTCATCATGACTAATCTGGCTCATAATACTGTACGGAGGTGGCAGAAGTAGAGAAAATGCTGAAAAACCACTTCAATCACAGTGAGAGAACTAAAAATGCCAGTCCAAAAAAACTGAAATGTGAACTAAACTGTAGGCATGCTTAATCTGAACCATCTTTAACCACAGGACAGAAAATACCTCCAAGAGCCATCTCCCTTTTGAGCAGGTTGAGCGACATGTCCACAGGAACGCTGGGGTTTGTCGTCACAGTCGCCGTCTCTCCGTTGGCAGGCATGTAACAGTCTACGCCTGACAGTCAAAGAAGTATTAACCGGGCTGGAAATTCCCTCTGCCTCTAATGCCAACATGCTTACAATATCACTGATGATTTGAAGCTGCACTCACTGAACTCCTGCTCGATCTTGCCCTTGAGGAACTCCATTTTGACTGCCTCCCCGTGCACAAGCAGCATGTTGCGAGGCTCTGCCATGCGGATGAGCTGCATGATGCCCTTGGCATCTGCATGTGCACTGAAGGACATGTACTCCACCTGCAGCTTCACGTCCAACTGTAGCAATCACAGACAGACTCAGATATAGTCACTCTACTCATGATTTTTCACAATGGTCAAAATTTCAAGGCTTTTTTCCCTTTTAAATGAACAGCTAAAAATAAGTTCTCTTCTTTCTGAGATAATTTTGAAAAAAAACTTTTTAGCGCCATCTGTTGCTCAGCTTAAGTAGGTAAAGTTTGCTTATTTACTTTTTACAACGCAGGGAGCTACATGAGCAGATTGGCATCGGTCTCCTCCAGTGTGTCACATATAAAACTACAGTGGGGTGTAGAACTAATAGGCGTTCTTTATCGTACTTGATAACTTTGCCTGTTGGCTGTTCTGTGGTGTGCTGTTCAACAACCTAAGCCAGCTCAAGATATATGTAACTAAGGTTAAAAATCTATATTAGGAAAACAATTAAAACTAAAACATTTGTATTAAAATGGGTTAAATTCATATCAAAAAGTTAATTCATGAAGTACGTTATTAATTTAAAGATTTAAAACTTATATTTGTTTAAAAGCAATTGAATTGTGAAAAGAAAATTATAAGAAATAAATAGGAAGTTTATTTTGAAGGAGAAGGGTTGGAGACGAGCTGTCAGCCAATCTGAAAAAAACCCTGGTCTGTTGACCTGCTCGGAGCAGAATTCATGTCCTCTTGAGCTGCTGGGAGAAACCCCTGCGTCGAGCACAATTCCTACCTCGTGAAGAGAATGAAATTAAAGTTGATAAAACTGATTAAAAACTCATCAAGACCATCCCGTGTGGAACCCTGGGCCTGTGAGAGTGCAGTTGGAGAGACTTGACGTCTCCCTCATGAAGGAAAACGCATCGGTCAGGTTTTTTTTGTTGGACCTCTTTGAACCTGTGATCTACTGAATGGAACTAAAAACGGTTTGAAGTGACTGAAAAAAGGGGAAATTTTGAATTTTAAATCACAGCTGTGAGTTTTTTTTATACATTTTTTATTTTTCTAAAAAAACTTAAAAGGGAAGCGTTCTTTGTTTCTCAAAGAAAATACAACTGTGCCCGAGTCATTCCTGGTTCTTTGTTTGGTTAATCCGGGGCTCTGTAGTCAAACATAGAGCTTCTGATCTCACTGACCATAAGTAATCATTACACCCAGTAAACCCATCTTCAAAGGGTTACATATATCTCTAGGCAAGACTGCATCTACCTGCAATTAAGGGTGATGCAACTATTCAAGAATAAAATTCCTTGTCTAATATCTTTTTTTAATCAGTCCGGTTATCTGGGCTCAATTTGCTGTGTTTGGTAGTGGGAGCTCTCAGATGCCCTGTCATATGGTAACAATGTACTTCAAGGTTTATTGAGTACTACTAATCTGGCAAAAGAGAGGTTGTGGAGCGGAGAGAGTGGGTCACCCCATTCATGCCCTAAAACAGTTCATTGTGAAAGCAGATATAAATTCACGGTGGTGAGAGGAGCTATTGTAGGTATCTCTGTGGTGTTTTGACCAAAGCATGTTGGAAACACTCTCTTAAGACCTCAGGAAAGTGTGCCAATAGTTAAAGAAGGCATGATATGTCTTCTTTAACTACCAGAAGTAATGAGAGTAATGACAAGATGAGGGGAATATGTGTCTTTATCTGCTCAACTAAGACAAAATGTTATCTTTTTTGTAAGAAAATAAGACTCTTACTGTTGCTCTTCCTTCCATCTCCAGCTTCCTCTGCCCATTTAGGATCTTATGACCAATTGTTCCTTGTACACAATATCCAGGCATGATTACCTACAAAAAGATTCTAATTTTTAGATCACAGTGTAACTCACAAAACCTTAAAACCTGTTCACTGCCGTACAAGACTCACCATGTTCTTCTCATTACCTGCCCATTTCTTGAATATCTGCAAAGACTGGCCTGCGTGCAGCATACCTGGTGTGGCAAACACCACCTGAAAAGTGCCCACATCTTTAGCTCCACTGCTGTTTAAATGATCAGACAGAAACATTTCAAGTGTGCGCATCTTGGAGGAAAAACCGACTCACCATTGGTCCAGGATTGTCCGCGTAGGAGCGATCAAAGGCCTTGATGTGCTTAAATTCAAACATGTTTCTTTGTACAAAGGTTTTTCGAATCTTCTGGTTGGTCCATGTTATGAAAAGCTTGTAGTAATGATTAGCTTTCTCCGTCAGCCCAGTGGAGAAGTAGATTGGGGCCTTCAGGTTCATTCTCTCCCTGTGTAGTCAGAGAAGGTACTTAGAGCCTGTCCACTGAGTCAATGAAAACCTATGTGTAATACAATTACTCTTTCAAACTTAGTCAAATTAATATAGCTATTACAGGGAGCTCCCTAGACAAACACATTACCTTTTTTGTAATGTAATCATGTGCAATTACTCAACACTGAGAATATTTCTTTTTAACCAGGATGCAAATAGTCTTGAGGCAGAAAAGTGGCTTTAATCTAATATCATTCAACCAGGGAACAGACTGATTATCTCCACACATCACTGTGTTTGCTGTCTTATTCCTAGATCTGAAAAAGATGTCCTCAATGGAAAAAAAAAGCTAATGCAATGCACTGATTCAAAGGTTTCTTTAAAAACTCTACCAAAATGTTTCCAGCAGGATGCAGAGCTCTTGAGCTCGTCCGAGAGCAAAAACTGGAATGAGGACCTGGTTTGAAAGAATCAAAGATGTTAGAAAACGTAGAAGAATTAAAGGGAAACCGAAACGTTCACCTCAATATGCAACATTAAACTGACTAGAAATGTTACCTTTCCTCCTCGCTCTATGCTTTCATGCACCTTCTTCAAAAAGTCCCTCTCTCTGCACCTCTTTGAGTCACGGATGGTGGTAGCATACGTGGACTCTGAGATAAGGATGTCTGGACGGCACTTATCAATCCATGCAGCACTGCAGCAACATACAACGCAAAGATCAAACGAGGGCACAGCATACTCGGCAACAGAATTTTGAATACACCAACTGAATGGTCATGCACACAGAGTCAGCCGGTTACATTACAAGTAGAGCCGAGCTACAGCTGGACTTGACGAGTTAATTGGACCACCTTTCTTGTAACAATTTACACGTATACCCAACCCCGACACCCTTACTTGTCACAAATTAATCTGCTGATAGTAGAAGCTTCCAGAATGCTGTTACTTGTGTATTGTAAGGGCGTTTGTGCCTTTCTTTGCCTCTCTGCTAACTTCTTTTGAGCGTGTTTTGCTAGCACCAAATTCTGTTTTTGTTAAGATTTTCTAAATACAATGAAGTTGAATTTGGAAAATATTAAGTTCAGTGAAGACACTGAAAATAGTTTTTCTTCTACTAGTGTCTGTTAAATACAGGCTCAAAATAATAATAATGAATAGAAAAATACTTTATTCATCCACCAAAGGGGGAAATTCAAATTAGTCAAGTAGCACAAAAAAATATTAATATTTTCAATGATTATATATTAACAACAACAATAATAATAATAATACCAATTCTAATAAAAATACTACTACTAACTAATAATAATAATATTAATAATAAATGACTAAATAAATAAAAAATAAAAATAAATCAATCAATCAATTTGAGAAGAACTCAGCAGTCACTGTTAAAAAGCCTTATGGCTGTGGGAACAATGACCTCCTGAACCTCTCAGTCCTGCAGCGCAGAGAGATGAGCCTCTCACTGCAGCTGCTCCTCTGTCCTGCCAGGATGCTGTGGAGAGGATGTTTATTGTTCTCCAAAACAGAATACAATTTCCTCCTCATCCGTTGCTCCACCACAGCACTGAGAGGGTCCAGCCTTCTGCCTACAACAGAACCAGCCTTTTTTTTACCAGTTTGTCCAGGTGCCTACAGTTTTTGTCTGTAGTGCAACTCCCCCAGCAGACAGCAGCATAGAACAGTGCACTCTCAATGATAGTGTGATAAAACATGCACATCATATCACTGCAGACATTGAAGGACCTGAGCCATCTCAGGAAAAAGAGACGGCTCTGGCCCCTCCTGTACACTGCTTCTATGTTGGCAGACCACTCCAGTTTATTATCGAGCACCACCCCCAGGTATTTGCAGGTCTGAACAGTCCCTATCTCCCCTCCATCAATGCAGACTGACTGGTATGGGGTTTTAGATCTTCTGAAGTCCACCACCAGCTCTTTGGTTTTGGTGGTGTTCAGGAGCAAACAGTTATTTTTGGTCCAGTCAGTAAAGGCCTCCACAAGGTCCCTGTACTCCTTCTCCTGTCCACCATGCACACATGCCACAACAGCCGTATCATCAGAATACTTCTGAATGTGGCAGGACTCTGAGTTGTACCTGAAGTCCGATGTGTACAGGGTGAAAAGAAAAGGAGCCAAAACAGTACCCTGCGGAGCCCCAGTACTGCATTTCAGTGTTCCAGAAAGACATCTTAATGATGAAAAAAAAAAGAATTTTAAAAAAACTTCCCCCCCGCGACCCTGAGTTGGATTAAGTGGGTATAGAAAATGGATGAGTGGGGGGGGTTAAGCAACAAAATCAGTTTTAAAAAAGCCACAGCTTCTTTAAAACAGGCTCTTTTTTCTATGAACACAAATTTGTACGCTCTTCATTCCCTTAAGGCTGATTTATGGTCGCCTATGGAGAGCCCTCTCCGTCAACGGAGACCCTCCTGGAGACGCTCTCCGTCGCTTGCGTGCGTCGGCCAAAATTCCTATCTGTCCATCGAGGCGACGGAGACTCGCGGAAACCACAAGGGTTGTGATTGGTCGGCTACCAACATTAATTCCGGAATCACTCTTCCGGTTTAGCTCCTTCCTCTCAGAACAAGTCTGGGTCGTTTAAGATTGGGTCGTTTAACGTAGCGACGCCCACTGATCGGGAGGTGAATTGCCTTGCGTATCCGACAGCCTGACGGAGAACTTCGAAAGGACGGACTACGGAGACGGATTGACGGATAGCGACGGAGAAGCATACTGAGGCATTTAACCAGCAGCATGAAGTGGCCACCTGCAGTCTTGAAGGAGGACTTGCTGGCTGCTTTGCCTTCCAAATGACGGCTTTGCAGATTTTAAGATAAATGTGATGTTGCGTTGAATTCTCAACAAATATCCAATTCAATTCATGTCAGTTTTACTCATATAGCGCCAAATACAACAAATGTCATCTCAAGGCACTTAAATAGTATAGTCCAATTGGAATTCAATTCAATAATGTCACCAGCAAAGCCCCCACTCCATCACCATCACCAGCTCCTCCTTCATGCATATACCCTCCATTTACCTTCCCTGCATCTGTAAAACAAGAGTAGCAGCAGCAGGCAATTTTCCCATTCTGACTTTCAGACCAAAGCCTTGATTTCCACTTGACGACTGTCTACTTGGGCCAAGCAGTTATCCTTCTCTTCTTGGTCTCTCTCAGCAGAGGTGTCTTTGCACCAGTTTCACCATGAAGATTAACCGGATTAACACAGCCAGCTAGTAATGTTCTAAGAATGTTTGGTGTTGCAAACTTTGTGGGAAGTTGGCAAAACAGAACAAAAAAGCTAGTATGATTGCAGAAAATCCAGCCCAATCAAAATTTCTTAAAATTCTTTGGACTAATTGACGTTTCACAATACCAACTGAGAGTATGATTGCTAATAGTGTGCAAAGGTGACACTGAGAATGCTAAACTATGGAATACGTATTTTCTATGCATTTTATTTATATATTATATATCATATATATTTTCTTTGTCAACAGCCATTTTCTCATTGCATAATTGCTTTTGTATCATACAGCATTGTGCTACAATGTGGAAAATTGTAAGAATTAAAAGCCTTGAATAAGCGTGTGTGTTAAAACTAGAATACGACAGCACAGAAGATTTTCATTAAATGAAGTAAAGTCAACTTACCCTAAATGCCTGTCTGGTGTCATATTATAGTCTCCCTAAAATGAGAAGATATTTTCCTCAGATTGCCAGTTGTTAAAATTGCCAGCCGTGACACAGTTCAGACTTGTTTACACTCACAGTGTAGACCACAGACTCTGATCCCACTTTGATGAGCACCATAGCAGCTCCCAGGACATGGCCTGCATAGTACGCCTTGATCTCCAGCTCATCATCCACCTGCCGGCAGCAAAACAGAAACAGCTTGATTTGTCATTCAAAGAGACGAGCAGCTGGCACAGAAAAAAAAAGATGAGATAAGAAAAAAAAAAAGTGTGACTGAACACTTCAAACGTGATGTCAACATTGCACCTGGACAGTTTGGTGGAGGTTCAAAGGAACAACTTTCTTCATGCAGTCCTTGATCATTTGCGAAGTGAAAAAGTTGGTTTCTCCCTTCTTGTCAACGGTGATCTTCCGGAAATCCTCCAGTAAAATGGGACATATGGCCTTGGTAGGATGAGTCATGTAGATGGGTCCGTCATAGCCCACCATCTCACTCATGTAAGGCAGAGCGCCACAGTGGTCCAAATGAAAATGGCTGAGAACACAGGCGGTGAAGCCGCATGGCGACACAGAGTTGTTATATGACTGTTGCAAATACTGTTGACTCAGAAAGGGTGAAACAAAGACGAGAAACTGAGACAACAAACCTAATGATAACACAGTCCAGAAAGTCTGTCAGACGGCCATTCTGGGTTATGTAAGAAAAGTCTGGAAAACGTCTCTGGAATGATAATAAAGAGTCATGTTTAACTGAAATTATACTGTAGATGATCAACAGGTGAGACTTCATTTTTAGACTACAATTTTAAAAACAGATTTTCAGCGCAGTGAATCCAATCAATAAAGAAGTTAAAACATTTCCGTAGCTCTGTAATGGACACCCTTCACAAGAATGGTCAACGATAAATGGGTTGTACCTGTAAAGCTGCTTTCCTAGTCGACTATTTAAAGTGCTTTGACATTACGAGCCACAAGCACCCATTCACACACGCTCATACAGCACCTCTTAAGTCTACACAGTGTTACAGGATACATCCATAGACACATTCCCACACAGATGGATGCATCAGTGGCGCTGAGTCAGCGTCTAGCACAAGGACACTTCGACATGCGGTTTGGGAAGGTCAAGAATTCAGCCACCACTGACCTCCCAATTAGAAGACAACTGCCGGTACTCTTTCTGAGACAGATTTTATGTATGACAGCAGCAAAGGATTGTTCCGCTTGGGTCGAAAATGAATTGCAATTAGTCAGTATTCCCAAATTTTTGGCTGTGACTTTCAAAAGAATTGGGCTGTATTAAAGCAGATTAAGGTTGTTGTTTTTTTTCAAGCAATGGTCAGTTTGACTGTCTAATTATTATTTTTTAATAAATTTGTATAATTATGTTTTACTTTAGTTTTCTTTCAGACATATGGAAAGATGCTGACTGAAATAAATGTGTTAAATTTTACAAGCTTTTTACAAGCTAAACAGCTGATTGCGCTGAAGTGGAAGAACATAGAAAGACCAAAGATAAATGAGTGGATTAAAGCACTGAGCAACAACCTGGCAATGGAAAAACTGACGTATATGGTGAAAGGGAAGCTTGAAGACTTTAAAGATATGTGGTCACCCTTCCTATATTTTATCAAAAATAACAACATGTAAACTTAAATTTCTTTTCTTTGTTTGTCTGATCTGACCCCTAGGTGTACAGGGTGGGGGAAGGGTTATAAGATGTTTATGTTTTCTGTTTAATTTCTTTATTGTATCTTTGTTGTTTGTTTGTATAATTTGAAAATTTCAATAAAAATATTTTGAAAAAAAAAATTGTGTTTAATTCGCCACCCTTTGTTTATTGGATGCTTATTAAATCAGTGTATATTTACATATTAAAATAATTATATATACACTGCATATAAAATTATAAGGTAAAAAATTCATTAGTAAAGAATCAACTGGATAAAATGAAACAAATAACTAAACTAAAAGTCTAAATTAGGTTAGACTTTTACATGTAAACTGTGGTTCAAATTAGAGTTAATAGGATTTTATAGTCTTTTATAGTTTTCTCTAAACATGATATTCCAGTGCACTTCAAACCCAAGAACACCCTCAGACAGAGACTGGTTCACCCAAACGACAAAATGTGTATGCAGTGCAGTGCAGAGAAGAGTGTGAGGACCTCTATATCGGAGAGACCAAACAACAGCTCCACAAGCACATGGCACAACATAGGAGAGCCAGCTCTTCAGGTCAACACTCAGCAGTGCACCTACATCTCAAGGAAAAGGGACACTGTTCCGAGGACAGTAATGTACACTTTCATCTATATTAAACTGGAAAATACATCTTTAAACAGAGGAAGTGGTCTCAGGTATCACCTTCCCAGCACTGCCCCACAATGCAGCATGGTCTCTCCTCCCCAGGCAATTTCACAACCATTCCCACTTTGGATCCTGTGACCCAAACTCGCCATTTCAGGTAGGTAGACAATTCATAGGTGATAATAACTCAAACAACACGCATATTGGTCAGGGGGTTCAATGACACAAGTAACGACCCTAACTGCTTATAAGCTGACACTTAGAACTGAAGAAGATAAGAGGTGAAACGTCTTCGAGATCCAAGAAAAAGTCTAGTTGCCCTTGTTCAAGCTCTTATGATTACCATGACCTGGATGACCTATCCAGTGTGTTTGCTGCCTTTGTGAAATATCTGTGTCACTTACATCGTCGTTGTATCCCATGTGCATCCCACAGTCCAGCATTATGTTTTTGCCTCCAATGGAGACAAGGATGCAGCTGCGGCCGACATCCTGTCCAGCACCTTGGAGAGGGAACACAAAAGTTCAGAAGAACTAAGAACACACCGATTTGTCAGCTATGGCTAACAAAACTAAACAGCGAGGGTTATAAGCTTCTGAGAGCAACTACAGGGACACCAAATGCACAGTTTTTGTTTTTCAAAGATAGACAGTCACTTAAGGCAGCATTAACGTTGTCCAGTAAGCAGCCAAATACACAATGTTGACGGAACTAGCTTAGCATATGCTAGTTATCTTAAAGTACTCACCAAGCGGTGTTACTTTTATTTCAGGCATGTTTTCTCATCGGGGCAACCCGCTCCTGTAGACAGATAGATTAATGACACCAAGATATCCCAAAGTGACTGCCTCAAATAAACAGCCACTTAATCAGAATGAATGCGTATTGTCTAAAACTTGCGCATGCGGTGCTTTCACCGACAGCGAAGTAGCATTCATGGAACTTCCGGCCAGCGCATTCAAAATAAAATCCCATATCAGCGGGCGAATATAACTAAGAAGTTGTCGACCAGGACTTTTCCAGCATGAAGCACTTGAATTTTAAACTATTTAGCATACAAGTATTTCTGCAACATGTTGGATGAAAATATTATTATATAATATTGTTCTTTTTACTTCTCAATATCAAAACAATTTTATGATAGAGTATTATACAAACAAAGATGCCTGTGGCAATTCAGAAATGGTGTCATCTTGTTTGCAAAGCAGAGTAACTGTTGTTATGTACAATACGATCTGCGCCGCTTGCATCGGAGATGAAGCAGCATTCCAGCAGACCAGACAGTTGTGAAGACTCAAGTGAAGTCAAGTGGTGTCTCTATACAATACACTGCAGGAAAGTTCAACAATAATGCCATGATTTTTGCCTCTCTAATTTAACATAAACTCTGTATGTATAAAATATACCAGTTAACACAGTAGAATAATAAGATTGCACTCATCAGCATCAGTATATTTTTTTCCAAGATTGGCGCCTGTAACTCAACTGTTCTTATCCTGGCTTATCAGATGGTCCATCGCACTCGCTTTGGGACCCGAGGAGACAGATCTTTCCAAAGTCATCTTTTAAAAACCCAACTTAAGACGTTCTTTTTTCAAACAAGCATTCTAGCCCAAGGTTCCCCCAGACTGCTAAAACTGATATTTACTGAATGTTGTTGCAATGTATTTTTAAATGCCCATATTGTACTCACTGATGCCCCTCCTGTGAAGCACTTTGTGACTGCTGTCTGAGAAAGGGGCTATATAAATAAATTTGACTTACTTACTTACTTACTTCCTCAAATAGGACATCAGTGTTTCAACATTTCAAAGATTAAACATCAGTCTATCTGTTTCCAATTGCTGATTTATCCAGTTCAGGGTTGCGGGGAGGCTGGAGTGTATCAGCCTGAATCAGCCTTTATGCCAGGCATTACTTGGGCTTTCGACTGGAGCAAGCACACATCCGGGAATGTCAGGAGCGTACTTGTCTGGATGCCCCTTGAATTGTACTTGGTCCCTCGGTGATGACGTTTCAGAAGTACACGAGTACGCAAGTACAGACAAGTAAGCATATTGAGAAACGGTCCTTATGAAAAAAAAGAAAAAAAGAAACGGTCCTTTAAGGACCGTTTCTTTTTTTCTATATATAAGGACCGTCCTTATATCGTAAATCACCCTCATATCTGACGGCCGATCCCCCTATCTGCCACCAGGGGGACCCGCCGGGTTGGGCATGGTCGCCCCGCCCGGAGGCAGTAGTTCTGACCATCACACCATTGTGCTGTCACTATAACACACACACACACACACACACAATATCTTTCTATGGAGATACGGATATACATATATATATATATATATATATTACCTGATTTAGCTTTGAGAGTGTTCCAATTTAATCAACTGCCGCAGACTGCTTTCCAACTTATTTTACAACAATACGTATCAGCATTTGAGTTGACTTGATATCAGCTGTTATTAAACATTTCCAGTGCTTTTACTTTGAAGGTGTTTTATTCAATTTCCTGTAATATCTGGTCGGAGTTTGCGCAGTAGAGGATTAAAGGAGGAATGACCTGACGTTTCTCGGTGTTGAACTACAGTAATGCTCCCTTTTCCTTTTCCTTTAATTTGCAGGTAATGCGTTATTCCGTGATTGTTTTCAGGAGAACTTCCATCTGTTCCCGCTTCTAACTTGCTGGTCGCTATTAAACACATGTTCTCATTCACATGTTGTCTCTTTGCTTTCATCGACAGCACTTCCTTATAGAGAACCATGGCTGGTTCCGAGGCTTCAGAGAACCAGAGATTCTGCTTACAGGAGGTGCTCGACACGTTTAAGCTGTGTCTGTCGGAAAACAAAGAAGTCTATCTTGAACACTACGTCGCTGGTTGGCGCGGCCTCGTGAAGTAAGTGATTTAGGGTAAAATGTTCTGGCATTTGTTGCGCAAACACAGTAATCGGTAAACCTATTCAGTAAGTAAAAGTGTAATATAGTAAAGAATAAATAATGTTTCTACAGTAACTTCCAAAAGTGCGAATAAAGGTAAAACAATTCTAGTTTTGCTGCGCAGTTTATGTACATTTTTTTTTTGTCATACATGATTGTCAGATAATGCAAAAAACGTGTGTCAAGAAAATTCTCTCTTTATGAGGATCAGAGTCAATTGACAAAACATTTATTCTTGCAGCAAGGAGACAAGTGTACACAACACATCAAAAAGCTACGGAAGAGTATTAGGGCCAGGCATAAGAAAAAATAATAATATTTTGCCTGTCGAGAATAAAAGTCGAATTTTCGAGAATCATCTCATTACTTTATTTTCGTCATTTCGACTTTATTCCCGACATTTCGTCTTTATTCTCGACAGGCAAAATTTAAATATTTTTTTTCTTATGCCTGGCCCTAATACTCTTCCGTAGAAAGCTGACCCAGAGTTGAGTTTAAAAAAAAAAAAAAAAAAAAGATACTATCGCAATATATGTCTTCTACTATGAGATCACTAGCCACACAAGGTTATGAGACATTCAGTAAAGCAAAGTTTAGGCAGAAGCTAAAATAAGATGGATGGGTGGCCTTCTCCAGAACACAGTGTGCCTTGACCATGCAACATAAAAACATTCTCACACATGGTACCGTACTTGCTTTTCTCATAATATAAATTCATGATATTTTTCCAACAACGTACATTCTGAAGTAGAATCTAAAGTTCAATGTTACTGACGTTGGGTCTCTGTTTCTTCAAAATGACCACCTTTAATATCATTTGACATTGACCTTTTCAAAGCAGCTTGCTCTTCAGGTTTAATGACTAAGGCAGGGATGTCAAACTCCAGTACTTGAGGGTCGCTTGAGGTTTTATGTTTTCCCCGCTTCAACACACCTGATTCGGATTAAATGGAGCAAGATGAAATAGAGGGCTGCGGCGCTCGACCACCAGTTTTGACTAAGGTGTCCATTACAAGAGGGAGAGCATGCTGGTCTTCTCTTTCCTCTCCGAGTGGTTTAAGCAAAGCAAAGATATGTAGAATAATCTCTTGAAGCCATAGTTCTCATGGCTATTCCTTAGTGGGTAGTTCCACTCTTAAATGGCCTTAAAGGGTTTTCTTTTTTTTTGTATTTTTTTTTTTTGTACACATCTACATGTGCAGACCGAGCAGTCCCCTGCTTCCGAGCAGTAAACACCGTAACAGGCTCGGCTGTCGGCAGGTGGCAGCACGCAGTGATACGAAGGGAGAGAAAATGGCGCCAAGCGATTGTGAGGTCTGACTTTTTCCTGCAGAACGATTTTGTGATGCAAATGTATTACTCTTTTGAACGCATATTGTTTTGAGAAGCAAAACGCTTTATTTTTGTAGCCCCAGCCAACTAGGCACACTACTTTTGACAACGCCAAAACGAGGCTGGAACTGGACTCGCAGTACGCAGCAGGGGATAAGAAAATGTTCATAGATTATATTGCTAATATGGGATGTCATACAGTTTCATGTCAAGAGAGGCTTTATCAGAACAGGATATAGATGAGAAGACATGTATGTGTGTGAAAACAGCAAATATGTTGGGGATAAAAACAACTGCACAGTCAAGTAGCCACTTAATATTTACTTTACATTGTAAAATGTGATCAAAATGAGGTACCTCCATACTGAGGTCTCACCTGTTTGAACAATGTTTTTATATTTCATCTTAAACTGCTGCCAAGTGCGCTTCTCCCCCGTGGGATTGCACCTAAATGAAATAAATTAATAGGCTACCATTCAAGCAGTTTTCCCCTGTAATATTATTGTGATTGCAAAGGACTACATTTAAACTTACACATTGATCCGATCAGCAATGTTCTCCCTGGTCTCCCTCTCTTTTGCTGCTGCAGCGGTGTTGCTCTTCTTTCTAAAAATGTGTTGAAACTCCCCCTATGAGCGCATTAAGATTTGGATTGTATATTTCATTACTTTGAAGCAATCATAAATAAATATATACATTGTACCCCATAATTATGTAGACATTATTCTGTTTGACTTAAATTATGCACTAATTGAAGGTTACTTCAAGGTTTGACTCTGCGTTAGCATTAGTGCGTCAGGCTCTTGGAAGAGAGCGTGTGTTCTGAGAACGTGCAGATATCCTTGCGGAGACAGACGAATGGCTGACATCAAGATTTAGATTGCCAAGGACTGTGCTGCTGCAAATATGCAGCTTGATGGAGCCACAACTCCAGAGAGAAAGATGCTGATCAAACCCAATTCCAACACACGTCCAGGTCCTCATCACCCTTGGATTTTTGGCCACGGAAACCTTTCAGAGGGAGATTTGAGACAAATCGGATGTGTCCAGGTCCTCTGAGTCGTGCACTCCCCTTGGTCATTAAAACTTTCATCAGTTTATCACCCATGAAATTCCCATACACTACTGTCGATTAAGTACAAATTAAGAGGGACGTCCATGCCATGGCTGGACTGCCAAACATAATCGGAGCAATAGACTGCACACATGTACGCAAAGGGCCCGTTTGTGGAGCACACTAGTGTTTTTGTTAATGAATTTAGCAGACGCTTTTAACCAAAGTGACTTACAAATGAGGATATAACATTACAGCTAACAATAAGCTACGTGGAAGGAAAGCCCAATTCAGACTCTGTCAGAGGTGATAGGGGTGACAGTGTAGAGATAGAGTGCAGGCATAGAGGGAAGTACAGAAGGAAGGCCAGGTGGATGTGTCTCGATACAGCGGGGGGTAAAACTGCTCTATAGCAAAGAGAAGGCATGCCAGATTTTTCCGACATGCTGCGTTTTGCACAATATTGCCATGAACGAGGGTGTCCTACTACCTGAACCAGCCAGCAGACTACATGCCAGAAGACACCTCTCATGGATCGCCCCATCAAAGTGCCATCATGAGGCAACAACTGATTACACGGCTTTAGTTGCAGTCATTGAGCACCTGGCCATGGCGAGAGATTTTTTTTTTTAAGCCATTTTCATATCAAACCATTCTTCTATATTTCGGGGACATTACGAACTACAGGTGACATGGAATTAACAGAACTTGTAATTGGTTTCCACTTCTTTGCTTTAGCAGGTCCCATAATTTCACTACTGACACTGCTAAAAATGACATTTTCCTTTTTGGATCTCTGAAAGCAGAACTTCAATCTCAGAGCCTGTAAAGAAGTTGTTTTTGTGCCTTGATGCCATTCTCATGACTCAACACTCAACACTTCCTGGCACAGGAGAGAGGAAGCGTAGCCTTATATGGTATTATTTTGGGCTTGGAGTATGCAAATTTACCGTCCTCGTTCACGTGCACTTAAATACGCACAGGTGGCATTCATCATTTCATTTACACACTTTTTCCGAAGTTAAGAGCGTTTATTGAATCTGACGTGTTGGCATGATTGTACGAGACTTTCATACAAAAAAAAAAGTGAGAAATTTAGAATAAAAATACAAAAATGTTCTTGCATGAGGCCCAATGTACTTTGGACAGACGAGACCAAAGTGAAATGTTTGACCATAATGCACAGCAGCACGTTTAGAGAAAAACATACACAGCATATCAGCACCGACAACTCATACCAACTATCAAGCACGGTGGTGGAGGGCTGATGATTTGGGCTTGTTTTGTTGTCATTGAGTCCACCATAAACTCCTCTGTATCCTGAAGCATTCTAGAGTCAAATTAAATTAAGCAGCTGTTTCTTAATGGGTTTATATTGTGCATAATTGTGGGCAAAACAGGTTTTTATTTAATTTTCTTGTCTACTTGTCTTTTACAACTCAGGTACTGATGTTTGTAACCAATTTTTCAAAGGGAAACCTAGGCACACTGACAACAGTACAAATTCTGGATGCAACATTAGATGCAGTAATTTTTATATATATATATATATATATATATATATATATATATTTACACATAAAAAGAAAAAAAGAAAAGAATGAGATTTATCTGATCCCTTAGGCTTGACTATAGACTGAACTTTAAAGGATTAATACTGACTCCAGCTTAGCCAGCCAGAAGAACTCTGTTGCATCACCGCTTACACATTTCTCATCAGTGCCATCAGACAAGGGACTGAATACTTATTAAAGTACACATTCCTGAAAATACTTTCTCCATTGATATTGAAGTATGACTTTATTGCAGGACTTTTATTTGTGATTAAATGTTTATACACAGAATCCTTCAAAAGTATGAATACTCAAATGTCAGAGCTTTGCAGCACAGCTTTGGTTTAAGTCAAGGGAAGCCAAGATAGATTGTTAACGCTGCAAAACAACACAAAGTTCCATGTTACACAAAACAAATTTGCGATCCCCTCAAAGCAGCAACATTGAAGTCTATTAACTCTAATTCTTATACTTCAAAAAGTGATTTTAAACACTTCAAAAAGGTCAAAGTCAATAGGCAATACTGCTTTAATTTGGATTCCTGAAAACTAGTCTGCTTTAATTTGGATTCCTGAAAACTAGTCAAGCAAACTTGATTTGAATAACAGCAAACTATTTTACAAAACCCCTACGACAGGTCTGGATCACTCGTAAAATTCTGTTTGTACCTAAAAGAAAACTTAAATTACGAAAAAACTGGTGATTGCGCAAATTCTCTTAAATCACTCGTACGCACGACGTTAGAACAAGTCGTGTTCTTAAGTGGCGGTGGCCAAGGCTTTTCTTTGCGGTAGACGTATTGCATCTCTTCCTGTTACCTTGCTTGTGTACTGTGGAATTTCTTGCTCCTCTTGGACTACTGATAATCACTTTATTTCTACCCATAACTTACACAATTTTGCATAGTTAACTCTATAGCTTACCGTTCTGTTCTAACACACTCCTACAGATCTTTAATCTTTATTCTCTCTTTTTAGCGGTGTGTCTGGTTCTCTAGCTTAGCATGGCTACCAGTTCTCTCCCTCAATCTCCTGCTTTCACCTGCTCTGTTTGTCAGATGTTTAGTTACTTCTCTGCCTCCTTTAGCGATAATGGTACATGTAACAAATGTAGTCTTTTTGTAGTTTTGGAGGCGAGGTTATCTGAATTGGAAGCTCGGCTCTGCACTGTTGAAAATCAACTGATAGTGAGCCAGGTCCCTTTAGCCAGTATGGAGCCACCTAGCGTAGCTAGCTTCATTAGCCGCCCCCAAGCAGAACCCGAGCAGCCGGGATCACAGGGTGGCTGGGTGACTGTCAGGAAGAGGCATAGCTCTAAAGTCAAGCCCGTGGTTAACCATCACCCTGTCCACGCTTCAAATAGATTTTCCCCACTCAGCGACACACCCACTGAAGACAAAACCCTGGTAATTGGCAGCTCTATGGTCAGAAACATGGCATTAGAGACACCAGCGACCATCGGAGGTCACTAAAATTAATGTTGTATCGTTGTGTAATTTTGCCAAAACAATATCGGACTCCGTAGTTTTCTCTGGACCCCAGCTGCTACCCCCCCCCCCATCAATTAACACAAAAGGAGCAAATCCTCTTGTGCAAAAAAAAAAAAATGAAAACAAAAACATCAAACTATTAAATGTGGTTTGCTGAATATCAGATCTCTCCTTTCAAAGTCTCTGTTGGTGAATGAGTTGATTTGTGATCATCATATTGATATATTTTGTCTTACAGAAACCTGGCTGCAGCAGGAGGATCATGTTAGCATTAATGAGGCAACTCCCTGTGACTGTTTA
This sequence comes from Odontesthes bonariensis, assembly GCF_027942865.1. Taxonomy (NCBI): domain Eukaryota; kingdom Metazoa; phylum Chordata; class Actinopteri; order Atheriniformes; family Atherinopsidae; genus Odontesthes; species Odontesthes bonariensis. The sequence continues at coordinate 30,720,822 of NC_134515.1, read as the reverse complement.
AATGTTCACGTTCCTCGAACCACAGGCAGAGGAGGAGGAGTGGCAGCTATCTTCAGATCAGGGTTACTAATCAGTCCCAGACCCAAGATTAGTTTTAGCTCTTTTGAATCTCTGATTCTCAGTTTTTCCCACCCAAAGTGGAAATCACAGAAACCTCTTGTGTTTGTTGTTGTGTATCGTCCACCTGGCCCTTATTCTGAGTTTCTGTCTGAATTCTCAGAGTTTTTATCCCAGTTAGTGCTGAGTACAGATAAAGTCATTGTAGTGGGTGACTTTAATATTCATGTAGATGTTGAAAATGACAGCCTGAATATGAACTTTAATTCTATATTAGATTGGATTTTCTCAGTGTTCACAGACCGACTCACTGCCTTAATCACACCCTTGATCTTGTGCTGACTTATGGCATTGAGAGTGAACAGTTAATCTTCCCTCATAACCCTGTCTTATCTGACCATTTTCTGATAACCTTTGAGTTTACATTACTTGACTTTTCAGTTTCTGAGAAGAAATTTACATATAGAAGGTGTCTATCGGAGGATGTTGTAACCAGATTTAAAGAATTAATTCCATCATCCTTTTCTTTACTGCCATGTGCAGATATGACAGACCACGACTACCTAAATTTTACTCCAGCAACACTTGACTCTCTTGTTGACAGCACTATTGTTTCAATGCATACAGCACTGGACAATGTTGCCCCTCTGAAAAGGAAGATAATCAGTCAGAAGAGGTTGGCTCCTTGGTATAATTCCCAGCTGCGTGCTTTAAAGCAGACTGCAAAAAAGCTGGAGAGACAGTGGTGTTCTTCTAATGTAGAAGAGTCTCAATTAGTCTGGAAAGATAGTTTAATAACGTATAAGAAAGCCCTTCGTAAAGCTAGAACTGCTTATTATTCATCATTGATAGAAGAGAATAAGAACAATCCCAGGTTTCTTTTCAGCACTGTAGCCAGGCTGACTAAGAGTTCGAGGTCTGTTGAGCCAGGTATTCCTTTAACTCTCAGCAGTGATGATTTCATGAGCTTCTTGATCAATAAAATTGTTTCTAATAGAGAGAAGATGGATGATGGAGTCCTTCCCACTATTATCAGTGATGTATCATCAAGTACAGCAGCTTTAGAAGTATCTTTAGAACCTGATTTGTATTTAGACGGCTTCTGTCCAGTTGATCTCTCTGAACTAACAGCAATACAGTAGTCTCTTCTATCAACTTGTGTTTTAGACCCAATCCCAACCAGACTGTTCAAGGAGGTTTTCCCATTAAAGTGATACTCCGGAGTAGATTCAACCTGGGGTCATTTGAACCGTGATATCCAGCTAAGTAGCCCACCCGCAGTTTTTTCGATATTGACTGAACATCAGCTGAGTTACAGAGTTATCCCGAATAGCATCGTACAAGGGTTAATGGATCCTGGTCCGTATCTCCAAAATTACCACACTAAAATCACATGCCATGACACCAAACTTCTACAGGAGTACAAATATGGTCTGTACTCAACAAACGATGCATTTGGAAGTTTGAAAATAGTCCAGGAGTTTATTATTATCAACACAAGCCTGATAGCTTCTCTGCAGCTAAAGCTGCGTCGACGTCACTTCAGAGAGCTGGGAGCTTCAAAATAAGATGAGGGTTGGTCTACTACTGTAGACAACTAAGTATATGCTATATTCTACATGCTTTTTTTTATGAATTTTTATGTTGTAGAGTTGTGAAGTTATTTTATCAATGGAGAAATTGAGCAGCCTTGCTTTGTTGTCTACAGTAGTAGATCAACCCTCATCTTATTTTGAAGCTCCCAGCTCTCTGAAGTGACGTCGACGCAGCTTTAGCTGCAGAGAAGCTATCAGGCTTTTGTTGATAATAATTAACTCCTGGACTATTTTCAAACTCCCAAATGCATCGTTTGGTGAGTACAGACCATATTTGTACTACTGTAGAAGTTTGGTGTCATGGCATGTGATTTTAGTGTGGTAATTTTGGAGATACGGACCAGGATCCATTAACCCTTGTACGAAGCTATTCGGGATAACTCAGTAACTTGGCTGATATTCAGCCAATATCGAAAAAACTGCGGGTGGGCTACTTGGCTGGATATCACGGTTCAAATGACCCCAGGTTGAATCTACTCCGGAGTATCACTTTAATTGACACTTCCATATTGGATTTGATCAATCTGTCCTCAGACTTTTAAGGTTGCTGTAATTAAACCTTTACTTAAAAAACCTACTCTTGATTCAGAAGTGTTAGCTAATTATAGACCTATATCCAATCTCCTTTTTATGTCTAAAGTTCTTGAAAACATAGTTGCAGCTCAACTTTGTGATCATTTACACAGAAATAATCTGTTTGAAGAGATTCAGTCAGGATTCGGAGTGCATCAAAGCACAGAAACGGCACTGGTGAAAGTTACTAATGATTTCCTCTTAGCCTCTGATATCGGACTTGTGTCTGTGCTTGTCCTGTTGGATCTCAGTGCTGCATTTAATATGCTCGATCACAGTATCTTATTAAAGAGACTTGAACATGTTATTGGGATTAAAGGAACTGCATTAGGCTGGTTTAAGTGATATTTATCTGAAAGATTTCAGTTTGTTCTTGTAAATGAAGAATCTTCCTCACACCAGAGTAAGTCATGGAGTTCCTCAGGGTTCTGTGCTTGGACCAATTCTTTTCACTTTATACATGCTTCCATTAGGTAACATTATTAGACAGCATGGCATAAATTTCCATTGCTATGCTGATGATACTCAGCTGTACTTATCTATAAAACCAGATGAACCCAATAGGTTGGTCAGACTACAAGCATGTCTTAAAGACATGAAGATCTGGATGACTCAGAACTGTCTGCTTCTAAATTCAGACAAAACTGAAGTCGTTATCTTTGGACCTGAGCGCTCTAGGGAGAAATTGTCTAGCTATATAGTTACTCTAGATGGTATTTTCTTGGCTTCTCGTACTACAATGAGGATCCTTGGAGTTATATTTTTATACATATATATATATATATATATATATATATATATATATATATATATATAATTTTTTGGGGGGCTTTTTATGCCTTTAATGGATAGACAGTTGGAGAGAGACAGGAAGCAGGGGGCAGAGAGCAGAGAGAGATGGGGAAGACATGCAGCACAGGGCTGTCCGGTGTGGGACTCAAACCGGGGCCAGCTGCAGTGAGGACTGTAGCCTGCGTACATGGGGCGGCCGCTTAACCCACTACGCCACCGACCACCCCCGCCTTGGAGTTATTTTTGACCAGAATTTATCATTTGACTCGCATATAAAACAGGTTTCTAGGACTGCCTTCTTTCACCTTCGTAATATTGTTAAAATCAGGAACATCTTGTCTCAGAGTGATGCAGAAAAACTAGTCCATGCATTTGTTACTTCAAGATTGGACTACTGTAATTCTTTATTATTGGGCTGTCCCACATATTCTCTGAAAAGCCTTCAGTTGATCCAAAATGCTGCAGCCAGAGTTCTGATGAGAACTAACAGGAGAGATCATATTTCTCCAGTTTTAGCTTCTCTTCATTGGCTCCCTGTTAAATACAGAATAGAATTTAAGATTCTTCTCCTCACATATAAAGCTCTTAATGACCGAGCTCCATCATATCTTAAAGATCTCATAAGATATTTTCCTAACAGAGCACTTCGTTCCCAAACTGCAGGTTTACTTGAGGTTCCCAGAGTTTCTAAAAGTAGAATGGGAGGCAGAGCCTTCAGTTATCAGGCCCCTCTCTTGTGGAATAAGCTGCCAGTAAATGTCCGGGAAGCAGACACCCTTTCCACTTTTAAGATCAGGCTTAAAACTTTCCTTTTTTTATAAAGCTTATAGTTAGGGATGGCTCAGGTGGTCCTGAAACATCCCATAGTTAAGCTGCTATAGGCCCAGACTGCTGGGGGGCCTCATCTGTCACACCTTTCCTCACTTTACTCTCTTTATGTATATGTGACATTATTGTGGTCATTAACTCGTGTTTCCCTGTCCCAACAGATATCCTTTGAATGGTGTTACAGTGCCGCCCCCGCCCCCCTCCCCCCCTTTCTGTCTTCTCAAACGCCTAGCTGGTCGAGGCGGATGGGCACCCTTCCTGAGTTTGGTTCTGCCAGAGGTTTCTTCCTGTTAAAAGGGAGTCGTTCCTTTCCACAGTCGCATCAGGGCGGGAGATTGGACTGAAGACAAGTTTCGGTGCAATCTGTTGGTTTCCTTAGCTAGGAAATTGTTTTTGAATTGGCTCTATATTAATGAATTGGATTATTTTGAAAATAATTATAATAATTATATAATTATTACAATGAATTGAATTCCAATTGGCTTGAATTGGACTATACTATTTAAGTGCCTTGAGATGACATTTGTTGTATTTGGCGCTACATAAATAAAAATGAATTTAACAAATCTGTTCGCACGAACGGTTGTTGCATGAGGCCCAATGTCCCCGAAGTCTTGTGGTTTGTTCGATACAAATGTGCAAAAAAAATGTCATCCGACCCTGACAGTGTTGCTTGCACGGAGATTTCGGACTGACAACATAGCCACGGGGGCATCAATTTATATTGTGTTTTAAACGCTATTTTTATACCTCTTCTACAGCTCCAAACAACATAACACTTACGTGGTAGTGAGTAGAGGGTCCCTAAAGCCAAACCGAAGTGTCCCGAGGTCTTCATGTGGTCGGATATAGAGTCCAGAATGAATTTAATCAAGCCAGTACCTTTCCGGAAATGTGTCTGCTGCAGCTGCCGCTACAGACCGTGGTGAAGTTGGTTTGATATTGGTTTGAAAAAATAGACACCTTATTTCCTTATTGTGAATATCTGTCGAATATCCAATATCAAACCAACTACCAACGACATTTTTTTGCGTCTTTGCTATGGCTAAATCATGGGTAGATTGGGCAATACAGCTGGATGTTGTAAACGACCGAAATGGTCCTTTAATGGTGAGGTTGTGTTTGCCTCATTTTAAGGTAAGGACCAGATGATCTTTTAAAATATAATTTCTTTACACATAAAAGTTTAGATTGGGGGGAAAAAAAAATGAAGTGTACTTTTTTTTTTTTTACGTTATTGTAATTGGTATTAAATAGAAAATACTGAAAGGTACACACCTCTGGGGAATGTTTAGAATTCCTCATTGTGAATTGAAATGATAATGTTTCGGCATGTAGAGCTCTACTCTTCTGAAGAAAACACACTGTGCTGTAACAGCAGAACAAACATCATAGAGGAACTGACACAGTGTGTGTATTTATCCACCAGGTTTCTGAACAGCTTGGGGAGTGTCTTTGGCTTTATTTCTAAGGATGCTGTCAACAAGATCCAGATCCTGGTGAGCTACCTGGGTGGAGAGAACGGCTCTCAGTATGTCACTGTGCAGGCCATGGTCAAATACGAGCTGGAGAACGAACTGGTGGACCTGACCAAGAGAGGCAGCCATCCAGAGTCAGGCTGCCGCACTTTGCTGCGGCTCCACCGTGCACTGAGGTGGCTGGAGCTCTTCCTGGAGCGCCTCCGCACCAGCACGGAGGACGGCAAGACACCTGTCATGTGCGCCGAGGCGTACAACGAGTCACTGGCCCAGCACCACCCTTGGCTCATCCGTAAGGCTGCGGGCATGGCGTTCTGTGTGCTCCCGGGGCGCCTTGCTTTCTTTGAAGTGATGAATGTGGGCCCCCCCGAGCAGGTTGTGATCATGCTGGGAGAGGCCCTGCCTCTTATCTCTGAGGTGTACCAGATCACAGAAGAACTTTACAGAAAACATAACCTGCTTGACTTGCCATAGAGAGGAACCGGTGCTATTATCAGCTCCTGTACATAATGAAATATCTGTAACAGGTTCCAGCTGGAGGGCAGTGAACCCTGCTGCTGCTCCTCTTTGATGACGCTGACATCTGTGTTATCTCTAAAACGGATTTTTAAGGACACACATCGGAAGCACCTGCATTCCAGCTTTCAATATAATGCTGCATGTTTACCTTTGTGTCAATGTAATGCACCTTTAAATGTTCTTTAAATCCAGCGTCTCTGTGTGGATTTAGTGGTTTTTAACTTGAATAGATGGAATGACACTGGGGGCACAGAAGTCTTTGCTCATGGTTCAAAGTTGTTGATTTCATAATTTAATAGATAAAAGGCCAAGCTCAAGTTTTTCTTTTAGAGCTACAACGTCTACAACAAGACATTGTAGCCGAACCATTATTTGACCAATCATCATTAAGTGTTTTAAAAATTTGTCATGGAAGTTCGTTTAAAAAAGATCATGTTTATGTTGCTTTTACACGGTTGTAGGTGATTTTGATCAATATCATTTGGATTTATTACATCTTATAACTTCAGTTTTGATGGACTTATAGTTATAGTTAAGACACATTATTATCATCAACATTATTAGTAGTAGTAGTAATCAACATTGCTCCATGATACTGTCATCGTAGCACACACTGATGTAGGTTTCTCATGCAGTGGGGATTTTTGTTTGGTTTTAAATAAAAACAAAAATAAATCAAATCTGTCACTGCTGTATGTGATCTCGGTCTATTTTTTTCTGTCACTTAGTACATGTCACGCCCATGGACTCTTGTTTTTAGTTTTATGTTTTAGGTCACGTTTTTGTGTTTCGGTTCATGTCTTAGTTTTCCCTGCACTCTGTTAATTAGTTCATTCACTGCACCTTGTCCCCAATAACTCTCACTCCCTATTTAGTTCTCAGTCCTTTTGTGTTCCTTTTGTGAGATTCTTACCCAAGTTGCCTTACCCTACCTGGCCTGCCTGCCTGCCTGCCTTGCATCCCATGTTCCACGTCTTTGCTAAGTTAAGAATTTATTTATTCTTGCCATGCCAAGTCCTTTTGTTTCCACAGTAGTTTTTTTTTTTATCCGGCTCAGCCGCGCTTTCTGTTGTTACTTTGTTTTTGTATAATAAAACCCAGTTTTTGCTTTTGAAGTCTGCATCCGTGTCCTACCTTCCCCACCTTCCCCCTCAACCCACTATCCTGACAGTACATTTCTTTCCACTTGGCTTGGAATTTTTTTCTGTTTTTTTTTTTTTTTTAAATGTCAGAAATATGTTTGAGTAAAACATTTTGTTCAGTAACTAGCCGTTGTCCAAAGTACAGCAGAGGAGTGAGTTAGTTAACACGTATATTAAGTACTAAGATTAATCACATCAACCTCTTTTGTCTGTAGTATATTTTCTTATATAGTATATTCTGAGAGGTTTTATACTTCCCAGTGTATATTTTCTTCTTCCTCTGTTTTTTTTTTTCTTCAATAAAACTTTGTATTTGTAGCTGACGTCTTCTGCTAATTTTTTTTCTTTCGCAATGTTCTTTTTCTACTTAGCTTGCTGACAGTTGCTTTGGATAATAAGATTATTTATACAATTTTTTTTTTTTTTTTTTCCGCTAAAAATTAAAAACATAATCATTAGTTTTGGTATTTACACCCATACACTAGAGTGGTGTAAAAATGAACTGGTAAAGACCTGGATGACTCAGAACTGTCTGCTTCTAAATTCAGACAAAACTGAAGTCGTTATCTTTGGACCTGAGCGCTCTAGGGAGAAATTGTCTAGCTATATAGTTATTCTAGATGGTATTTTCTTGGCTTCTCGTACTACAGTGAGGATCCTTGGAGTTATATTTTATAGATATATATATATATATATATACATGTAATTTTTTGGGGGGCTTTTATATATATATATATATATATATATATATATATATATATATATATATATATATATATTAGTTAAAGCAATACTATGTAACATTTCTACCTTTAAAATAACAGTTTCAAAAAAATTGTGTGGCTAGAATGAGTTTTAATATTGCGATTGGCCTGTCTCCTATGCCCTTTGGGGGTCAGAGTTGGAATAACTGCGCTATGTAACTTTGCTGGACCGGCCCGGGAGCTGAGCGGAAGTACTTCGACTTGCTTTCTGGCACGCCTACTGCAAAAACAAATAGACCCCTCTCACGCTCCCAGGTATAAGGCTAAGCTAGCGCAACATTGTCAGTACGATCATCATGGCAGAGGCACCGAAGAAACAGAAGAAGACGTTGACTGATGAAGCAAGGAAGAGAAAGAGATTTACGACAGTGTCTTAACCGTAAATTACCTCCAAGCCTGTAGGGGGAGCTCCATAATGGGCTTTTTGAGAAGTTACATAATATTGCTTCAATGAAATAACAGCATTTAATTTTTTTTTTTTTTACATTTTTAAGCATTATCTATCAGAAGTATACTCTTAGAAATCGTTAGTTTTACATTTGGTTAGCATGAAATGTCGATGTTGATGTTAAAAAGGTAATGGATTTAGGAACCTAACTGAAAGCTTGGTAACAGAGGCCAATGTAGTCCATTAATTTTTTATTGTCAGGTGACATGATGTAAAGTTGTTTTGATTGTTAGGTTTTAAAACATTACCAAAATACTATGTAGGCCTATAGTAATAATACATTTGTGGTATTTCTGATGTATTTTCTCCGGTAAATTGATTAAATTACAACATTTTTGGCATAGTGAGGCATTAGCTGACTGGTCTTTAATTAAGTAAGTTTTTTTCAGCATGACTTTGCAGCTGTGTTAATGAATTTATGAATTTCTCTGTTGTAAGGGAGATCAGCAGATGTGGTGGTCGCTGCTGTCATGCTGCCATGGATCAACCCTCATTCGGACTACAGCACATTTCAACAATGTCCAAACCCTTAAATTTGATCAAATACAGTTCATTGTTGTAGATTAATCTACCCAACAGTATAAATAGCAGTAAAATAACTTCTTTATTAAGGCCTGTTTTACATTTTCATGATGACATTTTTATAATAAAATGTTTGGTTTAAATCTGTTTTTTTTTTGCACAACTGACACATTTATTTTGTCATTAATATGGTTTTAACCAGAAAAAAGTTATTAAATTCATATTTTAATCCATCCATCTATCCATTATACCCGCTGAATCCGTCGGTCGGGTCGCGGGGGGGCCGGAGCCTATCCCAGCGGTCATCGGGTGAGAGGCGGGGTGCACCCTGGACAGGCTGCCAGTCCATCACAGGGCCATATTTTAATCAATTAGTTAATATTTTACTATAGTTTTCTGGCTTGAAGCACAATAAACAGGGTTACAGATGTATTCAGTTCACATGAGATATATTCGAAAAATGATGTCTACTACAGAAAAGAAGAATTGATCCCGGCTCATCAGTCAAAGCATCTACAGCCACATATTTTCCTCCAAGTCATTTAAAGCTTCTTTAAAATAATTTATTCAGCTCAGCTTTGCCACTCAGCTCATTTTACATCTGACACCAGAGAGAACAGACAGACTGAATGACATCTTCTACAGATTGGGTGTTTGGGACAGGAGTAAATCCTGGGAACAGACAGTAACATCAGGCTCTGTTGAAGGATGTAGATCTGAAGGTAAGCTGGACCACTGGCATGATTCAGTATAAAGGAGGACAAGGTAGCTGGCCCCTGCTAGCATGCAGAGGTACCCTCTACGATTTAAAATGGTGATAAATGTGTCTGCCGCTCCAAAAAAGAAAAACGTTGATAAAATGCATTGTCGGTGAAGTGATCAATGCACGTTATGGGTCAATATTTACTGAAAATTGCGTCGTAAATGTTAAAGTTATCTTTTTTGTGCTCCGTTCCGCTAAAAACCCGTTCAAACTGACTGACAGCGCTGTGAAGTTTGGAACTACGGAGGCTTACAGTGTTGCCAAAAAAAAATCACAAGAAGTCGCTATTGGCTCTCTGAAAAGTCGCTAGAAGTCGCTAGATTGCGTCATGACGTCATAAGTGACGTAACCACGCCCATATTATATATTTTCGCTCCTACCCGAGCCGAAATCAGCCGGCCTGAAGCTGATTTCAGCTCTAAACTCTGTAAACTTTAGCAACATTTGAAACTTTTCAGGCCAGAAAGTTGTCGTTTAGATCCCCAATGTGTTAAAAACCTGCCAAAATACCGGCTATTTACAATTTTGTTCCGACGAATTCGGCGCTACTAAAGCTAGCCGCAGTGGGCAACGCACTTCCGGTTATTTTGACAAAATAAAATACCCGTTGCCTTTTATCATAGGGAAAGCCATTACGATAAAAAGGTGCTTTTGTTTTGAAAACAGGAAGTGAACCTACCCTCGTTGTAGCTAGCTTGAAACTGCCGTTTTGACAGGAAATGACGGTATGCCGGGTTGCTGCCGTCCTGCAGTGCTTCTGTCTCGGCTTGTATGGTGTCGCGGGGCAACTGATTTGTCACTCACAAAACAAGTTAAATTGTCGCTAGATTCAGCCAGATTGAGCCCGAAAGTCGCTAAGTCGCTAGATTATTTTTTTTGTCGCCAGAGATGGCCAAAAGTCGCTAAATCTAGCGACAAAGTCGCTAAATTGGCAACACTGGAGGCTTACATGAACCACGTGACAGCCCTAGCGGCGAGATCGAAACGTGTCGCAACTCTGTATTACTCTATAGCTCTGCCATAGACATAGGCTGTGTTCGAAACCGCCTACTTCTCCTACTACTTCCACTACTCCTACTAACTTGAACTTTTTTTAAGTTTCCGGATGCATACTAGATTCACCGAAATGTTGGGTATGCATCATGAGGTTACTACTCACACAGCCATTATAACGAACAGCCTTGCCACTCTCTATTAAGCCCCATTGTACCGGCTTTTTGGCTGCAGTTCCACCAGAATTCCACTGGTCTCCACCGCGTCGTGGACCAGAATGAATGGGGCCTAATGGAGCTAGATGCTAAGTCTCCTCAAGAGCGCTCAGATTTGAATGTAGTTTCTGAGAGCTCAACATGGGTTTCAAGTCAAAAATCTACTGAACGAGTACATATATCCCTTTGATTTCTTACAGGTTGGCTTCTTGTTGTCCACCACGCGCTAGCATTGTGCTAATGACAGCGCTCGACCAGAATTACGACCAGAGGCACCGCTTGACGGCTGGCTCCATACCAAGCGACAACAGAATTAAGATGGACTTTTTCCGCTTATGTTACCACAGCCTAAGAATCTGTGATGTTACCACACATTCTCTCTTACTACAGCTCTTCCTTGAAAACGCTGCTGCCTTTGAGACCAACAACAAGCAGGATTGTTGCCGTAAAGCGGCATCTCCGGTCGTAAGCTATGTATGACGTCATACTTCAAATCCTTTTTATAAGCAAATGAGTGGCTCTAAAAATCTACTCAGCCAATGGTATTTTCTAAACATCCTCTTTCGAAAACAACATTCGAATTACTAGAGAAAAAATTATATCTTGAGATAAGGGCACGAAAGGGCGTATAGCTCCATAGGACTCCATTCATTCTGGTCTCCAAAATTGAGCGCCCCACGTGGAAAAAGGGTGGAACTGCAACCAAAATCGCCTCGTTGGAAACCGGAAATGCACCGTGAGTGGCGTATCTGTACTATTATAGCCTACTCATACTCAAACTACCCAGGATGCAACGTAACGTGACGTCACCGATCGTCATTTCCTGTCAAAACGGCAGTTTCAAGCTAGCTACAACCAGGGTAGGTTCACTTCCTGTTTTCAAAACAAAAGCACCAATTGTATTGTAATGGCTTTCCCTATGATAAAAGGCAACGGGTATTTTATTTTGTGAAAATAACCGGAAGTGCGTTACTCACTGCGGCTAGCTTTAGTAGAACCGAATTCGTGGGAACAAAATTGTAAATAGTTGGAATTTTGTCAGATTTTCAACACGTTGGGGGTCTAAACGACTATTTTCTCGCCTGAAAATGTTTCAAATGTTGCTAAAGTTATATATTTACAGAGTTTATAGCTTAAGCGAAATCAGCTTCAGGCCGGCTGATTTCGGCTCGGCAGGAGCGAAGTGCACTGTGTGTAAAAGCTCTGCATATGGTCTGATCGAATGAGTATGCCGTTTGCAAGTATGTAGTATTTAGTAGGCGGTTTCGAACACAGCCATAACGCCTCACAGATTGCCTATTGGAGCTGACGTATCAGCGCGGCCGCCATCTTGGATGGGTCTCCAATGCCCCCACATTGCATTTATTTTGACTGAGGACGGTATATGTCCCCAACTTCAATAATCATAACTCCCTGAATTTTTTACCAGATTTTCATACGGTTTGGTTTGTTACAAACGGCAGAGATTTAGTTATGATACAGGACATTGTCACACATTAAAAATACGTGCTTTCGGTCGGTGGCGTGGTGGGTTGAGCGGCCGCCCCGTGTGCAGTGGCTGCGGTCCTCGCTGCAGCTGGCCCCGGTTCGACTCCCGCACGGAGTGGCCCTGTGCTGCGTGTCTATCCCCTCTCTCTGCTTCCTGTCTCTCTCCAACTGTCCACTCATTAGAGGCATAAAAAGCCCCCCAAAAATACTTAAAAAAAAATAAATACATGCTTTCATTCTGAAAGACTTTGTATCATGCTCTTTAACAAAGACATATGGTTGGCCATAGCATATTGATAAATGTATAAATGAATTTTATAGTTTAATAAAGACAGTTTGATTGTTCATTTGAATTTATTTCTCTCTCTCTCATACACACACTACCCTTCTGTAAGACATATACATACAAGCTCCCATAGGATTCAAGGATTTTTTTTATTTGTCATTGTATTCCTACAACAACATTTTGTTGGCACTCGAGAAAAACAGAAAAAACAACAACAATGAATAAAATAAAGTGTTGTGAATAAAAATAAATAAATAAATAAAGTGTTGAGGTGTAAAAACAGTTATAAATATATCAGAAAACATATACACAGTTCTAAAAATGGTGGAATTATAAATATGGTGGAAGTAAACAGCCTATAGTAGGCTATATGTAATATAATATTGCACATTTATACTGTACCAGCCTAGAAAAATAAGCGTTATAATTCCAGGTCATTCCTTTATAGTAATCACGCAGGACACCGGTGTATCTTTCAGCAGTCCGTTTACTATATAACCTGTAGCGCACGTGATACACACACATCACATCCCACAAGCCAGGCATGCTGGGACCTGTAGTCCTACTACTACTCCAATTCCAGCATCTTACACTACCCTGTTAGGCTTGCAACTGGGGCTGGGGAGCTAAAACCCTTGAAAAATAACATTTTTGCTCAGCTTCTTGCGTCTGCTGGCACTCTGTAACTCCAGGGTAGTTAATTTTGCGATGTTTTGCAGCCTTACTTTGTGAAATACAGACACCACAAATGATACAAGCATCATATCTAAGCCTGACAATCTCACCTGTCCTGTCAAAATCATCAGGCTTGAAGTGCTCACTACAGAGCTTTGACAACTCAGTCGCAACAAAACCCTCCCGTCTTACAGCAACTTCTCATTGCCTCCTCAAGCCTGTATCACTGGGAAACCTTCAAAATATGAAGAAGAGAAAAAAAAACAGCAACATACAATGAGAGAGAGAGAGTACCAGTTCCCACTGTAATAACGTACGTAAGTGACGTTAGTTACGATGACATAATATTATACATGGTAAAGTAACCTAAATTTATGTTTAATCTTACTTGTGAAAGGTAATCCCACGCGATTTGGTATCAATACTGCACCGGTTATTGCAACCGTAAACTGCACAAAATACAAGCATAATTGCTCGCTCTCAGTCGACTCCAATCGATTCTGGTGTTGGCCGAGATTGAGGAAACTCACCCAATGTGGCGACCAATTTTATCGTAATCGCTTTCCCTATAATAAAAGGCAACGGGTATTTTATTTTGTGAAAATAACCGGAAGTGCGTTGCTCAGTACGGCTAGCTTTTGTAGCGCCCAATTTGTCGGAACAAAATTGTAAATAGCCGGTATTTTGTCAGATTTTCAACACGTTGGGGATCTAAACGACTACTTTCTTGCCTGAAAATTTTTCAAATGTTGCTAAAGTTTACAGAGTTTAGAGCTTAAGCGAAATCAGCTTCAGGCCGGCTGATTTCGGCCCGGGCAGGAGCGAAATGCATTGTGGGTAAACGCTCTGCATACTGTCTGATCGATGAGTATGCAGTATGCAGTATGGAAGTATGTAGTATGCGGTTTCAAACACAGCCCATGTCTATGCCTACACCGGCGTCCGCCACCAGGTGGTCCGTCCCTCCAATTGTCATGGCAACTCAACAGACATCCGAAAAGAAGGCAGTTCGTGCCTCAACTGGATGCGCTAACGGTACAATGACGGTTTAATTCGTATATTTATCATAGTATGCATGTCTACAGTCAAGCAACATAGTTATGAATTTCTTAACTCTTTTTTGGAGGTCTGAAGCCAAGAAATAAGTGCGAAAGTCAGGCTTGAACAAAATGATGACCAAGCTTGACCTGTCTGATGGTGCAGTGACTCATCCCTGCAGCTCCGAAGAGGACAGGAGGGCTGAGCTAATGGACACGAGCTTAAATAATGTGTGGCGCTGGTATATTTTACCTGCTGTTTCCCAGTGCAGAATGATGGATGTGTGGAGTTCACAGGTTGCTGTTCTATTGCGCTGCTGTGGGAGTGGGGTGGGGGTGTCATTGACTTTTTAATGCATATTACAGGAAATTTTATTTAAGCTTTCAAAAATGAAAACTAGAGCATCTTCATTTATTTGGACATTTAGGACTCCGAGAGCTCCAAAAGTAATGTGATTTTTTTTGTTTTTGAAAGGCGAATAAAAGTTCACCCTCAAACTACTGAGAGAAGTCTTGTAACATATACCTGGAAGCAATCTTTAATCATAAACCCATCAAACCAGTTTAATCAGAATTCACGCTTCATGCCTTTGTGTAACCAAAAGCAACATGAATCCAACTTTTTCAATTTGCGTTCAATCAAAGAAGCTCAAATAGCAAAACAAGCCTTTGCATCTGCTACCAGTTGCTGATTTAAATGTTTAATGGTGGCATCAGAGCTGCATTTGAATACCAATCAGGTGGTCACTTTTAGAAAAAGTGTGGTTTCTTGGTTGTCATTTTGCCGTTTTTATATACCTGATGCAGCCCCTCACAAAGAAAGCAAAGTGTAGGATTTAACACGAACCTACTGTCCTACTTTCAGTGTTGCATCCCTCTGTTTAAAGACAACTGTGCCATGTAGTGTCATCATATGGTAAAGGTGAAGTCATTGCCCCAAGTAGAAGCCATATGCAGTTCAAGCAGAGCAAATTACCCCACACCATGTCCTCAGCTGTTTTATGAAGGCTGGAGGAAAATATTATATGCAGTTTTATGCATTTCACAAGAAAGACTGAGTACCCTGGCATATTTATTAAAACATTCACAAGGTAAAGTGCAACACAACACATTGTGCTCAACACAGGCTGGAACAAGTGACCTGTTTGTATACACTCCTTTTTATTTTCTACAGCACCCAACAAGCTGAAGTTGCTTTATATAAAAAAAAACAAAAAAAAAAAAAACAAAAAAAAACTGCATTTCCTACTTAAATATTCTGAGAGGTTTTATACTTCCCAGTGTTTTTGCTTTTTTTTTTGGTTTGCTTCCTGATTGAAAAACAAATTAACTTGTAAGGTTAGTTAACTCCCACTAAGTTCAAACAGGCATTTTGAACCTTATATTGCTTAAAAAAAAAAAAAAAATCACTCAAGGATCTTTAATCAAAACTCAACCCTTATTAAGTCATGCAAACTTCGTAGATGAGACACATTCTTATATCACACCAATATTATATCAAACAACACGGCAAACCTTCAACATGCATATTTAACAGTTTTACCAGCTAGTGGTTAGTTTATAGTCTCCGCGAGATGTAACTTAAAGCTTTAAAGTGACCTTTGCAGTCAAACTTGGACACATCAAATGAAATCCAAGTTAAACTGGCACAAATTACTGCTAGAAAAGGAACTTTTGCATAATAAACATTGCGTGCATCTTTAAACCAAAAAAAAAAAAAAGGTAAACAATACACCCCTGAAAGAACTCATTTGAGGCAACACGTCTGACCGCGTCATCGTCGCGGGTGGGACACGCAGAGAAGAATTCAGCTCATCAGTTTTTCCATTTCTTCAAGATTGCTTGTGTCAAGTTTAGTGATTTTCCTGTCTGTGGGAGCAAATAAAAACATATCAGGATCTGAGCTGACAGAGTGTTTTAACACGATCAAACAGATAGTAAACAGACATACTGAAGTGCATCTCGATTTGGCTGATAATATCCAAGCTTTTTCTGCTGTCCACCATATTCACTGCAAATCCTCGTCTGCCAAAGCGTCCTGTGCGGCCAATCCGATGCAGGTATGTCTCATTGTCAGCATTCCCGTCCATGGCAACAGGGAGGTCAAAGTTAACCACCAGGGATACCTGCTCCACATCGATACCTGCAATCCGCAGGAGCACAAATAAACTCTTGGGCTTCTCATATCTCCTCCGAACGCCAACACGTTTTCATGTTTGGTCTTCTTACCTCTGGAACACACATTTGTGGTCACCAGCACCTTCTCCTTGCCGTTCCTGAAGCGTTCGATGATAGCTGCTCTCTGTTCCACTGTCATTTCTCCGCTCAGTAGTGCCACCTGGTGGCCTTCTTTGATCAGGTGGGCTGCCAGCCATGAAGCCATTTTACGAGTCTAACAAAACAAAAACAAAAACAAAAAAAAAAGTTTCATCTAAAGGAATAGCTCTCAATTCATCCCAACATTCACTTAGGTCAAATCCATGAGGAAAAAAATAAAATGGTCCGTTGTGGTACTAATGGTACAGGGGAAGGCTTGCAACTATCTTAACTTAAACAATGGCTTAAGACCAACCATCTGGGTTTAATGTAGCATTGTGTTATAATTCTATAAAAAATAAATAAATAACAACTGTACTTTAAGTACATCAATCAGTGAAAAGGTAAGGACAAACTGTCATTGTCTGTTCGATATAAAAGTTATTTAAGGGGTGGGGAGGGTAGAAAAAAAAACAAACAAAAAATGTAATGGGAACATAAAAAAAATGAACGAAAAGGGAAAAGATAAAAGTGAAAAGAACTGCTTCAATTAATAAAATTTAATTACAAAAAAATTGATGCAGCTGAAAATCCGTTTTTTCACACTTTTTACAACATCTATCCTGTAACTTATCTTTTTATTTTAGTTTTATTGCCATACAATTTCCTTCATAAAGCCATATATATATATATACACACACACACACACACACACACACACACACACACACACACACACACACACACACACACACACACACACACACACACACACACACACACACACACACACACACACACACACACACACACACACACTTCTGATGATGGCAGTTTCAGTAACTGAAATAATTCTAAATTCTTGCCATAACTTGTTTGAGACTTCCCATTTTACCTATAGTACAACGTTACAGGAAATCATCTCAAAAGAGATGCAAGGGACTAACTTCTGTAATAAGAAGCTGGGAAAATGAGGAAAATAAACATTTTTCTTGATGGTCTATCATTTAGCCTAACGCTCATTGTGGGGGCAGCCATCGTTATGGAAGTCACACAGCCACTATCACACAAACGCCAAAGATTTAAGTCGAAACACTGCCTGCGGTTTCCGGTTCACACATGCAGCATTGAGCACAAGACGATTTGCATTAAGAGGCACATTCTCACAACTGGAAAAACTGCAGAGTGGTGACTGGGTGGGGGCCCAGGAGGCAGGACGTGATGGAGAAAGAGGAATACGGAAAGACGTATTTTGTCTACAGCATGTTCAGGATGGCGAATGAAGCTCCCTACTTATCTTCTACTGATTTGAGTTCTTAATTCCAAAGTGCCACTCTCAAACTTATACTTGGTTCTTCCCTTTTAGGCTACTATGGTAACATGACGACAAAAACATAGTTATGAAAACTATGCTGCATTTCTGCCAGCAGAGGGACCTAAATAATACACACTGGCCCTCATTTATCAAACTTGCGTAAGACGAAAAACGTGCGTAGGTCGTGTGTACGTTCTTTTCTGCGCAAAGGTTGGCATTTATCAAATCCATCGTGAGCGCAGGAAAGATGAAATCGCCACGACAGGTCTGAGGCCGTGTACGCACTTTTCCATTTTGACTTGCGGTGACTGCAATAGCATACATAAACAGCAGCGTCACTAGTGCGTGCCTTATGAGTCGCAACAAATCCCTTGGTTAAAATTACAGACTTATCACTTCAAAGAAGGCCCATGTTTTATTTGACTTCAACATAAATATAAACATAAACGCAAATTAAATAAATTAAACAAGTACAACTCCGTAATTGGAAGAGTGATGGCTCATTATTCAACCGCGCACCCTCACACCGAACAGGAGAGGCGCTTTAACACTGCGCACTGTGGAGAGGTTAGGGCACCTAAAGGGCAGGTGGATCTGTCTCTCGGCTGCGGGGGAACCCTTCTATATACGCCCGAAAAGGTATGCAATATTATTATTGCATGCGGGGTTCTCCATACATTGCCCAAAAAAATGGAGTGCCATTTCCAGATGTACATCCAGAGGACCCCGTACCCAGAGATCCCACCAGCCTGCACATTCTGTTATTCAAGGAAAAAAGACGTAGCTCCGATCAGGCCAGCCACCCTCTCCTCCAAGGCACTCAAATCCAAACCTGGATCAGAGCCCCCCCCCCCCCCCCCCCGTTTGTGACATGCTGCGTCCGAGAGCTGCGACCTTTTTTGTGGCCAATTTCATATCGGACCACTTCTTCCTGATCTTATTGGAGAAAAAGTAAAACATCGTTCAATTTTAGATTTCATTTAATCTGGAGTTTATCACATTTTATTGACCATCACAGTAGGGGAAAATACATAACTCGTCCGGTCTGCGATTTACATCGCCAACGCTGTTGACAGCCGTCCCAGCTGTCAACAGCGTTGAGAGCGTTTCTTTGCCGTCTTTTGTCTATCCATGTCGCAAATCTAGAGGTGCGGCCCTTTTATAGAAGGCGTGGTTAGGATCATTACGATGGATTTCACCCGCCAGATTTATCAACAGCCGCTCTGTTTTACGATGGGATTGGTGTGGTACGCATGTTTTGTAAATCTCACTTGAGCTTCTGCGTACGACGAGTTCTCCGCTCATATCTACGATGCTTTCTACGACGGCTTGATAAATGAGGGCCACTGTATTTTTATGTCACTAATTGTTGAATTAACTGCCTTACTAGACATATGGTGAAAGATAATTGTAATTTTTTTTTAAATCAGAAAGTTTGTACAAGGTAGAGTCAAATCTGTAGACTTACGTGGCAGAAAATCATGGCCTGTGCGATAGTAAGGCTGCCATACAGATTGCAGACAGCTGTAAACTTGTCCTCCTTTTCCTTGCAGAGCACGTAGAACTGTTTGATCGTGTCGAGCGTCTCCTCTTCGCGCTTCAGCTTAATGATATTGGGGTCAGGGACCACTTGCTCTGCAAACCTCCACACAGAGTCCTCAAAGGTGGCAGAGAAAAGCAGCATCTGGCAGTCTTTGGTCAGCTGTCTAAAAGTGTGTGACATCACTTAATATGATCTGACACGACTTAGACCGTTATTGTCATCATCATCATCATCCACAGATTTCTCTGAAAAGGGCCCACCTGTGGATTCGAATGCTCTGGTCCCGATGGCCCTGAGTGGCGATCATCACGTCAGCCTCGTCCAGCACAAACAGAGTAATCTTCTTGGGGTCGATGTGCTTGTACTTGGTGCACCAGTCGAGGACTGTGCCTGGTGTTCCAATGACAATCTGCTCTTGCAACTTGATGCCTCGTTCCACTGAACACACAGTTAGTCATGCAGTAATACAGGCCACACCGGCTGACTGAAAACAACAATGTCCATCAGAGGCAGTTACAAACTCTTACTTCTGTTCCCACGAACGGCGTAGGCCAGTTTCACATCCGGACAGAATTTCCCCATCTGCTCGATTACTTGACCAATCTGCAGCGCAAGTTCGTATGTCGGTGCGACGCAAAGGCACTGAAAGATGCAAGGAGGACATTTTAGGGTCTGATTTGAGGAGATTAAATAACCTGTGAGGCTCTGAAGATATTCTGCTCACCTGAATCCACTTATTGGCAGGCTCAACGTGGCTGAGCATGGCCAGAGAGAAAGCAGCAGTTTTACCCGTGCCAGACTGTGACTGTGCAATCAGATTCTGAGGTCTGAGAGCAGAGGGAGTTCACACATAAAGTGAAGGTTATAGGGGATGTTTGCACCTTACACTTGTTTCACGCTTCTATTATGTATCTGTCAGAAGTTTTTGGCCTTCAAACAGAAGAAGAAGAGCAGTCAATTTCAGAACCCGAATGATCGTTTACTGAATTGTTCAAGGAATTTTCCCAGAACGATGTGCAACATTTCTTATTCCATAAACTGAGAATGTGCTGCTTCTCTGGGTTTTAAATAACAGCAAGCTGATTTTTTACTGGTTCTAAGTCAACTGCTTCAGGACTGATTTATCTTACATTACACAGTCTTACCTCTGTTGCCAGGGCAATGACACAAAGCAATACTTTCAATATTAGCGCATTTGATTCATGTCACACTCTGTTGTTTATCTTCTCACTTTAGTAGCTCAAACATGCAGATATTTTGTGTTATTTGCGCACGTTTCCCTGATGAAGGCTTTTGATGCTTAATATCGTTCAATTAGCCTGTTACACTTATCAGGTTACTCCTTTGGCTCGACTTCATAAGTGTCAAGGTGAACTCACGGCTGTGCCATCATCATAGGCAGAGCATTTTCCTGGATTCTGGATGGTCTGTTGAAACCCATGTTGTACACACCTTTCAGCAGCTCAGGTTTCCTAATAAGCACGACAGAATAATAGTTTGAGAAAGGACAAACAGATAAACGTTTGCTCATCCTCACGAAGAAGTCAATCAGTCGAGGCCGCTTTCTTCTTGAACTTACAGTCTCAGCTCCTCAAAGGTCTTCACGGAGTACAAAGGGGAGGTGGGGTCCGCCTGCAGGACCTCCACCTGGTTCCTATTCCTCACCAGAGAGCGACGGATCAGTTTATTTAAAAGGGATTGTTCAGCCAGGTCCACTTTGTCCCCGCCACCTGCTTTCCAGCCTCCATTTTCAGGCTTCTCAGGCACTATGTTGCCTGTAGGTGGCAACACCATGACAGAGCACGTCAGTAAATGCCATCGGTACAGTTAGTTTGTAGGTATTTAAACATCAAGAAATACAAATAATAAAGTTACCATTTATGTCTCCTTTCATGTTAAGCCTACCACGAAGTCGACTGACTTTCTGTGATAAGTCAAACTGTCCAGAGACAACACAGTTATCAGGTTATTTTGTTCAAATGTCAGTTGTCAGTATTAGGTGGACAGCAACGACAAGGCTAATACATTAAGCTAGCCAGCTAACGAATGATGAGCAAGTGCGAGTGTTTGATGGAACTTTCGGAGCTACCGGGTCACCTTTAAAACTTTACCTGAAAGGATGGAGATGTAGTCTCCTGAACGTCGGCAGCAAGCGCCCACGAGTCTTCGGACATTTTCGAATATTAATAATACGTCTTTCCACGAAAACGAAACTTTTTGCAAAAGTTTGTCGGGAGTGAACGAGGTGAGTGCACGTACCGCTATCACGAGCTGAACCTGAACCAGCCGCAACCCTCTGGACCACCGGTGCTGCCTTCATAAATGTCGGAATTATCGGTTTCCAAGGTTAGATCGAGAGAAAATAACAAAATCGAGGAAATAAATAGGCGTGCTAATGTTATATAACGCGCAACTCCAATATAAAAGGTCACTTTATAATATAAACGATATTGTATTTAATTTTTAGTATTGTATCCTATTTCAGTTTTAGACTTATATTAAAATATAGCCTGTCCCACAAAGCGTTTTATGTCAAATGAAGTGTTGGGTTTTCATTTATAAACACTGCTTTTGATTATATGCAGGGCCGGCCCAAGCCTTTATGGGGCCTTAAGCAGAATTTCATTTGGGGCCCCCCTACCATCACCTCAGCTCCAGATGCCTCATTATTCCATAGGCTACACTGTTATGTGTGTAACGGACCCACAATAATTAGCATTATTTGTAATCACCTTACATTATACAGGTGTCATTCTTGTTTTTAACCTTAAAGGGATAGCAAACTCATAAATATAGTTTAATTAACTTCTACATAAAGAGTTAGGGCTGAACGATCTATCGTTTTCGACCGAAAATCGCGATCTCAGACAACACAATTTTGCGATCGTCAAAGCTGCGGTTTTTTTTTGGTGCATTTTTTTTTTTTTTTTTTTTTTTTTTGAAAAGCTGCCGTCGGCAGGTTTTCAAAATTGCGAGTCTAAACTCGGAAAATTCGAACTGATACAACTTTCAGGTCCCTCTCCAACCTCTAACAAGCTCCGAATCGCCCCCCAAACCCCTCCCCCTCTGTGGAGGTTGTGCACGTGAGTTCACACCAGTGTTGAGCGCACACAAGCTGGGCCAGACTCACGCTCAGCAGCGTGTGCACAAGCTGTGATTGACAGGTAGGATTCCTCCACGCTAACTTGATTGGTTAAAAACAGCCGGGAGCGCTCGATTTTTGCAAGCATGATTACAGGCTTCAGAGGGAGCTACAGATTTCGTTATTTTTCCTAAACAGCCTATTTAATATTCTACTTCCAGAATCCCATGACAGTTCAAGCTAATATGACTAAAAAAAAGTTGCCGACCGCAGCTATTTTTTGGGGCTTTTTATGCCTTTAATGTTAGGACAGTTTGAGAGAGACAGGAAGCAGGGGGCAGAGAGAGGGGAAAGACACGCAGCACAGGGCCGCCCAGTGCGGGAGTCGAACCGGGGCCAGCCGCATTGAATTCATTTACACTGAAACTTGATTTAAAGAAAATAAATCGTGGTTGAAATCGAAATCGCAATCTCTGCCAGAAAAATCGCAATTTCAATTTTTTCTTAAAATCGTTCAGCCCTATAAAGAGTAATGTATAAGTATGGCTCATTAATTTAACTATTTAAAAGTAAGATCAGCAGGCGGGAGACTGCATTTATAGTAAACACGTTAAATAGTTTAATTTCTTTCAGATGTGCAATGGTGTGCAAAATGTTCAAAATCCAAATCCAAAATAGAATCAAATGACATTCACATTATCTTACAGAAAAATAAAGTTGTAATCAAAATTAAATACTTAAATAATAAATACAATACTAAAATAATTTTGCCCAACGGTGGCACCAGCCAACAGGAGACATAAATTAACCTAGTATTAGTATTTTGTCAAAATTATTTTTTTTTCTGGTTTAAAACAATTTCGTTTAAATTATTCAATGTTATTTTAATTTCATGTATATATTTACTTTTTTATCACAACGTCTCGGTGCTCTCTGGGGCCCTCTGGTGACGTGGGGGGCCTTACGCGACCGCGTAGTTGGCATTATGCCTTGGGCCGGCTCTGATTATATGATTACAATAACAAATGTTTCAAATCTTTATTCATTCATTGGTCAGTTCAGCTACAAAAAAACATTGCAATTGAGTAATTGATGAATATTCATCGAGTGAATCATTGTTTTAACTCATATTCACAGCAGCTGAATTGAGTGCATCACACGGGAAAACAACCTTTCGGCGGTATGAAAAGCATCGAACATTTATGAGAACTTCAGCAGTTCATAACACGCTGAAATACTGTGTGTCGGACGCTCGCTCAATCTCGGTCAACTATTATGAATAAGTTATTGAAGGATTGTCATACAAGATCTACTAAAAATGTCTTCTTTCCACTCTCTAAAGAAGATTTGAAATTTTTCAGTTTTTTTTTTGAGATCATAAACTTTCAGCATTTAACCAGATGGACAAAATATGCTTTGCGTGGTCTTCTTTAAAGCTTATAGCATCGTTCCCCGACACACCTCAATTCATCCAACGGCAGCCAATCAAGTTACACTAAATTGGACAGATAAGTTTACTTTATTTGCCATTTGTGTGAATAAAATTGAGTAATAGATATTACTCAATATCTATTGAGCTAATCTGATGAATTGAGACAGGGATCGATTGTTTGAAGTTGAATTTTTTTCCACTGAATTTTTTTGAAGTTGAATTTTCTTCCACTGAACTTTTGGAAGTTGAATTTTTTTTCCTCTGATTTTTTTTTCCACTGTTGGTATTTCAAATTCAGTCTGATTTTGATGCTGTAAAAATTTGATATTAGAAATTCGTATTCAAACTCTGATGGCACAGAAAAACTTCCATAGACAACCCATTGGATTTCAGTGGGCTTTGCCTTTGGTTGCTCATTTGGTTCCCTTGGAAGAAGGAGGGTGCGCGTGAGAGAGGATGAGAGGCTGAGAGACAGAATGAGAAATAAGGAGGAACGGGGAAAGGAAGGAGGGAGGCAGCGAGGGGATTGTTGGCTGCAGGTTAATTCAATTTCGAGGCGGATGTTGAGTTTCACCCCCCCCGCATTAGCACTCTCGCGCGCACACAGCAGCCCACATCTTCACAACGCCATCAACATGATTGTTCAAATAGACATTAATTGTCATGGAAACCTCGCACGGAAAAAACAGACGGATGAAACCAAGTGATCACAATAACACAGATTCAGCCAAACGCCGGATTAAGAACATTTAGGTGTTCCCAGTCTCACCACAACCAGGCAGAGAGACAGATCATGACAGGTTATAAGAGGAGGACGTGCATTGCACCCTGTCCTACCCTCCTGCCACTAGTGTTACAGAATATAACATGCACACTGATCTCTCGCTGTTACAAAGGATACCTGAATGGTTTGTGTTGTCAGCGGGGGCTGGAGTGAGTGGGTGGAGGTGATGATGCTTTTGAATGAGGATGGGGAAGGGGAAGGGGGGGGGGGGGGGGGGTGTGGTGTTTGGTTTGGACCCTCTCTTAGTCTCCTCTTCCTCCCTCAAACTCCAGCATCAGCACATCAGGGAGGAGGGGGGGAGAGGATAAAGGAAACAGTTCTTGTAACCACATGTTGCTGCACTGGATCACTGAATCACTGCAGCAGCCACCTTCTTTTGTTTTTTTGCACTACGCGTCCAACTAACGACGTGGCTGCTGCGCGTGTAGTTCCTGCCACCTGTGGTAGCACTTTCTGTTCCCCTCTACGCCACAGAGAGCGAACAAAAAAAGAAAGAAAAAAGAAAAGAAAAGAAAAAAAAGCAGAGCCGAGAGAGGTTGGGGAGGAGGGGGTTGTCGTTCACGACAAGTGGACTTCTGACACAGAGAGATCCTCGCTGCAGTTGACACAAATGAAAGGTAAGAGCATGGGAGTGAAAGTGTGGCCATATCAGATGGATGTGAACGCCGCCTCATGTCTGTCTGGCGATGCATATTTGAAACATCACCTGTATTTGTTTTAAACGAAGAAAAGGTCAGGCAGAGAGACGGTGATTAAAACTGCCAGTGATGTAGACAGATGTAGGGAGACAATGCGGCCACAGGTGGCTACACAGCATCTGCTGTCTGTTCTGGCACAGATGAGTGCAGGGGAGTGTGGCAGTGCTGATAGAAATTGTTCAGAGTTGATGGTTTGATGGTCTTTTAGCAAAAACCCTGAGGGTGGGTGGCAGATTGATTGGTGTGACTGAGCCAGCCGGGGGAGAAGCAGCTTGGGACTGCCACTTTTTTTATAGTAATTCACAGAGCGTAAAGAGGCATCTCCCTGCCACGTACCCTTTTTAAAGACAAACTTTTGCAGAACCGCAGCCTTTTTAGTTGAGACAGATCCTTTCGTTTTTGAAATTTTTTTTATTTGTTATTTTTGGCATCCATACGCTGAGTGTAATTTGATGTTTTGCAGTTCAGCTGAGCCCAATATTTTTTTCCCTCCTCTAAGTCTTCTCCACCTGTAAGAGGAGATTGTTCCCATAGGGGGACAAATCAATATATTCCAGTTTGTTTCTCAGTCAGAGGTTGACTGGACACATGGTGGCACTGTTGAGATGGACAACAAAACAGCCTCAGGCTGCATCTGTATGACCTTTTTCTCACCATGAAAAAAAGACATGTGGCACCTAAAACTCCACTTTGATTTTTTTATTTTTTATTTTTTAAACCGCTGATCAGATCTTTTACTGACTCTGATTGACAACTTACATATTCAGTGCATGTGGACATTTTCCCTAAATATATATATGTATCTTTTTTTTTTTTACATGTGTGATAATATTTAGCCTTTTGTGTGTGATAAAAATCGCAATCAAATAATAGAAATAATAATCATCAGAAATGAAGTGGAAATCAATTAGGATCAGTCTCACCATCACAATTACACACGTTCCAGATGTTACTGGTCAGTATGGAGACAACATAGCTGGCAGAGCTGTCTCTATGGATATTGCTTTCGTCATAACCCTTGCTATCAAGCCTTGTGCTGGGGCTCTTGGTCATGCAGAAGAAGCAGACCCTTGACAGCACATTACTAAAATTGCTGGTGCAGGAGAGGGCATCAACAATGAAGCAAAGCCATTAAGCAACAAGTAATTGAGGTTATTACACATATGATATACTTAGATAATTGGTGTTTCTGTAATAATCCCTGAGCATCTTTAATGTTTAAAAAATATTTTTAAGTTGTAATATTTCCCCCCTTCACATAGCCCTGAAATCCCTATGTTTTTCTCTATATTCCTACATTGATGCTGTGTTTCTAATGACAAGGCCGTTTTCAATTTGTTTTATCAGGATGAACTATCTCAAATCCTCAAAACACTGGTCACTGGTTAATCACATTAAGGAGGATTTTTAAGCCTGGAGTACGTATAAAGTATGCTGCACTGAACTGGGGTAGATAATTCTGCTCTATTCTTAAAAATAATCTATAAGGCTGCTCCGCGTTTGATCTTATTGGTGAAGAACAATAAAAAGTAATAAAAAGATAGAAAATTGATTATCTCCATTTTAACCCCGTATGAAGCTCAATGCTGAATATATATGGATGAAATTTAAAAATCTGTGAATAATTCTGTGGATCATATGAATAATGAAGTAAGAAATTCTTTACAAGCCTGTTACTCTCTCCCCTCCTCTGCCTTCCCCTCTCCTGCCTTCCCCTCCTCTCCCTCCTCTCCCTCCCCTCCTCCCCCTCCTCTCTTTGTCGAAAAAAGTACAAGGAAAACATGGGAGATGTTGAAACTGAGAACATTTCTTTTTTGAAAAATTTCATTTTTAGTACAGGTCAGCACCGTCAGCACACTGCGAGCGGGTTCCTGGCTCAAATCCCAGCTGGGGCCTTTCTGTGTGGACTTTGCATGTTCTTCCTGTGTATGCGTGGGTTCTCTCTGGGTTCCTCCCACTACCCAAAAACATGCATGTCAGCTTGATTGGTGACCCTAAATTGACCCTAAGATTGAGTGTGAGCGGGGATGGTTGTCTTTGTGTGTTCCTGTGTGTCCCTGTAACGGACTGGCGAGCCGCCCAGGGTGTACCCCGCCTCTCGCTCAATGATAGCTGGGATAGACTCCAGCAACCCTGAGTTGATATGGAAAATGGATGGATGGAATGGAAAGTAAACATTTAAAAAGGTTAGGAGGGAATCAACAAAAGAATGGAAAAGTCAACAAAAGGCTAGAAAAATAAACACCTGTCGCTAATGAGATTATTTGGAAACTGGTTTGGATGAAAACAAGAGAACACCCCATAAAAACTGTAAAAATATGTTCTGTGGTACATGTCACGTCCATGGGGTTTCCCCCATGTTTTTAGTTTTATGTTTTATCAGGTTTTAGGTTGTTTCATGTCTTGGTTTTTTAATTTCATGTTTAGTTTTAGTTTTGCCATTGTTTTTCCTTCACTTCCCATGTTCAGTTCATTAGTTTCACTCATGTCACCAGCATTCATTGTCCCCAGCTGCACTCATTTGTCAATCACTCCCAGTTCAGTATTTAGTTTCCAGGTTTCCCCTTTCATTTTATGAAATCCTTTCTCTGTTTTTCACCCCTTATGCCGTGCCGTGCCATGCCGTGCCATGCCGTGCCATGCTGTACCATGCCATGACGTCATTTCTTTTTTTTTTGTCACAGTTATATTCATGTTTGTGTCCCCACAGTCTAGTTTTTTCATTCGGCTCAGCCGCGCCCTTTGTTAACTTTGTTTTGTTTGTGAATAAATCAAGTTTGCTTTACACCTCTGAAGTCCGCATCCGTGTCCTGCCAACCCAACCCTGACAGTATAATGCATCAGATTTTGAAATTCTTTATGGAACTCATAGATGCTGAATCCTTTATACATATGTAGAGGATATTTCCTAAACAAAATCATGCCTGTTTTCAATAGGCAAGGCAAGGCAATTTTATTTATAAAGCACAATTCATACACAGGGCAATTCAAAGTGCTTTATAGCTACATAAAATCACAAGAAGGCAATAAAACCATTAAAAAGGAATAATAAAAATAAATAAATAAATAAAAGAAATAAATTAAAAAAGAAAGAAATTTAAAACCCATTAAAATAATCTTTAAGTAATTAAAAAGTGAAGAGTGCAGATAAAATACTTTCAGGTGTCATATGCACAGCTAAATAGAACTGTTTTCAGCCTGGATTTAAACATTGTCAGAGTTGAGGCCTGTCTCACATCTTCTGGAAGGCTGTTCCAGATTTTAGGGGCATAAAACTGAAACGCAGCCTCACCTTGTTTAGTCCTGACTCCGGGCACCAGCAGGAGACCCCTCCCTGAGGTTCTCAGAGCCCGAGTCCATATGGCTCTAACATGTGAGAGATGTACTTTGGCGCTTGACCGTGAAGAGACTTGTACACAAGCAGAGCTGTTTTAAACTCTATTGTCTGAGCGACAGGAAGCCAGTGCAGAGACCTGAGCACTGGACTAATATGGTCGTATTCCCTGGTTCTAGTCAGGACTCGAGCAGCAGCGTTCTGGATGTACTGCAGCTGTCTTATAACCCGTTTAGAGAGCCCAGTGAGCAGGCCGTTACAGTAGTCTAACCTGCTGGAGACAAACGCATGGATCAGTCTTTCTAAGTCTGGTTTAGACACTATTCCTTTGATTCTGGCAATGTTTTTTAGATGGTAAAAAGCTGCTGATGTTACAGATTTAATGTGGCTGTTAAAGTTCAGGTCTTAGTCCAATACAATGTTTTCTGATGGTCTGAAGATGATAACCATTATCAAGCTAACTCTTCTGTAGATTATTGGGATCTTATAATGATATTTTCAACAATGGATCATGAACCAGATTATTTGCAATATTGACATTGATGGTTGAGTTGTTGAACTATTTGTCCATGCAGTCTTTCACACAGAGATGAAACCCTCCCCATATAGCTGTCTAAGAACACACATATATATATATATATATATATATATATATATATATATATATATATATATATATATATATATATATATATATACACACATACTGGTGGCAACAGCATTTGTCTCTGGCATATAGTATTAATATTAATCTTCTTTTCAAACCAGAATCTTAAAGTCGTCAACATGCCTGGACTTATTAACAAGGAAAACCGGTGTGCTCTGCCGCTCAGTGTATCTGACATCACTTCCTGTGTCAGGGGTTACACCCTGGCTCTAACTGCCTCTATGACCTATGAAAACATTGAGGATCATGCAATTGAGGGTAAGTGAGAGTACTTCAAATTGTAACCACTTACATTCGGTTTCAACCCATGTGTTCTGAAAGCTGTTTTTAAATGAGTTTTTATCGACTGCATGTTGGTGATTGCTTGTTTGCTCTTTTGAGTTCATCATCTGTTTGTGTATTGCCTCTCTCTCTACCTTTTAGGCATCTTCATATATCCATTGGAGGAAAATTCCATTGTTGTAGGGTTCGAGGCTATGATATCCAGTCAAATTATCACACTGCAAATAAAAGACAAGGCAAAAATTGATGACTGTTATCTGGAAAGCTGCAATACCATCAATGGAGCTCCGCAGAGTGGTAGTGGTAAGGCTGATCAATATTGGTATGGAAGCAAAGTTTCAAAGGAATTCCCATATGTGTATGTTAAAGGACTTTGTTGTGATGACAACAGTCATGTAAAATGGTAAATGGACTGTACTTCTAAAGCGCTTGTCTAGTCTAGCTGACCACTCAAAGCGCTTTTCTCTGAGTGGGTGGGACTGCTCAGAGGGCCGCGCTCCCAGTTTTACAAGGTTGATATACACTATGCACTCATAACTGAGCATGGTTCATGTGGGACCTGTGCACACACACACACAATCATTTGCCCAGTCTCATGCGTGCGATGCAGTTGCTGTGTCATCCTGTGGTTTTGGGCCACATAAAAAAAATATAAAAAAATAAGCAGTACTTGGGAAAAAAAAGGGGGGCTTTACATTCATAAAGTCTCCCAACGCGCTGCGCTGTCTTTTCAAGGCAACCTGAAACGTCATTTTGACGGGCCGCCACCGCCGTGAGTGACGCGTCAACTGTAAATCCGCCTTTAAAGCTGCAGTCTGCAACTCTTTTTCAAGCATAATGCCTGGAACTGTCCGGGGATTCTGAAAGTAGTACATTAAATACCCCAATACAAAAAAAATGAGTTCTCTAGGTCCCCTATATGTCCCGCTAGGTCCCTCCAAAGCCAGCAGGTTTGTTTACAAAATTGCAGACCGGACCGGTAAAAGGTAACCAATCAGGTTACGAGCTGGGCTCTGCTGCCTGTCAATCACCGATTGTGCATGCGTGATACAAGGTAGGCTCGTCCCCACGCTTATTTATCTGGACTATTGAACTTCATTACGGGCTAGTCTACTTACTGTGTCTTCCATGATCGCAAATGACAGATGAGTTGATGAATGAGGAGTCGTGTAGGCGCATCTGGCGTGCACGTAGACGTGCAAGAGTTCTCATGTGTTTTGATGGGGCGGGACAGGAAGTTGAATAACTTTTTATTTTTCGGTTAAAAAATAAGCATTTCTTGCATTTTGCGACTACGGAGGTCACCGTTTTCAACTTCAAGCGTTCTGATAGATCATGTAAACTCTTAAAATGCCAAAAATCAGGACTTTACGTATGACAACAACAAATCCTGCAGACTGCAGCTTTAAAGGCTCTAGCATGGTTGACGCGTCTGCTAGCGCGAGCGGTGTTGATGACGTCACGATTTCGTGCCGGCTATATATAATGGCGTAAGTCGATGCGCCAGTTGTTGCAATCTTCTCCGTCACAGAGGTGTCGCTGCTACGTGAAGGTTACCTCTAACTACTCTAAGACAAAAGTCGAGAAGAAAACAATGCCACTGTCAAGAGCAGTAACACTGTCATCAATGATACTGCTGCATTATCTGGAAGATGAAATGCTTAGAACCTAGTGTATTGTGTTACCCTTTGTTTGTTTCTTTGTTTGTTTCTTAGTGTGCTTCAATGGACACACTTGGGAATTATCGTTACCTTTCAGGATGCAACAATAATAATAATAATAGATTGGTTTTATATAGCGCTAATACTCAAAGCCACTTCCAGTGAATGAAACAACAGTAAATTCCTAACGACATCATTTATACAAAGTATTTTACATGACAGAACCGTCAGCCGTGAGCCTGTTTTCAACTTGGTCCATCCGGTTTGTCGTTCTCAGCGCGCGCAAAGTTACAAAATTCGACTGGTGCACGACAACGCGCTGCGCCATCTTTTCATGCCTGAAACGTCATTTTGACGAGCGATGCGTCAACTATAAATCCAGCTTTACTCTCCTCCTCTGGCTTCAGAGAAGAAAATGTACGTTTTTCTTGATGAAAACCAACATCTCTACCTTGTCAGGTTTGAGCCTGTTAATGTTCTCATCTAGGATGTTAGCGAAGTCCTTGCCACCTCTTGAATTACCAAGTTTGCATATCTCACAGTTTGCAATCGCAACGTTTTTGTCATCCACTTTTCATCTATACATATATAGATAAACTATATATCCGATCGCTGATCGGGATGAAACGTCCGATTCCGATCAAGTCTGAAACCACATGGTCGGCCCCAATTTCCGATCACGTGATCGGATCGGGACATCCCTATAAGAAAGCATTGTTTACTTGCATCTGTTGCTAACTTATTGCGCTACATTGCTAAATAGTTTCACTCCTGGATCAATAGAGTAACTATCTTTATCTACATAAAGAGCTAAAGTGTTTTGGTATGACTGGAAGAACAGCTTCATTATGCTTGTGTTTACTGCATTAAATCTTACACTGGATGCGCAGAGTTTGATGACAGGTAACTTACATGTTACTCACAAGCACATGTTGATCAACTTTTTTGTTAGCAACAGTCAAGCATAACAGTGTATGCTTGGCCAACGTGCAAACATACTAAACTAACCCTTCACTGATGTCCAGTTGAAGCCTTGATGGTTGAACCTCTCTGGGAACTCCTTCTTGTTCAGGGTCTGATTTCGGGCCAAACAGATGTAGCTGCTTGGTTCTGTCAAAGACAGTCAGTTTCTGTTCGAAAACTTGACTAGGGTGAGTAGTTCTCACCTCACCAGAAAGGGTGGGGGTGGGCGGAGTAGTTCCTAACCTTTTGCTCCTAAAAGTAGCCTGGTATGAGCAGTTGTGTTTCAGTTGGGGTGAGAGAAGGGCTAATAAGCTTAAGATAATATGACCAAAGCCTGTCTCATAGATTTAAATAAGATCTCAGAAAATTGTGTACATTTTTTAAAAGGGCACAATATGTCACCTTTAAATCTAGCCTTAGGAGTCTCCTAAAAGCCCCCCATTATGTTGCTCTCAGATTGGTTTTGACACAGTGTCATAATCACTGTGATAGTTGCTTACATTTTGAATGTTTGTTGTCTAATCTGGTGTAACAGGACACATAGTGATGGATGAAGATTTTGAGAAGACAGTGTTAGTGGTTAACCTAGGGAACATCCCTTCAATGGAGACAGTCCATATCCTGGTCAGTACCTCCTCAGAGCTTACCACATTGCCCAGTGGTGGCATCAGGGTCTCATCCCCACCAGTGTGCACCCCTCGGGTGCAGAGGACCATCAACGAGGAGCAGGGACTATCCCCAAACTTCTCCAGAACGTAAGGAAACAATCTAAGACATAAAACAGTAAAAACAAATGATCCTCTTGTCGTATTAAACCATGATACATCCTGTTTATAAATCTAATTGATTTCTAAGTCAGATCTCACACTATAAATTGGATGTCCATGTTACATACAGTAGTAGTAGTAGTATTGACTCTACTTACCATTCTTATGTGAATTCAGAGTGGCTTCTTTCCAAGGTAGTTGTACTTTACCACTTTTAGGCGTGACAGACACACCTGGGCCTCAAGTCCTCATGATCAAAATCCAAGCTCCCCTCAGCTGTGTTTGGCTTCCCTGCTGGAGGAGGAGGCCATTAACTCCATGGATTACGAATTCAACTTCCAGCTGGAGATACGGGCTCCCTATCTTCTAGCAGGTAAGAGAATTGAACTTTACTACCTGTGCAAATCCACAATTATTGTAATTCTTGGTAGCTCTTACTTTTGTACAAATAGACTGTCCCAAATAGAGTCCCATGGGGTATTTGTTCATGCAGGTCAAAACGACCAATAAATGCATATGTGACCTCTTGTAGTCATCATAAGAACTGAATGTGGATTGTGAAAATGGCATCCATTAAGGTAAAGGATACATTGTAAAAACAATGCATTTTAGCCATAACCATGATGATTTTCCAGTTTTGTCATAACATGTTGGGTATGAAATATGAATTGCTGGATGGCAGAGCAAGGTACAAAAACAATTTCTAAACTCAGAGGTCTACAATTACAGTACATATTAGTACTCTGCCAAAACCACATACAAAAATACTATGATTTCACCTAAGACTTATTATTTCCTGTACCAGGCTAGACAAATATTTGGGATCTTTGTTAATAAAGCAAGACAACTTAAAAAAAATTATGCCCATGCAGGTAATGGTTGTGTTGTAAAATGACTGTATCTTATTCCTTACCATGATTGTTTTTTAACCCTAACCAATTAGTTTTGATTTCTAATTCTAATCAAGTAATGTCAATGCCAAAACCCAAGTTGGAAGTGACAAAAATGCTTTAGTGAAGTGGCGTCATTAACTAAATGTAACTCAGAAATGAACACACTATTCAGGTTAACACCAACAACCAACTTTTTTCTCTGCTGCTTGTTCAGACATTACTTCACAGGAAGTCAGTATGTGTATTAAGGGCATGGACAAAAAGCCCACATGGTTGCTGTGATGAGAGGAGTTGCTGAATACGTTGTTTTTCCTCCATAAGTGACAGGGGTATTGATTTAATTTGATGTACTTCATGCAACAAAGAAAATTAATGTCTGCCCCGAAAGTGAAGCTATTTGAAATGAAAAATTTGATGACTTCAGTTGTTTGATGTTGACTCTGGATGACCGCTCGAATGCATCAGTGTAAAAATTGTCTAGCAATTTAAAATCTTTTGGATATGTCGTCTCATTTACAGCCTTGAGTAATAATTTCTGTTATTAGTGGAGGTGGAGCCACTTGTTACTTGATCTAATGTGGTTACTTCTCTATGTAGGTGTAGAGAGCCCTTCTCATGCCATCCGAGCTGATGCTGACTCTCTAGCCCGCTCTGCCACCAACGTCATCATCACTCTGGCTGACAAGTACACTTACGACTACCCGGTCGAAATCCTCATCTACCCCAGCGGTAGGTCTATAACTTCAAAACTCACAGCGGTACATCCCTGCAGATAGTCTTTCCTCCAGTCATAAGTAAAATATTCTGAAATTTTCTTGGCTCTTTTCGTGACACAATATTTGGCCTGTAATAAGATAAGCAGAAAGGTGACTCACTGCCACACTTCGTGTGTGTGAGTGATTCGTAAGGAAAAAAAAGGCTCCTGGTTATCAATATGTGACATGCCAGAAGTCAGACTCCATTGTGTGGGTGTGAATTAGCGAAGGTTTTCTCCTCTGGTGCTCTTTTTTGTCCCTTACTGCTGTCTTGACCTACAGAATGTGTGGGCCGGTTTCTCCCAGAGGCCAGAATGAGCCCTGGTCACACTGATGCGATAGGCCTTTTATGAGGGTTTTGTTCACAAGCAGACTTGTGGCCAGAGCAGGGCAAGTTAATTCAATTTAGACTGGTGCTGCAGTTTCAGTCACAACATGGATGTTCAGCTTGTGCAGACAGATGGAAGAAGACTAAGGAGACTTGTATTGCACATCATTTTACATTGGCAGCATACATTTTTCTTTCTTTTTCTTTTTCCAGCCACTGTTTAGGGTTTCTGATAGATTCCCTTTTTTTTTAAATGCTTAAGTTTCAAGGTACTTTAATAATGCACAAATTGAAATGTATAAATATTTAATGTACGCTGCACAAAGTAGTTATTGATTGATAAGATAAAGATCAGACTTATTGTCATGTAGATACAGGAAATACACAAAATTACTCCTCCACGTTTAACCCATCCAGTTTGGCACCTGTTGAACACAAACATGCACATGCACAGGGTCATTCACTAATGGAGACAGATGCCATATACATTGGAGCAGTGGGCAGCCATTCACAGTGCCTTGGGAGCATGGTACGGTGCCTTTCTCAAGGAAACCTAGGCCGTGGCAAGGAAATGGACTGTCAGTTCACCAATCTTTGAGTGGTGAACCTTCCGGTTATTGGATAATCCACTGAGCCACGGCCGAAAGATGAATGGATGGATGGCAGAGCAAGGTACAAAAAGAAATGTGACCTAAAGTCAGAGGTCTACAATGATAGTACATAGTACTCTGCCAAAACCACATACAAAAATACTTTGATTTGATTAAGACTTATTCTTTCCTTGGCTAAACAAATATTTGGAATCTTTGTAAAATAAAC
This sequence comes from Odontesthes bonariensis, assembly GCF_027942865.1. Classification (NCBI taxonomy): domain Eukaryota; kingdom Metazoa; phylum Chordata; class Actinopteri; order Atheriniformes; family Atherinopsidae; genus Odontesthes; species Odontesthes bonariensis. The sequence goes on along the minus strand of NC_134515.1, from coordinate 30,685,068 downwards.
ACAACACATATGTTGTGATACTGCATTTATATATGCAGTCAGCTTATAATTGTCCAACCACTGACAATATTCATGGTGATGTCTTTGTTCTGAATCACTGTGCCACTTCAGAACCTCATCAGCCACATGTGCTCATTGAGAATGGCGACATGACGCAGGAGGAGTACGATGAGTATCTTCACAGCCGGAGCGATTTCATCAAAGCCTCCAAGAAGGACTCCAGCAATGAGAGGAAAGTGAGTGTTGCCGACATCAGCTCCTATTTACCTGAACTGATGAGAATAAAAAAATTTCGATTTCATTTTGAAGGGTGAGATACACAAAAGCAAAGTGCTGCAACAAAGACTATTTCTGTAAGGCTACATTGTGATATTTCATGTTGCAGTATAATGCAATCTACTACAAAGTCACAGCTTAAATTACTACAGAGTGGAATTGAGTACTCTTCTGTTTGTTTTAGTTATTTCTTCTTTGTGTATGACATTTATCTTGACATCTTTAGTGTTTTGGAAAAATTAAAAAAGTGTAAATTATTCTTTTAAGTCTGTAAATGGTAAAAAGTAGATTTTCCATCATTAATAAGACAAAAGACAACATAAATCCAAAAATTAAGAAATCAGTAATGAAATACATAAATAGAAAAACACAACATTGCCCCCCCCAAAAATGTTTCACAAATCATAACAGCAACAGAGCACAATGGCCTTTTAAAGCTGCAGTCTGCAACTCTTTTTCAAGCATAATGCCTGGAACTGTCCGGGGATTCTGAAAGTAATACATTAAATACCCCAATACAAAAAAAAAACGAGTTCTCTAGGTCCCCTATTTGTCCCGCTAGGTCCCTCCAAAGCCAGCAGGTTTGTTTACAAAATTGCAGACCGGACCGGTAAAAGGTAACCAATCAGGTTTACGAGCTGGGCTCTGTTGCCTGTCAATCACAGATTGTGCACGCGCGATACAAGGTAGGCTCGTCCCCACGCTTATTTATCTAGACTATTGAACTTCATTACGGGCTTGTCTACTTACTGTGTCTTCCATGATCGCAAATGACAGGTGAGTTGATGAATGAGGAGTCGTGTAGGCGCATCTGGCGTGCACGTCTACGTGCAAGAGTTCTCATGTGTTTTGAAGGGGCGGGACAGGAAGTTGAATAACTTTTTTTTTTTACGGTTAAAAAATAAGCATTTCTTGCATTTTGCGACTACGGAGGTCACCGTTTTCAACTTCAAGCGTTCTGATAGATCATGTAAACTCTTAAAATGCCAAAAAGTAGGACTTTACATATGACAACAACAAATCTTGCAGACTGCAGCTTTAACAACACAATTAACATAAATGGAAATATTTCAGGAAATGTAATATTTCAGAAAATATAAGATAACATAAATAGTAAGTATGTTTTCAGTGGTTCAGATAAATGTTTTTGCCTGTTTAGCTTTGCCATGTTTTTGAAATATGTTTTTGGAATTGTGTCTTTGAATTGTCTCGTTTTGTGATATGTCATGCTTTTAGTTTTGTTATGTTGTCTTAAAAAAACAAGAACGTTATTCTTTTTGTTGTTTTTGAGTTGAATTGTGGTTTATTTTCTAAACTGTTAATGTGCATTATTGTCATTTTGTGAAATGGGGTGCATTCTGAAATGCTGTCTTCTAAAATGTCTTTGTGTTTCATTGAAATGTTGAAATGTGTTTTGAGAAATATATTTAGGCAAAAGCAGAAGTTGAGTAAAAATGTTGAGTGTTATTCAATTTCACAAGAATTACTGTACATTTGAAAAACATCAAGACAAAGTACAAAATATGTTAATAAGTATAAATATGATCTTTAACTTCATCATGCTTTTTAACTACTTCATTTAAGAAGATAAATTTAAATGACCACTTATTGTCAGTAGTTGTCAGGAATTTAATTTACGTGCTATTTTGAGTTAAATAATTTAAGATATACTGTACATAATTTATACTGAACTAAATAAGGACTAAAATGACAATTACCATCTTTGAAATTGTATTTTGAAGGTAATTTAAACACTGCAAATCATTTGAATCAACCAAAAGCTTTCAAAAGCTAAGATATCAGCCCTACTTCTACTTACTTGCGCTAGCTAGCTTTAGCTTGAGTTTGTTTTTTTTTTTTAGAGATGCTTGGGATGGCCACTATCTAAACTGGTTAGTGTTTTTAAAAATTAAGGACTGCAGTATGACCATATACGTCCAGTCTAAATCTTTATATTGCAATAATTTCAATCTAACAGAACTGCTATTATCCTAAATACATATTTGTCTAGACCAGTACTGTTAATGGATTTGTGCATCAAATATCTTAATAACGCTTTATGTATTTACTTTGTTTTTTTGTATGCGTGTGTATAAATGCATCGAAGCTTTCACTGTATATTCTGTAAACACAGTATAAACGTTGAGCATGGTCATTTCAGGTTAATTAGTAACTTGTCCTACACCACTTCAAGTGTACACGAAGCATCCAGAGTTAAACTGTCTGTTCTCTTGTCTGCTTTAAAATTGTTAGAGGTGGCGTATATATATTTTTCCTGTTAATAATCGTATGCAGTGACAATCTGAAAAGTCACTTAAATTAAATTAAAGGAACAGGAGAAACAGAGAGAGACAGAAAAAAGTTAAAATCTGTTTTCTTGTAAGACTTTAATGTTAGATTTTTTGGTTATATATTGGATTACTTAAACTTGTTTTTAACTAAATCATGTAAGAAGTTTAGAAGGGAAAATATCATTGATTGATTAAACTGCTTAAAATTTGCATAAATCTAAAAAGTGATTGGTTTCTGTAAATTAACAGAGGCTAGAAAAGCTGGAAACCATTGGTTTTTGTATATTGAGTGGAGTTAATAGTTTGTTATATTAGATATTGCATGTGGGGTGCTTTCATAGAAATATTACAGGAATACTTAAGTAACACTATGATTCTCATGCTCCTCAGTGTCTATAAAACTGAGGATTAATTCATCTTTTTTTTTTTTTTTTTTTTTACAGTTTGGAGAATATTAAAGATCCAACACAAATTGACAAAAGGACAATAGATGGGAAAATGTGTTAACAGTGTCAGCACCCCTAACAGTGGCATAAATTTACCGCTCCCGAGAGGACATGGAACATGTAAATGGCGCGTGAAGAAAATAAGGAAAAAGCAATTATTGTGTTAGTCAGTCCAAAACTGCACTTTTAAAATCCATGTAAACATGTCAATCTGGCTGAAATTGTATGAAATCAAAGTGCTCAAAACCACACAAACACACTCAGATAATGTTGGTGGGAGTCCAGCTACTACTGCACATACATGTTTAATTATACCAAAGCTTTCCTCGTCACACAGGCTCCAAAGTTCCATCTTTTTGTAAAACAGTAAAACTCAAGTGTATATTAATACTGTACAGCCAAATTCCTAATAAAGCTACTCTCACTACTCTCATTCACACATCATCTAATTTCTGTTTCTTTTGTCAGACAGCTTGCTTACAAGCTTACAAGCCTTAGAAATAGTGACAAAAAAGCAGTCCGTTAAGACTATACTGTATGTCAACTTCCAGTGACTTAAAGTATATAAAGCTTTAAGTCTTAAAGCAAGACTTGAACACTAAAAGAAGTTCAGCTCATTTGTGCCTGTAACTGTAATGGCTTAGCTTAAAGGATAAGACCGGTTTTTTACATTGGGTCCTTGATTTCACATTATAACACGATGTTCTACTCACCCCTGCTTGTTGTTGGTTATTTGGAGCTGTTCCGAAGATATTCGAGAGGCGTCTGGCTGCTCTCTTGAGATATTCGGCCATAAAACGGTTTCCTATGGGCAAGCTTATACAGGCACAAACTATGCTGTTTATAATTTATTAATTACTCTACACTAGCACTGATAACGTGGAGGTGGGTCGCTTACTTAAAAAAATCCGGGTTACTAATTTTGAATTTTAGCCGAATGAATAAATAGGCAGCAGGTCTGTGGGCTGTCTGTGGCAGAAGCACCACGAGGACGTCAGTAACACCCACTTTACGACAAAAATTCAAAATTACAGTAACCCGGATTTTTTTAAGTAAGCGACGCACCTCCACGTTATCAGTGCTAGTGTAGAGTAATTAATAAATTATAAACAGCATAGTTTGTGCCTATATAAGCTTGCCCATAGGAAACCGTTTCATGGCCGAATATCTCAAGAGAGCAGCCAGACGCCTCTCGAATATCTTCGGAACAGCTCCAAATGACCAACAACAAGCAGGGGTGAGTAGAACATCATGTTATAATGTGAAATCAAGGGCCCAATGTCAAAAAACCGGTCTTATCCTTAATAGTCCAAAACGCCTAATTTATAGTCCAGACTTCTCCAGTCAGTAGAGACTGAGGAAAAATTTGATTTTTTTTTTTAACATTACATTTGTATATAAACATACTGTATTAGATCACCATAAATAAACTTATGAACCTGTAAAATAACATATAATTAAGGACAGAAGACGTAACTGGTCCTTTAGTTCCTCTGTGGCTGTTACATCCCTGCGTGTGTCCATACACATCAAGCAATGATGAGGTATTTAAGTGACCAGCAGACCTAAACAGGAGAAGAAGAAGCACTTAGCCATAAAAGTAGGTTTCTATGGTAACACTCCAAAGGCAAGGCACGTTCTGCCTGGACTTTTCCTGCAGATCTACAATAATTGATGCGCTTCGTCGCCTTGAACACTTGTCAATATTGTGTCTGCCAAAGACCCTGCAAAGTTGATTATTTCATGGTGCCAAATCCTCCTTAATTTCATGCCTTTTCTTTGTTGTTGTAGGTAGATATAATTCACAGGCGGCTGCATAAGGACATCCTCCACAACCCTGTGGTCATGTTGAACTTTTGTCCTAACCTCAAATCTGTCTGCTCTGACCTGAGGAAGGTTCATGGGGAATTTATCTTTCTCATTGACCGAAGTGGCAGCATGAGCGGAGTCAACATCAACCGTGTAAAGGTATTTTTTTATCTCAACTTGTACCCCATTTTTATATAGGTATTCTGCAAATACTTAAGCACATGTTTTACATATATATAACATAGCATATTTTATACCACCCCAGACATAGTTTTGGAGGAAGTTATGGGGTTTTTTTGTGAAAAAAAAAGAAGACATTTTTTAAACGTCTAGTTGACACCAAATACATCAAAGATTCGAGAGTTAATGCATGCAAAAACAGGACATGAGACTGTAAAATTGCTTTTTAGGCTCAAAGTCATACTGAGCTCTGTAGGGATCGCAGATGTGGTCAGCTAACTGTGGGAACGGCATTTACACAAGGATATTGATCAGACAAATTATTCACTACTCAGCAAGCATTTTGCGGTTGCTAGGTTTTAGACAGTCTTTGAGATCTTATCTGACTTCATGTGAACTTCCATCAATACTCATGGAGGCGAGTCAGGGATATTGAAGGTTGAATTTTTTATTTTTCTTCAAATGTTTGTAGTTTATTTGGCAGCTTGTATACTGATCCCTTCCAGTTATGCCGGCTGCTGTTCTTTTGAGACAGACATGCAGGCTTTTATTGGTTTTGTCAGATACTGCATAGGCTGGGTTTACGGTCAGGGGGATTGTGATAGGGATTTGATGACTATTTACCACGGATCTTTCAAGAATTCCTGCGCAAAATACCTTAAAAAATACTAATAAACTAAGATAATAATAATAAAACTGTGTTTTCTAAGAGAAAATTTGCTACTCAGTTACAACAGTTGTTGCTTGGGACCTAATTCTGCTCTTGGTCTTCTTCTCAGGATGCCATGGTGGTTATTCTCAAGAGCCTGGTGCCTGGCTGCCTTTTCAACATCGTTGGGTTTGGATCCACATTTAAATCACTGTTCACAACCAGCCAGAACTATGAGGAGGTAACGCCATCCTGAATAATGAAACCAGCATCTCACGCAGTTTAGCCAGTGAATATCCACAGTGTTTAGATACAGTGTATGGTCATGAGAAAAGCACAACTCACTCACAACTCAGCAAAGCCACACAGTTTAATCTCTGTTGGGTGTAAAAGTGGGAGTAAAAGAATGCTGACTGTATGTATATGAATATAGATTTCACCCCTTTCTGAAACTATATACAAAAGTGAAGCCAAATATTGTGAAAACATGTACCGCTGCCATCTTCTTCTGGTGCTGTCATTTGCAACCAGTCTGGTATCGTCGCTGAACCTTTTGCTTTGTACCATTGACTGAAATACAGCTTGACCCATCAACACAGTTTTTATTGTCTTAAGGCCAGAATACACTTCCTTTTTTTTACCTCATCCTTACATATGCTACAGGCTCCATGGTCAGTATAATTGGTCATGTACTTGCCAATGCACTACACCTGTTTTCCACTATAGGGCTTCCCAACAAACTCAGACCTTACATATCTTCCAGATCTATAGGATGAGCAGTGCCTTGAAAAATGATTTAGAACTCTCTTGGCATTTTTTCTTATTTGTTGAGTAATTTCTGTCATTTCAATTAATCTATTTGGGTGGATTATTTATTTTTTTTAAATGTACCAAAAAATCCAAACAGGTGAAGTGAAATGGAAATAGTGAAAAAAAAAAAAAAAAAGTGTTGCATGCATATGTTTTCCTTCCCTTTGCTATAAAGCCCATAAATCAGATCTGGTGCTACCAATTGCCTTCAGAAGTCACAGAATTAGTTAGATAATGTCTATTTGTGAACAATCAAAGTGCCCCAATCTCAGTATTTTTACACCAGTTCTCAAAGTCTGCAACAGACTGATTGGGAGGCACCACAAAGCAGCATGAACACCAAAAAGCTCTCCAAACTGCTCAGTTACAAACTAGTGGAGAAATCGAAATCAGGGTTGGGTTGTAAAAATAAATTCTATATGCTGATACTGTAATCCCATGGAGCATCATTAAATCCTTCATCATAAAATGGAAACATCAAAAGTCATCAAAACTCTTAGACTTAGCAAGGAGGATATTAATCATAGAGGTAACAAAAATACCGAAGGTAACCCTGAAGGAGCTGGAAAGCTCCACAGAGGACACTGGCGTATCTGTCTATAGGACCTCTTTAAACTGTAAAGTCCACATCTTCCTGGTTAGATAAAGGTTATGATAAAACTCCACAGAGCTGGGCTTTTTGGAAGAGTGGGCAGAAAAAAAGCCATTGTTTCCAGAAAAGTTTGCCAAAAGGAATGTAGGAGACTTGCCAAAAGAAGAAGAAGAAGAAAGTTCTCTCGTCATAAATATATATAAATGTATAATATTCCTATTAAAATATTATATGAAATAATTCTAAATTACTTCATTGTCAAGGTTGGTAAATAAAGAAAGGAAAAAAATACATGAATGTGAAAGATATTGTTCTCATCAGCAGTTTACACTAACATTTATCCACACGATCCTATGTTTGTGACTGGATAAAATTAACTGAGCATGACTTTGAGAGTTGCAGCCACAAGAAATTGTAAGAGATCTATGCCCTATTTTGCAGTTTTACCAATATAAAGTTGATGTTTCACAGAAAGTTATCTAGATCTGGTTCTAAATAGAGACACTTAGGAATCTATAATTCATCCCAGTGGTTTTTGAGTCATCTTGTCAAAGATAATAAAATCCCATACTTCTTTTTTGGCTCTTTCCCTTTAAAACAATTACATTGCAGTGATTGCAATTTCAAATGTATGTATGTATTTTCAAATTAAGATGGGTTCTTTTCCTTTTGATCCAAATCGTATACATTTTGGTTTGTACACTTCAGCATTTTGTTACTGCTTCACTCTGTGAAGTGTTTTAGACTGTTTTAATGATCTAATGATCATTTTATATCTAATTATCATTTGTACTGCACAGTTTAATTTATTGCTGTCAGCATAAAATTTAAATTCTTTCCTCAGGTGAGTTTATGTTAACTTGGGTCAGTAGCAGGGATTTTATTGCCAGCTTTGATTTACATTTAGAAGTTGTGAAGAGGTTAGTGGAGATGATAAAATGAGAAAGTAAAAAGAAAAAAATTTGTGAACAAAAATGTTTATATGTTTGCTTGAGATGTTTTTTTTCCATTTTAAAGACAACTCAATATGTATAAGGGGGTATTGATCCAACTTTGTGAACTTAGTCAGACCTGGCAAAGATGAAAATAAAGTGGGTCTGAGCCTAAAAACAAAAATGACTGACAGGTGTCTTCCCATATATGATATGATTTCCAAGTTTTTTCCAGAGATGAAAGTAACTCCTGAGGAAGAGCTCACTTAAGTTTATTCTAGTGAATGTGCAATGCAGTTGTTGTTCCTTAAGGTTTCTTTCCACTTAAGACAACTACTTCTTGTATTGAATTACAGCCATCAGCAACATAGCCTGTACTGCCACCTTCTGGCAAGACACCTCAGCATAGTTAACTTGCTTTAATCAGTCATTGGAAATTTGTCCGATTAATAATTCTTAAAAAAAATTTGTAATAGTTTCAAAAGATTACTCCAGAATAGCTTCTTTAGCGAATGGCGACCTTGGCGTTACAGCACCTTTTCATCCTCATGATCCAGGAAGCCCTGGCCCTGGCTTGTGAATTTGTCAGAAAGATCAGAGCTGACATGGGGGGGACCAACATCCTGGCACCCCTCACTTGGATTGTGAGGCAGCCGATGTTTAGTGGACACCCCAGACTGCTGTTCCTGCTCACAGACGGGGCCGTCAGCAACACGGGCAAGGTTATTGAGCTGGTTCGCAGCCACGCTCGCTACATCAGGCAAGTATTACTGTTAACATGTTTAGAGTTAGAACAATGAGTTACATTGTTAGGGATATTCCCAATACTATATTACAACAATGTTTATTGTCAAACCCATTCTGGTCTCTGATCATTGATGGTAACTGTGTTCCATACTGTATCTGCCGGCAGACATTGTAGCTGCTTGGTTTCTAAGATTTGCAGTGACACCAGTGGCAGAAAATCTACAAAAGAAAATCTACATTGTGTCAAAGTAAATGTTAATTAATTAATCAACTTGGCAATAATAATATATAATTACTTATAAGATTTGTCAGCGAATTAAGAAGATGCAACACCCTTCTATGGAGCTGTAATCCTCTCAAAATGAAATCCAGAAACATGCAGCTTGTTGTGTCAGTGCCATACATTATAAATCACTGGAAAGAATCTGACATCTGGACTTTCTGGAGCGGTCCATAACTGGTTCAGGTCCTACTTAGAAGGCTGGAGTTATTTTGTTACAATTGGTAGCTATGAATCTGAGCGAGTGGCCATGACTTGTGGAGTCCCCCAGGGGTCAATTCTTGGACCTCTTCTGTTTAACTTGTGCTGTGTCAGTGTCTGGAGGAAGTAAACACCTGGATGAGAGAGAATTTTCTACAATTAAATGAAGACAAAACTGCGATCATTCTGTTTGGTAGCAAAGAAAGGAGGGTCAGCGTTGGTAAATATCCTGAGACTCGGGACCTTACAATCACTGAACAAGTTCGTAACTTTGGAGTGTTGATAGACTCAGATCTGACTTTCAGCATCCACATCAAAGCTGTCACCAAGGCAGCTTTTTACCTCCTCAGAAACATCAACAGAATTAAAGGTTTCCTCTCCCAAAAAGACCAGGAGAAACTCATCCATGCATTCATCTCCAGTAGACTCGATTACTGTAACGCTCTTTTAACTGGACTTCCCAAAAAGAGCATTAAACATCTGCAGCTCATCCACAACGCTGCTGCTAGAGTTTCAACCAGGACTAAGAGATCCGAACACATCACACCAGTTTTAAAATCTTTACACTGGCTTCCAGTCAGTCACAGAATAGATTTTAAAAGCCTGCTGATGGTTTACAAATCCCAGAACGGTTTAGGCCCAAATGCATCTGTGACATGTTCAGAGAATATAAACCCAGCAGAGCTCTTAGATCCAAGGACTCAGATCAGCTGGTCCAGTCCAGAGTCCAGACTAAACATGGAGAAGCAGCATTTAGCTGTTATGCTGCAAACAAGTGGAACAAACTGGCAGTGGAGATTAAACTTTCACCAAATGTAGACATTTTTGAATCCAGGTTAAAAACACTTCTTTTCTCATGTGTCTATGCATGAAATCTGCACGGTATCTTTAATTTATATGGACTGTTGCTTGTTTTTAAATTCATTTAAATTATTTTATTTGTTTCTCTTTATATTCTTTTATGTATTTTTAATGCTTCTACCACTCCCTGCTGCAATGCTTTTATTTTATGTAAAGCACTTTGAATTGTTTTGTACATGAAATGTGCTATACAAATAAATTTGATTTGATTTGATTTGACTGGAAAGCAACGTTTACACTGCTGTATGAGATGGAATGATCAAAATTGCGTCGAAGCTAAGAGAAATAAGAAACAGCATGTCAAGCTGTCAACTTTGCGGGGGCGCCGATGGCACAACAGATCTGCAGTGCTCTGGGAAATCATTCTCTTTTTTCCGCCTGCATCTAAATCTCACACAGTGAAATCCCTGTCACTGGAAATAATTGACCTTTGTCTTCCCTTTTTTAATGGATGAATGCCCCCAGATAACTGCATTAAGTGGGTCATTATCACACCATGCTTACAAATCCACACAGCCAGAGACTCAAACAAGGATTGTTCTGCCTCCACCTCTGGCACCCTCTATAGTTTCATTACCCCCTGAACCAGGGTTTGAATCCCATTCCTACTTATCTTTACCTCTTCTATTTCTACCCCCGACCCGAACCAGGGTTTGTATCCCCACCCCGCTATGACTGGTGTGCAGTTGGTGAGAGGCTGGGGTAGCTTGTGGTTGTGGAAAAAAATATGGTTGTTGTGGTGTGAGGAGCACTGATGGCTGGCATTAGGGGAGTAACTCTGGGACGCCAGTGATCACTGTCTAGCCTCCTGGAGGTGTTGTGGGCCCAAACTAGATGGAACATTGATGAAAGGAGGTTCCCACCTGATGACCCCAATGACATGTTGGTCAGCACTGCTCACTTGTCTATATAGGGATTATGAGGAATTATTCACTGAGCCTGGTCCATTTTTTCTCTAGCACAAGTTTCTTGTGTTTACCTTGGATCAGTTCAGAATATCCATGTTAGGGTTTTAACTACACCTTTTTTATTTATCTATGAAATGTGTGCACATCCAGAGAAGACATTTGTTATCTTGGATCTGTGTGTTTGTGCAGATGTTTCACGTTTGGCATAGGACAGAATGCTTGCAGAAGGCTGGTTGGGGGACTGGCGACAGTTTCCAAAGGAACAGCAGAGTTTCTGGCCGAAGGAGAGAGAGTGCAGCCCAAGGTACTCATTTCCAGCTATGAGTGTCACTCCTAATGACGGCCTACTATTCTGAGGGCCACTGAAGAGCCATTATGCAGTGGTTTCAAAGCACTGAGTGTCTGCTACTGATGCCAATTAGGAAATATTATCTCACAGACAAAATTTGCTTCATGTGGTACTCAGAGAGAAGCTGTGTTTTACATTTGCTTCATTCCACAGATGATAAAGTCGCTGAAGAAAACCATGTCTCCAGTCCTCAGTGACATTTCCATTGAATGGCTCTTTCCTGAAACCAAAGAAGTGCTGCTCTCTCCAGTGGGCAACACTTTCCTTTTTCCAGGGGACAGTCTGATTGGCTACAATGTGGTTTGCGACACCACCCGTTACCATGACAACCCAAAATCTGTAAGTCACCTGATGAAAATCAACAATTAACTGCATGACTGTGTTTCAGAAAAGGGACCTTTTCTGTTTGAAACAAGTCTAATCATCACATAAATCACTGCTCTGCTATCACAGAGAGCTATTTGAAGTGAATCCCGGCAATATTAAAAACAAGCCACTCTAAAAAATTTGTCGAAATCAAACCTTTTGAATGGTTTGAACAAAATAACCAAAAGGCAATTCTGTCGATGTATCACCCCACTCCAAATCTCAACAGGATAAGAGGAGGCGATACAGCATGATGCGCTCTACAGAGTCAGCCAGCTCAGTGTTTTACCATTCCCAAGAAGAGGAGCCGGCAAAGACGGATGTCGACAGTCAGGGGTCCCACAGGGAAGGACCCTCTGGTGGCCTGTATGACTCCTACCATGACTCCACGATAAACAGCAGTTCTGTCATTACTGAGCCAGATCTCATGGGTAGGAATTTAGAGTTTACACAAGTTCATGCTTCCTGTAAGAAGGGACTACCCCTAATTTATAATGTTAAACTGTGTGCTCTTGTATTTGCTGTTGGGTCTAGTTTATGCAGTAATCAGGTCATTCATTTAGATGGATTTATACATTTTAGCTCCACTATTGGAAGGGTGTGTTAATCAGCCTACCTCTGCATTTAAAACCTCAGTGTCAATTTGACAACTGACACGAAATTATAAATTTGGTATTTATAGTACCCACACTGAGACCTTGGAATTTGGTAACTTGTTAATATTTTTATATAACCCCACCAAAATACTCAAGGACATGGGTCTGTATTTTCACATAGCTGCTCTGTAAAATCAGTGTTCTGCAATTGTGTGATTTCCATTCACTGAATAAGACCATGAGAGTGGGATGGGAAAGAAACCAGCTCATAAATTAGTAAGAAGATTTATTATTATTATTAAGAATATTTGAATACATTTTTTAATTTTTACTATTACTATTTCTTTCTTTAATTTTGACAGCTGGTTTTGATGAGACATCACCGAGGAGGCGTGCCTACAGCACCAACCAGATAGCTGACTACAACCCATCAAAGAAAGCCTACACTCCCAGTGACCCCACCTCTGTAGTGCCCAAGAATCCACTGAGGAGAACCAAAGTCCAGGAGCTGATAGGTCAGATGAGCCCTGAACATGAAGTACAGTGGAAGAATGACTACCAGGTGATCCAATACTGTGAACACTGTTCACATGGTCAATTTTCTCCAGTTTTTAAACTGTGTCACATGTTATTTTTTATTCTGTTTCTTATTTAGCTGTAGCTCACACTGGGTATTTAACATGCATGGCACATTTGCACGCAAAATAAACCCCTATCTTATGATAACGGTAAGACAATCTAAATTCATTTATTTAATTAAAGAGTATTCAAACACATATATAAAATCCTATTTGAATTCAGACTGTGTTCCCAGATTACATAGCCAACTAACCTTCATCTGGACAAGAGTATAGTCAAGAGTGGGCTAATGTGACTTACTCAGTAATTAAGGACCAAATTAATGAATGACAATTAGGTTTGACTGTAACTCAGGGAGCATTATAACATGACATAACAGAATTATGAAAAGGACATTATATCTGCTCTTCTAAATCCGGCTGAAGATCCATTGCATCCTTGCTCCAGTTAGATACGGCCTATAAACTCTCTATTTAAATTAAAGGAGTACAGCATGAGAAATGGGAATATGACGGCCATTTCACCTCTCAAAGATGATCAAATATCATTCTGGTAATCTCTGAATGTTTTTCTGCACGCAACGATGATTTGCTGCTTGTCGTTTTGCTGATCAGATAAGAAACCCTTAAAGAGATTGTGATGGGCATTTGTTCTCATTTTGTATTTTCTAACAAAGAGAATCTTTATGTGATGTATCTCTTGAAAACAACAGTAAAATATGAACTGGTTCGAACAAACAGAATGATGACAATCCACATAGTGCTATTGATTGTGAATTAAAGGGCATTCTACTGTATTCAGTCACAGCTGGCCAGCCTGTCTGCCACATCTTTCAGAGGACAACCTGCCAGCTGTCGTAAGAACCTTCCTTACCAGGAGTTGCCTCTGCAGCAGAAAGATGATTTGGGGCCTAATTCCCTGCCCCAGCAACAATACAACCCTCAGGCAAGCGATGGTAGCATGCCGTCTGCGGTTAAAAACCATGTTGGGGAAGATGGGTCCAGGTCATCAACAGACAGCCCTTCTGTTGGCAGCATTGGAGACACAGGTGAGAACACAACCTCTCCAGCTAATGATATATAATGTAGCTAAAATCAACTGAAAAAAATTCAAAGAATAAAAAAAAGTAGGTAAATTTTGCTAGATGACATCAGACATTAATTAGCATATGTCATTGTGTCCTTATGTCATATATACATTCTTTCTTTCTTAACCCCTTCACATCTGTTTGCTTCTCTCCTTCCTTCTGTGCTTACACGTACTATATTTTAGTATAGCCAGTATTTAGCATTCAGTATTTTCAGTTTTTGTTGTCAGGCAGCAAAACAAGTCTGACATTGTGACTGATAAGTGCCCAATTAGTTTGTTCAGCTGCAGTTCATTTGCAGGCATTATTGTGAGGCTGCTGCTATGTCCTAATAAAATCCTCATTTTAAAACCTAGTGTCATGTAAAATCATCCTCCATTTGAATTAAAGACAGTGTCCATCTAGTTATTTTACCTATATTTACATGCACAGTGATAACTCTGAGAGAAAATTGATATTGGTAGTGTCTTTTGAACAGATTCTCTAGTTGGGAGCCAGCTGCTATGCGGGGGCTGCTCTCTGTTTCTGTTGTACTATTGCATTGCACCATTGGGAGATAGTGAGCCTGCCTGGTTCTTCTCACTCACTATAATGCACAGCTGACAGGTAGATCCTGTCTGTAGGAGCATACATACATATTATTAACTCACTTATCTGTGATGTATCTAATGTTTGTCTTAAAAGTTCATTGAAAGGTCATTCATAGGTCATATTTTAGAAAACATTTTCTTTATTCTGTTTAAGATGACAGAGCATTCAAAACCAAGCATACTTTTTTCAAAATTGTTTTTATTCAAACAGTTTTCCAATAATTGAAGTGCAGCTCAAGGAAAAGTGAGACCTGATAAACGAACATTCAGGAATCATAGCTTGTTCCTGTGATATTTCAGATGGATATGGACACCAGTTGTGTCAAGCAGAAACACCACTAGAGACTCAGATGTCAGATCTGGGCGCCGCTAATCAGCACAAAGGTGACTGCAAGGCAGTGGTGTCAGGACTGCTGTGTGGGAAACCAATGAAGTGGGAGGTGGTCTTTGATGTCGATCCCTTTCTAAATGGCCGGGAACGTGAGGAAAAGGTTCACGAGGAGCTGTGGAATGAAACCTTCCACCACTTGGCTGGACACTCCATCATACACGACTTTGAGCACATGGCGGATCAAGAGTGTGAGATAGAGCATGGTAAGCTGTGCTGGGAGAAATTGGGGGATTTTGAGTCAACTTTCAGACTTAAAAAAAATTCTTCAGGAATTCTTTACAGCCTAAATCAGGGATGTCCAAAGTTGGTCCTTGAGGGCCGCTGTCCTACAGGTTTTAGATGTTTCCCTGCTTCAACACACCTGATTCAGGTGAAATAGAGATCTCTTCAAAAGATTGTTAAGTTCTGCACAAGCCTGCTAATGATGCATTGATCTTAATCAGGTGTGTTGAAGCAGGGAAACATCTAAAACCTGCAGGACAGAGTCCTAGAGGACCGGATGTGGACATCCCTGGCCTAAATTAATGTTTGGCTACAAGAAAGACGCATATTACAATTACTGGTGAGATTGTTAGCTGGAATTTTCTCCTTATGTGAGCTAAAGAGAAAACAAACAAACATAAAACAAAACAAAAACATACACACACAAGGGGGCTCCTCTATTAACAATATCATTGTATGAAATGACCAGTGTCTTTAATTATATATGTGTTGCATCATCTATTGTTTGGATTAAAGCAGTCCATTTCTCCCATTTCCTGGAAAAGGTCGTTCATCTAGATCTGAGAGATGAAGTCATCTTTTCCATTGTACACAAATGTTTCACTCTGTCCATCCATTTGTTCAGGCTTTAAGGATCAGTTTTATACCAGCACTTTGCTATAGATTTTTTACAAGCGATCATCAGTATTTTACAAAGATACTAGTCTTTTTTAATGACCACATTCTCATTTAGGACACAAAAATAAAGGACCATTACAAAGGACCTCATGCATGAACATTTTCATATTTTTGTTCTAAATTTCTCTCACTTTTTTCGTACAAAGGTCTTGTACGAAAACGCCACGTCAGATTCAACAAACGCTCTGAACTCCGGAAAAAGTGTACAAACGACCTGCGTAAATGATGAATGCCACCTGTGCGTATTTAAGTGTACGTGCACGAGGATAGTAGATTTGCATACTCCACGCCCAAAATTATACCATATCGTGCTTCCTTTCTCCTGTGCCAGGAAGTTTTGAGTGTTGAGTCATGAGAATGGCATCAAGGCACAAAAAGAAAAACTTTATGGGCTCTGAGATTGAAGTTCTGCTTTCAGAGATCCAAAAAGGAAAATCTGTCATTTTTAGCAGTGTCAGCAGTGGAATTACGGGACCTGCTAAAGCGAAGAAATTGGAAGCAATTACAAGTGCTGTTAATTCTGTGTCACTTGTAGTTCGTAATGTCAGCGAAATAAAAAAGAAATGGTTTGATATGAAAATGGATTAAAAAAAATGTCTCGCCATGGCCAGGCGCTCGATGACTGCAACTAAAGCTGCGCAATCAGTTGTTGCCTCATCATGATGACAGTTTGATGGGCCGGTTAATGAGGGGGGGTCTTCTGGTACCACAACTTCTGGTCTGCCTGGGCTGGGTCAGGTAGTAGGAGACACTCGTTCATGGCAATATTTTGCAAATCTGGCATGCCTTCTCTGGGCTATAGAGCAGTTTGCCCCCCGCTGTATCGAGACACACCCAGCTGGCCTTCAGCTCAGTGGGCTGCACAACGGCATGGATGCATTGATGCGTATATGTGTGCAGTCTATTGCTCCGATTATGTTTGGCAGTCCAGCCAAGGCATGAAAGTCCCTCCTAATTTGTACTTGTTGGACAGCGGTGTATGGGAATTTGATGTACCATGGGTGATAAACTGATGAGAGTTTTGATGACCAAGGGGAGCCCATGACTCACAGAGGACTGGGACACACCCGATCTGTCTCCAATCTCCCTCTGAAAGGTTCCCGTGGCCAAAAATACAAGGGTGATGAGGACCTGGACGTGTGGTGGAATTGGGTTTGATCGGTGTGTTTCTCTCTGGAGTTGTGGCTCTAGCAAGCAGCACAGTCCTTGGCAATCTAAATCGCTTCCCATTGACCTTGTTATATACAGAGTCAAATTAACCTTCAATTAGTGCATAATTTAAGTTAAACAGAATAATGTCAGCATCATTGTGGGGTATAACGTATATATTTATTTCTGATTGCTTCAAAGTAATTAAATATACAATCCATTAGTCAAGCAAACTTGATTCGAATAACAGCAGACTTTTTTACGAAACTCCTACGACAGGTCTGGATCACTCGTAAATTCTGTTCGTACCTGAAAGAAAACGTAAAATACAAAAAGATTGGTGAATGCGCAAATTCTCTTAAATCACTCGTACGCACGACTTAAGAACAAATCTGTGCGTACGAATGGTTTTTGCATGAGGCCCGTTGTTAGGAACTGTGTATCTCAGAATCTTTCCCAGAGTCATGTATACATTACTCCAAAAAGTTTGAATTTTTGGGCACATGGAAGTGATCTGTGTAAATATTTCCGCACTGCCTCCAGCACTGTTGTTGTGACTGAGAGAATTTGCTTTTTAAAAGGGGTGTAATGAAAAAATTAATCAAATTTTTCCAGCCAAATATCCTCCACATCTTTGAACTCGTAGATGAATGCTGTGCACTCCACATGGAACGCCAATCCTCATCTGATATTACTATGTTTAGTTCTTTCTCCAATTTTGCTTTAATATATCCTGTGTTGTTCCCATTCTGTTACTGGAGACCCTGATAGATTTTAGAAATAATTAGTCTAACTCTTCTTGAGACATTTTTGCTTCGTGGCAGCATTCTCTTGCGAAAAGAGGCCACTGCCATCAGGGAATGTCGTTTCCATTAGCAGGTGTACTTGGTGAGTAACACTGTTTGGGCTGGTGTTACATATTAAAGTGTCACACCCATGGACTCACGTTTTTAGTTTCATGTTTTAGGTTATGTTTGTTTTCAGTCCAGGTTTAGTTTTTTGTCATGCTTTAGTTTCCCTGCACTCTGTTTATTAGTTCACTCACTTCATCTGTGTTTTTTCCCTCAGCTGCACTCACTCCCCAATCACTCTCACCCCCTATTTAGTTTTCTGCCTCCCCTGTCAGTTTTGCCGGATCTTTGTTGTTGATTGTCACGTTTGCCCTCCTATGCCAAGTTTATTGTTATCCATGTTCCACGTCGTTGTTACCAAGCTAAGTATTTATTTATTCCTTGCCATGTCAAATATTTTTGTTTGTTCCTTATGGCTACGTTTTTCTCCGGCTCAGCCGCGCTTTCTGTTGTTACTTTTTTTATTTTTTTTATTTTTTTGTTAATAAATCACCCTTTACTTTTAAAGTCCGCATCCGTGTCCTCCATCCTCACACAAACCTGACATTAAAGTATCATAAACATAAATGTAAGGACCCAAGGCTTCCCAGCAGACTATTTCCCAAAGCACACTGCTCCTGTTGGCTTGCCTTCTTTCCTTTGTACACCCTGGTGTCATGTCTTCCTAAGGTAAGTGAAACACAGATGTAAAAGACGTGTTTCATCAGACCAAGCTACCGTCTTCCTTTGCACTATGGTTCCTTTATTGGAGATTGAACTGACAACATACCACTGCCTTCAACCTCCATGTGCATCAATGAGCCTTGGTCACCTATGACCCTTTTGTCATTCCTGGGAACACATTGTTTGGTCCAAACTACATCAGACAGAGAACGTTTCACAAGACCTGTAATTATTGCGATGCTGTGACCCAGCTGTCTAGTCATCAAAATTCTTCTCATGTTAAAGCTGTTCAAATCCTTATACTAAATACATTTTTTTTCTTCTTCCAACACATCAACTTTTAAGAGAGGATGTTTACTTGCTGCCAAATTCATCTTACTTACTGCTAAGTGCCTTTGTAACAAGATATGAATAGTTTTCTTATTTAATGTGTAAGTGGTCATTGTGTTATTGCTAATTGGTGCATATGTTATATATGACTTATGTATAAACTTACTGTTATTAAGATTTAATGTTAAGTAAGTATTTCTTGCTTTTGGTATTCACAGGTTCTGGCAGGAAGTACCAGTTATATGCCATTCACACCAGCAAAGCCTGTAATATACTGAGCAAATACACAGCCTTTGTTCCCATTGACCTGGACACCAATGAATATTTGCAGACGGGCGTTGAGTACATAAACCCTGGTAAGTAATACGGCTTAGATGTGAAGATGTGAAACAAGTCATTTAAGTTGAAATCGAACAGAATGCCAAATATTCTCTAGTTCCAACTGTTAAAATTAACTGCCTATCTGTGTTTGGTATCATTACAAATTAGGTATTCAATGTGTTTGGGATCAAAATGAATCTTTACAAAAAGATCAGATTGCGCAACTAAGGTTGCCAGCTCATCCCTACTTGTGTTTAAATTTTATTTTGAGGTGAATGTCTGAAGAGGGGCTCTAGGTCTCGGTCAGGGAGTCGGAAAAACAGAGGTTACTCCATCGGGCTGGGTCGCTCACAGTCTGGCGGCATGTCGGAGGAAGCTGAAGATGTCCTGCTCCTAAACAGTAGGCTGTATTTCTTTATTCTTAGCTTACATATCACTCTGAGAGTATTAACCAGGAAGAGGTTTAAAACATAAAGTTGATTCATAACCAATGGGAAATGGCTTGAAAAAAAGGTGCTATAGAGGAAGGCCAAAGGGCTTCTTATTGAGGATTGAAACTGTAGAATGAAAGGAGCATCATTCTTTGTGGTAAAATTGATTCATGTTTATGAGTTTATATCATATTAAACCTGCCTTTATTTGAAATGGAAAGGTTGCAATTTTATATCAGCAGCTCCCTGAGTTTGGAGACATTGAATCTTCAGAAAGCTTTGTGTGCTGCATTAAAAATACAACTTTGGCAAAAGGACACAGTATTTTAAAATGATCTTCAGTGATGGCATAGCAACAGCGCGAGCTCAGGAAAGCAAGCTGCTGGAGCATCTGCCAGTTCAGGGGGAAGGTACACAGGGAGCACACATGCTGATGTGCTGCATCAGTGGTTGCACAATCCTCTCTTTTTAATACTCCTCCTGGGATTTAGAATGATCAAAACTAAAACAGGGTGCAGCTGACAGTTGATTTCAAGTCTGATCATTGTCTCAGATGGAGAAGATGGTGTCTCTCCTTGTGGCACCCCACCCTCTGCTGGCTGGGAGAGATGCAGCTTCACAGAGGGTAAGTGTAACACATCAGTCGGTCAGTTATTTTTCTGCTCAAAGACCTTTGATGTACAGCATCTGGTAGGCTGTTGTCATTTTCTGGGCAACACGGGTGCATTGTTCTGAAAGTAAAACATGAAATTACTGACATTTTAGTTTGTCTTCTTTTAAGTGATGACAGAGTTGACTTTTGTTTGTATCGACAAACTGAACAATGAGCATATCCTGAGGGCAAACGAGAGATTTCAGCTGGCAGATAAAGCTGCTGGAATATACTGAATGTCTTTTGTCGTCACTGTTACATCTCTGTTGGAGTGTTGAGAAATTTCATAAGGGTGACGAATAATTAGCGATTAAAAGCAAAGTGACAAGGAATGCTTTTGCGTCTTTCTTTCCCTCCTCTGTCTGACTCTCTACCCCTGTCTGCTTCTCTGTCTCCAAGTCTCCCAAAGGAGTCCGTCCGTGACGTCTGACCAATCACAGAAATCGGTTGAGAGCCTTTTTTCTGCCAGGTGGGTGATGGGAGGTTGGCTGGCGGCATAAACGTGTGCCCCAACTGCACAAGCAAGCCCAGAGATTCAAGTGTTATAACTCAGCTGCCTCAAGGGGCCGAGACTATTTTGAATTCCTTCATCTTTATTCATTTCTTCCAGTGGATTTCGACTTTTGAGCTCAATGAATCAGGAAATTCATATTAATTGTCATTAACTGTGAACATGTAGTGAAAAAATGTTAATTAGATTTTGTTTTTCTCTTAAAAAGCAAGAGTAAGAGTTTACATCTATATTAGCAGATATGTGTTTTCTAAATTGGGTTTTCTGTTTTGCTCTTGCAATTTCTAAAACTGGAGTTTTTGAGGGGGAGAAATCTTGGCACGTTTCCAACTCAGCATCACCAAAAATAATCCACCCAAAAGAAGTAAAGAAAAGGCCAAAGTGCTACGATCACTTGAAACACAGAATGGTTGCACATATTTTCAGACCTTCTCTCCTTGAGATCCTCTATATATTTTAATTCCCTCGTGCATATGGAAAGGGTCAGAGTCAAGGAAGACATTAGAGGAGAAAGAATCTTGCTCAACCGGCCAATCGTGTTGTGAAATTTTAAAAAAGAAAAATAATTGCAGTCAGCTAAGTTCTAAAGTCAGGCAACTACTCTAAGATTAGAAATCCACAACAATAACTTCTAACATTAATTAAGTAATTGCTCAGATTTACTTTAGTCTTTGGTCCTTAGAAATATTTCATACTTCAGCATGCACAGCAGGAACTCAATAGCTGAAATGTAAAATCATGGTGGTATTCATCCACAACCATTTGTGTTTAGAAAGGGAACTAGAAGGTTCAGATCATTATTATTATTATAAGGGCCAGTAGGAGTTAAGGAAGGAGTTGTTGTATCTATTATTTTAACCAAGCAGGAGCCATTTGGATAGCTTTATGACTAGAGTTGAATTTTTCACTGATTTCTAATTATTGGTATTTGTTTGAATTTGAAGGTCATCATTATTCTTTTTAGAGTTTTTATCAAGTATTTGTTTGTCAGGGAACCAGATTAAGGCTGTATGGAGAAGGTGTACGAGACTGATGGGAGGTCTGAACAGAGCCAAAGAGCTGAAGATGTTTTCCAATAGATTCAGTTCAAAACAACACTCAGCATGCCACTCACCTGCCTCCAGCTACACGGAGGTCCACAAAATTTCACTCCCAAATACGTGGGAAAGTAGGACCGAGGTTGGAAAATCGTGGAATATTCCTTTATGTTATCGTCATTGTCTGTACATGTTTTCATTTGCCGTAATGACCGGATAGCTCAAAAGAAGTGTACTGAAACAAGTGAGGTATACTACAGTAGTTTGTATGTCACACAAAGAAACAAGTAATTATTTAGGTCCATAAAGGGAATTTTTATTTAAGAAAAAAAAAAAAAAAAAAGTTCTTGGCCAGTGGAATTTTCTCACCTCACTTTAATTTTGTCTCATGAGTTAAAAGTTACTTTCAGACACTGATGCGAGGTCATGAAGATTCAGTCAGGGCCCTGTGCATGTTGTCCTTCACACATTCTTGGTCTATTTCAATAGTTGTTGAGATATTTCACTTTAGGTAAAGTGGTACACTGATGACATTTCTGTCCCCAGAGTCACACTTGCTAAAAATTATTGCCTTTTTTTTTTTATAAAGCAAGGATCTATCAAAATCTATCATATTAATAAGAGCCATTTTTTTCCAATCCTAATAGAAGAAGTAGATCAAACATAACAATGGTGTACGCCATACAAAGCATACGCTTTGCTTCACATCTGCATTCCCCCTCTCCTTTGCAAGGTTGGCCCTCAGCAGGACTCGCCTCCTGACTCGAGCTGCGAAAGGATTCATGTGTCGATCTCACAGCAAGTCGGGCGATTCAATCGGAGACAGTGAGAACGAGAACAAAGACTACATTCCTGTGGTGAGTAGCAGATCTATGCTGCACATCTGAATGCTCAGCCAACCTGCATGTTTTGTGATGGACATTTTATGCATGTATTTTCTATTTTCACTTTAAGTATTATCCATAACTGACCGCAGGTAAGAATAGTGCGGCTATCTTTTTTTTTTTTCAAAATCAGCGTAAAAGCAATTTATAAATTCTGTTTTAATTTTTCAGTCTTACAAGAGAAATTGCCAGTAATAAAATAAGGGTTAAAACAGTATCAACACTTAATATCATAGGATCATAACCTGCACCTCTGTGAACCAAGACATTGACAGAAGCCCTAATTATACAGCACATACTGTACCTGCTAGTCTGCTCGCTGCTATCCAACTTCAGCGGACAGAAAATATCTTTCAGTAATGTGTAACTGTAGAGGGGAGATCCATAAGAGATAGCTGTGCACAAACACTTTCTACCTCCTAACAAGGACTCCTTTTGCAAGACACATAACAAGCAGGTTATTGTAGCAGTAAATCATCCATCCATCCATTATCTTCCGCTTGTCCGGGGGTCGGGTCGCGGGGGCAGCTGCTTGAGCAGAGACCCAGACGTCCCTGTCCCCGGCCACTTCCTCCAGCTCTTCTGCGGGAATCCCGAGGCGTTCCCAGGCCAGCCGAGAAACATAGTCTCTCCAACGTGTCCTGGGTCTTCCCCGGGGTCTCCTCCCAGTGGGACGGGCCCGGAACACCTCACTGGGGAGGCGTCCAGGAGGCATCCTAACCAGATGCCTGAGCCACCTCATCTGACTCCTCTCGATGCGGAGGAGCAGCGGTTCTACTCCGAGCCCCTCCCGGATGACCGAGCTTCTCACCCTATCTCTAAGGGAGAGCCCGGACACCCTGCGGAGGAAACTCATTTCAGCCGCTTGTATTCGCGATCTCGTTCTCTAGGTTGCTACCCACAGCTTGTGACCATAGGTGAGGGTAGGAACATAGAGTGACCGGTGAATCGAGAGCTTCGCCTTCTGGCTCAGCTCCTTCTTCACCACGACGGGCCGGTGCAGAGCCCGCATCACTGCAGACGCCGCACCGATCCGTCTGTCAATCTCCTGCTCCATTTGTCCCTCACTCGTGAACAAGACCGCGAGATACTTGAACTCCTCCACTTGGGGAAGGATCTCGTTCCCGACCTGGAGAGGGCATTCCGGTGGAATGCCGGTAAATCATGTCTGTTATAAAGTATAGTAGTGCAGATGAAGAGTATGCATTCAAATCAATAGGTCATGTGCTGCCTCATTTCCTATGTTACTATTAACCTGAGAGCTAAAACTGCCAACAGAAGATTGTTTTTTAATTCAAATAAGGTTTAAGGGAAGAAGCAGTCAATATACTGGGTTAATAATGTCTGCAGTGAAAAAAAGAGTCAGTGAATGCAAGAATTGTTGAATTAAATATTTTTTTTTTTTTTGCATTTTCAATACCGCACCAGCTTCCTCTGATTTGTACTATTCCCCTCTATGCAGGTGCTGTTGCAGTTAGCTAATGGTGCGTTTCCCCTGGATACGGCTCTGTGTGAAGCCATTAACGTGCCAATGGAAAAGCTCAAATGGACATCCCCCTTCACCAGCCACCGCACTAGCCTGGGCCACCAGTCTCACTCCAGCAGCCGCCGCACTGACAGTGCTGATGGCAGCTGCAGATCACCGTTCGAACCAGACGTGCATCTACAAGCTTCTGAGCACACTGTAGGTGCCCACAGCCCCTCTAATTTATCCAGGAGCACTTGGCCTGACACTGGTCTCTCCTCATTGGTTGGTCCATCCACTGCAGTTGAGGCGCCACTCTCCCCACACCCCCAGCTGGATGGTGCACGGAGTTCAGGTTTAGGAGGCATAGAAATGGCATCACCTGGGGGCGTTATGAAGCAGATGCAGGATCTAGAGAGCATGGTGTGGGCAACAGCCGTGGCCCTCGCCTGGCTGGAGCACAGCTCTGCCAGCTATTTCATAGAGTGGGAACTGATAGCTGCCAAAGCCAGCATGTGGCTGAGTGCACAGAACATCCCAGAGGGGAAAGACTTTTCCTCCATAAAGGCTGCTGCTAATCAGCTCTTTATCATCCTCAGACACTGGGATGAAAACCTGCAACTGAACATGCTCTGTTACAACCCCAACAGTGTCTGAGAACTACCAGTTCAAGATGGATATAGACCACTGAATGGTACTCATTCCCATTTAATACTATGCTAACTGAGGCTGTTCTATTCACTGCCCAGCAGTTTTTCCTCTGAAGTCTGGTTTTGCTGTTGCCGTTGTGAGCAATGTGTTTTTAGTTCTGTTTGTGTGAAGTTCCTCAAAACATATCACAGATTCTTCAGAGACACGTTGTGCAAGCTGTTACCTCGCTGGTGCCATAAACAGTAGCTGGATCTCTATTAGCGGGGGATCTCTCTGAATTATGCCACAGACTTGGATTTCAAGAAAAAAAAGTCAGTGTTGAAGTCATTGCATGTTGGACCACTGACCATCAATGTATGAGAAAAGCTATTATTGTCATCATATTGATGTTATGGGTAGAATGCTGCAAAACAATGGTAAGAGAAAACTGTTCCATTGGTTGTCACATAGTGTTGTGACATCTTTATTGCATCTGAATTGATCGTATTGTGGAAAAAAATATTACAAAGAAGCATTTGGTTACTTACTAGCTGTACTGTTATTACCGTCTTCATGCCTGTTTCTATTGTAGTGTTATAACTTGCCTCTTTTGAGCTCAATTGTAGCAGAGACATAAAAATATGCAAAGAGTTGGAGAAAATCTTAAATAGTCTGTATGTTGACATATAAATTATATATGTGGTATAGGTGGAAGTCTATGAAAGTGTATCGTATAGAATGTAATTTGCTGTGTATTACTGAATGATATTTTTTTTTTTTTTTTTTTTTCTTAGCTTGTCTGAGTATACCTGTTTTATAGAGTAAGATCCAATAAAGATTGTTACTTTAAACAACATAAAAGACAAAGAGCCGGCTGCACAAGCAGTTTGCAAACTCAAAGTTGGCCTACTTAGAAACTAAAGGTTTAAAATGTAAGTAGATATTTACTTGAACATTAGTAGTTGCACCAAATAAACAAATTACCCTTTCGGAACAAAAAACAGAAAAAGACCTCTTTCAGACTTGAACAAAAATTTTCATGAAACTTCTAAGAAAACTAATAATAATATGTGTTAAGTTACCTTCATAAAATAGTTGCTATTTACCGTTTAATGTATGATTACAAGATTTACAATATATGAATAGTACAATATCTACATGTACAAATAATCACCCTTGAAAAGTAATGTTACAGCGCTTTATGGTTTATAGGGACTTTCGGTATAAAAATTTTAATTAAATGTTCAATTACACAATAACTCTGTAATGAGTTGAGTTAATTTAATAAAAAAAACTTTTTTAATTAATTTATAAAAAAAAATTCTGTGCGACCTCTGTGGCCCCTGGAGTGTGTGGGACCATTAAAATTAGCTAGTGTAGCAAATGTTATCGATCTAGCTTGAAAAGTTTAACAATATTATCTAATTGTCAATTGACTAATGCAGGTTACAGGTAAGGAAACAATGTTCAAGCTTCAGTTCAGTAAAACCCTGGTTTGTAGAATGCGTGCTTAATATATATCCATCTAAATGACAGATACAAGGAATTTCAAATCGGCTTTATTAGGGAGTTTGAGGTGTTTTCTGATGACATGAGTCTTCAAGAGTTGTTGAAGATAGAGGAGTTTTAATGGTGAAATTTGCTTGATACTGATTAGAAGTTGATGAACTTATGATTATGAACTTGTGACTTAGTAATGGGTTTGCAAACAGCTGGTGTAACCCAATCTTGTGGAATATGTGCACAAGATTGTGTGAGGCCTTTCACCATCCTGTTCTGGCAGTTGATGGTGCAAGGCCTCAGCTAGCCGTCATCGTCATGTCTAAATTACCTCAAGTGCCTGAACAAGGTTTAAAGTTGGTGGAATTATATATTTTTTCCTTTAAGTAATTAGAAGTTCCCTTTTTTCTTTCTTTTTTTTTTTTTAAACGTCAATTAATCTAGTGACTTATTGGTGTGTTGCACCATCAAGAGTAGCGGCCATTATTGTGGTCATGAATACTCCAGTTTCAAATTAAGGTAAAGAAATAACGTCACACTTTTGCAAAGGTTGACATTATTGACTGTTAATATCATTGACACCAAACAAATACAGGATACGCGAGGCAGCCATGATAAACATGCGTATGTGTAGTTAACAGTAACTGTATTTGAAGCTTTAAGCTAGCTCTTAGCTTAGCTCCCCCATAAGAATATCTACCCCATTCTTCAAAGTGAGTGCAGTCAACTGCAGCTGAGACACCAACTGCTCATAAGTACTTAATAAAACCCCACTTCGCCCAAAAAAAGAGAACAAAAGGAGGGGAAAAAAAAACTTTTTAGTGTAGTCTGTGTGAACACTGCAGCCTCTAAAGTGTCTTAGCCTATTATTAGAGTAACAAATCCGTTGTTATCTGTTGCGCCATGTTGAGCTTTACAGCTGCATGCTAGTCAATGCTTGATGAGCACATTTTGGCTAACAGCAGTGTTAGCCAAAATGTATGTGTTATTGGAATCTAAGTCCTTTCCATTCTTAACTCACTTGTGCTGAACATCTCGGGCCTTTGCATGCCCAGGTAATCTTTGTAAACTTTCAGACTTTAGTGAAGCAAAGGTTGAATTTTTTCACATTCATTATTTTTCCGAGTGGTGTAATGTTTCCATTGCTGTTGGAGTAGCTTAAAACTTTGCAGGTTTTTTTCTTATTTCCTTGATATTGTTGTCAAATTATGTTACACTGAAATTGATAGTTGAAAAAAAAATTGGACAAATTTCAGTACAGGTTGCTTTCCGATGCATTTTTTTTTTTTTTTTTTTTTTTAACGATTGCAGAAATGGTGACTTGTTTACTTTTGGTACTAATTGCCGTTAAGAGTTGGTAAACTTTCTTTCTCTAAACCTTTAATGTCCTGCTCTACCATCTGGTAGAGCCCTTTTTTTGTCATTATACTGAATGAAACTTGAAATTTGTGGAAGTAAACCTATTTGTGTAATCTCTACCACTTGATTTAGGTATGTAATGCTAAAAGTGAGTATATTAATCAAATGTTTATCATTTTAACATGTTAAAAAAAAACATTGATTTTCTTCTTTTCATTGCCCTGAAGAAATGTAAAATAATGTATGGAAAAAAATTGTGCCCTTCTGCATGAACACAGGTGTTTACATTTTATAATTTTTTGATGACGGAATTGCCACATTGGAGACAGTAGTGCAGTATTTTCATCTCACATGAAAAGTATGACGTAAATGTTATACAGTAATATTTTTGTGCTCTAATTAAAATGGTAAGTGCAGCTGTAATTGTAACTAAGTTTTATTTTTTAACGTAATGAGTCAGTTGTATAGTGTATTATCTTTCAACTTGCTGTTTGTGCCTTTATAAATAGTTGTTGACCATTTGGGGCTGTTAGAAGCTTCTGTTGTGTATTAATAATTGTTGATGCTACGTCCAGCTCTGCAGGTGCATGTAATAAATTCTACAACCATAATTATCCAGCTCCTCGGATTCTTGAAACAGATTGGGAAAGTTGCTTTTACCTCTGGTCCTGTTCCAGCAATTGGCCGTGGCTCTGGTAATTTTAGCAAGCTTCTCCTGCTTTATACCTGGCAATGGTCCACTTGCAACAATTTGAATCTTTTCTGGAATTGCAGGCATTGTTTTAACAGAGACAATATCCACCGAAACAAACAAGGTAGTAGAACCCTTATTGCACACGTGCACTTGGTGTTGATACAGGTTGCTCAGCTACACCATCCTGTTCTTCCTTGATTCTAACACTATTTTCTGATGGTAACTTTGATTATTCAAAAGACTTAATCCCTTCCCACCATACTGTTGAAAATGACCATATTCCTGTTATAATCTTCCTTATACACCCAGTTAGAAATCAAGCTGTTTATGATTTCCTTGTGAATAGCAGATTCTTCTGCCTTTGGCTTGTGAGGCTGCATCAACTCCCCACACTACCCTGCAGCTCCCATATGAAAGGTCAGGAGGACACTTTTCTGAGGATGGCACTGGTGAATGCTTGCTACATTACAAACAACCTTTGTGTTGAATGGCATCACAAAGTCTAACAAATTAGACTTTCAGTTTGTGATTAAAACATGGCGGAGGGATATAGATCATACTTCTATGACTGACTAAGCTATGTCCAGAGGATTATACATTTACTGGCCCGTCAAGGGCTTCAGGTCATGATGGAGGACTCGTTATGTTTAAGAAATCATTTCTGTCATCAGTCGGGGAACTGTGGGTCCTATTCTATCACAGCTGGACACAAAAATCGAAAAAGTAAATTTAGTGACTGCTAAGTTATTTAGATTTTTTATTATTGGTTACTGTGACATTGATGTTGACGATTCATCAGATAAATTTTCCTAATAGTTTTATTGAGCTCACTGTTTTAATCTTAGAATCTCAGAATGTTACACACATCTTGTTTTTTAGTCTTGGTGTAAATATTGGGTTTGTATCTTCTGAGTATATTTTTGTTTCAAATCATCATTGTGTCATATTTGATTTTTTTTTTGTTTTTATCTTAATTAGATTTTTTACGATGTCAAAATTAAGTAAACTCTAACTTACTCAACTATTTATCGGCAGGAATCATATCATATCATATCTGCTGCCTTCTATATGCCTTCTGGACAGAGCAAATGAGCTGAACACATTCTTCAACAGGTTCAGTTCAGGAACAAGCTCACCATCCTCCTCTCCTGTTCCCAGCCAAAGAGACATCCCACCCTCCTCTGACCCACAGCTTTCCTGTAACATCTCCACCTCCACCTCAGTCATGGATTCTTCTGCTTCCACTAGTTTGTCTTCAACCCAATCAGGAGATGCTGCTGTCCCCTTTGCCTCCCCCTCCCACTTTTCTGTTTCTAGAGGTCAGGTGAAGAGGCAGTTGGAGAGACTGAACCGGAACAAGGCTGCAGGTCCAGATGGTGTCAGCCCCCGAGTCCTGAAGGCCTGTGCAGAGCAGCTCTGTGGGATTCTGCAACACCTTTTCAACCTTAGCTTGACCCAAGAGAGGGTACCACTGTTGTGGAAGACATCCTGTCTGGTTCCGGTACCAAAGAAAACTCACCCTTCAGACATTAATGACTACAGACCTGTTGCCCTGACATCCCACATCATGAAGGTCCTGGAGAGACTCCTGTTGACCCACCTGTGTAAGCAAACCAGCACATATGAGGACCCCCTGCAGTTTGCTTATCGCCATGGAGTTGGAGTTGAAGACGCTATCATACACCTGCTTCAACAAACCCACAAAGCAGGTAGCACTGTGAGGATCATGTTCTTTGATTTCTCCAGTGCATTTAACACAATTCAGCCTGATCTGCTTCGTCTCAAACTCCAGAAGACTCAGGTGGAGGCCTCAACAATCACCTGGATTAATGACTACCTGACAAACAGACCACAGTTTGTCAGACTGAAGAATTGTGTATCTAACCAGGTGATCAGCAGCACAGGAGCACCACAGGGGACTGTACTCTCACCATTCCTTTTCACTCTGTACACTTCAGACTTCCAGTACAAGTCAGACTCCTGTCATCTACAGAAATATTCAGATGACTCTGCAGTGGTCGGGTGTATCAGAGATGGACAAGAAGCTGAGTACAGAGAGCTGGTGGACCGCTTTGTGGCATGGTGTGGGAACAATCATCTCATCTTGAATGTTAACAAAACAAAGGAGATGATTGTAGATTTCAGGAGAAACAGGGTCAGATCAAACCCTGTTTCCATCATGGGAGAAGAAGTGGAGGTGGTTGAGGAGTATAAATACCTTGGTGTTCATGTGGACAACAGACTGGACTGGAGACACAACAGTGAAGCCATCTACAAGAAAGGACAGAGCAGACTGTACTTCTTGAGGAAGCTAAGGTCCTTCAAGGTTCGCAACAAGATGTTGCAGATCTTCTACAAGTCTGTTGTTGAGAGCGTCATTTCCTCTTGCGTCATCTGTTGGGCCAGCAGCATCAGAACCAGGGACCTAAAAAGACTCAACAACCTGATAAGGAAGGCTGGTTCTGTTCTGGGGACGACTGTGGAACCTCTGGAGACAATAATGCAAAGAAGGATTTTGCATAAAATCAAGAGAATTATGGACAACCCTGAACATCCTCTCCATGAGACTGTTATCGGAAAACAGAGTCTCTTCAGTCAAAGGCTTCTTCAGTTTGGATGCAAAACGGACCGCTACAGGAAATCATTCCTGCCCACAGCCATCAGCATCTATAATAACTCCTTGCTTTAATTGAGTTACATCAACATTTAATTTCCCTCTGGGATAAATAAAGTATTTTTGAATTTGAATTTGAATTTGAATTGAATGATACCACCCATCAGTTTTCCCTCTTTAGATTCTGACACTGATAAGCACTTAGTCTTTCAATGACCATTGTGTCTTACTTTTAGATACAATTGCTTCAATTCAATTTATTTATATAGCGCCAAATTATAACAAATGTCATCTCAAGGCACTTAAATAATATAGTCCAATTCAAGCCAATTGGATTTCAATTCATTGTAATCACAATTAATTTTGAAATAATCCATTTCATTCATATAGAGCAAATTCAAAAACAATTTCCTAGGAAACCAACAGACTGAACCAAAACTTGTCTTCAGTCCAATCTCCCGCCCAGAGCATGCCTGAGGCAACTGTGGAAAGGAACGACTCCCTTTTAACAGGAAGAAACCTCTGTCAGAAACAGACTCAGGAAGGGTGGCCATCCGCCTCGACCAGCTGACTTCATGAGCATGAGTTCCAACCATATATTTTGACCCTGTTCGAATGCATGTTAATGATCCCATGCATAATATCTTGGAGGGTAAAAGAGTAACGCAAGTGTGGAAAGAAAAGGGTATACTAAATAGCCAGTCCTTCCCAATTTTACAATCAAGAGTAGATTCCCAAGTAACCTTGATCCTGGAATTCCTGGAAAACTGAGTCAGCGTTTTAAGGTTTTACGGCAGCCCAGTGGAAGATTTGGGTATGCACTTATTCTTTGTATGCCCTTAAAGGTCTTCTGCATGAAGCAGATTATAATATCTGGAAGTGTTTTGTCTCTGATGCAAGGATACTTTGTTCTCGGATTGTATCAAAAAGTCTGCTGGACGATGCACACGTCTCAAAACTTTCAGCAATGCTTTCGAGCACAAATATGGAAGAGAGTGGTGTACCATGAACTTACACCTTCATTTAGACCTAAAATCGTGTATCATAGACTATAGTCCAGTTCATTCATTTTGGTGCTTTTCTTTTGAAAGGGCCAATGGGATTTTAGGTGACTACCATACAGATAACCGACATCCTGAACTCATTATGATGCATAAATTGTTGCTAGATTGGCAGGTATTTCAGAAACATAAATGTGTACCAAGACAGCTTCAAGAACATTTTCAGTTATCCAAATAGAAAGCATCAAAATGCAGCTACATACTAAGACCAGTTAAATAGGCTTAAAATTCTTTCAGACATTGATAATATTCAGCATGACTTCACATCTGATTATACATTGGAGACTCTGATTCCACCTTTACACCGAAGGCATATTTCTTATGAAGAAAATGATGCGCTCTTTTTAATGTTTAAGAGTATACAAAAATGACTACGTATACAGAGTGTCTTTCAACGCCATCAGGTTCCACAGTTCCATACGAGGAGGGGAATTACTATCAACAGGAGACTACAGAGCAAAAGTCGTGTATTCTCAAGGTGGCTTAGAAATGACGAGAAAACTGGAGAACCGGTTATTGATCTGAAAGCTGAAGCTCGACCAGCGTTGATTTCCAGAAAGTTTAAGGTCATAGTCTTTTTGAAAAAAGATGGTGAGACAGTTAAAGCTGAGCATACTGTGGCTGAAGTTAAATGGTTCAAACAACACAGTGATAGATATTATTACAGATATTATTAAAGTGATTCATGTTCTGTTTGGGAAATAGGTTTTGAACCATTTTCCTTTGCACCATACCTCTCACTGAAAAGAATCATTGGCCGTTGTGCCTATACCAAGACGAAGGTTAGGTTTTCAAGAAGTAGGGAGGAAACTGTAAGCCAGTGTCATCACTGAGATGCATTTAGGGACAAGGATATTTTAGGCTAAAACATTACTGATCAATGAACTATTACTGAAATACCCCCACTTTAAAAAAAAAAAAAAAAGGGGAGGGCCTTTTTAAAAAAACAATTATTTTAGAATAAGATTTAGTGTTTCTCTAAAAAATAACAGAACCAGACATATTTTCAATATTCTAATAAACAAAGCTTATGACTTGGAAGTTGACTGGCTACTTCAAGTTATTTTCTTATTTTTATGACAAATAAGCAATTTCAGAATCAGAATGGGTATTTTTTTTGCCAAGTAAGTTTGCACAATCAAGGAATTTGTCTTGGGGTGAGCAAACACAATCAAAGAGCTAGGACAGAGAGAGGTGTTGGTGTGGTGGGGGTGGGGGGTTCATTGGAGGTGAGTAGCTTCAAAGAGGCCCTTCTCCTGTAATGCTAGGGGAGGGTGAGTGGCTGGTTTGCTGGGACTGGTGGGGGATGTTGGGCCCAGCACCTTGTCTTTCAAAGCGGCAGTAAAACTTGTTCAGTTTGTAGTACATAAAAATATACTAATGATATCAAATAAAATTTTGTTGCCAATCTTTCACATATCCAAGACGCTAGTTACCACCAAAGCCCCATGTGTATGATATTTATTTTATAGAAAATATTGAATGTTTTTTGTGTTTTCAATAATTAATTAATTAAAATAATTAAACTGTCATTTAACGGGTTCAAATCCTAAAAATGATTGAATGTTAGGTAATTTTGAGCAAGACGGAAGTTGTTTAAAGGATTTATATTGATAAAATATTGATGTATGATGTAGGTTTACGGAAGATATCCAATACTAGGATCTATCCCAGATGTTTATCCGGAGAATATCCTGTGCTAGGAGTTGCTATAGATGTGTATATGGAGGGAATCCTATACTAGGATCTGTTACAGATTAGATCTTCCTGTCATGGTTCTGCAACTCTCTCTCCCAACTGGTAACTTTCCACTCATTATCACCTGTCATTTCCACTCTATCAGGCTCACCTGCTGCCACTTAACGAGCATTACTCTGCTGCCTCCATGCCATCACTGACTCTGCTGCCTATTGTCTTTAATTGACCCTCGTTAACAATCTGTGGCTATCATTGGCTGGCTCTTGTCACCTGCTGCCTTTCTCTGTCCATATAAACCTCAGATCCCCAGTGCCTCTCTGTCAGATCGTCTGCAAGTAACACTGTTTGCTGGCTACTTCTCATCTGACTCCGAACCCGTGCCTGAACCTTTGACCTCGACTCATCTACCTTCCCGGAAAACCTGACCTGTCTTCTGTCTGAAACCCACCCTGATCTCCAGCCATGGACCCAGAGGGCTCGGCCCCCCCACCACCCGCGCCACAGGACTCTTCTCAGCCACTGGGGAACGCACACACACAGGCCCCGGATTCAACCTCCCAACTTCCTCTCCCCCTGAACCCTAAAATAAACTGTGATAAGTGACGCATCTGGGTCTCTCGTCTGTCTTTCTGACACTTCCCGTATATCCTCGGAAACATTTTGGATACGTGGCAGATACATAAACTTGTATATTGCTGGATCCCTCCGGATATTAGGCCTTTTAGTGCAGTGCAATTTGGCAAACTGGCTCCTGGAACTTGGAATTTCAACTCACTGGTGAGGAAAGAGCCTGAGCTGGTATGTGAGGTTCAGCGATAGCAACTGAACTTAGTTGGGCTCACCTCCACACCCAGCATGGGCTCTGGAACCAAAGTGCTGGAGAGATGCTGGACTCTCTCATACTCCGGAGTTGTCCAGGAGGAGAGGCGTCAGGTGGGTGGGGTGATACTCACAAGCCCCTGGCTGAGTGCCTCAGTGTTGGATTTCTCCGTGGTGAATGAGAGGGTTTCCTCACTATGACTGCACTATGACTCGTCTGTAGCTGTGACCCAGTGGAACTCATTACCAACAGACAAAACATGCACTGGCCTAAAAGCATTTGCAAAACGGACCAAAAAATGGCTCTTAAGAAATCAAACGTGTACACATGTATGAGGAGTGAGTGTGAGAGTGGCTGGACCAAAGAGAGTGGAAGAGTGAGTGGCTGGCCCAAAGAGAGTGAATGTTGTGTGTAAATGAGAGATGTTTTTTTTTATTTTTCATTTATTATATTCATGCAAAAAAGTGGAACAACTTGTATTGTGTATTAAATTAAATGATAGTTATTTATATGTGAAAATGTATGGTGAAATGGTCATGTGCTCATGTACCTTTTAGGATTAGTTTTGTTACACCAACCTGCCCAGGGACTACAGGTGGAAATTAGCATTTCCTGCTATAACCTGGTACAAAGCATCTTTCCTCATGATCAATGTTTATTGTACACTGTCCCTGTTCAAATAAAAACATACCATACCATACCATACCAAGTCAAAGGAGAGAAGGTTTTGACTGTTGTCTATGCATATGAACCAAACGGTAGCTCAAATTACCAGGCCTTCTTGGAGTCTCTGGGTGGTGTCTTGGAGGTAAGTTCTTCTGAGGGCCTCCAATGCCCATATAGGCAATGATGGAGTGACCTGGAGAGTGACCACCTTTGGCCACAGGTTGGTGATCGACTTTGTGGTCGATCACCACCTGGTGGTGAGTTGGATCCGTTGGCCCAAATAGGTAGTGTGGGTTAACTAAGAACGTCAAGTTGACACCCCTGTACACAAGATCTTCAACTCACACCTGCAGGATAATTTTTTTCATATACTGGGTAAGGTTGGGAATGTGAAATCTTATCGCCTTATCGTTCCTGTCAGCGGGACCCACTGGTGGACGCCAGCACTGAGGGAAGCTGATATGTTGAAGAAGGCTTTTTGGTCTTGGTTGTCCCAGGCGTCAGCTGAAGCAGCTGACAGGTACCAAGTGACCAAAAGGGTTGCTGCATTGGTGGTTGGTGAGGTTAAAACTCGTGGCGTGGGAGGAATTTGGCGAGGCCGTGGAGAAGGACTTTCGGTTGCACACAGAAGAACAGAGATTTACGTACCTAATATTTAATCAAGTGTGTTGTGGTAAAAGGTTTGTTCTATGTACTG
Organism: Odontesthes bonariensis; assembly: GCF_027942865.1. Classification (NCBI taxonomy): domain Eukaryota; kingdom Metazoa; phylum Chordata; class Actinopteri; order Atheriniformes; family Atherinopsidae; genus Odontesthes; species Odontesthes bonariensis. The sequence goes on along the minus strand of NC_134515.1, from coordinate 30,649,195 downwards.
TTGCTAAGCTACTCAGTTATGGGAAAAAGTGTTTTGTGAACCAATAAAACATCAGTTTTAGCGCTATATATAGGAGTGTTTTATTTCGAGTTTGAAGTAAGAAGTTGCATGACTGAGTGCTTCATTTGAAAAAAAAATAAGTTAATTTTACACCCATCATCATGTATTCTAACATACAATGTTTGTGTGTACACTGCAGCCTAGTTTTTCACTTATATCACAGCCACTGAGACGACACTGACTGCATTTGTCTTGAATTTAATCCAAGCTATTATATCACAGTTGTTTAATGTGCACATAAATAGCTGACAGAAAAAAATATTCAATTGAAATGTCTGGATGAAAGCTCGCCCAGAGGTGGGTTGTGGGGCACAATAAATGACTATTGTCATAAGAGGGTGATTACCTGTAGCCATGGTAACCACTTTTGTTTTTCACAACATTGTCTGTGTAAAGATGTGAAAAAAAAAATCTAAGCTCTGAACATGTCAAGTTTATCTACAGTTAGACTGTGGATAAGCCAAGGAATATTACGTTCATGGTTTCTGAGCAAAAACACTAATTTAATGACGGATTGTGATCTATAGTTATTGAGATTTCAGTCATGCACTTATTAAAATTGGCTTTGTTCTTAGACATTATAAATGAAATAGTATCTGTACTCTGTACTTTTCCATGCAGGAATGGGAAGACAAAACAATTGGCAAAGCCTGGGAAAGCGAGCGCAGATTCACACACACACATTGTTTGGCGTATCCAGAGAATATGACGAACCATGTTGAACCTACTCGTGTCCAATCATACTCGGTCGAGTGTGAGTCCAACCTATGAGGCTATAAATGCAAATGATAACCGGAAATCGAGGCTCAGTCTGAAGGACTTCCTGCGGAAGCTCTGTTCCACTGAGCCCAGCGCTGATATGCTTTGACATGTGACTTCCAATAAACACTTTATTTTACTTCAGATTCCTCCGGCTTGTTCTTGAGCTGCCATTGAAAGAATCGATCTAACACACTGAACTGGTGGTTCTTTACACTTTAGATATCAATTTAGTATTTTTTCATTTTGCATTTGAATGTTTTGAGCTGTCACCTTACCGTGGTGGGGGGGTTTGCGTGCCCCAATGAGTCTGGGAGCTATGTTGTCTGGGGCTTTAAGCCCCTGGTAGGGTCACCCATGCCAAACAGATCCTAGATGAGGGACCAGACAAAGAACAGCTCATAAAAACCCCTATGATGAATAATACTTTTGGACACCGTGTTCCCTTGCCCGGACGTGGGTCACCGGGCCTCCCCCTGGAGCCAGGCCCAGGGGTGGGGCCCGCCGGCGAGCGCCTGGTGGCCGGGTCTGTGCCCTTGGGGCTCGGTCGGGCACAGCCCGAAGAAACGACACGGGTCCCCCTTCCGACAGGCTCACCACCCGTGGGGCCATGGGGGTCGGGTGCAGTGTGAGCTGGGTGGCAGCCGAAGGCAGAGACCTTTGCGGTCTGACCCTCGGCTACTGAAGCTGGCTCTTGGGACGTGGAACGTCACCTCTCTGCTGGGGAAGGAGCCTGAGCTGGTGCGCGAGGCTGAGCGGTTCCGGCTAGATATAGTCGGACTCACCTCGACGCATGGCTTGGGCTCTGGAACCAGCCTCCTTGAGAGGGGTTGGACTCTCTTCCACTCTGGAGTTGCCCGCGGTGAGAGGCGTAGAGCAGGTGTGGGCATACTTATTGCCCCCCGGCTGTGCGCCTGTACATTGGGGATCACCCCGGTAGACGAGAGGGTAGCCTCCCTCCGCCTTAGGGTGGGGGGACGGGTCCTGTCTGTTGTTTGTGCTTATGCACCGAACGGCAGTTCAGAGTACCCACCCTTTTTGGAGTCCCTGGAGGAGGCACTGGAGAGTGCTCCTCCGGGAGACTCCCTCGTCCTGCTGGGGGACTTCAATGCTCACGTGGGCAATGAGAGTGAGACCTGGAGGGGTGTGATTGGGAGGAACGGCCCCCCCGATCTGAATCAGAGTGGTGTTTTGTTGTTGGACTTCTGTGCTCGTCACGGACTGTCCATAACGAACACCATGTTCAGGCATAAGGGTGTCCATATGTGCACTTGGCACCAGGACACCCTAGGCCGCAGCTCGATGGTCGACTTTGTGGTTGTATCGTCGGACTTGCGGCCGTATGTCCTGGACACTCGGGTGAAGAGAGGGGCGGAGCTGTCAACCGATCACCACCTGGTGGTGAGTTGGCTCCGCTGGTGGGGGAGGAAGCCGGTCAGACCTGGCAGGCCCAAACGTATTGTGAGGGTCTGTTGGGAACGGCTGGCGGAATCCCCTGTAAGGAGGAGTTTCAACTCCCACCTCCGGCAGAGCTTCAACCATGTCCCGGGGGAGGTGGGGGACATTGAGCCCGAATGGGCCATGTTCCGTGCCTCCATTGTTGAGGCGGCCGACCGGAGCTGTGGCCGTAAGGTGGTCGGTGCCTGTCGTGGCGGCAATCCCCGAACCCGCTGGTGGACCCCAGTGGTGAGGGAGGCCGTCAAGCTGAAGAAGGAGTCCTATCGGGCCTTTTTGGCCAGTGGGACTCTGGAAGCAGCTGATGGGTACCGACGGGCCAAGCGGAATGCAGCCTCGGCGGTTGCTGAGGCAAAAACTCGGGCTTGGGAGGAGTTCGGGGAGGCCATGGAGAACGACTTCCAGACGGTGTCGAGGAGATTCTGGTCCACCGTCCGGTGGCTCAGGGGGGGGAAAGCGGTGGACCGTCAACACCGTGTATGGTGAGGGCGGGGCTCTGCTGACTTCAACTAGGGACGTCATGAGTCGGTGGGGGGAATACTTCGAGGGCCTCCTCAATCCTACTGACACGCCTTCCGATGAGGAAGCAGAGTTGGGGAGCTCGGACGTGGGGCCTCCCATTTCTGGGGCTGAGGTTGCCGAGGTGGTCAAAAAACTCCTCGGTGGCAAGGCCCCGGGGATGGATGAGGTCCGTCCTGAGTTCCTCAAGGCTCTGGATGTTGTGGGGCTGTCTTGGTTGACACGCCTCTGCAGCATCGCGTGGACATCGGGGGCAGTGCCTCTGGACTGGCAGATCGGGGTGGTGGTCCCCCTCTTTAAAAAGGGGGACCGGAGGGTGTGTTCCAACTATAGGGGGATCACACTCCTCAGCCTCCCTGGTAAGGTCTTTTCGGGGGTACTGGAGAGGAGGATCCGCCGGATAGTCGAATCTCGGATTCAGGAGGTGCAGTGTGGTTTTCGTCCTGGCCGTGGAACAGTGGACCAGCTCTATACCCTCCGCAGGATCCTGGAGGGAGCATGGGAGTTCGCCCAACCGGTCTACATGTGTTTTGTGGACTTGGAGAAGGCGTTCGACCGTGTCCCTCGGGGACTGTTGTGGGGGGTGCTCCGGGAGTATGGAGTGCCGGACTCCTTGATATGGGCTGTTCAGTCTCTGTATGACCGGTGTCAGAGTTTGGTCCGCATTGCCGGCAGTAAGTCGGACATGTTTCCTGTGAGGATTGGACTCCGTCAGGGCTGCCCTTTGTCACCGATTCTGTTCATAATTTTTATGGACAGAATTTCTAGGCGCAGCCAGGGCGTTGAGGGGGTCCGGTTTGGCGACCTCAGAATCGGGTCTCTGCTTTTTGCGGACGATGTGGTTCGGTTGGCGTCGTCAGGCCGTGACCTTCAGCTCTCACTGGAGCGGTTCGCAGCCGAGTGTGAAGCGGCTGGGATGAGAATCAGCACCTCCAAATCTGAGACCATGGTCTTCGGCCGGAAAAGGGTGGAATGCTCTCTCCGGGTTGGGAATGAGATCCTTCCCCAAGTGGAGGAGTTCAAGTATCTCGGGGTCTTGTTCACGAGTGAGGGACGAATGGAACAGGAGATTGACAGACGGATCGGTGCGGCGTCTGCAGTGATGCGGGCTCTGCACCAGCCCGTCGTGGTGAAGAAGGAGCTGAGCCAGAAGGCGAAGCTCTCGATTTACCGGTCAATCTATGTTCCTACCCTCACCTATGGTCACGAGCTGTGGGTAGTGACCAAAAGAACGAGATCGCGAATACAAGCGGCCGAAATGAGTTTCCTCCGCAGGGTGTCCGGGCTCTCCCTTAGAGATAGGGTGAGAAGCTCGGTCATCCGGGAGGGGCTCGGAGTAGAACCGCTGCTCCTCCGCATCGAGAGGAGTCAGATGAGGTGGCTCGGGCATCTGGTTAGAATGCCTCTTGGACGCCTCCCTGGTGAGGTGTTCCGGGCCCGTCCCACTGGGAGGAGACCCCGGGGGAGACCCAGGACACGTTGGAGAGACTATGTTTCTCAGCTGGCCTGGGAACGCCTCGGGGTCCCCCCAGAAGAGCTGGAGGAAGTGGCCGGGGACAGGGACGTCTGGGTCTCTCTGCTAAAGCTGCTGCCCCCGCGACCCGACCCCCGGACCAGCGGAAGATAATGGATGGATGGATGGATGGATGTTTTGTAATGTAATGTATTTTTTACATATGTAGGTACTTTAAAGGTAATTATATATTGACAACAATTGATCATATTTTATATTCATAATGTATTCATGCATTTTTATAGATTATGCCAACAGTATGTTAACTATGAAGCTAATCATATATAATAACAACAATAAATTGATTCATTCAGAAAAATAAATACTTTTACCTTTGAAATTTAAAATCTTGGACACAGCAAGCACAAAGCTGTTTCTATATTTTAGGATTAGAGTTGGCAGCCCACTTCCAAAAATACCACGTCTGCTGTATTTAGTCAGTTCCAGTAGTCTGATCAGGGCACCATACACCAGTCTACACCCTTGAGGCTATAATTTGAAATTAAAGAAAAAAAGAAAGATGAAAAAGACAAGTTAGTACATCCCCTGGAGTGTGTAATTACAGATTCTGGCTAGACAGGTGATGTTTAGTGCAAGACAGATCATATACAAACATGTAGATTTAAAGCTAAAATATGTTCTGGGTATGTAACACCACAGAAAAAGTTGTTGTTAATCACTCATCCAAACATGACTGATTAATGTTACTGTGCAGATAATACATTTTCCAGCCACCTTACAGATGTGGCCTAAGTTTTCAACTGTCGAGTCGACATTATTGTGGACTGAAGAAGTAAATATTACCCTCTATGTTGTCCTGCACAACTTTTTAGATAAAAGAACAAAAGTCTTTGAAAATCTTTACAAGGGCTATAATAAATAGAACCTGATTAGAGAGTGAATATTTTTATGCCCTTATTACTTTCCTTTTTCTAAATACAGAGCGTGAGTGGTGATGTACGTTTAAAGTACATTTTGACCTTTACACTTCATTTGAACATGTAAGCGCCAGTTTCCATGGTTGTTAGAGCTTACACAATAATCTCCTGAGTCATCTGGACCTGTGTCTTGTCTCAGGTGTTTGGTTAATCTTACTGAGATCATGTTTGTCCGGGAAAAGCGTATCAGACGGGTTTAAAATGCTCTCCTCCTTCGTTAAGCCTTTTGTAGCGCAGTTCTTGTGCAAACCTCATGCAACATTGAAATTTGGAATTCAAAAAGTGGGGAACAAAAGAAGGAATGTCTTTGATGGCTCACTCACTGCCAGAACAGTGACAGCTCCAGCTGCTAAAAGCCCTGCGAGGACTAGACCGGAGGGTTTCCATGGTGTTGGACCAGCGCTGCTGCTTTCATGTTTGGAACACAATGAGAAAGAGAGGTTTGGTAATGCGTGACTATTGGCAGAACAAGTGATGCTTTTACTTCAAGTGCTGCTTGATTTTTGGCCATGCTTGGAAAAATAAAAGTTAGTGTATGGTACACATCTGAAAATGGCAATATAGGAAGAAAAGCCTCCGACTGTTATACAAAAACACATATCAGAGAGAAAATGTAGTGCCATGTTCACCTCATACAGGATATATGGGAAAATAAACAACTTTGACTTTAACTTCATCCTCAATCACACTAAATGACAGTCTTTGGCTGATGTGAGGTGTTTTAGGCACAATTCTGTCTATATAAATCAGTAAGAGCTAAAGTAACTTGGTTAGCTCTGGGTTCTCGCAGCTGTTATGAACGGGACACAAAGTGTCTCCCCCACTAACGTCAATTCACACTTGAAATAATAATAAAATAAAATATAAATTCAAATATAGAAAATATATTTTTAATAATAAAAAAAGATTCAGATGAAGTTCAAAAAGAATTTTCATTTTGCTTATGCACCTCGCCGCCAAGTTCAGTGAAATTCAACTCAGTTTTATGTGTAAATGTACTGGCAAACAGACAAAAGGGCAGAAAGAAAACGACTGCTCCTTTAAGTGTTTGAATGAATGAACCACACCCCAAAACCTACCTCAAATATGTTTTTTGAGTGTTTCCCTGATCCGACACACCTATCAACTATCGATCAGCTCTAAAAAAGACCCGTTAGTTTTAACCTGGTGTGTTGGAGCAGAAAAACATTTGAAACATGTAGAACAATGCTCTCCAGTTACACAGTGGAGAAACAGTCAACACATAGTCCACCCCCTGCTTAATATTTAGTAGGCCCTCCTCATGCCACTAAATAAGCTCTGACCAGTCCGGGTACTTGACTTGGTGGTGAGATGTTAGCAGAGGTCCTTCTGGGAGGGTTCATTTCTAATTGAGCTTGCTTCACACAAAGGCTCATCAGATCCCATAAGCTTGGCACTGTATCTGCTGTTTGCTGGCTGGTAGAACAGCTCAGACTGTCGTTTTCTTTCAGCCTTACCGCAGGTGATGGCTGTTGTCAAATTGGGTGCGAGGGTTTGGGTAGGTAGCAAACACAACATCCAGGTTAATGCCAAAATGCAGGTTCTCCCAGCAGAATAATTTACTGCAAGATACTCACTATACCGGTCAGTGGGTCTAATGTTGTGGCTGATCAGTGCCCACAATCATCCCTACAATTCATGAAAGAACTTCATTGCAATATAAGCAAATAATTGTCCAAATATTTCAGTCTTAAACACAAAGGATTCAACCTGTGGGGATATTTGAATATAGAATCTTGCCACAAGCAGTTTACAATAGAACACACATGCAAAGATGCAGCATAAATGTTTGTTACAAAGTTGGTTACCAGCCTTAGGGTAGAGTAGGTTACTGGTACCTCCAACAAGGAGTTCATCATTTTCTTCCTGTTCGAAAACACTGTATATCTGACATTAAGCTCAGGTTCCATCAGAGACCAATCCGCATCAGCTCAAACTGCAAAATAGTTATCTGAAGGCTAGATGCTGAATACTAATGTAAAGATAATGCCAAGGTGGCGTTAAATCATACGCCTGAGGTTTTTTTCCAAATACAAACTCATAAGTCAAAAAATTATCGTTAGCTCAAACCACTTTAAGCTGGCCCTCTATAGCCTGACGTTGAATTGTGCAGAAGTACCTTTTCCTGCCGGCTGGCCATCTCCACACTTTGCTTTTCAGTGGTCAAATAAATGTGCTTGAAGAATTCCTCATTTTTCAAAAAAAGATAAAAACAAAAACAACAAATCTCATTTAAGAGCTTGTGTACAGCCTTAAGGTAAAAAAAAAAAAAAAAAAAACCTGGACATTAAATCAATGACCAATCTACAAATCAATCAAATTTCTGTTAGTGCTGCACAGTTTGTTGCTAATCTTTAGTTTCAGGTGAGGCATAGGTCAGAATAGCTGCTTTAATTGGAGATTCATTTTTATGCTTATTCATGCTCTCAGCTTCCAAGTGCTCCAAACCTGATTTTCCAAGTAGCCAGCACCCCCCTCTGCTGGTGGAAATCTTCTAACCCTGCATATGCATTTCACTCAATCACCATGAAATAATTAAACTGACAGAGCATTCATTTGTTCTTGAACACATTTGCCTTTAATCGTGTTTCAGTTGCAAACAGACAGTGAGCCGATTTTAATTTCAAACCATGAGTGTCTGTGATGTCTCCGAGCTCACGTTGCTAGTTGCTCTGCGGGTGAATGCTGAGCCCCTGCCGCACCAGGGCCCAAAAGGACTCCGCTCTCCCTCTCCAGAGACAAATAAAAAAAAAATAAAAATAAAAAAAAAGAAACTTGTACAATTATTCCTCCACCATGCTTTATGTAAACCACAGCCTTTCTTCTGCTTCGTCTGCACAGCCACGCGCAAAACAACCTAAAATGAGCTGCAAAGACTGTGCTGAAGCGAAGCCATTTAAAGAAGAATGCTGTCAGGGAGTCTGAGCGGTCACTTCCACGTCAAATGTCAAGAGCATTGTGGGCCTCGTTTCCCAAGAGCATGTTAAGGCAAAGATGAATTGTTCAATTATAAAATGCTTCTTGAAAGAATCATGAGACATCCTTAAAAACACTCTATAAATTAACCAGTGACTCCTGCTCACTCTTTAAGGACTAAGAGGGTTTTACTGGAAGAAGCTGCAGGTGGAATTCTCAGGTTTTCCACTTTCATCTGGTACAATACATCTCTTCTGTTTGTATGAAAGTTATGGTTTTGAACAAGGCCTCTCAGAAAAAAAAACAGAATAGGTTGAAACTAAACCAATCAGTGAAGCATCATTTTACATCCTCCTTGTCCTGTTTTTGCCTAATATATTAAATTCCTCTGGCTGTAATCAATCACTCGCCACATATTTTCCCTTTACGGTGAGGATACCGTCCATCACACGGCTACAAATACGACAACAAGCATTTCCAAAAAAGGACACTGATATTCATGAAACTGGAACAGAACTGTAGTAGGTTAATTTGACCTACGAAAGTAAAAGGGGGAGAGCTGTAGACTACCGAGTGCACTTAAAGCTTAATTTCATCACTGAACGATTCCATTGTGAGCGATAAAGAATATTCATACCAGTCTTAGAAAATGCTCTTAACTCCTCAGATTGATTGTTGTCTGGAAGTGGGGCCAAGATTTCTTGGATCAATATTTGTAACTGTAACTTCTCTCTCAAGATGAGAGGAATTATTTCTGGGTCAATATTAATTGCTTTCCAAATTCGATATTATCATTTGATTGCAGTATGATTCAGTACGAGTGAAAACTACTGCCGTTTTCAAGGCTGACAGAGCGGCTTCTGAATGATACATTTCCAAAGTGTCATGACTTTGCAATGCTGAGTCTGCTACCACACATTAACTGTTGTATAGAGGCACCATCCTGTCAATGGCTCCCCTGCAGATTGGGCACTTCTTTGGTTCTGGCAGGGCTTCATAGCACTGGGTGCAAGCACACACGTGGCCGCACTCTAGAAACACGCAGGAGCGTTCCCGGCTCAGACAGACACTGCAGCTGGTGGGGGACACGCTGCTTTCTTCTATGTTGAGTTCACGCATGCGTTTCCTCTGCTGCTCTTTGAACTCCTCAAGCATGCTCCTCTCCTTCTTGCTCTGCCTGCAGTAAATGTATCTCTTCCACAGTATGAAGAGGAGCGTGGAGCAGGCAGCGACTCCAAACACAAGGGTCAGAATCCTCCACAGTCTGACGCTGTTCACCTGCTTCCTCAGGAGAGACTCGTAGTCCAGCCGAGTGAGGAAATAACAGAAACCCGCTTTGGGAGGCTGAAGCTTGATCAGGTTGTTGTCCAGGACCAGCTCTCCCACCCCTGTGACGCTGTCTCCCACTCGCAGCATCTCCTCCATCTCGTGGATACCCTTGGGTCGCTCTCCACTGATGAAGTGGCCAATAACGTTGGACAGGGACTGGACTGTGGGGTGGAAGTTCTCGTAGGTGGTCTCTAGGTCCAACTCTGTAGCATCTAACGGACGTATCACCCGCACTGTCTCCATGATATCTTCATCATGAGATCCAAGGGCAAACGGAACAGAGTTGGTTCGCTGGTGGATGACTTTCTCAGTGCTGTTCCTGTTCAGCAAATATAAAAAAATAATTAAAAAAAAATTAAAGTTAGAAATTAAAGTGACAATTATTTTACTTATTAACTCATTGATTGATTATATCACATTTATATTTCCAGAACACGTCCCCAGTGACAGAGACCCACAAAACCTGACAGAAGACCTCCTGGGTTCTTTCCCATCTTTATAAATTACAAAGTGTGTTTCCAAGCAACCGTACCAGATCCGAAGCCCCCCTGTGGCATCACAGGCGGAGAGCATCGTCCCAATTGGCAGACAGATCTGACTGAATAACACACATCTGCCCTCCTAAATTTCAAATAAGCATCTGGAATAGCTGTGCTGCTCCCACCGGTGCTCCCGAGCTCAGTTGAAAGGGATGTGGCAGCAGCAGCAGCAGCTTAGTTTGATATAAAGCTACAGACACCAAAGCGGCAGAAAACAGAAAAAAAAGCTGCTTTTAAACGTGTGTACTGAAAGTTTCCAGATTTTTGACCTGCATGTGTAAACACAAATGTATGCAACACCTTTGTGCAGACATTACATCACAAGCTTGCTAATACTAAGTCCAGATAATAACTAAACGAGCCCATATGTTGACAGAGGTAACTCTTTGGAACAATTTGTGATGAATGAGTCTGATGACTTTCATTGCTCCATACTTTTTTGGATTGCCTGTGTTCTAGAGCAGTGTTTCCCAACCTTTTTTGGCCTGAGTACCCCCTGAGCCTTCTTGTCACACCACGAGTACCCCCTCACACATACAACGCGTGCAATGATTCTCCAAAAGTAGAGCAACACAGTGGTTATTACATGAAAATCATTTTATTTAATATCCTTAACTTGAACATAAAATTCTCAGGCTTTCTCTCTTTTTTTTTTTTAACCTCAGTAGCATTCAACATAAGAATAAAAAACATTTTCTTGAAATATAAATAATTAACCAAAATAGTATAAATACTAAATCAAAATAATCTTCCTTTGTTATCTAACTTAAACAAGTAACATTTCTCTTTTTTTTTAAGAATACATGAACATAACTCATTTCTCTCTCTTTTTAAGAATACATTAACAGGCCTAACTCATGTAACATTCATCACAAAACTGGAGTCTCCTTCATAAACAGTCCTCCATAAAAGTGTGATGCCTTAATAAATAAATAAATAAAAACTCCCCGTGCGCCGCGTACCCCCTGCAGTACCCCCGCGTACCACAGTTTGGGAACCACTGTTGTAGATAAATGTTCCACCACACCTCCGACCTTGCATTTCCAGCTGTCACTTAACATCATCGGTAAAAAAGCTCCCGCTGGAAGGTGCATTTGTAAATGTCAAACCACAGAAAAAGTCTAGACCTACCCATCTGCACACTGCGACAGTTAAACAACAGAAGCGTCCCCGACATGCTGTAAAGAAAACGCTGCCAACATACATTTTGCATCTAAATCTTGGCTCTACTCAGGAGACACTCCAGTGTTCTCTGTTGCGAAAGCATATCTCTCACTGACTGAACCTGGCTGTTTGGACATAATGCAGCGGCCGATTGAGGTATTTTGAACTGAAACTTGAAAAGACGCATTCATGTGACATACAAATCCAACATTACACCATTCAAAATATCTACCGTAATCCCTTTATTCCACTTTTAAAAAGTCCGTCCAAAACTCTGTTAATAATCATACAAAATAAGGAAAGGAAAATTCCTGGTATTTATTTATGTTCTTTTAAAGTCGCCATTAAGTCTTCTAACCAACTACCCGTTTCAGCTCTAACTCACAAAACTTCAGTTACTTTAAATATCTTTCAAGTTAAATATTGTAAAAAGATTCCATGAGGTGTTAATAAAAATGTCATAAAAGTAATAAAGATATGTAAAGCCTCCTTTCCCCCCTCAGCTTCTGGGAAAGCAAGTAAGAAACCACACTGTCATCTCAGCTGTGACATTTCAACAGTGACATTTGCAGATTTGTTTACATGCGGTTTTATGTATTGCAGCTAATTAGCTATCTAGCCTACACATTGACAGTGGCAGTGCTCTTCTCCCTGATGAATGTCTGACAGCTTTTTCAACAGGATGAGGTACAGCACAAAGTGTGCGTTCTGTGACTCTTGCGTAGCTGCCTGCGTCAGCATCAACATCTGCTCTTCCCATGACGAGCGATTCTGTTTTTTGTTTCCCCCCTCTGACAACAGATTTAAAAACTATAATTGCTTGCAAATGGAGTTACAGATCAACTTCATCTTGCTTACCATAGGTGAGTGGTGCGATTCCACACCATCTTCTCCTCCTTCAGCGTCAGCCTTTCAATGACGCCTTTGCAGTTCTCAACAAACTGGCTGCTCAGTGTCTCCTTCACAGATCTCACCACACCTGCAGCGTGACACATGTAAAACTAGCACCGATTATGCATGGCAAATATTAGTGATCATTAAACAAACAATGTTGTATATCTAATATTTTTTCCCCTCATATACTGCAGGCAGCTAAAATGCCTGAGTAAAAATGTATTTGACAAAAGTAACTCCATTAAGCATTTAAAGGTGGCCTCCAAACCTTCTATAACAGCATATGGGACACATCTTCCAGGGGTTTCAGACAGAATGTTTTTCAAATCCTGATCAATGGAGATTTTCTTAGCTTCCTTTGGGAAGGGGAAAAAGGGAAAATGTCAAGGAAAATGTGAACACGTGACAGCGAAACACTGCGCAATAATGTGGCTGACCTTTAAACTGGCAACATTTTTAGCTCTGTTCCTGTAAATGGAATAGAAGATGGCGGTCAGGGCAGAGCTGGTGGCTAGAACTATGACCTGTGCAGTGGAGGGTTTCCCACTGGACTCCATCCTGCAATCTGCAGGATTCAGCACTGCTGTGAGAGAAGTGGAACACAAGTTACCACCCTGTTATTCGAGTATAGTTTTGAAGTTCAGTATTTTCAATCTTCTGCTGCTTTGCAGTTTGATACCTCAACAGTTCAGAAGGAACACTTACTTTTAATACTAACTATTTTGTTTATACTACACTTTACAGTTTCTCTATATTAGAATTCTACATAAAATCATAGTCACGTCGAAAAAAATAAGGCCTAAACTGTAAGCTGAAACCCAACATTATTTTCACCAACTAATAATCTGCCATACATTTCTCAACTAGTCAAACAGCTGGGTTACAAAAAAAAAGCACGTTGGGTCCAAGAGGCAGTCAAATTACAGTGTTTGCACTCACATAAAAAAGTAAACCCTTACTTTTACAAGGAAGATTACGGATTTTCTGTTCATTTGCTTTTTGATTTTTCATTATAGCTCCAGCTCAAATGGCTTGATTGCTTTAAAAACAATTTTTAATTAATAAATTCAACTTAAACAACTGGCAAGTACTCTCATTTCAGCAGAGCTTTGAGCATATTAGTAATTCAATGAGACATTAGAGTAACCTTCACCTAGTCACAACAGGAAGTTAGCTTCAGCTGACATAAAAACGGCCCAACTGTTAAATAATAACCTAACACTGTGCTACCAACCTTGTGAGTAAATACACTTTTTATTTGGATCATCGACCCCTGTCGTGCTGTCAACTCCAAGATTTAGCTAGTTTCGGTTAGCAATATCGTTAGCCAAATTAGCTTACACTTCCTTCACAAAGCAAACTCACCAGCTTAGTTCAATAAGCGGTATGTTAGCTATGCTTGAGCTACAAGGTGATAGGCTATCTATTTCCTAAATCCCGTATTTAGTAAAAGGTTGCACCATCTTATTTACCTGTATTCACCCAAGAAGAGCGTTTCTTCAGTGCAACACATACACTATTTCCTACGCGGACATGTAATTATTCTTACTGCCCGTAGATGGCAGTGTAGCCCAACTAGTTAATACAAGCATTCAACGGCTTCATGTCATCAAAGCTGCAGCTACACAAGTTCTCGCCCAGATACAAAATGCTGGAGAACACGTCAGTTAAAGGAGAATAATAATTTAATCAACCCCAGCTTCACTTTCAGGGTCTTAGTATTGTCCATTCAGTCGCAGTAGCTGTCACAAATGAGAGACATTATATCATGAAATGAATCATTTCAATGAAATCAAATAAATACATTTGAAAAATTGTCTTCCCAGTGTAAAGGCTCAACACACATTACAGGAAAGTAACATAAGAAGTTCTATCTGTAATATTTGGTCATTAACTAAAAGAAAGCCATTTTCAGCTTCAAACAGTTCTGTCAAGACTTTTGCTTAAAATCTCTTGTGTTGCCTTCGCCCTCACTTCTTGCAATCAAACATTCCAAAGGTTTATGTTTACTTCTTATATGTTTGTTTGTTTTTTCTCCATGTACAGAATGATGCTCTAAGTATAGAGAGTCATAGAGAGTCAGAATATACATTGCCCTGTGATATACAACATAACATTTACACTTCTTTATCGAAAACAGTAGTCTCAAAATTCATGTTTAAACCAGTTTGCGATTAATCTTAAAAAAGCTACTTCTATCTGAATAATGCTGCTATAATGGTCCTCCTTTATTTCCACTTATGTTAAGACTTTAGATCAATGTATCTGAAACCTTTTTTAACAAAAGGAAAAGGTAACATTTATGTAGCATTTCTAAATTGCAAAGGATTGCTGTATTAATGTCTTATGTTTGATTTAATCATGTTCTATAGGTTTGTCAGGAGCCATTTAAAATGAGTAGCTGTTCATCTCACTTACATTTAACTATTCTTTTTTAGCAAGTGAAAGAACTAATTTGGAAAATCCTCTGCAATGAAATATAGTGTTGGACACTGAGTCTGAGATCTGTGTGTAAATCTTAAACTTTATATTTCAGATTTAACCATTAAAGAACTTACATGTAAGACGTTGACATGTTTGTATACTCAAAATATGGTAAATGTAGACACAAGTTGGAGAGGGGAGAGAAAATATTTGAGTTCAGTGGGTGGTTACCAGCATGTAGTTAAGGAGGAAGATGACATGCTTGTTCCTTTTTGGTGATTGCTCACAGCTTCCATAAGTTTAAGGTTTTATTACAAAGCAGTAACTGTGCCATCAATCCTCCCTCAAATCAACAGCCAGTGGCCTCCTTAGAAATGTGATCACTTTCAGCACTACCTTATTAATGCAATAAATTACATGTGGCTCCGAATTCTCCTCAGTCTGGAAATACTTGTTTCTCCACAAACAACCTAATATTCGATCTCACTTTATGATATTTCCTTTGGACTGGAAGAAGATTGCACATTTGAACTCTAGAAAACACAGCTCGACTCCCCTCTGAAATAAATCACTAAATTAATTAGTTTTCTCCAATGCTGCTCAGTTGTGTCATGGTTTTCTCTGGTATGTCAGACCCAAATGCAGGAAACTCTCAAGAGTTCGGATAGTTTGAAGTGTTTATTTTCAAAGTGAGGAAAATTGTCTTTCATGGAGTGGATCTTTCCAGGAAGTGAATTCAGTCAGGGGTTGGCACCACAGCGGCTGCAGGAATAACTGGGACTGAAACAGATACACAGGTGAGTCTGGAGAAGGTTTTCTGAGCAGGATGAAGATGTCTGGAGACTTACAGTTTCTTAGATGCGGATCCACTTTGGGGGGGACAGATAAACACTGAGGGGTTTCTGGAGGTTGAGGGTTTGAATCCAGAGGGGTGTTCCAGAGCACGGTGGAGAGCGGACAGGGTTCGATTGGGAGCAGTAAGGAGAGCAAGGCTGCCAGTAGTTAATCAGGTCCAGGTCTTGGGAGAGTCTTCAGGTTTTGTGTACTGGATACAAAGGTCCGAGCTTGGTTTCAGGAAACAGGAAAAACCTTGGAAGCAAAAAACACAACAAGTAAGTTTTCAAGGTATCTCGACGGGTTTGTGAAAAGGTATTTCACAGGCTTGAAGTACCACTTATGGCAACAATCAGGCGCCAAAGGACTGACAGCGATCTCCTTAAATGCTCCTCCTTGATGATGGTAAGTTACTGCAGGTGTGCCTCGTCAGATGCCAGCCTCAGCCACCGTGCTCCTGACTATCACCTGGTGGAAGGAAAAAGAACCACCACACTCCCAGAACCCCAACAGTACCCCCCTCTCAACGACCGCCTCCTGGCGGCCCAGACGAAGTGGATGGAAGAGAAGCCTCAGTCGGTAATTAAGGAGGGGTCACAAATGAATGAACGGGGCACCCAGGAACGGTCCTCAGGACCGTAACCCTCCCAATCGACGATGTACTGCCAGCCCCGACCCCGCCGACGGGAGTTCACGATCCGTCGGACCGAATACACTGGGTGCCCCTCAAAGACCCGGGCAGGAGGAGGGGGTTCGGCTGGAGGGCAAAGGAGACTGGTCTGGACGGGTTTAATTTGGGAAACATGAAAAGATGGATGGATACGGAGTGCAGGGGGCAAACTGAGACGAACCGCAGCGGGACTGATGACTGATTCTATTTCATAAGGACCAATATAGCGAGGGGCAAGTTTCCTGGAAACGGACTTGAAAGGGATGTCACGTGAGGACAGCCAGACCTTTTGTCCCGGGGAATAGTGAGGCGCTGGGACTCGTCTTCGGTCAGCGAAGCGACGATTCTGTTCTGTGGTGCGTTGTAATGTGGTTATGGTATTCTTCCAGACATTTTTGCAGCGACGGATGTGATGATGCACAGAGGTTACTGAAATGTCCTTTTCTTCAGATGGGAAAAGTGGCAGTTGGTATCCAATAGAGATTTCAAACGGTGATAGGCCGGTAGCTGAGGAAATATGAGAGTTGTGGGCATATTCTACCCATGATAGGTATTTGTTCCAATCAGACGGGTTGTAATGGGAAAGGAATCGAAGGGTGGACTCCAGCTCTTGATTCATTCTTTCGGATTGTCCGTTAGACTGGGGATGGTAACCAGAAGTGAGAGAAGATTTAGCACCAAGAGCAAAACAAAACTGTTTCCATACCTGGGATATGAACTGTGGGCCTCGATCAGATAGGATTTCCTGAGGAATGCCATGAAGACGGAATACATGTTTCACGAGGAGTTGGGCAGTCTGGAAGGCAGATGGCAGTTTCCTGAGGGAGATTAGGTGACAGGCTTTAGAGAAACGGTCAATTATGGTGAGAATAGTGGTCATGCTCTGGGATAACGGAAGTCCGGTGACGAAATCGACAGCGATGTGAGACCATGGTCGTTTGGGAATGGGTAGTGATTGTAATAAACCTGCTGGAGGACGGTGAGAAGGCTTGTTGCGAGCACACACGGGGCAAGCCGCTACGTACTCCTTGATGTCTTTGTGTAAAGATGGCCACCAATATTTTCGTGAGATGAGGGATATAGTACGACTGGAGCCTGGGTGAGCTGAGAACTTGGAACTATGAGACCAGTGTATCAATTTAGAGCGGGCAGCAGAAGGTACGTACGTTCTCTTAGGTGGGCCATTACCGGGATCAGGTTCAGACTGGAGTGCTTTCTATATCATGTTTTCGATCTCCCAGGTTAGATAACCGATGGTACAAGTAGGGGGAAGGATGGGAGCAGGAACCTTGTTGGAGTCATCTGGAGAATACTGACGAGACAGAGCATCGGGTTTGGTATTCTTTGATCCTGAGCGATAAGATATTGAAAAGTTGAAACGAGAGAAAAACAAAGACCAACGGGACTGACGTGAGTTCAAACGTTTAGCTGACTGAAGATAGGATAAGTTTTTATGATCCGTCCAGACCAGAATGGGATGTTAAGCACCCTCCAGCCAATTCCTCTAGTGCTGATTTAATAGCTAGGAGTTCGCAGTCGCCCACATCAGTTCTTTTCTGCAGAAGACAACTTGGTAGAGAAAAAAGCACATGGATGCAATTTTCCATCAGGGTCTGATCGTTGGGACAGGACTGCCCCAACTCCAGTGTCTGAAGCATCCACCTCCAAAACGAACTGTTTTAATGGGTCGGGTTGGATTAGGATGGGTGCGTGGGTGAATTTGTTTTAATGTGGAGAAGGCCAAGTTTGCTTCTGTGGTCCAAGTGAACGGTACTTTGGTAGAGGTTAGGGCTGTTAGGTGGGCGATGGTTTGACTGTAATTTTTGATGAATCGCCGATAGAAATTGGCAAAGCCAAGAAACCTTTGTAATTGTTTATGTGACTCTGGGACGGGCCAATCCACGACTGCTCTGATCTTTTCAGGGTCTGATTGAACCTGTCCGCTCTCGAGAATGTAACCCAGGAAGGAGACGGAGGACTTGTGGAACTCACACTTCTCGGCTTTGGCGTATAGTCGATTTTCGAGCAGGCGTTGTAAAACTTGGCGAACGTGGGTTCCGATGTTCGGACATGGTCTTTGAGTAGACAAGTATATCATCTAGATATACAAAAACATTCAGGAAATCTCGGAGGACATCATTGACTAAGGCTTGGAAAACGGCGGGTGCATTAGAAAGGCCAAATGGCATAACTTGGTACTCAAAGTGTCCCAGGGGAGTCTTGAAGGCAGTCTTCCATTCGTCCCCTTGGCGGATACGGACGAGATGGTAAGCATTTCGCAGGTCAAGTTTTGAGAAAATGATTGCGCCTTGGATGTGTTCAAAAGCTGAGGACAACAGAGGTAATGGGTATTTGTTCTTAACAGTGATTAGATTTAGTCCTCTATAGTCTATGCATGGTCTGAGTGATCCATCTTTTTTACTTACAAAGAAAAACCCCTAGTGGGGAGGATGAGTGTCGAATGAGTCCAGCAGCTAGTGATTCATTTATATATTTCTCCATAGCTTGACGTTCAGGGCGCGAGATGTTATACAGTCTGCTAGAGGGTAGTGGAGCTCCTGGGAGGAGATCAACAGCGCAGTCATATGGTCTGTGAGGTGGAAGAGATAAGGCTTGGTATTTACTGAATACTTGACTTAAATCATGGTATTCCTCTGGGACGGAAGCCAAATTACTGGGGTCGACCTCATCCTGGACGGCCGGAGACTGGTTGGATGGAACTGCTGACTGCAAACAGGTAGAGAGACAGTTAGTGGACCATGATTGGATACTTAACCTAGCCCAATCAAGATGGGGATTATGCATTTGGAGCCAATTGAATCCTAGAATTATGGATGGATCAGAAGTGGGAAAGACGAAGAAGGAGATCATTTCATGATGATTACCTGAAATAATTAGCTGGACTGGTTTGGTGAGTGATTCTGGGTAACTCTTTCCCATCTAGGGCTGAGACTTTCAGAGGTGTAGGGAGTCTGAAAGTTTCTATCCTAGCTTGTTCCACCAAAGTCTTATCTATAAGATTCTGCTTGCAACCAGAGTCAATAAGGGCGGTGAGATGTAGTGAGTCTTTGTCTAATTGGATGACGGCCGGGAGTGTAAGGCGGGGAGATGAAGTCGGGAATTTTTGGCCCGTCAGGTTCCCCATATCTACTGATGGGCCTTCTCTTTTGGGCGGATGGGGCATGAAGCAATGTAATGTCCAATTTCGCCACAGTAAAGACAGATTTGAGTTCCTTCGTCTTTGTCGTTCTTCTGGAGTTAATTGGGTTCTACCTAATTGCATGGGTTCTGATCCAAGGGATGAAACTAATGGACTAGTGGTCTTGAGAAGGAAGACAACTTGGCTGGTCCAAAATTTTGTTTCTCGCCCCTCTGCTTCCTTCTTTCACGTAGGAAATTATCTATTTTTGTGGTTAGGGAAATCAAATCATTTAGTGTGTTGGGTTCCTCAAGGACAGTCAATTCGTCCTTCAAAGAATCATTGAGCGACTGGAAGAAGGCTGTCTTTAGGGCTCGGGTGTCTCATCCGGATGCTGCTGCGAGAGTGCGAAACGCTACGGAGAATTCAGCCACTGATTTGGAGCCTTGTTTTAAGTTCCATAATTTTCTGGAAACTGAGGTCTCGTCTGATTCCTCGGAAAAGGTGAGTTTAAACTCATCTATAAACTCTTGAAAAGAGCAGCCGAAGCGGGTCGGATTTTGAAACCGAGCCTCGGCCCATTTTAAAGCTTCTCCAGAAAGAAGACCCAAAATATGGGCGACCTTGGACTCATCGGTCGGAAATGACTGCGGTGATCTATTAAAAACAAGAGAGCATTGAAAAAGGAATCCACCACAACTAACCTCACCAGAGAACTTTTCCGGGTTGGGAGAGGTGACGTCACAGGAAACCACTTGTTGAACAACTGGTGGAATGAATGGTTGAGCAGAGGCGCCATCTGCTGGTAAAGCTGACTGTTTAGGCTGCAAGTTTTGAATCAAACCGGTTAGTCGTTCCAGACGTTGATCAACGGTTCTGCAGTGATCGTGTAGAGCAGGGGTTCTCAACCTTTTGCAAGCGGGGCCCCCCCTAAGATGGTTCATTGCAGTTGGGGCCCCCCCTCCTCCCGACACCATCCCTCCCCCACGACACGTTACGTTACGTCGCAGGCTCAAAATACTACCCCCTGGTGAATTTGAAATGAAACTAGTCAAACAATAGTCCAACTTCTTGCGTTTTCGAGGAGGGAATTTTCGTGATTTTTTTTTTCCCTTCATCCTGTAGTCTACTCGCGCCCCCCCAGGGGGGCGGGCCCCACCGGTTGAGAACCACTGGTGTAGAGCATGAAGCATATTGTCATGTGCTGTTCTGTTAAGGTTCCATTGAGAGCCTCTGCTGGGTCTGGATGGCCTGATTGTTCTGTCATGGTTTTCTCTGGTATGTCAGACCCAAATGCGGGGGGGGGGGGCAGACAAACACTGAGGGGTTTCTGGAGGTTGAGGGTTTGAATCCAGAGGGGTGTTCCAGAGCACGGTGGAGAGCGGACAGGGTTCGATCGGGAGCAGTAAGGAGAGCAAGGCTGCCAGTAGTTAATCAGGTCCAGGTCTTGGGAGAGTCTTCAGGTTTTGTGTACTGGATACAAAGGTCTGAGCTTGGTTTCAGGAAACAGGAAAAACCTTGGAAGCAAAAAACACAACAAGTAAGTTTTCAAGGCATCTCGACGGGTTTGTGAAAAAGTATTTCACAGGCTTGAAGTACCACTTATGGCAACAATCAGGTGCCGAAGGACTGACAGCGATCTCCATAAATGCTCCTCCTTGATGATGGTAAGTTACTGCAGGTGTGCCTCGTCAGATGCCAGCCTCAGCCACCGTGCTCCTGACTACCACCTGGTGGAAGGAAAAAGAACCACCACACTCCCAGAACCCCAACAAGTTGAACTCTTTTTAAAACTAAAATTGCAAAAAAAAAAATGTTTGTCTAATATAATTCTCATGTGTCTTTGCATGAAATCTGCACGCTATCTTTTAACTTATCTAGACTGTTGCTTGTTTTTAAATTCATTTATATTATTTTATTTGTTTCTCTTTATATTCTTTTATGTATTTTTAATGCTTCTTCCACTCCCTGCTGCAATGCTTTTATTTTACGTAAAGCACTTTGAATTGTTTGTACATGAAATGTGCTATATAAAAATTTTTTATTTGATTTGATCATTTTTAATTTTGATGATCACAGTTGGGCCCTGTGATGGACTGGTGACCCCTCCAGGGTGTACCCTGCCTCTCACCCAATGATAGACGGGATAGGCTTTAGCCCCCCCTGCGACCCTGAGTTGGATTAAGTGGGTATTCAAAGTAAACACAAGAAACTTGTGCTACAAAAAAAAAAATGGACCAGACTCAGTGAATAATTCCCTAAATTCGACAATTAACCTTTTAATACTGGCTCAGTACCTAATGAAGAACCTCCTGACCCCTATAATCCCTATATAGAGCAGTGACAGTGCTGACCAACATGTTATTGGGGTCATCAGGTGGGAACCTCGTTTCAACCTCACCACAACAACCATCTTTTCTTTTCTTCCACAAGCAGCATTAGACGCGTTAGTACAGAGGAAACCATAAGTGTATTGAGGAATGACTTGTAAACACAAAAATGGGAAATGTTAAGGCCTCGGTATGCTTTGACCATCACCAGAGGTCCGTTTCACAAACTCTGAGTTTTCCGTTTCACAAAGGGAGGTAACTCAAACCCGAGAAAGAGGGGTAACTCTAGCCTGTTTCACAAAGAGAGGTAACTTAAAGTTGAACTCCGGGGCATTTGAAGCGCAATCCCATTGCGAGAGGTTGTCAAATACTGACAGTAGGACACAGACTGGTGCAAATCGGCGCTCCCTGTGCGGCGATTGCGTTGTTTGCGCAGCCTGTCATGCTAGCCAAATACGTGGTGGCCAAGGGGCAAATTCTAAACCTTCCACGTAAAACAACAACTTGCACACTGCAGAAACGTCACACCACTTTATAAACCATCCGACAATAAAGTCACAAGCCTTACCATCAAAACCATATGCATGGTTCTCACATTACTGGCATGGGGACGTTACAAAACAACTTTATAAACAGCATGTCACTTACCGGTTGTTGGTATGCGCGCGCATGTGAAAGCCCAAAACAGTCAATGGATGATACTCCCATATCCAAAGCAATTATCTTCTCTAGAAAAACTGAGTTCAAGTATTTAAAACATTACAACAATATTACTGGGCATGTATTGTTGTAATGTTTTAAATACTTGAACACAGGTTAAACTGCATACATAGGTGCATGCATTGTATTGGTACATATTTATGTTTGTTTGTTTTTT
The DNA here is from genome assembly GCF_027942865.1 of Odontesthes bonariensis. Taxonomy (NCBI): domain Eukaryota; kingdom Metazoa; phylum Chordata; class Actinopteri; order Atheriniformes; family Atherinopsidae; genus Odontesthes; species Odontesthes bonariensis. The sequence continues at coordinate 30,626,814 of NC_134515.1, read as the reverse complement.
GTTCAATGTATTTAATGCATATTTCACTATTACTATGATGATTAGTATTTATTTTTTGTTTATTTATTTGTTTATCATGACTATGACTCATGTGTATTTCATTTAGTCTATTTCACGGGTGGGGAAGGTGAAATGCACATAAGGGGAGGAAAAAATGAGAAAATGTGTTCACAAATAAATTATCATGACTGTTTGTGAAGTGATTGAGACTTGAATGAACACAATAAAGTAAAAAAAAAAAACCTCTCGGTCAGTTACCGTAGTAACAGACTCTATGAACCTAACATGGTCGGGACCAGGTTTTACTAAAGAAACCTCGAGTTTATCTCTGTCTCCGCCCTCTTTCAGCCTCACACGCCATTTGATTTCCTCATTCATTCAGTCAGCAGAGTGAGTTCTTCTACTTCCAGAAGTCCTTTAGGCACAGTAAGAGATGACTTTTTTCACCAACATGGCACGTCCTTTTGACAACGATCCCGTGGATGAAGGTGCAGCATTATTGCGCAGAGACTTAAATATTCGTCGGGAGATGGTTATCAAACGGCGCATAGATGTTTTAGCATTTCCAGACAATCATCTTTTTGAGCGGCACCATCAGAATTTTGTTGGGACGAAAGAAAAAAGACAAATACATATTTGTATGAATAGTCTTAAAAAAGATATATAGGTCTATTATATTTTATTAATGTCACACCCAACGAATGGAGGACGCTGGAGCAGGAGATGTTTAATCCACAAGCTTTTATTGGAGGAGCAGGAGTTCCCAAAAACTCTCCAAGAGAGAACAAAACAGACTATAGAAGTTATCAATAATATATATACTTCTCCCAAAATGAGACAAGCATATTTATGAAAATGTATCAAAACAAGAATCACTCCACTAAGGAGGGAAACAAAAAGATTATCAAACTTTGGTCTTTAACTTAAAGTCACTCCTGCTGCGGAGGAAAACAAAAAACCTCACCTGAAAAATAGGAGGCACTACAATATGAAATCTTATCCAAAACAAAAGATCACTCGAGTTGGAGGAAAAAGCAAGAATGCTATAAAACTTAAACTATGTTTAATCAAGGCTATATTATTAAAGTTATCAAGAAACAAAAACTCTCTTAGCGAGGACTCGATCCAAACGATGACTATGGCTTTAGCAAAGGCGTGAGTGAAGCACGCTAGGACTAACAAATACGACACACTATAACAAGACAAGGGGAGACGCAGACTCTTATACACACAGGATTAACAGGGAACAGGTGGAATCATAATCTTTCAAAATAAAACAGGAAATGACGAGACATGACATGGAGACAAAAACCCCGCTTGACCTCACCGCGGTGTGACAATTAAAGGACAATTTCGGTCGTTTCCAACATCCAGCTGTATTGCCCAATCTACCCATGATTTAGCCATAGCAAAGACGCAAAAAAATGTCATCCGACCCTGACAGTGTTGCTTGCACGGAGATTTTGGACTGACAACATAGCCATGGGGGCATCAATTTATATTGTGTTTTATACGCTATTTTTATACCTCTTCCACAGCTCCAAACAACATAACACTTACGTGGTAGTGAGTAGAGGGTCCCTAAAGCCAAACCGAAGTGTCCCGAGGTCTTCATGTGGTCGGATATAGAGTCCAGAATGAATTCAATCAAGCCAGTACCTGCTCTCAATCAGAGCTCTTCCGTCAACATGAGACTATCTCACGCGAGACATCACGTCACGTGACATTTCAAAATTCCAACCTAGTAAGCTAGGCTTTGCTGTTGCATACAACTTCATTTCACTTTCGAAAGAAATACTGGACTATGTTTGTAAAAAGAACGGCAACGAAATTGTGACTTTCCAGAGCGAGTTACTCCACACTCGGCAATCAACTACGGACTCACGTGACATGATGTCTCGCGTGACATAGTCTCATGTTGACGGAAGAGCTCTGATTGAGAGCAGGTACTGGCTTGATTGAATTCATTCTGGACTCTATATCCGACCACATGAAGACCTCGGGACACTTCGGTTTGGCTTTAGGGACGCTCTACTCACTACTACGTAAGTGTTATGTTGTTTGGAGCTGTGGAAGAGGTATAAAAATAGCGTTTAAAACACAATATAAATTGATGCCCCCCCATGGCTATGTTGTCAGTCCGAAATCTCCGTGCAAGCAACACTGTCAGGGTCGGATGACATTTTTTTGCGTCTTTGCTATGGCTAAATCATGGGTAGATTGGGCAATACAGCTGGATGTTGGAAACGACCGAAATTGTCCTTTAAGGCACTTGTGTCTTGGGGGTGGACTCAGAGGATGAGCTCCCTCCAGGGATTCTCTCAGCCACTGGCCTTCCAATATTCCGGCTTAGGGCCAGCTCCTCTGCCTCCGTTAGAGGTGGCGGTGCTGGGCCACCACCCGTTTTACGGGCATCTGCCTTCTTTCTGTTGGCTGAGTAGAAGTCTGTGTTAGTTTAAATAGGCTTAATTATTTAACAGAACATGATATAGATGAGAAGACATTTATGCATGTGAAAACAGCATTATATTGGGGATAAAACAACTGCACAGTGAAATAGCCACTTAATATTTACTTTACAGTGTAAAACATGATCAAAATGAGGTACCTCCATGCCGAGGTCTCACCTGTTTGATCAATGTTTTTATATTTCATTTTACTGCCCCAGCTGAAATCTGATTGGCCTCTGACGGGCCCCTGTCCTGTCACTCATCTGTCTTTCGTCCGGTTCAGTTCCCATCACAAAAACCAAAGGATAATGCTGTTTTAGAGGAGTGAAATGTACAGTAGTCACCCACATGCAACTTTGTGTATGTTTGTGAGAGAGATGTTTTAAACTGACAGTATTTGTGAAAAAGTAAAAAGGTTTTAAAAAATGAAATAAAATGCTGGATTTTCTCACATACTGTGTGTGTTTGAGAGCATTTTGTCAGTAAAAATGCATGTAAAATTGGTTAGGAGTTGTTTTTTTTTAAATTACGTGTTTAATTAAGTGTTTGAACATGATGTGACTGATGAAATGTATATACAGTACCTTACCAAAACAGGGAATTGTGTGCAAGGGTGTTGGACAAATACTTGGCCCCTCTATGAACACTGTGGCCCCTTAATGGCCCCTTACTCAGAAATATCCTAGATCCGCCACTTACTGCTGCCAAGTGCGCTTCTCCTCCGCGGGATTGCATCTAAATGAAATAAATGAATGGGTTACCATTCAAGCAGTTATCCCCTGTAATATTATTGTGATTGCAAAGGACTACATTTAAACTTCCGCTTTTGTAGCTGCAGCGGTGTTGCTCTTCTTTCTAAAAACGTGTTGAAACTCGCCGTATGAGCTCATTAAGATTTCCATTTCGAGGTTGATGAAAAATGTAGTCCCTCCTCTTCCCTGTTGCCATGGTGACTCGTCGAATCGGCGCTCCATTGATGCTGGCCTTTTAAAGTTGTGGCGCAAGCGCTAAACTCAAGGTGAAAGTACTCAGAGTTGACTAATCTCACTAAAATCAGAGTTTCTGGAACCGAAAACTCCATTTTCTATCTCAGAGTAGCTTAACTCAGAGTTGTTGGACCTGCTTTGTGAAACGGACCCCTGGATGATAATCTAAAACAGCAACATAGTTGATTCCATATATTTTACCCTAAATTGTAGACTTTAAACAACAGGTCAGTAAAACTACTACCAAAGGAAATATGATACTTTAAATAAACTCCAGACATTTACTGATAAAGGAAGAACTTTAATTTTTATAGCTTTTGTCAGTAATGTTTGAGCCCCTGAAAAAGAGGGTTCTACATATTACAGCAATGTAATTCCTAATCCTTCTTCCAGTTAGGATGTGAAAGCTCAGAATAAATCTTATTGTGGCCATTCCGACATCCCACCAGTCCGACATGGGCCTCAAATTGTCGAAATGGCGACACTTAATTTTCTATCAAACGTCCCGTCATTCCTACACTTTTTTCCTCCTAGGGTCGGAATAGCGGTATGTTTTATTTTTTTTAAACATCCCGCCTTTCCGACAATTCCTTTGATTGCCTATTAAAGCCTATTTCTTTTAGAGGAACTCCACAACCTCGCAAACCAACTTTAATAATCTATTATCAAAATCCCTTGAAATTTTAAATGTTAAAATATAGGTATGTAAATCGGGCGAGTCTGAAACATGTTAGATTAAGCAGAAATACAGTGTCAGATACCTGTCACAGCAGCCAGCTGGAGCGGAGCTCTCCACAGAGCCCATGCGTCTTTTGCACGCTGGCATCATATGCAACATTAATAATTGCTATTACAGACATCAATAATAGCTCACCTGTGTCGGACGTCCCGGTGCTGCAAATAAAACCAATTTCATATATTAGGCTACCCAAAACGTATTATTTTTTTTATTACTTTATTAGTTTTAAATCAATAAGTGCTTGTCTATGTTTATTGCTCCTTTTTGTGCAATAAACCATTTGAATAATATTAATTTGCTTTTGGAGTGTGTTATATGTGCATTATGCCTCAGTTATATGAAATCTAATTACACTTTTAAAGACCGTATCACATCTGTACACATGTCTTAAAACATGTAAAATGCATGAACAGTAAGAAGGGACTCACCTGTTGAGTAATGCACATTTCCTTATATGGAAAGCCATGTCGGAATGGCGGGATGTCAGAATAGCAGTTGGCGCCCATTTTTACACCCTTGTTCATTAAATGACTGGAACTTGACTCTGTTGTGGTAAACCGTTAAAACAACCATACTTATGTATCTTTATAGACTTTAGAATTAAAAACCAAAAAGAACAAATATAAAGGACAAACTGAACAACACATACAAAAATTAAAGGTGCAAAACAAAGAACTTTCTGAGCACGACGAGACTATATATCACCATGAGTACCACATCAACATTATTGATGACTACATTACTTATCCCAAGGTGGTGCTGTTGTGGTTGAGGTGAAATAATGGTTGAGCTCCAACTTTATGGTCAGTTGTCCCAACTCCATTCCCTTCACCTGTGAAAGTGCTCTCGGGCGTGACCCTCACATTACCTCCACTTTTTTTGTCGGTGTTTGAGGAAAACATTGCAAAGCACTTATTAGACTGTAGATCAGGTTTAAAGGCACTACATTAGTGCAAACGATTTAACATTTAAATAATTTCTCCTGTCATTGTGTTTTCCTGTGCGGCAATCAGTTTCTCTCTGCAGGATTTACACATACTTGTGCCGCTGCCGACCACATAAATTCAGTGCCACTGTCTGATAGAATTCATTCAGACCAGTACATAAAAAATGTGACTGCAGGCAACCCAGAGGGGAGGAGGACTCTCTTGCCCTGAGATGACCTTTTCAGCTTGCAGTTCATCCAAGGCTGCATACAAATTGGTCTTTCGTTGCCTGTATTGATGGCTGTCTCTAGCCTTTACCGTGACTTTGGGTCAACTTATAAATCATTCAAGAGTAGACTCATGCACAAAGTTGGATGGGCACGTAACAAAAGTAACTGCTCTGTGCAGACATGTTTTTATATTAAAAAAAAAAAAAAAGTATAAAAAAGAACATCAGCAAACGGCATCTAGAATAATTCTGGTTTTCATGGATTGTGCCTGGAGGGACAGATCTGCATTCACACTTTGAGCACCAAAGTTCTCAAAATGATGCAGTCTGATGCCATGACCAATGAGACACTGGAAAAATGTTCACTTGCAGATTCTATTTTTTGCTGTCACGTGTTATCTCATACTCAAGCTATAGCACGAAACAGTAAATACACTTGGTCATTTTGTGCTGCTTTTTCCTTTTATATTTAAGTTAGTTCCTGGCATGTAAAATTAGTGCTGAAGGCTACTGATGGTTTGCTATGCCCAAACTAATCAAGAATTTTTTGGGGTTAATTACTACTGCCTCTGGGAGAATCAGATGTGTATATGTTCACTGCGCAATTTTGACTTGATGGGCTGTTTAAGCATGAAATTAATCCTTCAGTCAGCAGCACAATTATCCAACCTCCAATGCATTGGTAATCCAATGCTTTGGGGGTTGAATAATTTTGCTCTATTTACAACTTAAAAAAATAAATAAATAAGTGTATGCTGGGACAGGAAATTCTACATCTACATGAAAAGTTTTAATTTCAAGATTTTAGTGTTTCCTCCAAATTTCTACACTCTGAATAAAAGGTGAAAAGAAGATAGATAGTGTTTTAGAGCGTTTCAGAGATGCAATATACTTCATTGCCTTTTCTCAGAGCTACTCTTCTGAAAATCATACAAGCTTATGAACTTTAAAGGAAAAGCTACCACAGAAAACTCCTCTGGCTGAAGCAGTCTGACACAATCAACCTGACATGTGAATGATTACCCCCAAGAATTCATGATGTGCTTTTCCCACCTATTTTCAACTTCAGCAAAACAACAGAAATATCCTTGGGGCCTCTATTCGACATTAGTCACCTTGTTTTGTGCACAGTCTAGCTTTTAGATCTAGTATCCCCTCTGCTGATGTAAACCTCCCACTTCCTCAATTCTTTATCTGTCACATAATTACTATCACTGAGATGCCAGTGTGACACAATTCCACATGGGATCCAGACAGTAAAAGATAGCCAATGAATGCAACAGCTTTATAGGTGGAGCACAGGATACAGGAGAAATTGTTCTGTTGATTGGATAACAGTTGGAATTTGCTGCGACTGCTTCAGAAAAACCAGACTCCTATGTAACATTCAGCAATACCCCTCCCAATTGAGTCTTTTAGATTAGCCTTAAAAAAAGCACACAACACTTTCTTGCAATATCACAAGATGCTTTGCCAAGGTTCAGCTTGTAGGCTATATACTTTTATATGATTTGACCTCAACACATATAATCTTTTGATCTGTAAGAAAAGAAGCAATAAATATGTAACTTAAATACAGACAAACTTTTTCTGAGCTTTAGAGCATCAAAAACTCAAACCTGACTGAGAAAGAAAAGAAAACAACCCTTGCACTATGTTTTGGATTCCTTAGGTTGAAAGTATCTAATTCAGCTTTGCAGTGGATCTCTTTGTCAGACTCAGTTGAAAATTTCAGCCTCCTTCTCTTTATTTTCACCAAAGTTCAAGTTTAAATCATGCTGCATTCGTCGTACTCAAAATTTGAAGTATTAACAGCAAATTCCCATCAAAAGTTAAATATTTCCCTGAGCTTGAAATAAACGAGATAATAATGCTTGTGAGGTCTTTATCAAATGTTTTATATTCCTCCTTCTACGACTTCTTATAGATTTTCTTTATTTTTTCCCAACTAGAACATGAAAATCCAACCTTCCCATTTATAAATGAATGCACCATTAGTAAAATAAACTGTTTACATCATTGAAAAGTTGCCCATATAAGCAACACTTCTTTATGCTAGCCTAGAAAAACTTAAAACATAGACAATTGTACCAACAGCGAAGCCTAGGGTTTATGGAGCCAATATGTGATATAAGGAAATTACTAGAGGAGTTTTAACTGGAGTGTAAACCTGTCAACTGGGCGGTGTGGTGTTTTCCCAACTTGGGCCGGTGGAACACATGAATTTGCCTAAAAGAGGGATTGGTACCAAGTGTCCTCAGGCCCTAAGACAAACTGCAGTCAAGGGAAATGTAAGAATTTGAGAATAAAATTGCAGTTTGGTGTGTGATTGGTTGAGCTGGGTTTGATATGTGCGCTAGCAACCCACTCTCCCCCGTTTAAGAACATTGTTGCTAGATTATATTTTTTTTGGTTTGGTTTAAAACTGTCAAATCTAGAAGGAGGGAGAAGAGATGGAGAAAGAGAAAAAGAGGAAAAAAGATGGATCTTAGCATGAGTAACTGTATCGCACTTCTAAATGGAAGATATGCTAATTAACTTGCTGATATGGATTTTAGGAGTCAATATAATGATAATAAAGATGTGTTTGATGATGAAACTTTTTTAAATAGATATGTTTAACATTTGCTATTTTGATTTGAATTGTACTGAGATATGATTTTAGAGGCTAATTTTTCAATTTTTTTGTAGAAACACTATTCTGAAATTAGAATGCAGGGTCTGTACATACAAAAGACAACCTCAGAGAAAGCAAGAATACCATATGGCATACAAACAAACCGAAGCGTGATTTCATCTTCACATTCTCTACAAAGCTGGTTGGTTAGCTTATTTTAGCATATTGACTAAAAATAATGAGTACACAACTTGCTGTCCACTTTCGTATGGCAACAAAATCCATTAACTTGCAATTGTAGTACCATAACTAATATGTTTTGTCTCCTGGCACAGGAGAGAGCAAGCGTAGCCTTATATGGTATGATTTTGGGTGTGGAGTATGCAAATTTACTATCCTGGTGCACATGCACTTAAATACTCACGGGTGGCATTCATCATTTATGCAGGTCGTTTACACACTTTTTCTGAAGTTAAGACCGTTTGTTGAATCTGACGTGGCGTGTTCGTACGAGACCTTTGTACGAAAAAAGTAAGAGAAATTAAGAATAAAAATACGAAAATGTTCTTGCATGAGGCCCAATGTCTAGAATCATAATTAGAATATCTAAATTCACAGGCAATTTTGCTTATATTTCCTTTTCATCTTTATTCATTATCGTCTGCAAACACCTGAATTGATTACAGGCATTTATAGGCAAGGCAAGGCATTTTTATTTATATAGCGCATTTCATACCACAGGCAACTCAATGTGCTTTACATAAAGACAAGGCATTTAAAAGAACAGCATAAAGCAGCAATTTAAAGAGAAACAAAAATAGAATAAAAATTAAAAACACAGTTAAAAGCAATCAAAGAAGAGGGGGAAAAGAAAGATATAAACTCAACCATACGCACACCGAAAGAGAAATGTTTTTAACCTGGATTTAAAAGTGCTTACAGTTGGGGCTGATTTCAGTTCTGCTGGTAGTTTGTTCCAGTTGTGTGCATTATAACAGCTAAAAGCTGCTTCACCGTGTCTAGTTTGAACTCTGGGCTCCACTATCTGACCTGAGTCAGCAGATCTCAGAGCTCTGCTGGGTTTATACTCTAGCATGTCATTGATGTATTCTGGACCTAAACCATTCAGTGATTTGTAGACGAGTAGCAGAACTTTAAAATCTATTCTGTATCTGACCGGGAGCCAATGTAAAGACTTGAGAACTGGGGTGATAGACACATCATTGTCTATGGCAGGGATGTCCAAAGTCGGTCCTCGAGGGCCGCTATCCTGCAGGTTTTAGATGTTGCTCTGCTTCAACATACCTGATTCAGATTAAATGGATCTCTTCGACAGATTGTTAAGTTCTGCACAAGCCTCAATGAGGTCTTGATCTACATCAGGTGTGTTGAAGTAGGGCCACATCTAAAACCTGCAGGACAGCGGCCCTCAAGGACCGACTTTGGACATCCCTGGTCTATGGTGTAGCTGGTTACATATACCTGATGAATTTTCAAATAGATTTGTTTTTTGCTGCCCTTCCTGCAAATACTGATATAGCAATGCAGTGCATCACATCATGTTTTATAGAGGCCGTAAAGCTGAGCTGCATCACCAGGTCGCACTCCATGAAATGTACAATCTTCCCCACATATACTGGTGATCTCAGAATAAACACCTATTTACTCACCAGGGGTATATAATCTCCAGTTGCAGAACTGAGATAAGAGATGGATAGCAGATCTGCAAAAGCAAACATTACCGTTTGGAACAACAAGCATGTTAAGAAACGGTGTCATAATGACCACTCTGCACTTTGAATTGCCTTGTGTACGAATTGTGCTCCACAAATAAACTTGCCTTGCCTTGCCACTCTTCTGTAGGCCTGCAACTTAACTTTGTTGGTTTCTTAATGACAGCGCTCGTGAATAAATTTGGAATTATTTATTTTATCTTAGGCAGGTATGAATTAGATCCAGATAAAAACTTCCAATTAACATGCTTTAATTTATCTTTGCTAATTCACTTATTTGTTTCATGACCTACACACAACCTCGTAAGTCCCTTAATGCAACACAGCAATTTCCCAATTGTATAGTACAGGGGTAAATGAAGGGGAGTTGACCTACAGGTCTCCTGAGATTGTTCTGTTCTTCTGATTAAGGGGGTGAATGGGCCTTGTATGTATAATGTCCTTAACCCTCCCTTAACTATACTATGATTCACTTGATCTGCATTACATATCCAGCCAAGCTCATTAGTTCTATAGTGGAGAGAACAAGACAATATTGATTTTCATCCCTTGAGGCTCACCCTTACTCTTTTTGTAAACAAAGAAGAGATCTCGGATCTGTGCTCGATAACATTTCCGGCATTTTTGTGAGTGTCATTTCTGATCTGGTGTAGGCGTCTTATTGATGGCAGCAGGCTGATAGATGAAGAGCACAGCGGCCCTTTCTGTCATCATTTGGTCTTTACTCTGCACACGGCTGCCTCACTGCTGCCCTCACATACAACCATAAATCAACCGTCTAAGAGCTGGGCCCTTCTCTGCCAGGCCCTTCTCATTGATTACTTTGCACTGGGTGAGTGTAGCACGATGAGGAGAGAGCCTCATTCAATTAGGTTGCCTGCTAGACAGAAATATGTAGTATATGTTGTCCTAGATAAGAGGAATAACTCAAAGTGCAATGTGAAAAAAACTCATGATAAGGAAGAAGAATTAAGCAAGGATGTCACTTAGATAAAACTAACTGGTTATCTATAACTCTCTGCACCATGGGTTGCTTTCACCGATAACAGTTTGGTGAAAGTCGGCGTCCTTCGGACGCTATTTAGATTACTTGAGATCCGCGTATATCCATATAATGGGGGAGAACAGGGCATTGACAATACAGCCTCTAAATAAGGCATTTTCGCAAGTAATCTAAATATCGTCCGAGGGACGCTGACTTTCACCAAACTGTTATCGGTGAGTAGATTTTATGCCTGAAATAAGGTCCAGGTTTAAAAAAAACAAACTTCCCCTTTAAAGGCTGTGAGTGTACCTTTTAGAAATTCATTATTTTCATATAGTTAGTGGCCACTGCAGTCAGCATCCTGATACCTTTGCTAATGCTTGCATTCCACAGACTGACTATCCTGAGGATCAAAACAGCAATGTGATATATGAGAATAAATGTCATTAATTGTCATCATGCTGACAAACGACGCAGGTAATCAAAGTTTGTAAAGGTTATATATTATATCTTAGAATACAGACACTATTTGAATCTCAAGCACTGGCACAGTACTAAAACATCTTGTGGAGCAATTCAGTTTTATGAATTAGTTACGTAACTTAAATGCATTGAGTCATGTCCACAGACATGCTTTTCTGTTTTTTGTAACAGTGCACAATTCAGTGCAGCTCCAGAGAGTAACACTGCATCACAGTATTTTGTGAAGTAGTCATCACTGTTGTTTCACATTTAAGAGCAAAAAAAGTACAACCCAAGGATCAAGGTAAAGTTCTGTCTTGAGCACTAATGCCTTCAAGTAACTTCACTTTGTCATTTTTCAATGTAATTTTTGCATTCACTTGCTGTTTTACACATCCCAAACTATTTTTTAAGGTTAGTTATGGCTCTGCCAGACTGTAGTTCAACTGTTACTTCCTTTCATGAAACTTATTCCATGTCGTTTTGTATTGGCATTCTCTGCTTCAATTAACTCCACGTGATAAAAGTAATTTTTTGTTTTGTGCAAACATAGGCTTTGTGTTGTGGTTTGTTATGCTGAAACAAACATTTGCATTGTAAATTGATGCTGAGAGACATTCTTTCTATGCTAAAGATAGCTACTGTTGCTCACTGTTGGGGCTGCAATTGAGTGGAAAAGAAGCACTGAGGAAAAGCATGTGGGAGCAAGTGTAAAGAAGTAACGCGTTACTGTAATACGATTACTTTTTCAAGTAATGAGTAAAGTAAAGGATTACAATTGCAACAAGCAGTAATTAGATTATTGTTTCTTTCCCGCAAGCAGGCTGCGTTACTAAACCGTGATTTTATTTTTGAGCGTCTCATGACAATTACGTATGAGCGGTGCGACGTCAGCGCGTGTGTAGATCAACAAGAGATAACATGGAGCGCGGGAGAGAGCAGGACCATGCGGCGTTTAATGCTTGGCAGTACCGACATTACTTTGAGTTTGACTCGGTAAAAAGTGTCAAAAACATTAGCGTCCACTGTACACTCTGCGTGGGAAGAATTTTTTTTATCTACAGCGAAAAATTCCACCTCAAATCTGAGCAAGCACCTAGCAAACCGGCACAGGAATGTGAAAATCATTGAGAAGTCCCCGGATCCCCCCACTGACATGACCGCTGCGGCTACCACATCCAATTCCACCGGGCAAACCTTCGACCGCCCCTCTCCTGCTAAACAGATGAAAATAGACTTAAAGGGGATAGAGAATCAAAATCATCTTTTTCACGTTTTTGGTGTTAGTTCTGAGTCTCCCCGCTGTGGGGAGTACACACGACGTGCCAGCAAGTGTCAAAACCTGTTTCAAGTACTCCCCTTTTTTGAATTGCCGCCAGAAAATGGGCAAATCCGTGTTTGAGCACTAAGTGACGTATCTTTTGGCGCAATTGCCCCCCCACACCCAAATCCACAGCCACCCTGTTTCAGACACGCCCCTTGGGCGAGAAACAGAAACTGGTGTGCCTTCCAAGGCTGTGAAAGCGGACTACGATCGTTACATATTCTTCCCCCGGAAAGCAATGTTCACGATCAATGGCTTTTATTTATTTTTAACAGCTTCCCCAGTACATACAACCGCCGACTTTTCCTTTGCTCTGCGCATTTCACGGAGTACAGTTTCACAAACCTTGCACGATTCCGAGCAGGCTTCAGTCGGAATTTAATGCTCAGTAGAGGGTCAGTTCCGACTTTGCAACAAAATCAACCCCAGCAATCAGTACAGCCTGTAAGTATCACATTTTATTTTGTTTTAAATGTGTGTTTTGTAGTGTTGCACCGATACCGATACCAGTATCGGGCGGGGCCCTGATCGGCACTAAAATGGTGGTATCGGTATCGGCGAGTACCAACAAATAGGGCGCCGATACCATTTCCGATACTTGTATGACACTTGAACGTCTCACGACACTCGCTACACTGTGTTGTGATCACTGTGCAGCTATCGCTATTGGCCTGCTCCAGACCAATGAGAGCGGGCCAATAGCCGCTCTTAACCAATGCCGGGGCAGCTTTTTCTATGTGTGAGGAGCAAGACGTCTGGCGACACGGCACTCTGTCAGCTGGGGAGGGTGCCGTTGGCAGTCATCTAGAGCTGCCGGCGACGAAGACAGCTAGCCAGGGGGAGTTTGCAGCACGAGTGTGAGGAGGGAAGGCTGGGTGCTTCCTGTAGTCAAAACAGGGTCCACGATAGAGAGTGCTGGACCGGCATCACTCCCTGTGCGGTCCTGACAGCGCACTACCAACCGACAGCCAGTTACTGTCTTCGCCGTCCAGCAAAGCCCCGGGGAGTTGGACGGCGGCACAAGCTCAGACCCAGGGGGAGGGTCTCGCCAAGTGGGCGAGTTAAGCATTCCTCTCCTTTTAACTTCGTGTTTTAGTGTTTATGTATAGGTCGGCCTATTGTTATGTGGTATTGATTGGTGGGGTTGCGTGGGGAGGAGTGACGGGTCTGTGGTTAAACGGGCGCCATATGTATCGTAAGCCAAAGCTGCCATATCCACACGTCGAGAGCACGCGCTATATATCTTAACGATCGCGTTCTGTTTTCTTATATCACGCGTGGTATAAGGACACCCGTAAAAAGCGCCCCTTTTCCTCCTTACGGGACGCGCTGTATAATGCTTGAGCACGCGTGCCGAAATACACCACGCGTCCTCTAGATGGCCAGTGCCACACTGAACTTACCTTTACACAGGGGATGTTCCAGCTTGATTATTATGTTTTATTATATGTAATATACAAAGACATAGGCGCAGTGTGCAGTTGCAACACTGACAGCAATGTCCAACACATGTTAAAATGATGTAGCATAAAATAAGACACATGCAAGGCAATTTAGGCACGCAAAGATGTTAAAAGCAGTGGCTTAAGACAAGAAGCTAAAAACTTGGGGAAGAAAAACACCCTACAGTCATGAGGTGAGCATCTAGAGGACGCGTGGTGTATTTCGGCACGCGTGCTCAAGCATAATACAGCGCGTCCCGTAAGGAGGAAAAGGGGCGCTTTTTACGGGTGTCCTTATACCACGCGTGATATAAGAAAACAGAACGCGATCGTTAAGATATATAGCCCGTGCTCTCGACGTGTGGATATGGCAGCTTTGGCTTGCGATACTAGCCTGACATGTAATGGGTTTTCATTCCGTGTGCTGTGTTTAAAGCGTGCCTTAAAGCTAGTGAAGCTAGCCTGACTTGTAGTGGGTTTTCATTCCGTGTGCTGTGTTTAAAGCGTGTCTTAAAGCTAGTGAAGCTAGCCTGACTTGTAGTGGGTTTTCATTCAGTGTGCTGTGTTAAGGGTTAGTCTGTCGTGTGTGTCGCGACCAAGGAAGCCTGCGTTCCCAATCCTTCTCTCTCTCCATTAGATCGGAGCCCCCCACCCCATGTGTTTTATGAACTTGTAAACTAATAAAGATTTAACATTTTACATCCAAGTAGTATGCAGCTCTTCATATATATATATATATATATATTTATTTTTTTTCAAACAGTGGTATCGGTATGGTATCGGTATCAGCCGATACTGCACAGCCAGGTATCGGTATCGGTATCGGGGCCAAAAAATGGTATCGGTGCAACACTAGTGTTTTGCCATATTCCTGTTGTAAGAATTGCACGTTAGCTCTGGCTTGTTCATCTAAAGGGAATGAGCTTTCTTTCCAGTCAGTGTATTACTCTATAGCTCTGTTTTCAGTGAGAGCAAGGGCAGCCAATCAAGCAACGGCAACCGAATAGCGCCAACACCTACCTGCATTTCATAATGAGGTTGCCAGATAAGCTCTGAAACGACGCCAATAAGGGAAAAAGACGCATTCTAAACCCAGCATAGTAACAGCTGTTTCAGAGAGCCTTTTAGGGAGGTTCTGAGCCATTACAGACCCAACCAATTTTTTTTGGGCTACATATCACATCACAGAACAAGGATTAAGGCCCCATTCAACCTTTCTCTATCACCTTTAAGAGCAACAGGACTTAGTGCCACTGTCCTGAAGAAGCTAGTCTATTTTGTCAAGGACATATTGTCCATTTCTACTGTAGACTGAATCATTCTGACGCATCGTAGAAAAATTATCGACCAAAAGCGGTGTCAAGCTACCGCAGAGAAAGTCATTTGCAAGATACCTTGAAAGAGAATACGACATCAGGGCTCTCAAGTCTCATGCGTTGAGCGTGACAGTCACGCTTTTGGGTCTTTTGTCATGCAATCCCGCCACACATTGTATTTCTCACGCTGAACAAAAATTATAATGTAAATTTCTCTGGCGTGCCGCTATCGCTATGGAAAAGGCAGGAAACAAGCACGTCTCTCTGAGTCTGAGCAGAGCAGTTCTTAATAACAACAACACTAATAATAATATTATTAATGAAAGACCCCCATTCCTGCAACCCGTCCAACCGGCCCACCCAACGGGGAGGGGGGATGTCACTCTTGCCTGCATTCAAAACTTGAGAGCCCTGTACCACACAATGGTTATTATGCTTATTATTAAGCTATTATGTCAATTCTATATGATGGAATATGCAGAAAGAATATAATTAGGCTGAAAGGTCTATTGCTTTATAGCGTACTCAGGTTGTGCATCATGTTTTTGAAAAGTAACTAAGTGAAGTAATCAGTAAAGTAAGTGGATTACTTTCTTGGATAAGTAATCAGTAACTAATTACTATTTCCAAGTAACTTGACCAACACTGTTCACACCACTAAAAAGCTGAGAGAAGAGAACATTAGCCAGGAGGTAAAGAGACTGGGCAGGTAATAAACCAATTTCTTTCAAGGGCTCTCTTACAAAAGTGGATGACTCAGACGAGTCAATACTGAATACATTCATCTATTCCTGTGAACACCATTTTTTGAAATTAACATTTTAGGATCTGGGTTTATCGTCAGTGACAACGATGAGTCCTCCCACATCAAAGAGGTGAAAACAGCCTCATGTGTTTGCATAAGGCCTATCAATCATACTGTCATCTGTGGCACAAGAAGATATCAGCTTATCATGGATCAGACTGTGAGCCCAGCTTTTATTCACAAAACATCTTTTACGTCTGCCCAGACTTTACCAAATCCATCAGCTGAGTTTCACCAGGTTTGGCTAAAGGCCATTCGGCACACACATGTGGTTGGCTGACAAATGTTTTTTGTTTGTTGGTTTGTTTTTTAATTTATTTGCATTTTCAGCCCCCCAAAAATAACTTTAAAATATATTTCTGAGTCAATTTAGAGTGTGGGTGGGTTTCTTTAATTCATAGCACACACCAGAGACAAAAAAAGGGCCATTCATTGTCCACTGTTGCCACAGTGATCTATGCTCTCTGCAGAGAACTTCATCCAACATCTACACATGGTAGTTCAGTCCATGCTGCCTGGTACAGTTTGCTGAAATGATTCTCATTTCAAGTCATTGCAGCACCCAGTTAACAGTAAAAGGACGTTTAGTGGCAAAATAAAACAATGTTCATAAATGATCCTATACTCATACACAAATTATGTTTGTACAGTGCTAATTTGCAGAAGCAGTTACATTTGAATAAAACTAAGAATATTTGTGAATGACTCATTCTGTATGTTTTCACTTTGGTTCATACAGAGAGTATAAAACTGAAAAGCCTAAAAACTTTCTTGTTGTACATAAGGGGAGAAGTACCCCCAGTGTAGGAGAGATGGAACGGACTTTTGAAGATCTCTCCAGATTTGATGCATCAATCTGTAATTCTAAAACGGACCTGGCGGCCAATAAAATATTTCCTTGTTTGACCAAGTGTGTGTCAGCAGAGTTCTTCCTGTACCATCTACACATCGGGTGTTTTAAGGCGACCATCCCTTATAGGCCACAGTTGCATAATCTTTGTTTGTTTTGCGTCCTATGTTTGAATCTTTCCCCCAAACTCACCGTACTTCTGACTCTAAGGCATTCAGTAGTTACTTAGAAAATTCAGTTAGATTTTTTTCCCCCAAAGAGATCAGCTGCCAAACGGACATTACTGTCACTGCTAACGTGATTGAAATGTTAGTGACCTGAAGCAAAACTATTTCAATTAGATTACTGTTTCTTTCCCGCAAGCAGGCTGCGATTTTATTTTTGAGCGTCTCATGACAATTACGTATGAGCGGTGCGACGTCAGCGCGTGTGTAGATCAACAAGAGATAACATGGAGCGCGGAAGAGAGCAGGACCATGCGGCGTTTAATGCTTGGCAGTACCGACATTACTTTGAGTTTGACTCGGTAAAAAGTGTCAAAAACATTAGCGTCCACTGTACACTCTGCGTGGGAAGAATTTTTTTTATCTACAGCAAAAAATTCCACCTCAAATCTGAGCAAGCACCTAGCAAACCGGCACAGGAATGTGAAAATCATTGAGAAGTCCCCGGATCCCCCCACTGACATGACCGCTGCGGCTACCACATCCAATTCCACCAGGCAAACCTTCGACCGCCCCTCTCCTGCTAAACAGATGAAAATAGACTTAAAGGGGATAGAGAATCAAAATCATCTTTTTCACGTTTTTGGTGTTAGTTCTGAGTCTCCCCGCTGTGGGGAGTACACACGACGTGCCAGCAAGTGTCAAAACCTGTGTATTTCATGTGTTAAACTGAACCAAACTTAGAACATGACAGTACATAGCAAAACTGAGGACATAAACCAGGCAGCACACACATATATTTTTTTCACATATAATTGTAAACGGAAATAGTTAGTCTGATATCCAAACGTCGCTTCCTGCTGAATTTCGTGCCTGGACCTAAAGGGTATATGGATAACACTTTCAGTTACAGATATTAGAACCTTTTTTTTCAGCAACGTAATAGCAATGGAACCTTTTAAGTTCAATCCTAACAAGCATGGAAACTTTGTTATTTTCCCTTGTATACTGAAAAAGGACAAAGAAAAAAGGAAAAACTCAAATTTACAAATTTAGATTTGGTTGGCATCCCATTTTATTGAGGTAGTTTGAGTGATTTGAGAATAACAGAATGTTGTTTTGTGTTCAGTAGTCAGGATCATATGCAGACAAATTGTTGACAAGTTATTCAATTTACAGTTTTTACCCATTGCTTGAACACTATAGACACATGCTTAAACCAAAATAACATAACTTGAAGTTGTTGTTACTATACCTTAAACAAAGTGTAACCATGCCTTAAACAAAAGCGCCTCTGTGCACTTTAGTTGCAATTCTGCAACACACTTGCTCCTGAACACTACACACTATTTCATACATAAGACACTTCGTTCAAAAATGAAATCTCAGGGTACCATTGGGAAAACACATCTATTCAAAATACAAAACACACTGGGTAATTGAAAACACTTGGACACACACTTGAAAATACTTAATTACAAAACTGAACACCAATCAGCCAGCTACAAAAAGGCCTCAGTTAAGCCATTTTGAGAACTTTGCAAGCATGGAGGCAGGGAGAGCTAGAGGCAGAGGTAAAGGAAGAGGAAGAGGAAGACAGAGAGAGAGAGGAGGAGGAGGACGTGGTCGAAGAGGCCATGCAAGGACAATAATTTCTGATGACATCAGAGCAACTTTGGTGGACCATGTCATCAATCATGGCCTGACTGCAAGGGAAGCTGGGCAGAGAGTCCATCCTAATCTGAGCCGTTTCACGGTTGCATCCATAATGAGGACATTCCGACTAGAAAACAGGTATGTCTTCAACTCTCTACTCTACTCAGTACTGTACCATATCACATTACCGTATCACATGTACTGTATTGCATGGTGGCTGATGTTTTGTGTTTTGTGTTGTTCTAGTTTTGAGAAACATACCGTGATAACGTGTTGAGATGTTTCAGTACTGTGTATGGTATAAACAGTAAAGTACAGTATATACAGTACTTTAAATTTGTGGTTGCATTTTTCTACAGAATGGCTAGAAGACCTCCTGGGGGTGGACGCCAACGCCTGTTCACTCAACAGCAGGAACTTGCCATTGTGAACCTCGTCCGAGCAAACAATGCAATCCGTCTCCATCAGCTACAGCAACAAATAATTGCAGATGAGGAAGTGTTCAACAATATCAATCGAGTTAGCATAACCACTATCCGACGCATTTTAGTAAAGCACAACATGACCATGAAACAACTGTACAGGGTCCCATTTCAGAGGAACAGTGTCAGGGTCATAGGACTTCGACATTTATATGTACAGGTAAGTGTAACAGTCCTTTACATTTACAATACAGAATGGGTGCTGTCCAGTGAATATGTACCATTGGATCAGTACCACATGGATACATTCAGAAAGCTACACAGGCACCTGTGTGGTGGGGTGGGGCGGTTCTGTATGTGTAGTACTGTAGTTGTGTGCTTTGAGTAATGCCATCCACAATATGTATTTTTTGTTACAGAGAATGTTGGACAAGGATGGAGCTGCACAGCCTTTCATCGGGCTGCTCTGGTCCGGAACTGGTTCGCCCATCATGATCAGTTTGAAGTTGTGTACTTGCCCCCTTACTCGCCATTTCTAAACCCCATTGAAGAATTTTTTTTCAGCTTGTATATGACCGCCAACCACATGACTGCATGCCTCTTCTGCAGGCAATGGAACAGGCCTGCGGAGACATTGCCGTAAGGTCCATCCATGGCTGGATTAGGCACCCAAGGCGATATTTCCCGCGATGCTTGGCAAGAGAAGACATCGCTTGTGATGTCGATGAGATCCTGTGGCCCGACCCCAACAGACGGCAGGATCCATGAGCGCAATTATGCACAATAGTGTTTTTCTTTGTTTACGATAGTGTATTGTTTGTTTTATTTTTGGTATAGAGTATTTAGTATTGACTATTTCATTTTGTTGTTGTTGTGAAAAAGTGCCTTCTGTGGAACTGAATAAAAACAGTGAAAACGAAAGACTGCAGTGTTTTATATAAAGTAGACTAGTGGGTTGCTGCTGATCTGAAAGTGTATTCATATGATGCAAGTGGGTATCATTTTGTCATCAGAGTGACATTTTGACAAAGGATTGTTAAGTTTTGATAGCAGAGTTTCAAGTTGACACAGATGTGAATGGTTTATTTCCCAGTGTTGTGTCTTATTTGCTTGTGTGTAGAGTTTTGGCACAATGAGCGAAGTTTTGCAAAATGTGTTCAAGCAACGGGCAAAAACTGTAATATCACTGGTCAGTTAAATTATTTATAAAATCCCTCTTATCATCAAGCTTAAAACATAAAAGCATTATTTCATAGATGTGATACAAAGAAAGGAATCAAACGAACAAAGTGACTTTGAAAACAGTAGTGGGAGAGAATAATTTGGTGATACTGTCTGCCTCAGGTTTATATGAAACACAGAGATAACTCTGCAAAGCTGAAAGGATAAATAACATCTTGGTAGGGAGCCATATGGAAGCAAAACAGTGAAGAAGGGAGGGGGCTGAGTGTGCCCGTGGGTAAGATTCCTGCACTAATCAAGGCTGCATGATGCAGACAACAGAGGAGAGAGAGGAAGAGGAGGAGGAGAGGAAGGAGGAGCGACTGAGAGAATGGACTGGCAGGGGCTCGCAGCTCTCAGTCTCTCCTGTGAGCTTCGTGAAGCAGCTTCTCTTTGCTTTCCTTCTCTCCTTGCACACAGCAGCTTTCGTACACTTCCTGCCTGAGCTGATAAGAGGGAAAGCAGAAGCAGAGGATTCGTTTGCTCTAACTCCTTCCGCGCCATGCTGCCCTGGAGAAGGAATAAGTTTGTTCTGGTGGAGAACGAGGCCAAGAGTAAGCCCAAGAGTCTGGGGACCGGGCTGACCTACCACTCCATCCTCTCCTCTCTACTGCGCTCCTGTCCTGACCTGCTACCAGACTGCCCCTTTGACTGGGTTGGCAACATCTTCCATACAAAACGGCAAAAAGTGGAACTGAACAAAGAAGAGCCCGTGTACAATGTGCGCTATCTTGGGAGTGTGGTCACCATCACAGCAAAGGGAGACGGCTGCACCCAGGAGGCAGTGGCCAAGATCTGGGCAAGGAGTAACTATGGGGAGCAGAGTGTCAAGATGAGGTTAATGGTGGGATCACAAGGCATCCGGATGAGTGCTGACAAATCTGGGAAAAAGAAACCCATCCATCTTTATTCTCTAAACAGAATCACTTATTGCACAGCTGACCCATGCCGGCCCAAAATCCTGGCTTGGATCTACAGGCACCAGGTCAAGAACATGGCGGTGGTGCTTCGGTGTCATGCCGTTCTGGTCAGCAAGGCGGAGAAGGCCCAAGCCATCGCCCGAAGCCTCGACCAAAACGCCACCTCCGCCTTCAGTGAGTTCAAAAGGCTGAAGCGTCAGAGCGATTTCCGGCACTGCCAGCAACAGCTGCTCGGCGATGAAGCGGTGCCCCTGATGCCACTGAGGAGGCTACTGAACGGGCAGTGCCACTACAGAACGCCTGCTGAAAACCCCGGGAGCACCGCCCGCCTCTGCTCCATCACAGAGGAAGAAGAGGAGGAGGATGAAAAGAACAACAAAGGTGGAAATGAGGAGGTGGAGGAACTAAAGGAGAACGTAGAAGCGCGGCAAGAGAAACAGAAGGTTCTAACAACGAACACAGACCCAACTCAGTTATTATCAGAGCTGGACATTGGGGATATTGCCCGACTGGAGCAGTGCCAAATCAACTTTGTCAGTGACAGCAACAACAACACGTTTACGTTCATAACCTCTCTGGTGTGACTGTAAAGCAATTTCAAGGAATGCGATTCCACAAAACAATAACTAATTCCTTTCTTTGCCCTCCTCTCGTACCCCACTCAGGCTCCCTCCTTCCCCATCCATATAATGTGAACTGTTTACCAGAAACTTCTCCCACTACCCTGTGGTAGAGAAAAGACAGACGATGGTTCCGTGGGAGTAATTTCTATTCTTTCCAGATGGCTCAGATGCTGGTTTGACTGTAGCAGTTTGGAGAAACTGCTTGTTTACAAATGAGGGCTGGTGATGCACAGACCAGTGACAGCACAATGACGAACAAGGACATTGGTTACAGAAAACACAAGAGCACCAACGCTGAGATCACTGTCACATACTGATCACAGCACCCAGCAGGATGTATTTTGAAATCCAATATCTTTTATTGTTGTGAGTTGAATTTCGCCAGCATGGGCACTTTTTTCTGATGGACTTGTGATAGTTTTTCAGGGAGCTTCTTTGTAAATTTGTGTAATTTTTCTAATATGACAATCCTCACTGAAATTGTCCACAGCCTGACCTTTCTGAGTGCTCACATTTGTGAGAGCTTTACTACGGTTTACTAATGATCAAAGCTGACTAAATAAATAAGGCTATTACTTAGGAAGCAAGCCATCGAGTTGGCATGTTTATTACTGTCATTTGCTATGACCCTTATCATTTAAGCATGAAAAATCAGCTGTAACCTTTTCCCACTGAGCTTTTGTCTTCTTCTTCATGTCATATCTCCCTCAGCTTTTAAATTTAACACTGTGATAAATGTGCGACCAGGGACATATACACTACTACTAAAGCATTTTTATATCTAACCATTGCACTGCTACTTTTGTTTGCCATTGCTGTGGCCTTTTTAGCCAAGTGTTTCAAATACAGATGGAGCCTCACAATTGAACCCAAACTGTTATGAAAAAGAAAAGCTAATTTTCTTATTTTTGCTTAACGTATGTTGTTGTCTCAAAATGCATTGTGATTACAAGAAAATGAAGATTTTTTTTTTCCAAATGAGTTGAATAAAAGTTGCCTTCATTTGGGCAATCTTGGAAGGAGAATTTTTCTAGATGTTATCAAACGTTTTATTCAAATGAGTGTACTGACTCCCACTGTATCCCACTGTTTTACATTTGCACGTTTGTGACATAAAGATATGTCTAACCTATGATTCAAGTGTAATGCCAACCCCCCCAGACATATTTACACCAGCAAATTCTACTCCCTGAGTAGAATTAAATAAAATATCAAAAGGCAGATTTTGCGAGAAGAAAAGAGACGTAGTGCCAGCTCTAAGCTGCCACTCAGTTTCATAAGACATAAATGTAGCGTGATAAATGTTCTGTAGGCCTTGTACTGGCTTCCCATCGCTTCACTCTGAAGGGAGCAATTAATCAGCGGTTTAAAATGTTCAGAAAATTAACATAAAGCACCAGCCTCAGCAGGACAGCTGTCAGGCTCTGATTGTTCCGAGTGATCCAGAAATGGCAACCAGGAAGTTGAGTCACCCTTCAACCTTTTTATAGCCTACACCATCCATTTTAATGAAGTCAGAGCCTTTAAGCTGACTTACCGAAATCAAGAGGAAAAATATGTAACTGAAGCATGTTTGTGTGGTGGTGTTTTGCTGCTGGGCAGTTTAATTTTGCCAGCGTTAAAGCTGCGGTCGGCAACTTTTTTTTAGTCATATTAGCTTGAACTGTCATGGGATTCTGGAAGTAGAATATTAAATAGGCTGTTTAGGAAAAATAACGAAATCTGTAGCTCCCTCTGAAGCCTGTAATCATGCTTGCAAAAACCGAGCGCTCCCGGCTGTTTTTAACCAATCACGTTAGGGTGGAGGAATCCTACCTGTCAATCACAGCTTGTGCACACGCTGCTGAGAGCGTGAGTCTGCCCCAGCTTGTGTGCGCTCACACTGGTGTGAACTCACGTGCACAACCTCGTCCACAGAGGGGGAGGGGTTTGGGGGGCGATTCGGAGCTTGTTAGAGGTTGGAGAGGGACCTGAAAGTTGTATCAGTTCGAATTTTCCAACTTTAGACTCGGAATTTTGAAAACCTGCCGACTGCAGCTTTAACAAGAATTAATTAATATTTCATGTCCCACACTCTAGCATATCATCGGGCATTGCAGTGCAATAAATTGATAAATGCTGTTAAAATATTCATGCTAAAACTGTTTAGAGATTCACTTTCACAACATCAAAAGGTGTTTGATTTGGTATCCCTCTTTAGGAATTCTCCGTTTGAAGAGGAATAAGTTCGGCTTTGTTGATTTTTGTTGATAGATGAGACAGCATAACCATGTTCAGTTGCTCTGAATTACTGAAAGGGATTGTCGAACTTCAGTTGGAACCTGTGAGATCGATATTTTTCTTCCCTTGGAAAAAGAAAATACCCCCGAAAGAGAGCAGGATCCAATGTCTGAAGAGATTCCTATGACCTTGCCACAGATCCATTCATAGTAAGAATGATTACAGAATATGAATGCTTACTTTCCTGCATTTTGATCTTCAGTCTATTTAAGAGAGTGCTGCTCTGCATAGATAAACAGTCAGACACAACACAGTGCGATGAAGTCCCATTGCATGCTCACTGACATTCATGGTAGAGATGTATTGTAAATGACATAATACTAATGCAATGCTAATATAGAGGGGTTTGCAGAGGAGCCACTGTGCTTTTATGGAAACATAACTCTTATCAGACAAAAAGAGAAGACGGAGCAGATGGCAAGGCGCACACTTGGTTCTATAACAGCCTTTTTAACGAGGGCTCTAGCCCAGATTCAGGGCTTGTTATAACGTGTCACATCGGCAGCTGCAGGAGACACTCTTAAAAACAATGAAACACAAAATACTTTCATATGGATAGACACTGGCTTGTCAAGAATAACATATAACCCAGCCATATAAATGTAAAGCGGGGTGTCTTTGGAGATTCAAAAAAGCTGCTTCCCCCTGCGCATGTATCTGCTCTGTGGGCTTTGTCACGCAGCATCTTTGAAGCAACAAAATGAGATGAGTGACAGCACCAAAGGCCCGACTGTCACCATCATGAGGAAAAGGAACAAAATGTTGTTTTCCAGAGCAGCTGGCAGTAGGTAGCAGTCCGATTTGTTCCAGCAAGAATTGAGATTGAAAAGAAATAGTTTCTGAAAGCTGTCCCTGTGAGCCAAGGAGGGCCACTATGAATCAATCAGACTTGTCTCAGTTCATGTGAACAGAAGTGAAACTGAAAGGAGAAAAATAAAACAAGTGTGTTTTTGAAGTTTATACTGCTGACTGGAGAGAATCTTCCAACTAACTTATTTCCTGCTCTACTGAGTACTCTAATTAAACAAAAAAAAATTGAAGCACAGAAACGTTGCCTTATCTAAGATCTTTATTAACAGGAAAACGTTTCCAAAATCTTTACAAATCACTGGTGCTCAACCCTATTAAGGTTTGCTTTGGTTTACACACATAATAATTATACCATGTTAAAGTTCCATTCAGGCAGTTATAAAGCCTCTAAAAACTCACATGTGTATCTTTAAATTGTACATTTCAAAGAATTTGCCTGGAAAAACACCTCTCAAGCCTCCAAAATGGGTGCCCATGATGAACAGCTTTCTCTGGATAGTTCAGTTGCATTTCCTGCTGTAAGCGAACCGCACCAGGGTTCACTTGCAAGCAAACCGAGACCCAAGTTTTCAGGAGGACTAGAGTTCACTTCTTTGGTCCACACCAGAGTTTGGATGAGCTTTCACACCTTCCCAAACGAAGCGGACTATCCGAGGAAACAAACTCTGGTCTATTTAAAGCAGACCAAACAGTTCTGGTGTGAAAGCGTCCTAAAACTTTAGCTCTTCTTCCTGATTCAGTAAATAAATGTAAATATATGAATGGTAATCTGCCCCGCCCAAATCTCTACCTACCAGAAGCTGACACTAGCCTTCTTTGCGTCTGCTAAGCAATAACCCTTTCTAATATTTGTGTAATTCACCCATGCATTTATATATGTAGCTTGGTGGACTCAGCACAGTACACAAGAAAATGTCTTTTGGGGCAAGAAATTAAACCTACTGCTCAGCAGATGAGTAAAATAAGTAAGTAAATGAATAAATAAATAACGGAAAGCATTGTCTGCTCACCGCACCTTAACACACAAACACATTCTGGTAAGTAAGTAAGTAAGCTTCACAGACCAGGGTCACAAAGCGCTATACAGTTACAACAGAAACGATACACAGTTAGGAAGTACATACAAGTATAACTTCAAAAGGCCAAGGCAACTCAGTGACAATCATAGCAGCCCTAAGAAAAATTCAGCAAAAACCTGAACAAATAAATAGGTCTTAAGTTGCCTTTTGGTGAATGCTATCCACTGTGTCTCCACTGTGTGTTACAAACTTATGATCGCAAAGTAATTGATCACAAATAATTGGGTTATACTCCCCTGGTTCATACACTCTAAATCTGTGTAGCACCCCACCACTCTATAACTAGTCTGCCCAACTTATAAAGACCGATGGGGTGGTTTGGGTTCTTCTGATTACAGGTAGATATAATAATATTTACCTTTACAACCAAACTATATTCAAAATAAATGACTCCAGACAACTGCTTTGAAAATAATAATACTCAGATTTAATAAACGAAAAGTTAACCCTTCCCAGTAATAACAAAATCCCCTTTGACCGTAACCAACTTAAAGGTGGGGTATGAGATGTTTTCTGGAGCATTTTTTATCATATTGTGTGAAAACCTCCTCACGACCCCATTGCACCCACTAAAATAGAATGTTTGGAAAAAAAAAATATATATATTTTAGTCCATTGTAGAGGGTGTAGCAAAAGGAAATGTCTGACCAATAGAAGTAATGATGAGAGTTACTTCTATTGGATTCTGACACGCCAATCAACCGTCAGACCCCCTCCCCCCTGCGCGTTCATAGACTCGTGACTCGTTCATGTGTTTTGAAGGCGTGGTTTCGAGGGGTGGGTTGAAGGGAGAGGCAAGGTTGTGTATTTTCAAAAATATGGCTTGCAGGAACCGTTTTTCCAAGATCTCATACCCCACCTTTAAGTGTCAACACCAATAAAACATTTCTTTCTGCCAAAACTAATAAAGAAAAGAAACCTTATACACACTTACTATATTACTTTAACAATGTATATTATATCAACACACCGTACGTTATTCATGGGCCCCACTCACACACACATTCACTCACGCATACCACGTGGCTGAAAACGTTGCAGGCCTGATCGTTATCCGCAGTGCGTTGCAACAGATCCCGGTTGCTTCAAACCGAAATGATTCACTGCGCTGCAACTGAATACTTTCCCGGCTGGTTATTCCTCGTTGACTAACAGGAACACAGCTGTGCAGAAGGTCTTTAGGCGTCGTCCTCACCCACATGGATAAGATGGCCAGGCAGCTACAGTTGCTAACCGTCTCGTTGAAGCACCGTATGTCCTTCACTGACGTCCGCCAACTCCGGCTCACCTTAATGCACTGAATGTTGTGACTTCACAGATTACTTTACTTGGTTATTTCAGTCTTTTTCAATTTCTCATTGCTGACTCCACCAATTCTTTCTCCTCCTCCTTCTCCTTCTCCTCGTGGTCCTTCTCTCTTCTCTTCCTCTCTTTTCCAACGAATAAATCCAGGTGATACTCGATGACCAAACTTTGAACCAATTAAAAACAAGTTAACAGAGAATGGAGTTTAAGGGCGTACTGTGCATTTCTCCAACACACAGCTACTTAGAATAATCCACTAGATTGTATGTTCAGTTCATTCCATGGGTTCACACAAAGCTCACATACATACATACATATCCTTACATATTTCTTACACAAGATCACAACTTAACTTAATTAACCATGTTATAAATCTGTGTCAATAAACAGACTTTTCATTCCCCCTTAATTTCCATCTCTTCTTCGCTAAAAAATGAATATGTGGTATTTCTTTTAGATAATTAAACTAATTACCTTGTTACCAGGGTTACATCTGGCATAAATGTTTCACAATAAACAGAAAGAGAGTAGTAATTGTCCATCATTTTTTTCTGACTTTACTGATTTTGTAACTCAGATGTCCTCTGTCTCCCCATCCATTCTGCTCCTCTGTGATTTCAACATCCATATCGACTCCCCTACAGCCAAATTAACATCTGACTTTTTGGACATTTTAAATTGCCTCAACCTCTTACGTCACCTTGCCCACACACACACACACATGGGCACATCCTGGACCTGGTCTGCTCCACACCCACCCTTACCATCCATAATCTGTCATTTACTGATCTCACCATTTTTGACCACCTGACCATTGCCCTGGACATTACTACCCCCATTCCCACTACTAAACACACACAAACAATATCTTTCTGTAACCTGAAATTACTCTCTCCCAGCACTTTGTCCTCTTCCTTATCCAATGCCATCATCAGTTCCTTCCTCTCCTCAGATTCCACTGCTTCTGAAATGGTCAGTTTCTACAACCACACACTCTCCTCTTGCCTTAAACGGTTAGCCCTCTTAAAAACAGCCACTGTTTCCTTTTCAACCTCTGCCCCATGGTACCCCCCAGAACTCCACAATCTCAAGAAGCAACACAGACAACTCGTAACACCTCCATAGGAAAACCGGTATCACAGTCCACATCCAAGCCTACAAGCACACCGTCACCACCTATAACACCGCTCTCAAAACCGCTCATTCTAATTTCTATTCTCAAATCATCCACTCCAATTCCTCTAACCCTCTCACCCTATTTTCCATATTTGCAAAACTGACCAAACCAAAGGACACTATCACCTCCACTTTCACAAATGACAAATGTAACAACTTTCTGTCATCTTTCCATAAGAAAATACAAATAATACACCATTCATTTGCACTCTCTCCCTTCACTTCTCTTCCCCCAGAACCTGAAACCTTTTCATTCTCGTCCCACAGCTTTACCTTCTCTCCTCTGTCTCTCTCTGAAATCACTAAACTCCTCTCCACAATGAAATTCTCCAGCTGCCATCTTGAACCTATTCCATCTCCGACCCTAAAAACCTGTATTTCCACTTTCATCCCTCTTCTCAAGAACATCATCAACACCTCCCCCTCTTCTGGCTTTGTCCCATTCCCGCTTAAAGTTGCCACCATCACACCTCTCCTGAAGAAAACTGGCCTCAATCCTGACAATCTGGACAACTTCAGACCCATCTCCAATCTTCAGTTACTCGCAAAAATCCTGGAACGCTCTGTCTTAACTCAACTGCAGCAACATCTTCACTCCTCCCAGCTGTTCGAAACATTTCAATCTGGATTCCGTTCTCATCACAGTACAGAAACTGCCCCCCTTAGTCACTAACGATCTTCTCCTTGCCGCTGACTCAGGTTCCATCTCCATCCTCCTCCTCCTGGACCTTTCTGCTGCATTTCATACCATTGATCACACCATCATCCTCCACCGTCTACAATTAATTGGCATTTCTGGCACCCCCATTCTCTGGTTCACCTCCTACCTCTCCAACCGTCACCATTTTGTCTCAGTCAACATATGCAAATCCAACACTTACCCAGTTACCCATGGGGTTCCCCAAGGTTTGGTGCTCGGCCCCCTCCTCTTCTCAATCTACATGCTTCCCCTTTGGTCATATCATCCGGGCACCATGGACTCCATTTTCACTGCTACGCTGATGATACCCAACTCCACATTTCCACCAAATCCATTACCCCTGTCATCCTCTCCACCATCACAAACTGCCTCTCTGACATAAAAGCCTGGATGGACAATAACTACTTAGAACTCAACAGCAATAAGACAGAACTCCTCATCGCCGGACCCAAATCTGTTCTCCCCTCTGTACGGATTGATAATCATGTTGTCACCCCCTCCCCCTATGTACGCAATCTCGGTATCACAATGGATTCCACCCTCTCATATCAAACACACGTCAACCATATCACTAGAACATGCTTCTTCCACAATATCGCTCGCCTCCATCCCTCCCTCTCCCAGTCCACAGCTGAAATACTCATCCACGCCTTTATCACTTTCAGACTCGATTATTGCAATAGCCTTCTTTATGGACGTCCATCCGCTCATCTTCAAAAATTGCAGTACAGTCAACAGGTTCCCTGTTCAATACCAGATTCAATACAAGCTCCTCCTCCTCGCCAACAAGTCCTTTTATAACCTGCCCCCCCGCCCTACCTCACTGACCTTCTACAACAACACCGTCCCACCACCTGCGCTCGGCCAAAACCGACCTTCTCACACCTGTCACCCGCGCTAAGCGCCGAACCTTGAGGGACCGAGCCTTTGCCGTTGCTCTCCCCCTCCTCTGTAACTCACTTCCACAACTCATCAAAAACTCGGACTCATTACAGAATTTCAAATCGCTCCTCAAAACTAGGGATGTCCCGATCAGGTGTTTTTTTGCCCCATAGCCCGAGTCCGAGTCATTTGCTTTTGAGTATCTGTCAATACTGAGTCCCAATCCGATACTTCTACAGTACTTTAAAAAAATGAAGAACGGCAAGAAACAGATCCAGGATGTCCTTGATTTTTTATTTTCTACAGTTATTTTATCATTTAACACTTATAAACAGAGCACTTATGTGAGGTAGCTTGAACAAAAAAAATAATGAAGTAATAAACAAATTCTTCACATTGTAGTTTAGTGCAACAATGTCTAATATAAAAAGTTCAATTCATTGTAATCATAATCCAATCAAATCCAATTAATTCATACAGAGCCAATTAAAAAACAATTTCCAAGCTAAAGAAACCAACAGATGCACCGAAACTTCTTTTCAGTCCAATCTCCCATCCTGAGCATGCATGAGGCGACTGTTGAGAGGAACGAGTCCCTTTTAACAGGGAGAAACCTCTGCCAGAACCAGACTTGGGAAGGGTGGCCCCTCAAACCTTGACTAGCTGGTTTTGAGAAGACAGAAAAGAGGGAACAACAAACACCATAACACCATTCAAAGGATACCTGTTGTGACAGGGAAACACAAGTTAATGACCACAATAATAAAGCGAGCACATTGTTAAAATCTGATCTTAATCATTGTAATTTATCATTTAAATGCAAGGCAAACACTAGCTTCTACAAAAACCTTAAAGCTAAGGTAACCAAAGAACATTTGTATTTATTTTTTTTAATCTTTATTGCCTTTATCAAACCTGCAGGCAATACAAACACAGACACATTAATTAAAAAAATACACAGGAGGAACATTTGGCTCCCATTTGGCTCCCAATCCCTTTATGACTTGCTAAACATATATTTTCCCAAGCTTCATCTTCTATAATTGTGTTGAGTTCTAATTCCCACTCACTTTTAATATGCAAGGTATTGTCTGAGATGTCTTTCAAAAGATTCTTATAGATATTTGACACTTGATGTTTTGATGATACTTTATGTTGAGAAATCTCTATAAAATACCTTTCAACCTCCATTGGATCTCTTTTTATACTATCCCAGTCAGTGTGTCTAGTGAAGTAACTTCATATCTGCATGAATCTAAACAAGTCATTTGTAGGCAGATCAAATTTTTCCCAGAGTTGTGAAAATGATCTTAGTGTGTTGTTTTCAAACAATTGGTCAATGCTGACCAGACCATGTTCTGCCCATCTCCTAAATGCCAAATCTGTCAATGATGGGAGAAAATCAAAGTTTCCCAAAATAGGCATTACCCTCGATAAAACCACAGTCTTTTATTTGTTTTTGTGTAGTGTTCCAAACCAAAGAACATTTTGATGTGATTGGATTACAATTGAACAAGGAGGCAGTGCTTCAAAACCTTCAAAAAAAGGTCAGGTGACCAATCACAAAAACAAACAGATCGCATTTTAAATCTACTAAGCCATGAAGCAGTGGGGTGCAGTGTGAGATGGGCAGTGGCCGAAGGCTGAGACCTTAGCGGTCTGATCCTCGGCTGCTGAAGCTGGCTCGTTGTCCAGTATGGACAGCAGTTTGTCCAAGGTCCTTCTCTTTGCCACTGTCACCAGAACCAGAGAGTCCAGCCTCTGTGCCCACCATTGAGCCAGCTCTTTATTCCATTGTTATGTAATAATACTGTTCCATTGTTAAAACTGTCTAAATGATCCTTTGTAAGATGGGAAAAATGCTCTTTAAAGATTTTTGTTAATTGTGTTAGGCAAAGGAGAACTATAAACGGGGAAATTTAATCAACCCGTCACACAGTAACTTTCTGTCTTTCTTTCACGGGCCACGGAATGAGAGTACAGTACTCTGACGTCACTGGGGAGTCATTACACACACTATTTATGAAATCAATAAACTGCAGCACAGATTTGTGTTTTCTTCAATGTCCCCCAACTGGAGGTGGTGCGGTTTATGTCCTTCTGTTGTCTAATTTGTTTTGTGGTTGTGGTGATAAGTGCGTCAGCTGCTTTATTGATTGCAATTCTGCAGTCTATATTTAATCAATCTTGTCTGACACCTGTGTTGTACGGTGACTGTCATAACTGTGTACTGATGTCAACAGTCCTCAGACTTGAATATAAGTAGTATATTCTAAAATAATATTATATAATATATAATATAAAATAAGGACCAATGAATAAGCTTGTGTCAAAAGGCCAGGCTGGCTGTCAGATTGAAACAGAAGCTAATGAAATCAGTTATTTATGACTGGCAATAGTATGTGAATCTTTGCTCTCTTTATTTGCTGTAACCTTCCTGTGCAGTAGTAACTGCAGCTGAACGTTTTAGGGAACTTCTGCTAATTCCTGCACATCAGCTTGGAGGAATTATAGCCCATTTCTTCACATGTAACAGCTTGAAATACTTATCAGTTTCCTACAATAAATTTTTGTTCCACAACATTTCTTTTACATTAAAGTCAGGACTATAACAAATGATTAACTTTACTCGCCTTTTGATATTCTTTGATAGTTCCACGTGTGCAAAGAGGTTTTGTTGTACTGCATAGCTGTTAAGATGCATTGGGTTGCGAGGCTTAAGGACACGGATGCGGACTTATTAATCAAAAACAGAACAAGGTTAACATAAGGCGCGGCTCAGCCGGATGGCAAGAAAGAAACTATGAAAACAAAACATGATCATGGAAAAACAAAAGACTTAACTCAGCGTGGCGTGGCGTGGTGTGAAGTGTGAAGTGTGAATGTGCAAGGCGCGAGGATCTCACCCAGACTGTGAGAAAACGGGGAACCTTAGTACTGTGGGGATTGATGAGTGAATGAGTGCAGCTGATGAGAACGAGTGCAGGTGACGTGAGTCAAACAAATGACCTGAACACAGGGAGTGAGGGAAAAACAATGGCAAAACTAAAACTAAACATGAGCTAGAAAACTAAAGACTAAACACCAAGGCATGAGAAACTAAAACATGATAAAACACAGAACTAAGAACTAAAAACATGGCGCAAGACCACAAGTTCATGACAATAGCTTTCTTTCAGTTGAGATTCAGCTCCTTGACAGATATACCAGATGTAGTTTTCATTAGAAAATGTGTAGGTGCAAAAATTGTGAGATGGTTACGTTTTTTGTATGGTGTTCAGACCATGTGATGCAAAACCAATACCACTGATTTGATCAAATTTGAGCCTAACCATCTGTTTTAATATAATACTAACCAAATGCGACTTTGCTATCAGCAAAGTTGAACATTGAAAAGTAGTTGGACAATATTGGGTTTTGAATGCCACAAAAGAAAACACAGATGACCACCTCTATCTATCACCACTTTTCAGAGTTTTGAGACAGTCAATATCAAAGAATTCAATTCAATTCAGTTTTATGACATGTAGCACCAAATTACATGTGTCATCTCAAGGCACTTCAAAGATACAGAGCAATTTGAGTCAATTAAATACTTAAGAGTTCAATTAAATCTAATTCTAATTAATTATGCTCTTTCTTCTTTGCTTCACTATCAGCAATCAGTGAAAAACATTGTTGACATTCTTTTTTTCCTTTTCTGTAAAATCACGTCTCGCTAGAAAAGACTGGTTACCACCATTTCCATGTCTGTGATGGATTATGGAAATATAAATCTTAACAGACATATACATGGATGCACCTTTGCCAAGATTCCACATTGGATACAGCAGAGCTCTGAGGTTCATCACTAACCTTAAAACACCTACTCAGTCACTGGCTTGGTCTGCTCCTATCCAACAAGCCTTGAGCAGAATTTCTTCTTTTTTTTAAACTCTCAAATCCTTTTGTCTATCTGACAAACTAAAACTGAGATGGCAAATGTATTTTTTAAAAACACAGTTTCTTCCATTCATCAGTCATTCAATTAAATGTTAGGTAGCTGGGTTTTGTCTGGGTTACATACTGAACACATATTCTGCTCTGGAGGAGGTTATGGTTAGAAACTTATGATTTAATGTGATCTGTTGGCTTCCTTACTATAGGTCTTTTTCTTCTTTTTTTTAAAAAAGTGGCTTTATATTATTTGGAACTTTAATGAATTACAGGGTGATTCTGCTTGAAATGGATTATAATGAACTAGATTTTTTATTGGAAGCAATAGTTAGATTATCATTGGATATGACTGGACTTAAAAGTTGTCTTGAATCTATTCTGATGTCCGACACTCAAAGCAAAATGAAAATACTTCTTATGATTGTTGAATTTCAACCAGAACCGAGTAAATTGACATGGCTTCGACCATCATCTTAAAAGTCAGTGTACAACATATTTAATTGATTTTGATGACACATTAACATTTCACAAATCAATTACTACAACAATGATGATTCAATTACAAATTTTCAAGATTAAATCTAACCTATAAATAGGACCCTTTGATTTATTGGTTGTGTTTTATATTTACTTGTTTTATTGTTATAACCCTTTATACACAATTTTACTTTAGTGTCACAATTTTGCGACTGAAAAGGTTGAAAATGTTCCTGATAAAAACAAAATGAATGTCTCTCAGTCTCGAGGGAATGACTAAGTACATTTTCTTTGCAGAGAAAGGAAAACAAATCAACAAACAGTTAGGATCACAGGCACACATAACACAAGTCTAATACCAAACCGACTGTTTAGCATTAATATATTGGATTTTAATTTTTCTTTTTATGGAATCAGTACTGGTGCTCACATATATTCAACGAAGAAATTAGTAACTATGCATGTTATCAGATTTTTCACACAGTCACTGAGAGACGAAGATCAATCTTTTCCCTTTTAAGGCCTGATTAGAGCGATCTCTTCCAAGGTCATTGCACAAGAATGCAATTGAGGATTTTACTGATTCAAATGAATAGCTCAAATAATTGCACGTTTTCCTTGCCACATCTGTAGTGATGCATCAGCACATAGTCCTGTGTCCAACTACCGACCGGCATTGTTTCCCTCCAGGAGGATCATGAAGTAAAAGGTTTTAAAGCTATCACCAGGAGTCCGTGCTCTGCTTCTGAATCAAGGCCCTTTTCAGTTCCGATTTGTATATTTGTTTTGGTTCCCTTGAACTTACAAAGAGATAATTTCTAAAGTTGTGTTAAAGTTATAAAACTCCAACTTTAGACAAAGCCCACTGGCTTCTGGATATAGATTTACATCTGACATCAGACACAAGAATTGATTCAATCTCACAAGCATTCAGCAAGAAAAAAATGTTAAGTGTTCCCTTGGGAAACGCAGTAAGTTAATGATTATTTTGTTACCTTTCACTCCTCCTACCTACCGGCCTTTTAGTTTTCATTTATTTATTATTTTATACACACACACACACACACACACACACACACACACACACACACACACACACACATATATATATATATAGGCATGACTTATATGATGACCAAACGGAAGTACTGTGGAGAAAGTTTTGTGAAATTGAAGAAAACAAAGCTCCATCTCTGAGAGAAAAAAAAAATATCCCTATTTACCCCTGAAGCATTTTGTTGGACATAGAGGAGGCAATCAGTCCAGCATCCGTTTGTTCCCCTGTTTCCTATTAGCCAGGGAACTGTGTGACAAGGCTCCAGAGTGCAATCACTTAGACACACACACACAGTCAGAAAAGAAAGTGGGCCAAGCCACTCTCCCACACACACTAATACAAATGCTCATACAAGGCCAGGGGCTTTCCATTTAGACAGTAGACAGTATTCGAGGATAAGATAAGGCTTTTTCTTTCTCTATCTGTTGATCTACAGAGAGTGGCAGGTGAATAAAAGGGCAGTAGAGTGGGTGGACTTGACTGCATGTGAGTGGGTAGGCACATGCCACAGAAGAGGCTGTTTGTGGACACGAGCCAGCCCTGGCCAAAGTACCTAAAGAAATAAGAATTCACAAAAGCAAACAGGCTGCACCTCCTCAAGCTATGAGAGGCAACAAATAAAGGTTTTGCACGTCATTTTATATACTGATGACTCTGCTGCAGCATCAATTACTTATGGCTCATTAATGTATTCATGTGCTGCACAAAACACAATTTACAGTACAATCTACACATCAACAACAGAGAAAATTGTAAACAATATATATTTTTTGGTTAGATAAGTGCACTTTCTACATGTCTACAGAGTCCAACTGTGACTTAAGACAACAAGCTCTCAATCGTCAGATTATTCTTTGCAAAAGGGGGAAAAAAATCGTGGCTCAAGACAATAAATTAGGTATAAATTAATGGAACTTACAAAAGAGAGAAAGTAAATTATGTGTTTCATCATACAAGAACCAAGCTGCTGAACATAACCAGTTAAAGGAACCGATGCATACTTAAACTTTTATTGATCTAATTTAAAAACAAATTTAAGTTTCTCAATTTGAAGACATGTAATGACCTCTTAACTCCACTGAAGGCTGACAGCCTTCTGCCAAATAAAGTAAAGCTAACAAGGAAGCAAATAGCATTTGACTCTTACGATTATGCACAATATGCACTCTAAATTCAATTTGCATGCGAGGACCACATTTTTTAAAAAGATGCACAGCTACAGCTTTTCTCCTAGATTGCTGTTGGCATGTTGGGCAGCTGGCCAACATTTCTATTTTGCTTTCTTTAAATCAGAGACAGACTAAAGTTTTTAATAATTAAATAAGGAAAGTACAGTATGCATGCGGTAACAAGAGCCCAAGTCATGTTGGTAATTGTGGATGAAGTCTGGCTCCCATGAATCTTTTTGTCAAGTTACTTAAGACATTAGTGATCAGTACACAACTGGATCTTGACTCTCCCAATGGCTGCAGAGTGTGATGCGCCATCATCCAACACCCGTGACCTCCAGATGCAGAATTTCTTACCTATGAAATGTGATGCAATAGTCAAAACATGATTATTTTACAAAATGCTATGACACTGTGTTACTCTGTGAAGTTATTTTCTTGTGTAGGAACATGAAAAAAACAGACAAAATTGTGTCTGTGGATGCGGATCAGTAGATAGATAGATCCAAACGCATGTGTAGTCGGCACGCAAATTTTCAGTTGGGTACCGAACTTGTTGATTGGTGCAAACGGCAACATAAACATCTGTGTGACGTGTGTGGCCTCTTGCACGACCAGAAGGTGAAATAAGGCTTAATCTCCGGGTTTGTTTTGTGAACCCAAACAACATTTTCAGGAACAAAAAAAATTCAATGAAGTCATTACAAAACCACAGAGACTTAATAAAAGACTTAAGAAGAGGAATTTGGATATTTGCTATATTTCTTAAGCTCTGTCATCAGTCTAATGTTTTCCTAACCAAATGCATTTTGTTCCACTTATTTGGTGATTTACATGCAGTACTACTTCCTTTTGCTAAGTGAATTCTTTCATTTGGGATCCGGAGGAAGTCCATAAAAAACCGGCCTTTCTCTGCTGGGTGCAGCCTTGGAGCTGAGGTTAAAGAGGGCAACATCAGATGTGTGCTTTAAGAAAGGATTAGATAGATTAAGGGTGCTAAACATTGCATAACTTGAGTGTTTACACCAGACTTTGTTTACTCTTAATTGCAGTGCTTGACACGTAACTGCTTGACCATTCAAGTGCCTCGAAAGTAATTGTGTCTGTATTTAGACTGTCTCATCCCTCACATAGTCATATATTCATACATTAACAGGAAACATTCTGTTTACCTTTGAGGTGAATGTCCTCTTAAACCATTTTGTTTGTTATGATTCCACCGATTTGTGATAAGCACTAAACTTAAAATGTTCCTGAAGTGCTGGAGGGGAATAGTGATGTGGTCTCCAAAAGAAAGCACACATACACTGGGATTCTAATTAGTTCTAAACTTATCATCTTTCATGTCAGCATGAATATAACAGACAGCCATCACCACAGATCACTCTAAAACAAACTCAATATCTTCCAATCTTCTGCACAGGCCATGGTTGATTTCTTTCATCAAGGTCTTATCTCTCACATGTAGAGACGAAGAGTTACCCAGTAGCTGGTCTCATAAATACCTAATTTATACTGCAATTCTGCTAAATATCTTTTTTTGTGTTTGTGTAAATATCTCACTATTAGTATAAACAAACACTTTGTACAAAGTCAGTAAAATTATACTTGCAAATGCACTCTTGGCAGTATGACTTGATTTCAGGGCGGCTTTAAGCAGATTTGCATAAAGTCTAATCTCCGAATGCCTAATACCTGAGCTGAACAGAGAGCTAAATTCATGGTGTCATTTCCATGTTTACTTCTGTTCCTAAAGCTTCTATAACTAAGTGTAGTTTTTCATCAACCCTTGTGTGGTGTTCGTGCTCTTGTTACTCAGCCAGCAGTTCAAATAGACCCATGGCAATGCTGTTTTCTTTTCCATTACAAAAGAATTGACAGAAAGCTACTAATCAGTTTTACTTTATCCCAATCACAAGCAATATAGAAAGCATAAATGGCTAATATTTGCCTTTTACCTTGGTTAGATAATAAAAAATTGTCTAAGATGAACAATGTGACAGATTACTTTTGCTGTGCTTGTGATCATTGTCCTGTTGCATGAACCACTTTCCACCAGGCTTTAGCTGTGAGACATATAGACTCGCATTTTACTTTAGAATACATTGGTATGGGGCGGTTGGTGGCGTAGTGGGTTAAGCAGCTGCCCCATGTACAGAGGCTGCAGTCCTCGCTGCAGCTGGCCCCAGTTCGAGTCCCGCACCGGACGGCCCCTTGCTGCATGTCTTCCCCATCTCTCTGCCCCCTGCTTCCTGTCTCTCTCTCCAACTGTCTATCCATTAAAGGCATAAAAAATCCCCCCAAAAATATATATATATATATAAAAAAAAAGAATACACAGGATTTCATGGTAAACTCAATGACTGCAAGGTACTCAGGTCCTGCGGCTGCAAAAAAAGTCTTATTGTTATTATTATAAGAATTATTTCTCCTCGACCACTACGCTTAAGAATTGTTATAAGATGGTATGTTTGTGCTCATTTGCTGTGTTTGGTTTGGGTGGCCGTGTCCGAAAGACGTTCTTCCAGCAATCTTGTAGTTTGCTCAAGTCCAACTTTGCAAACCTGAGCTGTGTTGTTTTGTTCTTTAAAGAGATTAGAGGCTTCGTGTGGTAATCTTTCCAAACAAACCATACTTGTTCAATCTTTTTCTAATTGTGCTGTCAGAAACTGAGCACAGTAGAGTATGAGATGTTGCTCTTGGGTTTATG
The DNA here is from genome assembly GCF_027942865.1 of Odontesthes bonariensis. Classification (NCBI taxonomy): domain Eukaryota; kingdom Metazoa; phylum Chordata; class Actinopteri; order Atheriniformes; family Atherinopsidae; genus Odontesthes; species Odontesthes bonariensis. The sequence goes on along the minus strand of NC_134515.1, from coordinate 30,587,363 downwards.
CAATTTCTCTGAACACTGCAAAATCTGACTTTGGGATGAACTTGGTGGGATGTCCAGTCCTGGAAAGACAGTAACTGCCTTGAACGTTTTCCACTCATGAATATATTCTTTCTCACAGTAGAATGATTGTTTGGAAATTACCTTATAGCCCTTCCCAGATTGATGGGCAGCAACAACTGCTTCTTTAAGATTATTGCTGAATTCTTTCTTCTCTGGCATTGTGTTAACACACACGTGAATGCTCAAATAAATAAATGCACAATTGAAGCAAATCATTTTTAAGATGAGAAGTTAAATGTAATATAATTTTTCCCTGTCAAGCTCAGACAGTATGGGTATACAGACACATGCTCAAACTATAATCCCTACAGTTCCTGTAGATGGAAGTATGTATGAGCTTCCATTTGTGAGAGGTCTGTCTAAGTTCTAAGGCCGCAAAATAACCACAATAAGAAAGTTTATTTACCTTAAGAAGTAAAATGAATCGCCTCAAAATAAATTATGTATAAGCATGGGGACTATGTCTTCCTCACAGTTCCCAATTCCCAGCTGATCCTGAGGTTTTAAACACAGCTTGTCACACCCATGGACTCACGTTTTTTAGTTTCATGTTTTAGGTTATGTTTTTGTGTCAGTTCATGTCTTAGTTTTCCCTGCACCCTGGTAATTAGTTCACTCACTGCACCTGTTTATTCCCCTCCAGCTGCACCTTGTCCCAATCACGTTCACTCCCTATATATGTTCTCAGTCCTTTTTGTTCGGTGTGAGATTATACCATTTCCCATGTTTCTTACCCCACGTTACATGACCTTCCTGGCTTGTTTCCTTGTTTCCTTGTTTCCTTGTTTCCTTGTTTCCTTGTTTCCTTGTTTCCTTGTTCTGCGTTCCCTTCGTCAAAGTTAAGTATTTATTTATCTCTTGCCATTTCAAGTCTTTTTGTTTGTTCTTCATAGTTTTGATTTTTTGAATCCGGCCCAGCCGCGCCTTTTGTTTATTACTTTGTGTTTTTGTGGAATAAATCACCGTTTTCCTTTTAAGTCCGCATCCGTGTCCTCCCAAAAAACACATACACCTGACAGAAGAATCTCACCAGAGATGGACGCGGCGGACTCAGACCGGTTCTGGGACCTCTACGGTAACCTGTGGCGAAGCATTGACCAGGACTCCGCGTTTGCCAGGCTACGAGCGGCTGCGGAGCTCCTGGTCTTTCTATCGGCAAGGCGGGGGCGCCGGGAGTGGGACCACCTCCTGGAGGGTGTATGGAACCACGCCGGGACCGTGCAGCGCGATGCCTCGCTGGACGTTTTTGGCTTGGAGCCGCACGAGGTAATTGAGCTGTACGGCGACTCTCCCTCAGACTCCCAGGAACCGCAGCCCCCGGACCCAGCAGCCACAGTGTCCAGCAACCCACCAGTCCCAGAGCCTGCCCCAGCCGTTCCCGAGTTGGCCCCGGCCCCAGCCGTTCCCGAGCTGGCCCCGGCCCCAGCCGTTCCCGAGCTGGCCCCGGCCCCAGCCGTTCCCGAGCTGGCCCCGGCCCCAGCCGTTCCAGAGCTGTCCCCAGCCGTTCCAGGGATGTCCCCAGCCATTCCAGAGCTGGCCCCAGCTATAGAGGCCTCCGGGCCTGACCCCGAACTCGACCAAGAGGCCTCCGGGCCTGACCCCGAACCCGACCAAGAGGCCTCCGGGCCTGACCCCGAACCCGACCAAGAGGCCTCCGGGCCTGACCCCGAACCCGACCAAGAGGCCTCCGGGCCTGACCCCGAACCCGACCAAGAGGCTACAGAGGCCGACGAAGCCTCGGAGCCCATGGGACGCCTGCTGCCACGTCATCGGGGGTCCGGGCGTCCGCCGGGCCGTCTCCTGCCGCCACGCAGAGGGAAGTCTGGGTGCCAACCAGACCACCGCCTGCTACTACGTCATCGGGGGTCCGGGCGTTCGCCGGACCACCGCCGTCTCCTGCCGCCACGCAGAGGGAAGTCTGGGTGCCAACCAGACCACCGCCTGCTGCCACGTCATCGGGGCTCCGGTCGTCCGCCAGACCACCGCCTGTTCCTGCTTTGCCGTCTGCGGTCTGGGCGTCCGCCAGACCACCGCCTGTTCCTGCTTTGCCGTCTGCGGTCTGGGCGTCCGCCAGACCACCGCCTGTTCCTGCTTTGCCGTCTGCGGTCTGGACGTCCGCCAGACCACCGCCTGTTCCTGCTTTGCCGTCTGCGGTCTGGGCGTCCGCCAGACCACCGCCTGTTCCTGCTTTGCCGTCTGCGGTCTGGGCGTCCGCCAGACCACCGCCTGTTCCTGCTTTGTCGTCTGCGGTCTGGGCGTCCGCCAGACCACCGCCTGTTCCTGCTTTGCCGTCTGCGGTCTGGGCGTCCGCCAAACCACCCCCTGTTCCTGCTATGCCGTCTGCGGTCTGGGCGTCCGCCAGACCGCCGCCTGTTCCTGCTATGCCGTCTGCGGTCTGGGCGTCCGCCAGACTGCCGCCTGTTCCTGCTATGCCGTCTGCGGTCTGGGCGTCCGCCAGACCGCCGCCTGTTCCTGCTGCCGTCTCCGGTCTGGGCGTCCGCCAGACCACCGCCTGTTCCTGCTATGCCGTCTGCGGTCTGGGCGTCCGCCAGACTACCGCCTGTTCATGCTTTGCCGTCTGCGGTCTGGGCGTCCGCCAGACTACCGCCTGTTCCTGCTATGCCGTCTGCGGTCTGGGCGTCCGCCAGACCACCGCCTGTTCCTGCTGCCGTCTCCGGTCTGGGCGTCCGCCAGACCACCGCCTGTTCCTGCTATGCCGTCTGCGGTCTGGGCGTCCGCCAGACTACCGCCTGTTCATGCTTTGCCGTCTGCGGTCTGGGCGTCCGCCAGACTACCGCCTGTTCCTGCTATGCCGTCTGCGGTCTGGGCGTCCGCCAGACCACCGCCTGTTCCTGCTGCCGTCTCCGGTCTGGGCGTCCGCCAGACTACCGCCTGTTCATGCTTTGCCGTCTGCGGTCTGGGCGTCCGCCAGACCACCGCCTGTTCCTGCTTTGCCATCTGCGGTCTGGGCGTCCGCCAGACCACCGCCTGTTCCTGCTATGCCGTCTCCGGTCTGGGCGTCCGCCAGACCACCGCCTGTTCCTGCTATGCCGTCTCCGGTCTGGGCGTCCGCCAGACCATCGCCTCCTGCTGCCCGAAGCCGGTACCACATACCCGTTTCTAGTCCACAGCCTGACCGGCTTCGAGCCCCTCCCTCCCACCCTTGGATTCCTTAAGGGTCGTCTGGGATCCACCCCTTGAGGGGGGGGGCTCTGTCACACCCATGGACTCACGTTTTTTAGTTTCATGTTTTAGGTTATGTTTTTGTGTCAGTTCATGTCTTTGTTTTCCCTGCACCCTGGTAATTAGTTCACTCACTGCACCTGTTTATTCCCCTCCAGCTGCACCTTGTCCCAATCACGTTCACTCCCTATATATGTTCTCAGTCCTTTTTGTTCGGTGTGAGATTCTACCATTTCCCATGTTTCTTACCCCACGTTACCTGACCTTCCTGGCTTGTTTCCTTGTTCCTTGTTCCATGTTCTGCGTTCCCTTCGTCAAAGTTAAGTATTTATTTATCCCTTGCCATGTCAAGTCTTTTTGTTTGTTCTTCATAGTTTTGATTTTTTGAATCCGGCCCAGCCGCGCCTTTTGTTTATTACTTTGTGTTTTTGTGAAATAAATCACCGTTTTCCTTTTAAGTCCGCATCCGTGTCCTCCCTAAAAACACATACACCTGACACAGCTAGAGGGGAAATTAATATCTTGATTTCTTCACCCTCACGAATGGAAACGAGATTGCTGAGCATTGGAGACGTGAAACAAATGAGAAAGATGGGATCTAAGATATTCAGTTGGGTACATATTGGAGGATCTTTCTGTTTAATATTCTGATTCACAAGACAGAGAAACAGACAGTACCAGTCTAAAATGTCTGTGGCAGAGTGAGACAGTGAGTCAGTCTGAGTATCATTTAGAAGGCAGTTACTATATAGAGAGACAGAAATTATAAAAGATGCAGCATATTAATTTAAGCAAGCATCCATTTCTTTATAATTCATGATCAAATTTCTTTTTAAGCCTGGGAGATTTTCCCTATATACAGACACTTTCTGTCAGACAGACTGGTTCTGGCCTTTGATCTCCAAGAGCTAAACTATCATATATCCAGTTTCATGTAGATCTATCCTTCTGTCAGCTCTGTCCCTGCACATTGGCTTTGTGGAAAACACATTGAAGTGGATTTAATGATGTTTTCTCACAGCTAATCAGATCAGAAGAAGCCAGGTCACTTACATAACATTCAGATGTAGCAGGGGGTGTAATTGGTGCATATTCTGTGTTTGAGACTCTGGATTTTGCATTGTACTCTTACAGTCAGTGCAAATGAATATAAAAGAGGTTTTGATTATTACTTTTCTACATCAGTTCTGGGAACAGTGTTGTGAAATTGTACTAACAGATAGTGTTTTTTCCAGTGAAAAATTTTGATGAATGCAAATGTGCAAAATTATCTTATTTTTTTCTTTTCATAGAAGAGGTTTTCATTTGTTGGACTGTTTTAATTTCATCTAATGTTTAGGGGAACGCATATTTAAGCATAGTAGGAGTAATTTATAAACAATAACAGTGTTTTAACATATTCCATGCACTTTATAATATAGAAGCCAGAGTTGTCAATGGTGTAAACCTATTTATTGTAATCAATTATATTACAGGGGATAACAACCAGTCACGTTGGGTTGTGTCATGGTGTGGAGAAGGAAGACCCGGATGCAGATATTTTCAAACTAAAACTTGATTTATTATGAACAATCCAAACAAAAGGCGCGGCTGAGCCGGTATACAAAAACGTAAAGAAACAAAACCTGACTATGACTGTGACTGTGAAAAAACTTGAAAACAACACTGACGAACTTGACTTGGCATGGGTAACTTAGCATGGCATCAGTGACGGTGACTTGACATGAGGGACGGTGAGGATCATCTTCCGCTAGACTCATGAGTACAAACACATCCGTGCACCCATCTCTTTACTGGCTCCTTGTTAGCCTTAATGCTGACTTTGGAATATTACTGCAAAACTTAAAGGGCATAAATGGCCTTGCCCTCACCCTCCGAACTATTGTGACCCACAGATAAAGCTCCTCTAATGATTCCCAAATTGAAGTTAAAGACAAAGAGAGATAGGCAGTGGCATGGCATTGGGAAATGACAGAGGATGCTAAGCGTGACACATTATCAGTTTATGCTGTTTCCTGAAGACAGGGCCAACAAAATAGCTGCTCAAGTTTGACGCAGTCATCTAACCACACAGTGTGAATGTAATTTTCCACATTGAAAGTCCGAACCCCCTTTCTTCCTTTACATACGCAGCTCCAGTGTTGGTTTCTGCCTGTCATTCCACTTTATTTTAAGTTGTTGCTCTATCAGTGGTTTGATGCCAAGGAGCGACTTGCTTCCCTTGGCTTAGACTTGGCTCATCACACTTTGGTAAAGGCATGACAGTAGCTTCATCTGATTGGTTAATCATTCTTTTTTTAGTCAGACAGGGAAGCCAACTTGGTCTGGCCTCCTTGCTGACATGACATTTATAGTAGTGCAATGAAATGTCTCACCACACATTTACCACACCTGGGCATAGTTTCATTAGTTTTATGATGACGAACAGAAATGGGAGGAACAATAAAGAAGAATCCTCCTTTGTCTTCTCTCTCAAATGAAATATTTTACAAAAATGACAGTCACAATCTGACAAAAACAATTATAAATAGATAGATAAATAAATACAGGAGGTCTGGCTAACCCTCAACCAGTCAAATTTGAATGTCTGTATACAGAGTGCATGAAGTGAATATAAAACCCCAATACTAGTCGATTTTTCTGCCTGCTGTGACTGCTTCAGTCTGACACAGGCCATTTTTCAACACACACATGGATGAAAGGCTGTCTGTGGATACACAAGGCAGGCATGAAACCCAGAGGACCAGGCAGGTTTGTGAGGAAGTTTAACATTGCCAAGACTGAGCTTTATTCAGCCATAAACCAGGATTTGCAATGCAGTGTCTTTTTAGTGTTCAGACCAAGGTAGTTGCAGCTCAGCAGCCACACAGCTCTGACCCTGTACATCACCGCAAGCTCACCCACTCACAGCCAGTGCCAGACAAAACTATAATTATCTAATGCAGAATATGACTCATTTAAAGGCGAGGGCTTGATTTATTGATGGTAGATCGCAGTTTTATTTGTCTACGCGAATAAATGAAGGAAACAAGACTACAGCAGCTCTGTGAGGCTTTAATTATGATAAATCAGTTAATGTAGCATTTTAATGTCACCATATAGTTTGCAAAGGTAACAGGCAAATGTTCTGCTGGTAAAGTTTGTAAGGAAATTATAGTTCTGTACTTGCACTTGAGCATCCCCTCATTTCTTTATATATTATCCAGGAAAACTAGAAATAGTAGCAATTTATCGAAACATGTTCAAACAGAAATGGATATACAGTATAGAAGGGGAAAAAATGTGTACAAATTTCTTTCAGTTTTTCTTAGGAATAGTTCCCCTGGCCTCTTGAAGAACATTACAAATTTCTTCTTTGGATGTTGGCTTCATTTTGTTTTTTGTCAGAAATATCATACACTGCTTCAATAATATTGAGGCCATGGGGAGGACTGATTCATTCACTACATAAGACTGTTGCCAAATAAATTTTTGAAATATTTTGAATTATGAATTTTTGAAAAAACACATTTCTCTAAAAATGCTCGGGAACAAGGACTGAACTGAAAATAAGTGAAAAAGCAGCCAATGTCCAACGCAAAAAATTTCAATGACCATCAGAAAACATAGAGATCTTTTGCTCAAGACCACTATGACAAATAATAATGTGTTGTCCTGCACTGGTTATTTGTTGTGTTGTGGGGTTTTTTTCCCTCCGAGTTGTAGATTTGGTTAGGCAGGCTGTGGATCCTCCTTCCTCGTAGGAGTCTGGGTTCGAGCTCTCCAACTCTCACATCTGTTGTTCATCAGCCACTGAAGCGCTGTTACAGTTTTTCTCGATTGCTAAAGCACAATTTCTAGATCTCTGAGCACAATGACCAGTTGCCTAAACACATTTAATAAATCAGGCCCCTAGTTGGCTTAACTATAAACACATTTCACCTCAATCTCCAATTTCACACATTTGCATTTGCCAAAACACATGTTGCAGAACTCCAAACACATTTGCACTGCTCTAAACACATTCACACTTTTGCTAAACACTTTCTCACTTGCTAAAACACACTTTTGCTCACACAATGCAAAATGGTAGACTCAGACATCAAAAGTTGAATACAATGAAAGCACGGGCGTCATTGCTTACAGTTTTTCTCAATTGCTAAAACACTAAAAGCCACTGGCTGAACAAAGTTCACAGTTGCCTGAACTCATTTAGCTAATTGTGCAGTCTGTTGTCAATACCTTAAACCATTTCACATGGTAAAACACAATTTGCAGATCTCATTTACACTTTTTATCAGAACTCTAAACACATTCTCATTCTCAAAACACATTCTGCACTCTAATGCACATTTCATCCATACTGGTAAACACAAGTGGCAACAATCAAATGCAAATAGAGAACACATGTCATTCACTAAACACAACCACTCAAAACTGATTTCACTTGTTTCAAATGATGTGACACAACCAATATAAGCCAGGTCAGAGAGCAAACAGGCTATTGAAGGTGGGAAGGAGAAAGTCTTAGAATGGAGAGACGAAACAATGTGAGAGGACGAGGACAAGTGTGTATGCGAGGTGGGCAACGAGGAGGAAGAGGAGGAGGGCAAGAAAGAGGAAGAGGAAAACAAAGAGTGGAAATATCGGATGAAATTCGTGCAACAATAATTGACCATGTTCTTGTCCATGGTCTGACGATGAGGGAAGCAGGACTTAGAGTGCAACCCAATTTAAGCAGATTTTCTGTGTCCACCATAGTAAGGACATTCAGAGACCAGAACAGGTACAGTATACTACTGTATTTTTGTAATTGCAAATTTACTGTACCACACTACATGCAGCTGTTTCAACAAACATAAAGTTAATCACTGTATGTATTGTATTGCATGAACATGTTTTGTAACTGCACATCTATTTTTGTAGAATTGCAAGGCTGCCACATGCAGGTGGAAGGAGAGCTATACTCACTCGTGAACAAGAGGAAATTATAGTTGGCTTGGTCCTTCAAAACAATCTAATATGACTCAGAGAAATCCAGGAACGAGTGATAGAAGACAACACAAACTTCCAGGGAATCAACAGTGTGAGCATTTCCACAATTGACCGTGTCCTCCAGCGTAACAGGGTGCGAATGAAACAAGTATACAGGCCAGAGTAAATGGTCTGTATACTTTATATATATATATATATATATCAGGGCTCTAAATTAACTTTTTTCATCACCAGCCAAAATGGCTAGTAGATGTTAATCTTACCAGCCAAACGCACACTCACTAATGGGTTAAAGTGTCTAGTAAGTTGGTCTTTTCTACCAGCTATATATATATATATATATAAAACCCTACACCAGAGTAAATCTACTGCAAGCGATTTAGCCTGTGGTGATATAGGTGAGGAACCATGTCAGGGCTGGATACAGCACACAAGAGGCTTCTTCCCTCGTTGTCTCAGGAGGGAAAAGATTGCTTGTGATGTTGATGAGGTGCTCTGGCCTGACCCAGCCCAAAGACAGTATGAAGCACATTGATTATGTTTACTCCTTTTGATTTTGTATTATATTTAATATTGTATACTGTAGTACAATGAACATGACTTTACGTTCATCAAAAACAATGACAGAAAAATATAAAATTTGTTTTGAGATTAAAAATCTGCTTCTCCCTGAGAACTATATGTTTTGAACAATGTGTTTATTATTTCTTGGTGTATTGTTTACTGACTGCTTGATAGGATATATCAGTTTGATCGCTTTGTGTATGATTTAAGAGCAGTGTTTGGTTTTGAGCACAAATAAAACTGTTTTGTAAATAGTGCTTGAAGCTGAGGTTTTGTGTTTAATGTTTCAGAAAATGGAGCAAGGTTTCAGAAATTGTGTTTTAGCAATTGAGAAAAACTGTAAACACGGTGACTCAAAATTGAAGACACATGTGACACCATCCATATTGGCCACTTGAGAATGCACAACGACTCAAAATTGAAGACACCTGCCAATGATGTGACAACACCTATATAGGCCATTATATACCTATATATGGACATTTCCATTGATGTTTGTATTGTAGATTGTTTTTTTGAAGAGTGAAAGCATATTTGTTTCTACAGGGTTGAAAGATTGCCACATCATGGTGGAAGGGCTCCCCTATTCACAGCACAGCAAGAGATCCTCATTGTGGACATGGTCCGGGAAAACAACATCATCAGACTCAGGGAAATAAAGGAGCGAGTCATAGCTGACAACATCAATTGACAGAGTCAGTTTGGCCACCATAGACAGAGTCCTCCGTCTCCAGAAGCTACGCATGAAGCAAGCTTATAGAGTTCCCTTTGAGCGTAACTCGGACAGAATCAAAGAGCTACGTTTCCAGTATGTGCAAGTAAGTATACATACGGGTATACAGTGTTGATTGTTCACAATACAGTGGGTGTACAAGCTCACTGTACTGCACAGTAGCCCACAGTGTACTGTAGTACTCCTTCTGTGACACTACCCATACTCTATTCATTTCCACAGAGAATCTTGGGGTTGGACGCCATGATGAGACCTCATGAAAACATCTTCCTGGATGAGGCTGGCTTCAACCTCACCAAGAGAAGGAGGAGAGGCCGTAACATAATTGGCCAAAGAGCAATTGTGGACGTTCCTGGCCAACGTGGGGGGAATATCTCCCTATGTGCAGCCATCACTTCAGAAGGGCTTCTCCACAGGCAGGCTCTCCTTGGGTCCTTCAACACCCAGCGTCTCCTCACATTCCTGGGAGAGCTACGGGACATTCTGATTGACCGTGAGCAGCAGAATCTGGTTCCAGCACAGCCTCCTCCCATCTATGTCATCATCTGGGACAACGTCAGTTTTCACCGCACCAACCAGATAAGAGAGTGGTTCAATATACACCAACAATTCCTCAATGTATGTCTGCCACCCTACTCACCTTTCCTCAACCCCATAGAGGAGTTCTTCTCATCATGGCGGTGGAAGGTGTATGACCGGCAACCATATAGTAGAGAGAACCTCCTCAGGGCCATGGACCTGGCCTGGGATGATGTGGGGGATTACTCAGGCTGGGTCCGGCATGCCAGAGCTTTCTTCCCCTGTTGCCTGGCGAGGGAAAACATAGCCTGCGATGTGGACGAGGTCCTGTGGCCTGACCCCACCCGACAACGTGATGCACAGGCCCGTGCACAGTCCCCCGCACAGACCCCATAGTACCTCTTTACTGTAAGAATTTGTGACATGTATCCCCATGTATGCTTTTGTTCTCTTTTGAAATTTGTTTTGGGAAAAGTACGTCTGTACAGGTTGTCAATAAATGGGGTTCAATTCCCCTAAAAACAATCTGTGACTTACTATTGATTACTATACAGATGTGATTACTATACAAATGATGGGGAACATCACACCCTGAACATTGTGTTTTCAATTTTTATTGAAGTGTGTGACAGATATCCAATAGTGTTTACATTTTTGCAAGCTGTGAGGACCATTTTGTTGTCAAAGTTTGGTTTTGGCCATAGGAGCAACAGTTTTGTGGTGAAAGTTTGGGTTTTGTGGTTTAAAGTTTGGGTTTTGGAGTGAGAGTTTCGTTTTGCAAAGAGACTGCGAGTTTTTGTGGAGCTAGCTTGAGAAAAGTGTTTTGTGTTTAGAGTTTAGAGAAAACGGAGGGCAGTTTCCTGAAATGTGTTCTGACATTCGAGAAAAACTGTAAGGACCAGTTTGTGCACCTAGTCTCTGCCAGATTATCTGCGTCTACAGCATGGTAATTAGGCTGCTTCACAACTCTCTCCTGAGTGATGAATTCCTTCATGTTAACTAAGTTACCCTTTCTGTGATATTTGAAAAGTTAGTCTTTGTCACCTGGGCAGCATTTGGTGGCAAGACAGGGCTCTGGAATATCCATCAGCACGACAAACAAGATTAGAAAAAGAACATCACAAGGCTTGGAAGCAAGTAAACTATGAAGCAACCTGACTGTATCACAGTGCAAGGATCTAGCAAGGAGGATGAAACAAGCACGTATTGAGCTACACCGGTACCAGACTTGCACACAAGGAACTGGCTGCAATTCAGCACAGAAACAGGGGAGGGGAAAAGACTAGACTATCTAGGCACTGGCTGACACTAGCCGCTTTCGGACAGACCGTTCTAAGAACGCAGTTATCAGAACTGTCCTACTCGAATTTCGTTCTGATAACTGTCCTTCTGTTTCAGTCTGCATCAGAGGCACGGGAACACATTTTTGGCAAGGGGTGCTGTTGGTGGGTGGCGAACTTTTGAACGGGGGGTCTGGGGGCCCTCCCCCATAAATTTTTTTTTTTAGATGCAATTTCCTGCGTTCTAATCAATTTTAGGACATGGCAAATCCCATCTGACTCACTCCTTTAGAATGCACCAAAGAGTTGGTACACACAACACAATCATTTCTGTAGCAATCAGAATCAATGGTAGCAACTCATGAACTCGCTCTTGCCAGCACTACCTACGGCACTGAAAATAGCAATTAAACACAAAGCACTCGGCGGTGCTATACATGAAAATAGCATAACCCAATGACTTGCCATTTCCCCCTTTGTTGCGGCAGAGTTACTGCATTGCTTTTCAGTGCAGCTGATATTGAATAAAAATAAATACATTGTCACATTATTATTATTATTATTACTATTACACAGTATTATTATTATAGACCTATTAGGCCTACTCTATTACAATGTGGCACACAACACGCAGCACACAGCATTCCATTTTGAGTGAACCCATAGACCACGGGCACACTGGTTTTATTGATTGACAGTTTAAGTGCAGACAAACTCCCCTATTGGGGTCAAATAGGATCCCAGTGGTTGTAAAATAAAAAAAACACATATCCCACATATCATATTTTTAAAAAAATAGGCCTAAACAAAACAATACATTCATCAATCATTAAGGTGCATTACTTCACGGCAGTCAAAAAAACATTAAACACTAAAGGTAAGCATTCAAGTAAACAATATTTTCAGGCAATCAAGTAAACCATTTATAAACCATCAAGTAAACAAGATTTTTTACAGTGCATTCTTTTGGTAAAGGTAGGCCTAATTTGTTTTTAGTCCATTCACATTGTAGCGTTCTCGGGGCAATTATATATATCAAATATAAGGATTTATCTTAAACCTCGAATTAAGGGCACCACCTACCTATAATTTACTTTAAGTGACAGTCAGGTAGGAAAACTGTTAAAATATTACGATTCTGGTATGTTAAATTAATAATCAATTTAATAATCAATTAATAATCAATTAATAATCAGTCTCATATCTCGCTACTTTCGTGAAGTTCTCGTTTGGTTGGACAGACATTATGTAAAGAAAGCATACGACACAATCTGTGATTATAACATATATATAGATATATGAACTATTTATTAAAATGATATGACCAAAACATGAACCTTTAAAACAAACAGGAGATGCATTGAATATGGGTGATTATATAAAACACTTAGTGAATGGAAAATAAAATATGGGGAATGGGGAGATACTGGATGTATTCAAATAGCTTGGGTTGGCTGACTATTTGATGCTAAATACTGACATTTCGGATTAATGTATCATTCTGTGAAAGCCTCGAGACATCCATCAAACCCACTTTAAGGTGAAAACGGGTCGGTCTTACTGTGCTGAAGTTCTGCTTAGTCAGCTCGGAACACGGCAGCGGCCACGCGGGGTCCGAGGGGATTTCTCTTCCTCTCTCTGGGCCTTCCTGGGTGTGGTGGCTGACTTTAGCGGACTTCTCAGTTGCTTCTTTCACTGGGAAACGGGAACGATGGTGCCGAGGGCTGTGGTTAGATGATCGAATCTTCTGAGTGTCAGTTGGTCCGTTGCTTCTCTGATGAAGTGAACTTAAGTTCACAGAAGATTAATAAAAGGTTGCTTGGAGTTGGCTTTCTGGGTAGGAAAACTTCATTCTGTTCTTATCTTTGTTCGGGTCTTTCTTTCTCGTCTCCGGGGTCTCACTGGGTTCTGGAGGGCTTCCTTCCGGTCGTCCTCTGCATCGCTCATTCTCACGTCCTTCCGCTCTCTCCTGAGATTATGGGAAAACTCCCAAACTCTGGTGAGCTCTTCTCTCCTTCTCAAACCATCTCCAACTCTCTCTGAGCAACTGTTCTCTGCTCAAATCTCCTTCTGAAACTCTGGGTTGAAACTCTTCTGGAACAAGTGGCATGAAGCCAGAAACAAGACGCCTGAAGCGAGAGAACGGGAGCGAGAGAGCTGTGTTTTTCGCGGGCTCCGGGTTTTGACTCTCGGAGGCGGGGCATGACGTAAGCTTACACTACTCTTTCAGCCAATGATATGCTTGAACTGTGTGCATGTCTGCCTGGGTGTCTGTGTAAGATGATCTGTTTTACGTGGGGATTTCTGGATGAGACAAAGAAACTCTTATTTCTCCATTACTCCGTCTCATAGAACATTTGTCTCGGTGATTCTGAAAACACTACATCTTGTTAAGATATGCAGATTAAAGATATAACATAGACTTGCAATATAAAGACATCAAAATAACACACAACGTAATTGATGATTATGACTTTCAAAATTCAGATGAATATCTATGAAATCGTGACATATGAATAGTGAACCACACAATGTTAATTTTCTGTGTTAACAATGGGGATACCAAACAAATACCAAATAGATACCGAAGGGACATCGTTAGAAGTTAATAGTTGCATATATCTTGTCCATTTTACTGAGTCCTCTGGGATTTAAATGTTCAACTAATCAACACTGCAGACCACTAGGGGGCAATGTGGTTCCATCAGGCAGGTTGGGCATTTTCCACCAAAATCAGTTCTTTGTCAATATTCAAGCCAGAATCGTACAAATTGTCTCTATATGCGTCTTGTGATCAAGCTGGAAACCTGAAAGAAATTGTATACGGTTATCAAACACATTTAATTGAGCTCCTGCGGTCACGTGACTTTTGGTAGTCAGCCGCCATTTTGGCAGTAAACATGACGACCGGCGCCAGCGTTCAAGATTTCCTACCGAGCGAGTATACGTGTCATTTTAATTCAAGTGAAATTCGGCTTTATACTACAAAATTACAAAGATTAAACATAAGCGACCCATATAATGCACCCGGGGTACTTTTCAAGATTATAACATCCTGCTCTGAAGAAGATTTACCCGACTTGCGCTACGCGGACATCCACAGCTATCTGGTAAACTTTCCATCAGTTTACTCCGGGGACTCCCTCAGAGCTTACAAAAGCTTGGAGGCTTACAAATGGTGTCAGTCCGGCTTCGTAATGCACATTCAACTGTGGACTCTAACATCCAAAAACGTCGGCATCATCACTGCAAGGGTAAGTCACGCTAGCATGTTTGTTTATTAGCTTGGATAGCTACTGCAGAGCATCTGTAACTTGCTTGTTTGTATTTTTGATCGTACTCAACCAAAGTGGCTGGCGTTTTCAAACTTTATATATTTTTGAATTTCATAAATAGGTTAATCACTCCCAAAGGCTTAATGACAGTCAACTGAAGCCATGGGTGGTGGTGAGGAATGACGGTGTTGTGCTGGGAGCCCACTGCAACTGCACAGCGGGACTCGGGGAGAGCTGCTCTCATGTGTCAGCTGTTCTCTTCAGTCTTTGGGAAAAAAACAACGCAAGGCACGAGGAGATTAGCTGCACATCCAAGAAATGCAAGTGGGCCTCTACCAGTGAAGATGCTGTGAAGAATGTGGAGTATCAGCAGGGCAAGGACATCATATTCAACCATACTCAACAAAATAAAAAGGGGATTTCCACCAAGTGTACCTCTGCGCCCCCATCTTTCCCACCCCTGACTGCTGCTGAGCAAGCACAGTTCTACAAAAATCTCTCACAGTGCCAGACTCAAGATGGGAAGTCCTGCAGACCTGCAGTCCTGTCAGTTGTCCACGGGTACGCCACATCCTATGTGCCCAAGACTGTCCAGCTAAATTTACCTGAACCCCTTACCAGTCTGTACGACAAGAAGGCAAGAGACCTGAACTTGGCTGAATTACAAGAGCGTGCAGAAAGAATATTTGAAGACCTTACTGTCACTGAAGAGCAGGTACAGAACATATTCTGTTTACTAATGACTGAAATCTAAGATCTACCATGTTATGTGCACTTGTGGCCTACTATGTGTGCTAACTTGCAATGTAAATGAGTAACTGTTTGGATTGCCATGTTTTCAGAGTGATATTGTAGAGGAGGAGACCCAAGCCCAGTCCAAGTCCAGAATTTGGTTTGATCAAAGGAGTGGTAGGGTGACAGGATCTACCTTCAGATCAGCAACCAGAACAGACCTCAGAAAGCCAGCAGTGTCTCTCATAAGACAGATATGTGACCCAAAGTCCCATGTTTTCAGCAGTGAGGCTACCAGGTATTCACGAGCATAGAGAATTCCAGCCAATGTACACGGTACTGACAAATCAAGGGTAGTGTGTGAGCATTACAACTGCATGTTGAAATCAGCTGGAATTTCCCTGTAAACTAAAATAGGGTGTGCAGTGTGTAATCTCTTCTATGTGTTAACTTGTCATTCCCATATGTTGTACAAGAAAATGAGTGTGAGGTGAATGAACAGAGAGGGTAAATGCAGGCTATTCTAGGCTATTTAAAAAAAAAAAAAAAAGTAGAAGTGTAAAACCAAGTACAGCAGTAAACATTTGTAAAGGGCAGGGAGGTAGCAATGTAGGGTGGCATTACTATTGTCCAAAACTCATATTTACATTGTTTCCTCAGATAGGGATGCAAGAATGAAGAGCTGGCCAGAAAATACTATGAGATGCAGCATCGCATATCTCACACAGACGTCCTGGTGCGACCAGCCGGATTTCAAATTTCATCTCTGCACCCATTTATCGGGGCCTCACCTGATGGGTATGTGTCCTGTAGCTGCTGTGGTACAGGGGTCTTAGAAATTAAGTGCCCATTTTCGGCAAAGGAGCTTTCTGTCAAGGAAGCGGTCAATTCTGTTGTACACTTTTGCCTTGAACCAAAGTCTCAAGGAAAAATTGGACTTAAGCGAGACCATGCACACTTCTACCAAGTGCAAATGCAGCTATTTGTTACAAAATTGTCATACTGTGACTTCATTCTGTGGACTGAAAAGGAAGGTGATTCACCCTTTGTGGAACGCATTACGTTTGATCCAGAGTTCTTTCACAAAGAACTTGAGCTTGCTCGTGAATTCTTTTTAAAATGCATCATCCCAGAACTGTTAGGCAAATGGTTTTCTGCACCAAAACAAGTAACTGCAAGCACTGATCCCCAGCAACAGTGGTGCTACTGCCGTGCACCTGCAGCAGGAAACATGCTTGTCTGCGCTTCAGGGTTCTGTGCCGTGAAGAGGTTCCACCAAACCTGCCTTCACATGAAAAGGCTACCGAAACAGTGGGTGTGTCCTAGCTGTAGGAAACGAATCAATGCCCAAAAAAAAAAAAACTTAAGTACTTAGTCTTACGAAAGGTGTGTGTGTACTGTGTTAATCTACCTGTACTGTACTACCTGTTCAGTGAAAACTTGAATCCTGCACCTGTAACTGAAAGCCATCACTTGATTGTATATTTTATATTTTTCTCTATATATTTTTTATCACATTAGTCATACTGTTAATATCTTTACTTTTGTAATTGTATTTATATAGTGACAATAAAGCGCTACTACTACTAAATGCGTGAATGTTAATGAACTGATATTTTATTGTAAAGTATTTAACTGTTAAGCCAATGTTGTTTTCTTCTGTCTGTAGCAGTATCTGTAGCGCTCTTAAAACATGGATAAAATCTCAAATCTAGAAACTCAAATCTAGTGAGTGAGAAAAGTAGTCACAACAAAGGTTAGAAGCAAATCAAAGGTTTATTTTCTGTTGACACAGATTCATCACTCAAAGGGCACCACAGAATCTGGTACATTTGTTAGTCCACAACATACACTCACAATTTTATCAAGATGAGTAACATCATTTTCTTTTTCTATGTCTGTGAAAGTTATTGGCGCAGTGCTTTGTAAGATGGTATACTTCTGACGGAGTACTCCTATGACTCTTTCGATGTGAATCCTCAAAGAGGCTAGAGATCTTGTATTCTCTATGTCAACAGGATCCAACTGTGTTTTTCCACGAGTAAATGCTGGAATTTTTAATTCAGCCTGACAGCTTTCAACAGACTCTTTCACCAGAAACCCCCGGTCTGCCAAAACAACATCCCCTGGGAGAATATTAGGTAAAAAATTACTGTGTTCTGTAATGAACTTATCACTGGTGCGACCTCCCCATCCAGTAGAAATGAAACTAATTGAACCTTGAGGGCAAATGCCAATTAAATATTTCATGGTGTGATGTGATTTGTATCTTGAGTAACACTGTGCACTGGGTCGCAATCTACTTGGTTTCTCTAGAAAAATTTCAAAACAATCAATGATACAAACAGTCTTCTCGTAGTCACCATTTCTAAATATGTATGGAAGGGATGTTCTTAAAGATTCTCTTTCAGGCCACACCACTAGACTTGGCACCAGTCTACAATAAATCAAATTCACACAGTGTTTGAAGTGCCTGGAGACAGTAGTTGGGTCGATACCAAAATAAAAACCTAAAAAGTCAAATGTTAAGTTCATTCGAAGCTTCATCAAAGTCAACATGTATTGTTGAAAACATGTTAGCGATGATTTAAGCTTGAGAAATGGAGCCAAATTCTGAAAAATGGCCATAAGACATGTATAGGTTGCTAACCCAGTGAGGTTATTTACCTTTTTATCATCATTCCTCAAACTAATCTCTGTCAGGGTCTTCCTATTTATTTTGTCCCTTAACAACATATTTTCAGTCCTTAGAGCTTGGCATTCTAGCTCAAGACACTGGATGTGGTTACGACAGGTTTCAGAGGTGCATGGTGGTGTTGCAGGATCAGGCTGGACAGTATCTTCATCGCCCGAGTATTCCAAAGGATCTGTGATGGGGGGCTCCTTCAAAGGCTCTGTGGTTTGGTCTTCTGTTGCTGGCTTGTTCGGGGGACAATCAGTTGATGTCCTGATGAAAACACAGAAGCAGCAAAATAAGCTTTCATGCATACAATACTGATGGCAGTTTGACATGTTTAAATCATAATCATATAATATTAGTTTTTCAGAAAAGAGGCCGCACCTCGCACAATCGTGTTGACATGTTTAATGGAAATCATATGATATTAACCTGCATTAAATGAGTTAACTAAAAGTTGACTATTTAATCAGACAGGAGTTTGATCTACCCACCTTTGACAGAGGGCTTCTGCGGATAGCTTTGCCTGCTCCATTTTGTGTAATTTTGCCTTCTGCCTTCTGTTGAAAACCTCCAGTCTCGTTATTCGTCTCCTCTTCTCCGGAGATGGAAGGTAGTCAAAAATGGATGGAATAAAATCCGGACTCAACGGGTTATCACTCTTTCTCCCTACAAAATAAAAAGGAATATTTCAACACAGGGTTTGTTTACCGTTAGCTTGCTACACGCTGACTTGCTAACAGGTTACTAGGCTGCGCCAGAGCTACACTTGTTGAGTTAAAACGGGACATCACAGTGTCCGTTACTTAGCTATAACAACAACTGGGTGCTGTAATTCAAGTAGGTACTTCGGTAACATGAAACTGGCAAGAAAGTTTTTGTAGCATTGTACTGTGGTCTGTATTCCTTCACCCACCTGATATGAAGTGATCACTGCATAAGCGAAATCCAACGGCCGGGGGGTCCCATCTTTCAGACGTGTTCTGACGGCTCCTGGCTCTTTTAATCGCGCTGATCCACTTTTCCCTCCTCTCCGCTTCTTTTGGAATGCGATAAAATGATAACCCTTTCTTCTTACCTCGCCTATTTCTGCAACCTGGTGCACAACAGTTATCTACCATCCTGGCGTGTTTGTATCCTTCCCGCGATTACTGCCAAAATGGCTACCCTCATCGTTTCTCGTCACGTGACCAGCGTATATGACGTCATCCGCAGGAGCTCAATATAGTTTTAAGATTCGACTAAAAGTGAGTCTTAGTGAAGTCTTCTCAGTTTGTGTGTAGCCATCTGGTCTCTTTCTCTGGTGGGAGAGGGTGTTAAAATGTCAACCGCGATTCATGGTGAAGATAAGATAGTAAGTCTCCAACATTTCCAACAGAAAGGTTCTTTGTTCATTCGAGTTTATCCCAATTTATGGAGAGCGTCTGTTGCGAGTTCGACTCCCCAAAAACTCTCAAAAGGGTAGAAGGTTAACGTAAATTAGGCAGTTTCTGTCTCTTTTTCCTTTGTGGAAAGAAAATGAAGATCTGGTTTATATCCACATACGTAAACATCCCCCACAGGAATGTTGGTTTTGTCAAAGTTTGAAAAACTCTTAATCCACACGGCACTGTGACTGCTACAACATGTAACCAAGTAAGCATTCTTTTTTTTCTTCAGTGTTTCCTCCCCCTTTTTTTTCACAACAGGGCAGCGATCCGCCTACACCCTGCAATCCACTGGTCCAGACATTTCTGGTGTTGGTGTGTGCTCTGTTGTTGGTGTGTGGTGCTCTGTTGTTGATGTGTGGTGCTCTGTTGTTGGTGTGTGGTGCTCGGTTGTTGGTGTGTGGTGCTCTGTTGTTGGTGTTTGGTGCTCGGTTGTTGGTGTATGCTCTGTTGTTTGTGTGTGGTGCTCGGTGGTGTGTGTATCGGCTACCTGATCATTTACTCAATCCAAACGTAGATTTGCGCTCTGGAGTGAGGTGGATAAATTCTCCAATTACATCCTGAAGATTTAAATCGTCCAAGATGTCTTTGTGGACGTGGAGTAGGGCCATGTGGGTCAGTCTGCACTGACTGACCGTGCTGCGGAGCCAGGTTTTCAGGTGGCGCAGAGCTGAAAAGGATCTTTCCGAGCATGCAGTTGACACAGGTAAACAGAGGCACAGGTGGATAAGCTTCTCCACTTCTGAGAAGAGGCCTCTACAGGGTTCCTACAGGTTTCTTCAAGTCAAATTTAAGTCTTTTTAAGACCTTTTTAAGACCATTTATAAAAAAAAATAATACCTATTTCACAGACCTACCGGCAAAGAAAAAGTTTTTTTTTTAAATTTGTTCATTTATTTATTAAACAAATGAAAGTGTGGACTGTGTAAAGCATTGATGAAACATTGCAGCATAGTAGTAGTAAACGCTACAACACCACAGCACAGACACAGACAACAAGCCAAACAGAGGTGTGAAAAATCAAAGAAAATTCCAGCAGACCACAAAAAAGTTTAACTGACACAGTTAAGTTGTTTTTTAACATTGGTTATGTTAGCTAGCTACTTATTCCATGCTGGGAATATGGGGAGTAGAGAGAACTATAAATAATGAAAATCAACAAAAAAATTTGTCGTTTCGTTGAGGCTCTCATCGAACATAAGAACGAACGGTGATTTGTTTACCTTGGACACCAGTTCCTCTTTAATATACACAGCTAAACCAAACTTGGCTGTGTACGCCGTTTTGTCGGGACCACAAGTAATTGTGGCAGCGATGTCGGAATCGGGGAACATGCATTTAAACAACTCTGAAATACCATGGTTTCCATTATATGAATGGTGTTTGGTGATTGTGTTAGGAGTCCACAACACCTCTGCTTTCATGGTTGGTGTGGAACCAAAAGCTGTTCGCAGATCTACTCTAGTTGCGGTGACGGTCGTAACTTGAGGGGCTATACTAGCAGTTGGCTGGTTAACGTTATCTGCTAGCTCAGATACATTTATAGCTAACTGGCTAGCGTTGGCCGGTTGAAACACCCCGGCGATGGAAGGAGTTTGATCCCTCGCTTCGATATTATTCATTTGCTTGGAGGACTTGGCGTGAGACTCTAAAGCCTTCAAGCCCATGGTACCAAGCTGAATCCTCTTTTTGCACACTGTGCAAAAAGCCTCGTATACATTATTGTCCACTGGTTTCAACCAGTGACAAAATGATTCTTTCTCACGCCACGCTTCATACATTTACATTTCCCCATAATCCCAGCAAGAAATGGGAAGCGAGGACACGCAAACAAATGTTAAAAAACAACATAACGGCGTAAGTTAAACTTTCTTGTTTTCTGCTGAGATTTGCCTTGATTTTTCACGCTTCTGCTTGGCTTGTTGCTGTGGTCTGTGTCAGTGCTGTAGCAATGTGATCGGACCCGGGGCGGAGCGGTAGCGGCAGCGTTGCGTTCTCAATGATTGGTTCCGCCACTTCATTTAGGCTACGTTATTTAGGCTTTTCAAAATAATAGTAGCCTAGTTGACAAATGAAACGTTTGAGGAGAATGCGATACGGAGAAGTTACTGCACAAATTTTAAGACTCAGATATCAAAATTCAAGACTTTTTCAAGTCTTTTTAAGGTATTATTTCCAAATTCATAAATTCAATGCTTTTAAGACTTTTTAAGACCCCGCGGGAACCCTGCTCTAGTTTGGGGATGAAGCGCTGCCATGAAGCGACCCAGGTCATTCACTGTGTGAAATGCTTGGTCCTTGGTCAGGCCACCCAGCATTTTCAATTGCAGGGCGATAGACTCAAAATCCTGCATTGGCAGCTGAAGGGCACTGACATCACTGTCAGACACGAGGCCCCTGGCAGAATCCAGCAGCACCTTCTCTCTCCTTGCCGCTGTTGACATTCCTGCTTGGTAAAAACGGCGATCAAGCTCGGAATTCATCAAGTCCACCGCCTCGAAAAATTCCCGTCTCCATTTCGCCTCTGCTGCACAATCCGCTAGATCCTCCACCGCGGCGGTATCCCAAAAACGGGACGGTGTTCTGCAGACCCTGGAGTCGTTAGGCCACTTTAGGCTGTGAGCAGCTGCGAATGCTTTGGCTTTCACAAATATTGTGTCCACAGCTCTATCTCCTCTCAGTGCACCTACAAGTATAATAACAAAGAATGTGTCATATATACAGTATTTATATATAGCCTAGGCCAGGGATGTCAAACTCAGGCCAGAATGATTTTATTGGCCCGAGAGATCATTTCAAAGGTGTATTAGGCCTACAGTGGGCCCGCATACACCATTAATATAGGCTATAGCATAATGAAACTTGAACATGAAATTTGGTTTGTCATAGGAATAGGAGTGGGCCCAGGCCAATGAAACAGCTCACACCCATATGCAAAAGAATATGTGCCGGTGCATTTGAACTATGATGGGAATCTGTTTTGAAGTTAAAATATGGTACTAAGTGTGTGTAGCCTACGCACAATTTCAGTCACAATTAAAAAAATAAAAAATACTGATTCGGCCGCGAATTCATTCCAGATTTTGATTTTAGCCCTTGGTCAATTTGAGTTTGACACCCTTGGCCTAGGCCTTCATGACATTATTGCTTTTATGAAAAGCTTTCCCAACAACATAACCAAAAATACCATATCTTAGTAGGCCTATTTATTGGCCTATATTTTGTTTGGTCATGAAAACACAAATATAATTGTAGGCTAATACAATGAAGGAATCGGATTCTTACCCATGCGCTCCTTGAGAACGAGGATGCACTCAAGTGCGCCGGACACACTCGCGATGTCACCCTGCAGACTCTTTGCCACTGTCTCGCATGGCCCAAACATCGCTTCACAGCAAAGCAGACCGTACGCTGTTCTGGCTTTCTGCGCTTGCTTCAGGAGTCCAGATATTTTCTGGCGAGTCTCGCCGCGAAGAGTTCTGTCCTCCTGTAGAGTGTGTAGGGTCTCGAGGAGCGGCCCGTAACCCTGTAGCAGTCTGCTTATAGCCCTGGTCCTCACACACCACCTTGTGGGACACAGCGCTGCTAGGTTAATGACAGGTTCCCCCTCTGAGAACAGGCTCTGGTAGAGACTCATTCGTTTCACAGACTCCCGGATGACAGTGGAGGCGCTCTGCACAAAGTTGAAGATTTCCGCTATCAGAGAAACATCCCGTGCCACCTCTTGCAACGCCAGGTCTAACGAGTGGTTACAGCAATGGACGAACAATGAGCCAGGGCAAAGTTCTGCCAGACGCGTCCGCACTCCACTTATTCTTCCGGCCATGTTGCTTGCCCCGTCAAAGCAGTAGCCCTGCAGCTTTTCAATAGGCAGGTTCAGTCGCAAAAATATGTCAACAATGCACCTGAACAGAGTGTCTGCCGTGGAATCTGGTGCACTGCAGAACCCCAAAAAAACACTTTGTTTGCCCATTTCAGAATCCACGTAATGTAGATGGTAGGAAAACTGTTCCGATGAGCTGATGTCTGTGGTGCCATCAGCTGTCAACCCGAAGTAACTTGAACAATTTGCCTCCTGTACCAACTTTCGCTGCACAGCATGTGCAAGCTGCTCAATCATTTCATTTTGGATTGTATCTGAAAAAGCAATTATCTCTTCGTAGCATCCATTGGCGAGCTTCAGGAAGAGACTCGGTGCGATCCAGCATCATTACCCAAAAATTACCGTCCCGATGGTCGTGGCCACAGAGTGGTAAGCCCTGTCGGAGCAAATAGCGCACCTCCCGCACCCCCAGTTCCCGCGCCACTGGTCTGCATTCGCACATGAGTCGGGACCAGGTCGGGACTGATGCGCCGCGCGCAGCCGTCTACGACAGTGACGTGTTAGCCGTTAGCCGTTTAGCGCCACATTCAACAACAAAACAAAACAAAACAAAACCCGTAAAAGTAAGGTGAGAAGAAAAAACACCACAAAGAAGCTAGCGGGGAGGCCACCGTGTTCATGGTCTGCATGATGGTGATATTAATCATGGACGATCACATCAGGCGTCTAATATCGAGGCTGGAAGAGCACACAGAGAGAGTCAGGAGATACTTTTTCATTTCATGAAGAAAGGAGAGCAGAGTGCTGCAGACAAATGGGACCAGTGTAAGTTTAACTTATTAAACACGCACAGGTTGTGTCCGTGTCTTATGAGGAAACATTTCAGCCGTGACAACATGACATGGGGCTTAGCTACCGACCACCAAACACCTCCGTTAGATGCGTTCTATAGAACTATGAAAAGACCCGACCTAGGAGAAGGAGCTAAATAGTTATAGGAACTGAGGGAGATGGCCCCGAGTTCCTGTATGTCCGAACACGGGAGAAAACGGCCCCGCGGATTAAAAGATTATTAGAACTGCCAAAGGTTCCTACAGTCCGAAAGCGGCTACTATTACAGTCCACTCATACAGCATGTCTAACCCAGACAGCAACCCACTGGAACAGTTACTGGCTGGTCATTAGCATGCAGGCTAGCAACCCTAACGCCTCAGCTGGCAGCTCACTTTAGTAGCTATTGCACATCCAAAACGTTACCTCCGCAGTGACCTAGATCTTACTCTGTAATATGTCCTAATTTTCATTATCTTAATTTTCACTTTCCGTTTGATTAGGTTTAGGTATCTAAATTGAAATGTTAGGTTGAGGCATTAAAAACAACTTGGTCAGGGATGGGGAAAACATCATGGCCTTAAAAAAAGAACGTCTCACAACATTTGGATGTTAGAAATTTGCTTTTAATCTGTTACTGTGTCTTGAGTGCTATCCTATCTGCAAATTACACAAATGTGGTGCCAGTGAGAAAGAAACCTCCAACTTCTGGGTGATGCCCAGAGACAGTGATCTTTTTTGTTTTGGGAAAAAGTTGGCTACCTTGCTAAAACTCTCACAGGCACAGGGAGATCCTCCATACAGAAAGGCCCCAACTGACCAGCATGTTTAAACACAGAATTCCATTAACTTAGAAAATATGGGTCAGGGGTTAGGGGTTTTATTTAATTAAATTTATAAACTTTTAATAGATTTCAATTCTTACGCATGAAAACTATGATGGAGGTGGCTAAATTCTCACATTAGGAGATTCAAATATCATAGAATTATGGAGAGATTTTTTCTTTAGAAAATTATGGTAGAAAAAAAATCAATGGTATCTCTGTCTGGAGAAAAATCAAGATTGCCTGAAGGTGGTAAAGGTGGGCTGGAGTCTCTAGCAATTATTTCTAACAATAAAATTTCCTTACGGTGTACACAAAAGAAGATTGAAAAAAACATTGACTGGAAGCAACAACGACAATGTGACAGAGAAGTAGTTTGAGATGCTGTTGTCTGTCATATTTAATGATGCTTTGGAAGGAGAGAGCAGCAGGTTGTGCTGCTAGCAACACATTTAACTGCAGAAAATGAATACAGCGCACACAGCAAGCCACCTCAAGCCCTCATTACTCATTGATGAACACTCAAAAAAAAGAAAGAAAATACAGGGGAGACAGTGTGCCACAGTATCTTCTGTAATGACTTAAGAGGAACAATAAATTAGACACACTGCTGGGTAAGGTAGCCAGCATGAGCTATGCGCATGACACTGAAATACATAAATCAGCATGTACAATACAAATCCTGCTTCTAGTCCCAGTTGAATTTATTTCTGAAAGAATATATGAATCTAAAAAGGCTGTAAACCAAAAAGCCAATCCCTCTATCTGTGCAATCATCAAGCAACCAGACTCTGAGCTATATTTGCTAATAATTAATGCAGGAAAGGATTTGGGACACACCGTTTTACATCCACATTAGTTCTTTATCTAATTTTGTAGCCATAGTCCTGAAGGCCATAAATGGGATAGAATGAAAACTTCTTATCTCCCCCAGACCTTTTTTTCTCATTGACATATTTAAAAGCAAAAATCCATTCTGTCATCAGGAAAAGTCTACATAAACAGTTATAATATTGTTAGATTTTTTCCCCTTCCACTTTATAATTGTAATTGTAAGGTAATCCTGTCATTGATCTTCACTAATATTTTGCTTTTGTTCCTATTAATTAAGAAATGAAAGAATACTGATGAGACAAGCAACATGGCTCTGAGCTTACCATATGCTGAGATCCCTGTGGAATTTTTGGGTTCCTGTAGTAATATCTTGTGAGAATAATTTCTAGTTCTAGTGGTTTTACGTTTTCCACACTTCAAGGCTTTCCCTCTTTGAATTTAATGAGTTTTATTGTAAAACATGAAAGAAGGACGAGGGAACCACTAATGTCAGGTCATGAAATCACCTAACTAGTTTTTTCAAGTCATAAATGTCATCTGAGGGAGCTGCAGCAGAGGCACGTTGAGTAAGCTGTGTTCAACTGTAATTGATATAAAACTGTTTGATTAATAATATGATCACTGAAATATGGATACAGTTACTACAGTGAGTGAGGAGTAACTTTACTTTTGATTAGCCATCAGTAGCAGTAAACCTAATTAGTAGTACACCTAATACCAATAGATATTAAAATACTAATTTTCTAAAGCTATCAAAATAAAGCAAGGAAATGCTTGTGTTATGCGAGAAATTACTCATATATTGAACATGACAGCTACGCTAATATTACTTATTTCATTACCAACATATCTCCATAGTAAGCTGTTGTAATAGAGGTGTGGGTGTAAGTCTGAGGATGGGGGTCCAAGAGAACTATTTGTGAGCATGGAAGCTCTGTATCAGCTCTCTCTAGAATAAATTGGATCCGAAGGATTTACGGCATACCTGATTGCAGTAGCTTGGAGGTGATGGGGAGCCTTAAAATGAGATTGCCTTTGGGTGGGAGCATTGCCGGAGGGCCCTACCCTCTATACTTATCCCCTTCTCAGCAATAACAGCACTGCAGATGCTTTCAATCGTCACCTCTTGCTCACACTCCTCAGCCGGTATAAACGCACCTGCCTGTCACAGCTCCCAGAGAGCCCAAGTCAGGCAACTTCCATTCAGTGAACTTGCTACAAATTCGGCAGCAGTCATATCAGCCCCCGACAGTGGCTGTTGCTCAGCTAATCTCCTGAAGCTTTAAACAATGTGTTTGTCAGAAGCAGTGGCTGCCATACCCCACAGCTAAGCTGAGTCTAAAACTAGCAAATGATCTCCCTCTCCTCTGCTCTTTTCTGTAGCCAGATGTGGAGAGCAGAAATATGTGGAAATGCATCAATACAATGCAATGAGTGCTTAAAGCAAGTGATATACAAGTGCAAGTGCAATACAAAGGAGGCTATATCTATAGGACTGTCAACAAGAGAGTATATATGACTCTCTTGTTGACAGCACTATAGTTTCAATGCATACAGCACTGGACAATGTTGCCCCTCTGAAAAGGAAGGTAATCAGTCAGAAGAGGTTGGCTCCTTGGTATAATTCACAGCTGCGTGCTTTAAAGCAGACTGCAAGAAAGCTGGAGAGACAATGGCGTTCCTCTAATTTAGAAGAGTCTCAATTAGTCTGGAAAGATAGTTTAATAACGTATAAGAAAGCCCTTCGTAAAGCTAGAACTGCTTATTATTCATCATTGATAGAAGAGAATAAGAACAATCCCAGGTTTCTTTTCAGCACTGTAGCCAGGCTGACTAAGAGTCCGAGCTCTGTTGAGCCAGGTATTCCTTTAACTCTCAGCAGTGATGATTTCATGAGCTTCTTTATCAATAACATTGTTTCTATTGGAGAGAAGATTGATGGAGTCCTTCCCACTATTATCAGTGATGTATCATCAAGTACAGCAGCTTTAGAAGTATCTTTAGAACCTGATTTGTATTTAGACAGCTTCTGCCCAGTTGATCTCTCTGAGCTAACAACAGCAATAGTCTCTTCTAAACAATCAACTTGTGTTTTAGACCCAATCCTAACCAGACTGTTCAAGGAGGTTTTCCCATTAATTGACACTTCCATATTGGATTTGATGAATCTGTCTTTGTTGACAGGATATGTACCTCAATGAGTGGAGGTGCAAAACGCACACCAGAAAAAGAGGTGCTGGCAACTAGTAAATCACGTGACCTGAGGAAGGCTGACACAGGCCGAAACGTTGTCACGATAAAAGATCATCACTGCAACTCGGGAGTGTGCGGCACTTCTCTCTTTTCTCAGGATATGTACCTCAGCCTTTTAAGGTTGCTGTAATTAAACCTTTACTTAAAAAACCTACTCTTGATTCAGAAGTGTTGGCTCATTATAGACCTATATCCAATCTCCCTTTTATGTCTAAAGTTCTTGAAAAAATAGTTGCAGCTCAGCTTTGTGATCATTTACACAGAAATAATCTGTTTGAAGAGTTTCAGTCAGGATTCAGAGTGCATCATAGCACAGAAACGGCACTGGTGAAAGTTACCAATGATCTCCTCTTATGGCGCTTTTCCACTCGCTCGGCACGGCTCGCCACGGCTCGGTTTGGTTGTCTTTCCATTACAAACGAGTATACTTCGTGCCTCCTCGACGTGGACGGGGTCGTCGTAACACGGCTGCACGTGTTGTTGCTCACCCTGTGGCTTTTTGTCGCACATGAGGCAAGAGAAGAGGGCCAGAGAAGACTCCTGGCCACCAAACAAAACAGTATTTAAAAGTACCAGAGAGTTTTGTTACAAGCTTCAAAAAGACGACGTTTGGAGGTAAGCTAACGGTTGCTAACGCTAGCTTTTATTACCCGCGTTATGACGCTTCCAGTGACGACACTCATCGCCCAATCAGTGGAAGGCAGTCGGCTGACGTCACGTTTTAGTAACGCTTCGGCCCGCTTGGAACCAGGGCTGAGGTGATACGGAAAATCGTCCCAGTTGCAGGTAGGCCGTGCTAGTGGAAACACGCAATAGCGCGCCGAGCCGAAGCGAGCTAGTGGAAAAGCGCCATTAGCCTCTGATAGCAGACTTGTATCTGTGCTTGGCCTGTTGGATCTCAGTGCTGCATTTGATATGGTCGATCACAGTATCTTATTAAAGAGACTTGAACATGTTATTGGGATTAATGGAACTGCATTAGGCTGGTTTAAGTCATATTTATCTGATAGATTTCAGTTTGTTCTTGTAAATAAAGAATCTTCCTCACACACCAGAGTAAGTCATGGAGTTCCTTAGGGTTCTGGGTTTTATACATGCTTCCATTAGGTAACATTATTAGACAGCATAGCATAAATTTCCATTGCTATGCTGATGATACTCAGCTGTACTTATCTATAAAACCAGATGAACCCAATAGGTTGGTCAGACTACAAGCATTTCTTAAAGACATAAAGACCTGGATGACTCAGAACTGTCTGCTTCTAAATTCAGACAAAACTGAAGTCGTTATCTTTGGACCTGAGCGCTCTAGGGAGAAATTGTCTAGCTATATAGTTATTCTAGATGGTATTTCCTTGGCTTCTAGTTCTACAGTGAGGAACCTTGGAGTTATTTTTGACCAGAATTTATCATTTGACTCGCATATAAAACAGGTTTCTAGGACTGCCTTCTTTCACCTTTGTAGTATTGTTAAAATCAGGAACATCTTGTCTCAGAGTGATGCAGAAAAACTAGTCCATGCATTTGTTACTTCAAGATTGGACTACTGTAATTCTTTATTATTGGGCTGTCCCACATATTCTCTGAAAAGCCTTCAGTTGATCCAAAATGCTGCAGTCAGAGTTCTGATGAGAACTAACAGGAGAGATCATATTTCTCCAGTTTTAGCTTCTCTTTATTGGCTCCCTGTTAAATTCAGAATAGAATTTAAGATTCTTCTCCTAACATATAAAGCTCTTAATGACTGAGCTCCATCATATCTTAAAGATCTCATTATAAGATATTTTCCTAACAGAGCACTTTGCTCCCAAGGTTTACATGAGGTTCCCAGAGTTTCTAAAAGTAGAATGGGAGGCAGAGCCTTCAGTTATCAGGCCCCTCTCTTGTGGAATAAGCTGCCAGTAAATGTCCAGGAAGATGACATTTGTTGTATTTGGCGCTATATAAATAAAAATGAATTGAATTGAATTGAATTGAATTGAATATACACTAAGTTCTGCAAACAATCCCACAATGCAACTCAACAATGTGTGCACACGCACTATAACAGCCCACTGGAAAGCAGCAAGTTAGCTGGAAAACCAAAAACCATGGTAAATACTGGTATAGCCACTGACTAACATACCGTGTAGTTACACATTTGCGCTAGCTGTAGAGTAATGACAACCACAAATTCCAAACCAAACAAGAACAGTATCCATTGTATCAGTTTTCAGGCCGTGTGACTTTTTTTATTTATTTATTTATATTTTTTATTTGCAAACATTTAACAAGACATGTTTAACAAGAGTGAAGTGCAATAGGAACAATACAAACAAGAAATAAAAAAACTTGTTTATTATTTGAGAGAAACAGTATGTTCTTGTGAAAATAATTCGAGTATAGGATTACATTGTTAATTGCCAGTGCTGTTTAAAATAGTGTGTTGAATGCATCATTGAGTACAACTGCCTCTCATTTGCATTTCATACACAAACATGGGGGCTCTCAAACCAATTTGATAGTGTCGTATCCTTGTTGTATCTTGAGAAATGCAATTAAAAACAGGCCGTTAGAAGTGAAGTGTACTTCAGATTCCCCCACTGTCCTGATTCTTTGACTTATTACAATTGTAAAGAATGAACTAATTTATTATTCTTTTTTATCTTAAAGGGGAAATGTTTAATTGTTGACCTATTACAGTTATATTTGATGATATCAGTACAGGTCTCTTTAGAAAACTCAGCTTGACTGCTTTATGAAAATTTCAACCATCAAATATTTATACAATTACAAAGACATGTGAACTGCCTATCTACTCAGAGAGGAGTAAATAATGGAAAAATGCATAAAAGCACAAATGCGGGAAAATCTTCCTTTCCTCCATATTTTCACTGAATGGGGCTTAAATCTAAATGGCGGTATGAAGGTAATGATAATAGTATTCCTTTGCAGCAGTAAAAATTACAGAAAGAGACAGGCAAAACATGAGAGAATTAGGAAGTGGTTTCAAGTGGTTAAAGAAAAGGAAAATAGGCCAGGAAAAGTGCAAACTAATTGCAAGCTTTTCTCAACATATGCATACAGAATTTTAAAACGAGACGATTCTCATAGTAGAAAAGGGAATTAATGAGTTTCATGGCTGTTTTGGCAAAACAGAACAGAGCAAGCTGACTGAAATATTCTGCAGCTAAATCACACAACATCCACCTCTAATAACTGAGGAGAAATACAGCCATTAGCACATCAGACCTTTAATTGCATTAGATATTCAAATGTAGTCACGTCAGCTTTCTCTGTCATGAACAGCCTGCTTTGGTTCTAACCTGGTACTACATAATCATGTATGTTTCTGTGTATCTCTCAGTGTTACACAGAAATAAGACAAACATCTTGTCATATAATTGAGGTGTACAGACACGTTTGAATGTAGTCTGAGTTCATCCAAGAAGGACTCTTCTTGTGCTTGTGCTGAAAACTGTAAAAAATGTTGAGGTGCTCTGACTTAGTATGTAGTATTTAGTATTACTGTTTGGTCTAACTCAGCATGTGACTGAGCCCACCCACAGCAGAGAGCACACTGTAGATGTGCTCATTTCAAAGGGTGTTATTATTTCAAACTTGGATGTCGTCGATGTTGCTTTATCTGATCATTTCTGTGTTTTCTTCGACCTGTCTGTTACACCCAAACCAGCAGCTGGGTCTGCAGTTGTTCGGGGAAGACTCATAAATGACAGAAAGTTGTATACCAACAGTTTAGTGACTTTCTCCTGTCTAACAATTCTTTTGATACTTTCCAATCAGGATTTAGGCCCCACCAAAGCACTGAGACAGCTCTGATCAAGGTGACAAATGACATCCGCCTGAACACAGATGCAAGTAAAGTCACAGTCTTAGTTCTGCTGGACCTGAGTGCTGCCTTTGACACAGTTGACCATGCAATCTTATTACAGAGGTTAGAAGACTGGGTGGGAATCTCTGGTCGTGCTTTAAACTGGTTCAACTCCTATCTCCAGGACGGGGAATATTTTGTTGAAATCGGTAACTGTGTCTCAGAACAAATGGCTATGACCTGTGGGGTTCCCCAGGGGTCAATCCTGGGACCCCTATTGTTCAATCTGTGCATGCTTCCATTAGGCCAGCTAATACGCAGCTATAATGTGTACTACCACAACTATGCAGATGACACTCAGATCTACGTGTCACTGACGGCAGGAGAACACGGGCCTGTAGATACATTGTGTCAATGCATGGAACAGATCAGTGTGTGGATGCAAAACAATTTTCTCCAGCTAAACTCAGACAAAACTGAAATCATTGTCTGTGGCACATAGAAACAAAGAAAAAGTGTTATCAGTCACCTTGAGACTCTCTCTCTAAAACCTAATTATCAAGTTAGAAATCTCGGGGTAATATTGGAGTCAGACCTGAACTTTAACAGCCACATTAAATCGAATAACATCAGCAGCTTTTTATCATTTTAAAAACATTGCCAGAATCAAAGGAATAGTGTCTAAACCAGATTTAGAAAGACTGATCCATGCCTTTGTCTCCAGCAGGTTAGACTACTGTAATGGCCTGCTCACTGGGCTCTCTAAACGGGCTGTAAGACAGCTGCAGTACATCCAGAACGCTGCTGCTCGAGTCCTGACTAGAACCAGGAAATACGAAAATATTAAAATACCACCATATTAGTCCAGTGCTCAGGTCTCTGCACTGGCTTCCTGTCGCTCAGAGAATAGACTATAAAACAGCTCTGCTTGAATACAAGTCTCTTCATGGTCAAGCGCCAAAGTACATCTCTCACATGTTAGAGCCATATGAACCAACTAGGGCTTTGAGAACCTCAGGGAGGGGTCTCCTGCTGGTGCCCAGAGTCAGGACGAAACAAGGTGAGGCTGCATTTTAGTGTTATGCTCCTAAAATCTGGAACAGCCTTCCAGAAGATGTGA
Source organism: Odontesthes bonariensis (assembly GCF_027942865.1). Classification (NCBI taxonomy): domain Eukaryota; kingdom Metazoa; phylum Chordata; class Actinopteri; order Atheriniformes; family Atherinopsidae; genus Odontesthes; species Odontesthes bonariensis. Next base: position 30,554,443 of record NC_134515.1, on the reverse strand, counting down.
GACAGGCCTCAACTCTAATGTTTAAATCCAGGCTGAAAACAGTTCTACTTAGCTGTGCATATGACACCTGAAAGTATTTTATCTGCACTCTTCACTTTTAATTAATTAATTAATTTCAAATTAATTAATTAATGATTATTTTTATGGTTTTTTTTGGAATGATTTTATTGCCTTCTTATCATTTTATGTAGCTGTAAAGCACTTTGAATTGCCTTGTGTACGAATTGTGCTCTACAAATAAAATTGCCTTGCCTTGCCTTGCCTTGCCTTACTAGAGAGAAGAGGAGCAAATTTATGTTTCAATCTAGCAGCTAGTAATTCAGCGGCTGAGCAAAGCTTGTCTGTTAACTCTGACCTAAGTTAGTTGTAGATTAAAAATAGAGATATTCCCTCATTTAAGTTCACACATTCCAAAAGACGAGCGGGAGGATGCCCCAGCTTTGACAAAATATTGTCAAAGTTGATCTACTGTTCAGAAAGCATCATTCTCATGTGGTACCTTTGTAATTCAGAATTTCCAACCTGAACTCTAAGTGGTTATATCACTTGCATAATGAAAAGTGTTTAGCCTATGAATACCAGCTGTTTTTGTGTGTAATAAATCCTGCTGATCCAATCATTTGTCTTAACAAAGACTTCACTCCATGGCAGTTGATAGATTATTTATTTATCCATGCAGCTCAAAAAGCGGGGAAGCTTACTGGGATAATCATAATTCCTTTAAACACTGTGTGATGTCATCAAACGTATCTACTCAGTCAGTTTTGCTTCATGCAAGGACAAGACTATGGCACTATGAAATTTAAGGCTCTATCCAATTTTCAATAGGTACTGTTCGAATGCTCTTCTCTTATCTTTGTCTCTCCAGCCAGAGATTTGTGAGCAGAGGAGTAGAGGACAGAGGAAAGGAGAAAAGTGGCGAGGTGACAGGCATTTATCAAACTGAGACCTTGCTTTGGATCAGTCTGTTTAAGGCTAGGATTCAAGATTCAACAAGCTTTATTTATCCCGAGGGAAATTGCTGTGCAACAGTTATGGTACAACAGGGAAAGTAATAATATAAAATAAAATAAAATAAAGCTAACATAAAATAACTTAAGTAACTGAATACAATATGTGCAGTGTGCAATTTAGCAGCCTCAATAAAAAAAAAATACAAACAAGTGATCTGGAGAAAGTGTCATTGTATAAAGTGGCATTGGGTAAAGGGACATTTAGCATTTGGCCTCAGGACACAGTGTTTCCACTGACCCTCTCTCTACCTGAGGTAGATGAATTAAACAGACTGGTGGCCATAGGCAAAAAGAACTTCCTCTGGCATTCTGTCTTACACATGGGAGGAATGAGTCTGTTGCTGAAGATGCTTCTGTGTGAGGTTAGCACCTGGTGGAGAATGTGAGTGTTGTTGTCCAGATAAATTTAATTATCTTAAAACACTATAGTGTTATAATTGGCTTTGTTCTTAGACATTATGAATTCATATTCTGTATTTTACTAAATAATCTATGTTGCTAGTTTGTACTTTTCCACTCTGCTCTCATATAAACGCAATGTATGTCCAAGACTTCCAGGTGACATATTAGGACTAAATAACTGGGTCAGATAAGGCGTCTGGGAAAGTATATGCACGCCTAAAACAACACACACATACGTTGTTTGTTTTATCCAAAGAAGATGACGAAGACGGTGTTTGACCTGCTCATGTCCAATTATACTCTGTCGAGTGTAGGTCCAACCTCTTTGAGATAAAGGTTAATATAAATATGAAATGTTTCCGGAAATCTGGGCTCTGTCTGACGGAGGCCTGCGAGGGCTCTGTCACTCCGAGTCCAGCGCTGCTATACTTCCCATGTGACCACGAATACTTTGTGTAACTTAAGATTTCTCCAGCTTGTTCTTGGGCTTCCAATGAAAGAATCGGGCTAACAATTGGCTAAACATTGCTACTTGTTCCAGCCCATCCAGGACATGGAACCACCCGCCAATGTCAGTGGTTTTAAATAGACACCTTCCAGATTCCAGTTAGTACAACAGAAAAAACAAAGTGGTGATTGCTGCACCTCTGGTGCGTAAACTAAAGCTATTGATCTATTGTTAAATTCACCTTGCCACCATCCTGGTCGTTGTTGTGCGATATTGGAGCTGGACCATAGAGTTTGATTGCACAATCATGATAAGGTTACTGGCTGCAAGCACACAAGGAGGTGAACTTTATGTGCACATGCTTTCACTTTCATGATGTACAAGCCCAGATGGAGTGGTGATTCTGCTGGAAAATGACCCTGGACCAACTGTCCAGTTTGACAGGAACAACTTCTATTAAAAAGCAGCAGCTGGAAAATGAGCAATCTGAGCCAAGCAGCCCAAGTGAGACATTAAAGATAAGGGCAGAAAAGAAGAATGGTTTGCAATTTTCCTCTCCTGGGTGAGACACACATACACATAGACGTCCAAACAAACTGTACATACACTCATACCTTGTGTCTCAATCCACAGACACTGGATCATAAAGATGAGTCATAAATGCTACTATTGAGCAGAATAGCAACATACCTAACTTTCTGGCACTTTTGTTTTATTAACAAAAGCTGTCCTCTGAAGGTATCAGAGTGCTCTCATCCTCTCATATTAAAAACCAAATACTGTCACTTACTCTTCTTTTGTCTTGAACTCTCAGCTCAACTATAAATACAATAGTTTGCCCGTCGTTTTAAACTCATAAAAATCTGCCTGAAACATCATGCCGTTTATCCACAGTACCATGAGAACATCTTATCTTTCCAGCATCAGAAAGCACAGGAGTTTAGTTTACAGATTGGTACAAGAATGTTGTTTCGTATGTGATGTAACAGTCACACAGAACAGCTTTCTGGCAGAAACACCTTCACATCACATGGACATATCTCAATGTTATGTAATCACATAGAGAACAATCCTCAAGAAAAAGAAGAGGAAGCCAAATGACACAAGGTTGCATGCAAGTTGAAGTAACAGGATGGGTATCTATCTATCTATCTATCTATCTATCTATCTATCTATCTATCTATCTATCTATCTATCTATCTATCTATCTATCTATCTATCTATCTATCTATCTATCTATCTATCTATCTATCTATCTATCTATCTATCTATCTATCTATCTATCTATCTATCTATCTATCTTGGCTCACAAGGTCAGATACTGGATGACAGTGGAACAAGTGCACACTTTGGAAAACAAAAAGTGAAATATTTTTTAAAAACTTAATCCATACATATTTACTTCAAGATGTTATGCTCAAATGCTTACAGTTTTTCTCTATTGGTTTGGCTCATTTCTTGAAACAGAAATTACATTATCAAAATAACATGGACAAATCTCCAAACCACCTTGCAATTGTTCACAACAGAATGGCATTTCTCGTTGCTTTCATCAAATTGCAATTGTCTTAATACATGTGTCAATTGTTTCAGTGCATCTCTGCAAAAGATTAAGTACAAGTAGCCTACAGTTTGCACAGTTTGCCAAGTGAATAGATTTTGGTGATCTGAACTGATTAGTTGATTCTTGGTCTAATAGTTCTTCTACCAAAATATGTTGGCATGATTTCATTGTATAAGTCATCACATGCACAATAATCTGTTCAATTGTCAAAATGGGCCAAGAACATGATACCATCAATACCATATAGAATCTCATGTTATTCCCCTTTCCTTAATCCTATTGAGGAGTTTTTCTCTGCTTGGAGGTGGAGAGTGTATGAGCATCATGCTCAAGACCAAAGATCCCTGCTCCATGCAATGGACGCTGCATGTTTAGACATTAGAGGAGATCAGTGTAGGGGATGGTTGCGGCATGCACGGTGTTTCTCCCGCGTTGCATTGCAAGGGAAAATATGTTGCGATGTTGATGAGAATCTGTGGCCAGACATACAGCAACGTCTGGACGGCCAGGAGGGTGAGGACAGTGGTCATGAGGGAGGGGCGGGGGAGGGTGAGGGTGAGCGGGAGGGGGACGACAGCGACCAGTAAAGTGTTGCTATAGTGTTTTCTGTAAGCTGCAGATTTATTTACAGTACTGTAGGTCACATAATTTTGCTTGTTTTTTGTTTGTGTTTATATTACAGTATATGTGTGCTATGTATATTTTTCTTTTCCTTCTACAATACTATACTGTATGGAAGTTACGTACTTCACAGTATTTGTGTGAATAAAAATGGTTGGTATGAGTGTATTGTGTGTGCTTTGAGGCTACTCTTACTGTGAAACTTTTTTCCTTCAGTTTTATACACTATTGTATTCTGGTAGTCCTATGCCATAGTGACAAAACATCTAAACATTTTGACTTGTAGTCCTCACACAATGCCAAAAGGACAATGCATTTTGGGGGCACTGACTATTTGAATGAGAAAGAAACTTCATTTTGACACATGGGTGAACTGTTTAGGGGGAGATATGAGCTGGTGTTGCTGGTGAACCATGGTGTTTTTCTGAACCATTCAGTTTAGTTTTGCAAAAAGTACTAAAGAGTGTTAAAAACAAAGAAATTTCAAGAAATGAGCCTAGGCAATTGAGAAAGATCTTTGCAATTTGGGTGGCACTGACTCTTTACATGGGAAAGAAATCAGGTCTGAAGCATGTGTGAACAGTTTTGGGAGAGATATGTGCTTTTGCAGGTTAGCTATGGTGTTGTGCTGAACTATAAGAGTGTTATGCCAAATGATCTTAGAGTTTTGAGAATGTAATTTCTGTTTCAAGAAATGAGCCAAACCAATAGAGAAAAACTGTAATATATCATCCATGTATCCAATGTAAGATTAAGATCCGATTTATTGTCATGCATACACACAAAATTTGTCCTCCGCTTTTAACCCATCCAGGTTGGCACCTGTTGACACACACATGCACATGCACAGGGTCACACACTCAGAGACAGATGCCAACCTGGAGCGGTGGGCAGAAATATAGGATACATTTGTGATTTTATGTCATCCTAACTATGATGCTATATATATATATTTGAAGGAACATTTTTGTTGCCAACAGAGCCCAATGAGAAAATAGCTGCTTTTGAAATTAGCTCATGGCTTCAGTTAGGATGTATAGTCCCTCTGACCCAAATGATAAAGGATAATTATTTTATGAGAACCACTGCAAGGCCAGAAGAAACACTTTCCTCCATTTGTGGGGTAATATATCTTTGAATTTGTCTGAAATGTGAGAAGGGTCACAAAAGGACAAAAGGAATCCTTTGAAAATATATTCATGTGAAAAGGAGAGAAAGTCAAGGTTGCTCTGAAAAGTAAGGAAGAGTGAAAAGCATCTAACTTCAATAAATGTTGAGGACATGAACTGCTGGTACTGCCTGAAAACATGTCTTTGACTGAACGAAAACACATTGATCTGTGTGCCTGTTTTGGACGACGGACTCTGGTTCATTTTGGGCCAACTCAGCAGTCTGTTTGTCACGAGTTAAAATCATTGTAAATGCTCTGCTTGTTTAAACAACTTTGTGACAAAGAAGTTTCAGCACCTGAAAAGAATGACTGTCTGTATCACAAAGGAAGATACTTTCCGAAACAGTAAGCATTTTATTTCATTTGTACTCAGTCCATACTCTTTATTCTGTTTCAGCGTATTTATACTGAGGCAGATTAAGAGAGTATCAAAGAGTTCGAGTGTATTCACAGGGGAAGCTGAAACAGCAATATTCCACAAGCTTCATATATCAGCACAGTGTGCAGTAGTTTAAAGCGCTACAGTGTTACTGGCCTCTCGGACAGTTTCTCAAATTAAAAACAGTGAGACCAAAATGAGTTGGTTGCTTAAGGCTAAATCAAGTTGTCAGTGGTCACTCTGAGTGACTCTCAGGTTGACAGCTTGTTTATCTGTAGTAACAGATGCTGCTCTCTTTTGGGGTACTCGCAATGCACACATGAAGAAAAACCCTGGAAAAGACAGAGTATTCACAGTTCATACAGAGCATGATGAAAGGATATGATGGATTTACAGATGCTCCCCCAGTGCACCACAGTTTTCATCTTAATGACAATATTCCAGCAGCTGGCAGTAAAGCCTTGGCATGAGTACACTCTCTACAGGAGATCAAACCGAACCCACACTCCTACCACGTTCTGAGAGTATGCGAAAGAACATGCGCACACATCTGTTTTGTTTAGATGTGAAGCAAAGCAGTTTTAGAAGGACCAGGCAGATCAAAGCACAAAGTGAAATGAGTAGCATTTGTAGCGTTTTCTACACGTGAAATGAATTAATATACAGGAAATTACCTTTCCACCTCTCATTTTATAGTTCTGAGAGGAGAACTGTTGAAAATCTCCACTGAAGCCCAGTTCTATCTGAATTGAATGAATGAATGTAACGCTCAGGTCATTTATAAGGACATTTATTTAAACAGTACTTCAAACTTATATGCAAACAGTTGATAAAAGGACAGTGACAGGGATATTTGGCAGGCTTTACAAATAAAAGACAGGTTAAGAGAGAGAGATGGCTAAAATGGGGACGCCTGATGGAATGGGAAGTCTGCTAAAAATGGGAAGTCTGGCCTCTCGCTACCCTGAGTTTAGTGTTGGTTAATTAATCTTGACAGCATCTTACACGGACCAACACAGCACCATGACTGAGAAAAAGATATGAGACCTTACTTTGAAGCAGAGACACGGAGAACGTGATGTTAGCGTCAGAGCTATAGAGTAATACAGAGTTACGACACGCTTTGATGTCGCCGCTAGGGCTGTCACGTGGTTCATGTAAGCCTCAATAGTTCCAAACATCACAGCACTGTAGGTCAGTTTGAATGGGTCTTAGCAGGACGGAGCACGAAAACGACAACTTTAACATTTACAACGCAATTTTTGGTAAATATTGACCAACAATGTGCATTGATTACTACACTGACTATGCATTTTATCAACGTTTTTCTTTTTTGGAGCGGCAGAGACACATTTATCACTGTTTTAAATCTTAGAGGGTGCCTTTCCAAGTTAGCAGGGGACAGCTATACCTTGTTCTCCTTTATACTTAATCATGCCAGTGGTCCAGCTTACCTTCAGATCTACATCCTCCAACAAAGCATGATATTACTGTCTGTTCCCAGGATTTACTCCTGTCCCAAACACCCAATCTGTAGAAGATGTCATTCAGTCTGTCTGTTCTCTCTGGTGTCAGATGTAAAATGAGCTGAATGGCAAAGCTGAGCTGAATAAATTATTTTAAAGAAGCTTTAAATGACTTGGAGGGAAATATGTGGCTGTAGATGCTTTGACTGATGAGCCGGGATGAATTCTTCTTTTCTGTCGAAGACATAAATATTTAATTTTTTGATTTTCATGTGAACTGAATAAATCTGTAACCATGTTTATTGTGCTTCAAGCCAGAAAACTACTCTAAAATATTAATTAATTGATTAAAATATGAATCTAAAAACTTTTTCTAGTTAAAACCATATTAAATGACAAAATAAATGTGTCAGTTGTGCTGACACAAACATATTTCAAACAAACATTTTATTATAAAATGTCATCATGGAAAATGTAAAACAAGGCTTAATAAAGAAGTTCTTTAATGCTATTTATACTGTTGGGTAGATTAATCTGCAACAATGAACTGTATTTGATCAAATTTAAAGGTTTGGACATTGTTGAAATGTGCTGTAGTCCGAATGAGGGTTGATCCATGGCAGCATGACAGCAGCGACCACCACATCTGCTGACCTCCCTTACAACAGAGAAATTCATAAATTCATTAACACAGCTGCAAAGTCATGCTGAAAAAAAACTTACTTAATTAGTTAAAGACCAGTCAGCTAATGCCTCACAATGCCCAAAAATGTCGTAATTTCATCAACTAACCGAAGAAAATACTTCATAACGTTAGCCTCCGTTACCAAGCTTTCAGTTAGGTCCCTAAATCCATTACATTTTTAACATCAACATCGACATTTCATGCTAACCAAATGTAAAAATAACGATGTCTAAAAGTATACTTCTGATAGATAATGCTTAAAAATGTTTAAAATAAAAACGTTTAAAATGCTGTTATTTCATTATGTAGCCTGGCTAAATAGGCTCAGGACACAAAAATCTTATTTCGGGGTCTTTATTCTGAACAGAAAAATTGGTGTTCAGTTTACGTGAAAAAGAAAGAATAAAAATACAACTCAAAGTTGTTTACAAGTATCTCTGGTACAATCTTTCCAAAAGAAGACAAAACTAAATAAACCACTTTCAGAGGGCTGTCCTCTATACACTTGCTTTTTGGCAAAGCAAAGGTTTCTCAAGAAAAAAGTTCTGACAGCAGAAGTCAGTAAATAAGTACAAACGAAATATAATAGTGCAGAATAACTACAATGACTAATCACTGTAAAACGAACAGCGCACAAATTCACAGTTAAAGGGATAATTCGGAGTAAAATAAACTTTAGATCAATTTACGGGATGTTGGGACAGCGCCGGCGCCACGGGGGGGCACTCGCGGGCATTGCCCCCCAATCCACGCCGGTGTGCCCCCCCTGAGTTCACTTTGACGTTTGACCGGAGATTGCCTCAAACACTGCAGTGCATGAGGGGACAAGATCTAAAAGTCTTAAATGAAAAATACGTTTTTTAAGGTCTTAAAATGTCTTAAATTTCTCTGATTTTCGAAGAGTGGCATTAAATTTCATCTGGGCGGAATGAAAGAAAGATATGTCTGGAGAGAGCTTTTGTGTGTGCGCGAGTACTTCTGGTGAAAACTTCCGGTGATTTGACAGCTAGCGCGTCAGGTTAGGGCCAGTGGCCGTAAACAAAGGTTATAGCCGAGAAGAAAGATGATAATATAATGTAACTAAAAATACTAGCTTTCTTCAGTAGCCTAATGCTTACCGATTTAGCAAGCCTAGCAGTCTCGTTGCTAATGCTAGCCGCCGTAACGTTACCAACCATACCCGACGTCAAGGAGTTAGCTGAGCAGGGGCAAGATTATGCGGCTGGCAGATTTAACTTCATAATGGGTGAGTGCAGGTTTCATTCACTTGTTTTCATTCTTTCACAGGATTGATTCACTTCATTGATTTATCCGATTACTGGCCGCCGAGCCATTATGTGTCTGGGTTTGTGTAGGTTACTGATCATGGTTGTTAGCAGTCGATAGTCAGGTTGTGTGACGTGTGTGTGAGTGTGTATTTTTTCTATGTGTACATGCCATTGACTGTATGAGCGGTCTGTGCTCGTTTTTTTATTTTTATTTAATTAGATACTAATAGATACTAATTAATACTGAGGGGGGGCTGGTCCCGGGGAAAATTGCCAAGGCCGATTTTTTTCCCCAGTCCGACCCTGCCGCTCTGTACTTCTGTCACTGCAACCTCGCACAAATTGTAATCCTGTTAAGTAACCCCCATTCTCACTGAATGTAACTGTAATCTGAGTACATCGTTTTTGCTTGTACTGTAACGGATTACAGTTACTTTTATTTTGTATCCTTTTACCGTAACGCCGTTACATGTAATCCGTTACTCCCCAACCCTGGAAATGACCACAGGTTTCTCTCTGTCTTTCTCTGCGTGAAGCTGGGTCTGCGACTGGGCCCAATGCTCGTTCCAACTAACCAAACCAACAACGAGTGTCTGGACCAGACTAAATGACAAAAAGGGGAAACTAGGCGAATAAAATCAGAGTTGGTTTCAAGTTTTAACGAAGTCAAAATACACGTGTCGTCGAAGTCACAGCGGTAATTACCCTGTTAGGGGAATCACAGTTTAGTAACATCTACAACCGGATGCAGTTCAGCTAGCTTAAGCTAAGTGGGCAGCATGGCTAATTCACACAGGGCACCGAAGCAATGGTGTCTAAGCAAGATTGAAACTCTGAACTCTTTTGAAAACTGGCGCCAGAACCGACTGTACAAACTGTCACTTGATGGTGAGTTTGCCCCATTTCTGCTCAATGGCGCAAAATGGGAGAAGAAATCCAAAACGTCCCCATTCCGAGGATTTACAGATGACGCCGACCGAATTCCCGCTGCTCAATGTCGCAATAAAGAATATAAGGCGGCTATGCTAGAGCTCATACTGGAACAGATCGTCAATTACTGTCCTGTTATCTCTCGTCACAGCATTGTCAGAAGCTCCGCGTCCATTGACAGCAAATGGCAAGCTATTACGGCTTTCAGTCCACTGGAGCCCACTTCATTGACTTTGCAGCTATCAAAAGGGAACCTGATGAGAGGCCAGAGGATTTATATCAACGTCTGATGACAACCTACTGCGTAAGGATTCTGGCATCAGTCACATGGGAGATGTTTTGACTGAGGATGAGGAGTTGACGCCCTCGCTTGAGAACTTTGTTGTCCTCACATGGCTTCACCTCATAAACGCTGATCTGCCGAAGCTCGTCAAACAAAGGAATGGCACTGAACTGCGCTGCCGCACGTTGGCATCCATTAAACCAGAAATATCACAAGCCCTTGATTCACTACTGGATGAGTTGCAGGCCTCAGAGGATGGCCTATGGCTATGTGTGCGGCCGTGTCTGAGCTCCCCAGGTCAAAACAAACCCTGCCTGCCCGCTCTATTATGCAAAAGTGCTGGCAGGCCTGATAATCACTTCCTTAGCAAATGCACATTCCTTCCCCCCAGGATAGAATGTTCATGGCTAAATCGAGCCAAGCGATGGGTGAGCAGGTTGTGACTGATGAGGTGGTTGAGTGCATTAGTGTGGAGACAGCATCAGCTAGTGGCGTAAAACGTGTACTCATCAAACAGTCCCCCTACTTGGATGCATTCCAAGTCACTGCCCTGTGCGCCTCACCGTTGACAGTGGAGCTACAGGCAACATGATAAAGGCCTCCTGTGCAACCTGTGGGCGTTACTGTCACAGGAAGTACACAGTCTGTGTTCCAAGCAGATGGCTCATCCCTTTTGAAGGTTGTGGGAGAGACACGGACACACTTCCAGAGAGACGGCCACAGCCTCTACTTCGAGGGTCTCGTTGTTGAAAATCTCGACTCTGACATCCTAGCTGGGATTCCCTTTATGGAAAAGAATGATGTCTCCATCAGACCAGCCAAACACCAAATATGTTTAGGCGAGGATATATACAGCTACGGCACCCTCCGGACACCAATGGACAGGCATGCTGTGCGACGTGCACATGTGCTTCGTGCCCCTGACAAGTCTACTGTGTGGCCGGGGGAGTACATCAAGCTTGAGCTGCCGCCTGAACTGTGCGATGTGGACTGTGAACTATCTATTGAACCACACGTGGATGTCTCGCGTGACCAGTCAAGCTCATGCCAATAGCCTACTCCTACCTTACTGCGGGGTGTATCAGGAAAGATCCGTGTCCCAAATCTCACTTGCGAGCCACGACTGGTTCAGAAGAGTGACCATCTGTTCTGTGTCCGTCCAACATATGTCCCTTCACTCAGTGACGCCGCTGCAACAGCCGACCAACCCAAGCTGGTTGCAACGACCAAATCAACATTGTCCTCTGACTCTGATGATGTCATGCCACCTGGCATCAAGAATAAGTTCCACGCCCTGCACAGAGAGTTTGATGGTGTGTTATATAGGATATAATGGCGCTGTAGGCCCATTCCAGGCCAGGGTGAACATGGGACCCGTTTTACCCCCGCAGCGCAAGGGGAGGGTCCCACAGTACTCCAGGGGTCAGCTGCAGGAGCTCCAGGCTCAGTTTGACGTGTTGGAGGACATGGGTGTCTTCAGGATGCCCGAGGACGTCGACATTACAGTTGAACATGTCAATCCTTCATTCCTCATCAAGAAGCCTGGTGGTGATTTTCGCCTTGTGACGGCATTCGCAGATGTCGACCGATACAGTAAACCCCAGCCCTCCCTGATGCCTGATGTCAACTCCACCCTGCGCCTCATAGCCCAATGGAAATACATCATTGTCACAGACCTAACCAAAGACTTTTACCAGATCCCTTTGTCCAGGGACTCGTGGAAGTACTGTGGGGTCGTCACGCCCTTTAAGGGTGACTGTGTGTACGTGCGGAGTGCTATGAGCATGCCGGGGTCCGAGATGACGCTGGAGGAGTTGACATGAAGAGTCTTTTGAGACCTCCTTGAACAGGGCCTTGTAGCCAAGGTGGCCGGTGACCTGTACTGCGGCGCGGACACTCTTGAGGACTTGCTAGCTGTCTGGAGGCGGGTTCTTTTGGCCCTACAACGCTGTGGTCTGAACCTATCCTCCACCAAGACCCCTGTTGCCCCTGTACAGACCTCCATCCTGGGCTGGGTCTGGCGTCCGGGCCAGCTCTCACCGCATCTCGGCTCTAGCTGCGTGCCCCCCACCTAAGACTGTGATGGGCTTGTGTTCATGTATTGGCACATATAAAGTGCTGGCTCGCGTGATGAAGAACTGCGCCGCGGCACTGGCCCCATTGGACGACGCGGTTGCCAGGCACGAGTCGAAGGAAGGCGCTATCCTCAGCACGTGCTATCACGCTTCCACGGCCTGCTGACCAGCTGTGGATTATCACTGACGGCGCTGTCAGGGAACCGGGCCTGGGAGCCACGTTGTATATCACCTGCAAGGACACTGTCAGGGTCACGGGCTACTTCAACGCGAAGTTGCGCCAGAACCAGAGCTCTTGGCTGCCGTGTGAGGTCGAGGCCTTGTCCACAGCTGCGGCGGTGACTTTGCCCCTTACATAACCCAGTCTTCCCAGAAAGCGTGTGTTTTGACAGACAACAAGCCATGTGTACAAGCGTTTGAGAAGTTGTGCAGGGGAGAATTCTCCGCAAGCCCTCGCGTCACTTCCTTTCTGTCCACCGCCAGTCGGTTCCAAGTACTCATCCGGCATGTGGCTATCCTGCCATCTGATTTTGCCAGCCGGAACGCACCTGAGTGTGACAGCCCCACCTGTTAATGTGCCTTTGTCTGTGCCAGGTCACAACAAGGGATGTTGTGCACGGGACTGCTAAGTTGCCCTTCACAAACAGGTCGGCAAGGCTGGGCCTACAAGCGGAGTGCTCTGACCTCAGACCTAATTTTTTTTAATTTGAGCAAGGTTGTACTTTTTTCAGTGTACTAATTTGCCAGCATCGGAATTGGTGTAATAGGTCATCTGGAAAAAAAACAAATGCTAGCAAGCTGAAAGGATGCATATCAGTAGTCTTAAGTGTGCAGAGAAATTTACTGGCTGTAATTGTCGGTTATCGTGACACCCCTGGTCCAAATATTAAAAATGATCTGCCTTAAAAAACACACACACCTACAGTATGCTCACCAGATAATAAGGTATCATTTGCATGATTGCCTTTTAATCTCACAGTCAGTGGGTCTACATGATGAGATTAATTCGATTATAGCTATAGTTGGGTTATGCTCCTTATTTGAGCAAGGGTAATTATCCTTGGATATATGGTGCTAAATTAATCGAATCATAGGCACAAAGCATGTCGATAGGTGGCGCTGTAACCATTTCAACTACTGCTAATAGAGCCACTTCCGGTTGACCTCTTCACCACCAACAACAACAACAAACTCAGGCATTTGAGAAAGATGGCGAACGAAGGGCAAGATGAAGCTACTTCCCTCTACATTTAGTTTGTGATGAGCATGCTTATTGCACAAACGCGTACACAAATTTCCCATTGCTTTGTTTGTTTCTTTCCGACGGCGGCGACAACAACAGTAGTATCGTCTCCTTTGACTTCCGGTTCACGAGCCCGGGAAAAAATCTCGAGCGTGCGCAGAACGCAAAGTCCAATTCACCACGTGCTTCACCCGTCTACAAGCACGTTTAGTATGACTTTCAACCGAGTTATCCCGGGGTCATAATCCGATTGCGAGTAACCCCATCCGATCCAATTTCTTGTCAGATTAAGGTGTATACTAGCCTGGCTGACGCGTCCACATCTCGATGAGATGGTGGTCTGGGAACTAGGTGTGCATTTTCTCGTATTTGAGGCGTGGTTTACGAATGCCTAGAGCCGTATATTGGGCACTACGAATGTCTATCAAATGGCGTCTGGTTCTTCCCATGCTGCTTTGCGCGCGATTCATAGCCAATTGTATCACTTATACCAGATGACGTATGTAGAGCGACAGAAATTCGACGAGGAAGAAGAAGAAAAAAAAGTAAAATAAAAGTAAACATGCGTTCTAAGCTACTTAAAACACTTTCTAAGGCTGCATCGAACGGTAACGTTGTGTCCGCTGCCATGTTGGATTAACACTCTACAAGCTTCGGTGTCGTCATCGTCTTGCAACAGTAACAGTTTAATCAGTTGGGCAGATTTTTCCCTTTTTATTTGTTTTCTCTTTTATTCACAATAAGGTCTAACACTGTAACCACATTTACTTGAGTTTCATGTTTCCAGTCTTGTGTACTGGTCTTCATAAAGACCATGATGTGAAGTCCACTTTAAAGAATACATTGAACATACCCACAGCTACCACAGATGGTGGTTTAAGTGCAGGGATGTCAGCTTGTTATACTGAAGGCTTGTTAATCCTAATTAGTGTCCCTCACTAATGAAGCCATTAGTACTGTTGAGTTGCCAGAGGCCTGCTGGGCCATGCAACTCCTGCTGCTGCTACCACAGATGCTCTTGTTTTTCTGATTTAGGTTCACAAATAGGCTCTAATAGATACTGAATCTCAGTATCTCTCACTTTAATTTGGCAAATAATGCTCTTATAACCAACTGTTATAGATTAAGCACATTCACTTTTATAATGGTTGAGAGTGTTGAACTTAATCACTCTACAATGCAACTCTACAATTGAATTTCACATACAACTAGTGCAACTCTGTGCATCTTTTAAAAATCCCCGCAAAATTATTCTTAAATCTGCCGACACCTCTTACTTTTATAGCTGCAATTTTCAGCAATGCTGTACTTGTAAAGAAGTGCCACAGTTTTCACAAGGGGCTGAATACTGAATGCACGGAGAAACCAAAATGTTAATTGATAAAAGGCTATCTTGGCAGTCCACCATGCATGAAAGCCATTGAATAAAATATTTGGTAATCACATATTATCATGAAGTCACAGAGAAGCCATAAAGTCAGATAATTCATCAATAATGTATTTGATGATCTTTATGTAAACATGTCATTATGCCCCCACTGATTTTCCTTAAAAAGCATCTAAGAGGCTTGTATTTGTCACTGAAGACGAATTTTTACCGTATTCCATTGCTGCACTCTACAAGAGGCTTCTGCTGAAAAAAAAAAAGAAACCTGCTTGAATATGAAAAAAATACTATCAAATATAGCATGTCCAATCTGTTGTAAAGTTGAGCTTCTATATTTGTTCTGTTGTGTATAGCATTGAAATTCACAACTCTCAGGGCCGCCATACAAAAAACATTTGCCCTCTATTATTCACGTGTTGAAATCAGATTCCGCTTAACCAAGATGACAGCATGTCTCAGTTATTTTGATGTTCAAGTCTTACAAGGAGTGTTGTGACATCAGTTGTTGACTGGGACAGATTGTTCTATTTATGTCCTGACGATCAAAAAAATTCCATCAAATACTAGTCTCTGCATTGCTTCTCGTCTCTCCAGCCTGATTAACAGCTGTCCCTGCTTTGAAATGGCCAGGATGTAGTGTGGAGTCTTTAGATATGGCCAGGGTGCTCCAATATTCAATCAGTCTCTCTTTCTCTGTATTGATTCCCACCCCTCCTCCTCAAGGAGTAATCAGCGGCAGGCAGCAAAGTACAGATGACAGAGGTTCTTCCATTCTGCATACGGATGAGATGTAATCTCTCTGCCGTCTCCACCTCTGTCTGCTGGAAGTGATATGTGTTGGCTGCGAGGCACAGGAGTGGAAATGACTTGTTCTGTGCAATCATTGTTTCTCCTGAACCAGGTCTCCTGGACATGGCCAAGAGTTGAGGGATTTTAGTTTCACACACACACACACACAAGAGGGAAGCCATCTCTTTGATGAGTACAATTCACTTCAAATGTAGAGTTAAAGGGGAAGTTCCTTTTTTTTTCAAACCTGGAACTTATTTCTGGCATAGATTACATTCATCTACTCACCGATAACAGTTTGGTGAAACTTCGGCGTCATTCGGAAGATATTTAGATTACTCGAGATCTGCGTATATATATATATCGGGAGAGAACAGGGCATAGACAATACAGCCTCTAAATAAGGCATTATCTGTCTTTATTTCACCAATACTTTAAATAAAAAAAAATAAAAATAGAACTTCAGACTCAGTTGTGGCACCGCGTGTGCTCTCTGACAAAGGACTGAATGTGTTTCTTTCCAGCACCACTAAAGAATCTTGTTAAAAATGCTTCTCTGCAGGGTAATTCAATGAGCATTACCACTGTTTGCCAAGTACATTTAGGATTCTGTCTGAGAGGTTCAACTTCAAAAAGAAAGTCAGCACCAATCCGCAGCACACCTACCAATCACTGTCAAAACCTCTGTTGCTTCACTTTACACAACAGCTTTGGATATATTTTCCCTCTCCCCTCCTTAGATTTGGTTGGATGTGTGATTATGATCTCCTCAGAGTGACAGCATGAATTTTACATAGGAGTTTCAGATCTCATAAGAACTAATTGCCCCACTTTTTCCTCATGCTACCTTCATCTTAAATAATTTCAACTTACACACATTATTTCTTGTGTAATCACTGTTGTCTAATCAAAACATTTCCATCGCCGTCTGAGTACCTAACTGCAGCATATTAATGAGTGTGGATGGATGCACACTTCTTCTGTTCATTGAAGCGCGCACACCTGAGGCAAGCCAAACACGCGCTGAGAGCTACACAACAATGGTGTTGTCAACATAGTTTTTTTATGTAAAACTGAAGCTCAGTATAAGACGGGACAATATATTATTCATATAAAACAAGTGATGGTTATTGTTTAAAACATCTCGTTACCTCTAATGTGATCCCCCCGTGCAGCCTCCCAGATGTTCTTCCTCACACGTCCTCTATTTGTACCCCAAATGTGGTATTTCTAAACATGGTACAAGGGAGACATGACTGTCAAGTTCTAAATGAGAAGTTTGTTTATTTAGAATGATTTTTCACAGCGTGGACCGACAGTCATATTCAGTACATTTAAGTTTCCACAGCTACATGGTAACATTCATCTGTGACGTGTTGCTGCACGATGGCATCGTTTACCTGTAACGTCTTACTGCATGACAGTGTACACACTTTAGACACTGTTGATTTTCTCACTTATGAGGAGGAAGAGGAGTGGTAAATGGCATTATTTTAGTATTGCCATTACTACTATTAAACTACTACAATATTACAAAAGATCAATTTTTAAAGACTCATCCTCTATGTTTTCCAAGGTACTTTCACTTTTTCTTCTAACTTCTCAGCTGCAAATGGTCAGAGTTGTTGACTCTGACCTTAACAAAACAACAGCCCAAATGTAATATCACTATTTAAAAGTGCACATTGCAAATGTTATTTGAAAAAAAGTGTGTATTATCATGAAAAATGTGCATAAAGTGTTAAGAATAAAATTGTTCACTGCAGAAAGATGTTTGACTGTTTAAGATTAAGATTTTCTTTTCTATAGCTCTCTTTTAAAAAGTTTTCATTAACTGTTTTTTACAACTCATTGATCTGATGCTGTATTCTTCTCTGCAACAAATAGCCCCCCTTTTTTTTTTTACCTTGATGTTTGTTTGTTTTCTGCATGCCCCCTCTTTTCTTGTTTTTGAACATTTTTCATTCCACTCTCGATGTGGATGAATGATATTATCATTTCAATGCATTTTTTAAGTTGCAGTGCATTCATCCAGATTCACCTGAATAAACCTTTTACCCATTCATTCACTTAACATTATAGGATAGGGCTTGGGGGGCCGCTGGGTGTCTGTGCCTCCGCTCTTCCTCGTGCCGTCCTCATGTCCTGGGGGGGTGGATCTGGGTCCCCACACTCACTACCAAATATTAGCTTTTTGTTGTTGTGGATTCTTTGTTTTGTTTTCTCTTTCCGCAGGTCCCAAGGCAGATTTTAAGGCTGTTGACTTGTTTAATCTCCATGCTTTTTTTCTTTTCTTTCTCTCCTCCACTTTTATCTCCTTTTTTTTCTCTTCAAACTTTTTCCTCCATCTCTCTTTTCCCCTTTCTCTTTTTTTTTCTTCTTTGTGTCCATTACATTCGAAATAAACCCAAAGCAATTTCTAATAAAGTTTTGTATACCAAGGGGAACATCATGGCGAAAGCCAAAATGCTCTGCTTGTGAAAGCAAATCTGTTGGGCCTTACCTTGACATTCAGATGATAATTCTGAGTGCCACACAGGACACATTAAAAAAAACAAAAAAAACAAAACATTATAGGATAGGGGTGCTACAATTAGAGAATTAAAAATCACAAAAGTTCAACTCAAAACAGAGTGTACCAGAAATATAAAGTTGCTACAATTCACAATACTCCTAGAATTGTGGTTAAATGCAATACCTGTGTAGATGTGCCCTATCAATTCCTCCACTAAATAAGCAACTATTACAATACACACGACCCAGTCTTGTTAAGATTTCATAAAGAGGTTGTGAAACAATGTCCGTGGGCTCTGATCTAAGGCTTTTAGGTTGCCATCATCCATATCTTTCTTACAAAATAAAGCACTGCCTCCCTTTGAAGCTCAGCCTTAAGTTAGGAAACATGATTAGAGTGCTCTACTTTCTGCTAATCCTCTGAGGGGGAAACTTGATAAATCGCGGAGCACTACGAAGGACAGAGGCACAAAAAAAAAAGGTGGGAGGATGGATGTAGCAGTTTTTAAAATTATTTTTGTTAAGTCTTTACATCCAAAAGATTAAAATCATTTACTTGTCTGTATTTAGTAATCAAATTAATATGTTCGGGGAAATGTGTGTGAAACAAGGAATCGTCACAGACGTCTCTCTGAATTCTCAGGTGGAATGAAAAGATTTCCCCCTTTTTCCTGCACATTAAACATCTGTCATGGAAAATAAAGGGCTGTTATTAGCAATTATTATCCCAATCCCACCACTCAGCATACATCATTACCTACTTTCCTGCACCTCAAAGCTTGCCTGAGTCTGACATTTTCCTTTGTGCTTTAGTCTGTAACTCCTCTTGTAATTATTTTCCCCTCCTCTAATTGCTCTAATCACCGTTTTGTTGAGCTGAGCAGATATCTTGCCTCTGTGTTCTTGTGTTATGTATCTATATTAGGTAACTAAGACAGTATCCTGTATCTGGGTGGTACGTACAGCTTTATGGCCAACTACACCTGCAATCAAACCAGCTCTGCTTTAGAAATGCTAACACACACACACACACGTACACGACTGCTATTTTTCAGAGGAAATCTGGGGCGTGGAACACCTGATCACTTTATGATGGAGTGAAATTAAGTATTTGTAAATGTGAGGAAGCTTTTCCTGCACTTGTCACCCTGACTAAATAAACACCAGGATTTTTAACATTTAGCTGCATTCTACCAGTTGTGCACTGCCAGATGTGTCAGGATCCAACACTTGACTATTTTATCAGTCAGATAAACTAAGGCCAGAGGAACCAAATGGCCCATTTTCGACATAATGGATTTTTAGCTCTGACTGGTTGTAAAAACCTCACAGAATGTCAGCTGAATTATGAAATAAGATAAATCTAAAATTGAGGATTCTGCCCTCTAAAATGGAATAAATTACCTACTGTCTGGTTTAGCTAATACTAAACTCCCAGAGACTGACTCTGAACCATGTTTCTGTTGGGTGGAAGTAGTCTGAACTTGAGTGGCTGATTCAGTCATTCAGCCCACTCATTGTCCTCTGAATTTCTTCAAGATCATCTATTTTTGGTCTCTAAGCAGTGAAGCAACTATGAGGGAAAGTTTGACTGCCCACTAACAAAGACTATTTTTGCTGTACCCTCTGTCAATTTCTTTTTAGCAAAAATCTTTTACACAGCGTGATGATAAATGTACTTTCTTAAATATGATGGGGGCGGGGAATCATATTTAAGGCTTTGCCTCTCAGCCAATTATTCTATCTACTTCATATTTAACACGTGCCTTTTGCTCCAGTTTCTCAAAAATGACTGCTGGCTGAAGGGATGTAAAAGAATTAAGGAGGGAAACAGTTAGAAAATGATAAAGTGCAGTCATTGCTGAATACAAAGAAGAGATGGAGATGAAAAAAATGCAAAAAAGGGACAGTCAGTGAAGTTGAATGGCTCTTTGGTTTTGAGGAGAATGCCGCACAATCATCCGGTCACGTTTTCATCTCAGCTTCTGTCACGCCTCGAAGCTTCTTGGCATCCATCTGAACTCAAACAGTTGTCAGGCCTCCAAGAGTCTGCACCACGGCTATAAAGGAGAACAGAGGACTATGGACATTCAGACTATTAACACTGTCCTATCTCTGTTCTGTCTCCCTCTTCTCAGATTTCCTTTAAGAGAGCCTCATCAGCTGACTAAAAACATGTTCATGACTGTGTTACATTTCTAGTTTGAGGTATGATGCAACATTTTCATGCAGAGACACAACTCTTCAGAGGACAAGCTTATTTTAATCAGAAAAGAGGCGAAGAGGAGGAAGTGCCAGCAGGCCTCCACTACATCTGTTGTTTTCTTATTCCTCATGCTTTAATGATCAAATGCCCTCTGGTGGCAAAAATGAGCCATTTTAAAAACCCTTGTCATGTTCTTTAAACAATTACTTATGCATTATGTTCTTGTAATCTGTAACATTTTTATATTACCATTTGACAAAACATTTCACAGCAGTAAACACTTCAGCCCAGACATTAGTGCATGCATTCATGTTAATGTCTGTCAAGGACTGAGGGTTTCTTAGGTAGTTGAATAATCTAAATTACTCATCAGATTAAGATTTTATTTTGGAAAAAAAAAGAAAAGATGAATATAAGTACTTGTTAAAAATTAAACGGTGTTCCACTATTTGAATAACCAAATCTAAATGACCTCATTTAGAAAAATACGCAGTAAAGGGTGAAGTTATGCAGCATTTTTAATTTATTCAGCATGCCTGTAAATCTTACATCACTCTTTTCCACAAAAGTTGTGACTGGTTAAAGTCTAATTTTGCATTAATTTGCAATCATTGACTTC
This sequence comes from Odontesthes bonariensis, assembly GCF_027942865.1. Taxonomy (NCBI): domain Eukaryota; kingdom Metazoa; phylum Chordata; class Actinopteri; order Atheriniformes; family Atherinopsidae; genus Odontesthes; species Odontesthes bonariensis. The sequence goes on along the minus strand of NC_134515.1, from coordinate 30,533,380 downwards.
ATTTGTGTACTTGAAAATGGTTATTTAAAAACTGCCGGCAACACGGTATTGTTTCATTACTTTTCTTTAAAGAACTCTAAATGTTTGGGAGCTGAGAAGACCAACTGCTTTAGTTTGAAAAGTGAACTATCGTGTATTTTTTTAAAACACAGAACCATAGAAGAAATAGAAGAAAGACTCCAAAATCAAATCAAATTAAGTAACAGTAAGTCTTTTTGTCTACATGTTTTTGATGTCCAATTCAGTGCTTCTGACGGAGATGTTACGGTTGATAAATGTCTGTTTCCATAAAGGAAAAGAGACCAGTCTGACCCAGCCCATCTCTGACTGACATGAGACCACTTTTTCCACCAAACCTACTGTAGCCCGTCAAAATGTTTTTTTGTATTTTAATTATTCTTTTTTGGGGGGGCTTTTATGTCTTTAATGGATAGGAAAGTTCAGAGAGACAGGAAGCAGGGGGAAGAGAGAGGGGGAACAACATGCAGCACAGGGCCGTCCGATGTGGGACTCGAACCGGGGCCAGCTGCAGCGAGGACTATAGCCTCTTGTACATGGGGCGCCTGCTCCCTCCCCTTGTTTTTTGTATTTTTATCTTTATCTTTTTAATGTGGCTACTTTCATTTACTCAGGCCAAATAAATCCTTTCCCATTGCCAATTGTGGTGTATTTCCAAAAACAGAAATGGAGTTCCAGTAACTACGACTACCTCCCACAAGTTCATAAGCCATGACAAAAAGAAGGGATGGTGTTACACTGTATACTACAGATTGTGTTGGATCCCAGTTTGTGACACTGACTAACTTTATAAGATTATTACTTTTATTTAATATTTCTGGCTGACCCACAGACAGAAGCCCCTGACAACAAGACTGAGAGTGAGCTGCCGGCTGTCTTGTAGAAGAGAAAAACCAATTACGGAAGTCTCATCTCAATATGTCCACTAGTTACTGCTGTCAGTTTTATATCCTCTATGTGAGATGTCACAGTTGATAAATTTGTTTTTCTTTCGAGAATAGTGAGCTGAGCCCACTTTTGGCCGCCCAAAGTGCTGTACCCTCATTAAAAAGTTGCTTGTGCATCTGGGTCTGTGTTCCCATCAATGCTGATTGGAGGTGAAGCTGATAAATACCCGCTTCTACTGCATAGACAACTGAAACAGGACTTAATCCTGATTCCTATTGCACTCGTAAGCCAAATTTTATTGATTAAGATAATCACGCACTTTTCTTAAAATATATAAAATGGATTGGAAAAAAAAAACTGGCAAATAATTATGGAACATTGGAAAATGAAAGTCTCCTGAAATTGATTAAAGGTGCATCCATCCATCCATCCATTTTCTATTCCCGCTTAATCCAACTCAGGGTAGCGGGGGATCAGGGTACACCCTGGACAGGTCACCAGTATTAAAGTCACGTCCTTCAAAAAAATTTATTTCAAAGGCATTAATTTATTGACTGATAAATACCAATTAATTTATTTTATATATTTTCTTTTTTTCTTTGCTTTATTTACATGTCTTAAATTAACCTAGATTAAAGGAATATGTCATTTTATATTTTAAGACTAAAAATGCAATTAAATTATTGTGTATGTACTTCTTTAAGCATCATCTAAATTCAACCCCAAAATTCTTTCTGAGGCAATGAAGTAACCTTTAAATGAGCAACACATAGTGGAAGTCAAGGAATACTGACACCTAGTTTGGGGGAAAGGAAGCCATTATTATTGTAAAATGTTTCGTCTTCCACAAAGCATTGTCCACTGGGAGAAGCTATTCAGGTAATAGCTGCAATTTGTTTACCTAAATCAGTTCTATTCCATACAACACAGCAAAAGGGATTGCTTTTTTTTTTGTAACCCAGCAAGCATATAGGAAGCTCAGCATTAACCATATCAGGTGATATACTTTAACACTCTGCAGAGAGATTTCCTCAAACCAGAACAAAGGAACTCTACATTCATGGAACTAAGCTTGTAAAATCAATGACATAAAAGAGGAAGAAATCCATCAATCAACGGGATCACTGACATACCCATTAGGACCGAATAAACATGGCCAAGCAGTGAAATCAGAGCTTGCTCTGATGTAGGCCATCACCTATTCATTATGTTGTGATCCCCCAACACGTATCAGGTGTGATGCAGTCTGTACTGATTTCACCTGGCTTTCTGACTGCTCGTCTTTACAGTAATCCCTGTTGGCTGAGGCTGCCGCATCATTAGGAGGAAAAAGGAGTCAAATAATTCCTCAAAGCCATGACACAGATTGCTCTCCGCATATTTCATGTAGGTATTCCAGTTTTGGGATAATTCCTCAGTTGTTTGAGGGAGGCAGGTGACAAGCAACCGAGACTTCGATCAAATGGGTTGGTGGATGTTGTAAATAATTTATAATGCAGTGACTTATTACTGTCTGCCTGTAGTAGCTCTATTGACTTGAATAGACAGAGAACGAGGATAACTTTGATTCTAATCTGTCCAAACAACCTGTCAGGTCTGTTATAGGAGGTTAAAAAGAATACAGTGACAACAAGCCTCCGAACTGCGATGTCATCTTTCTTATTCTACATAAAGAAATGAGCCACACAGTGGGTGGGACGAGGGATGATGAGTAATTTATTTGTGTATAAAACAAGATAACAATACAATTTAGTCTATTGTTTCAATACACCAGGTCTTTTTTTTTTCCTTTTGCCACATTCCATGAATTCGCTCAACTCTCAACTCTTTTCAAGGTGCTTTCTACATAGTGCCAGACTTATATCGACATGATAAAAAAAATAAATCATGTGAAAAAGGCAATGATCATAACTACCTAAGTCAGCTCCATTCCAAAAACCAAATGATCAGATATCATTAAAAAAACAGCTGTTTTACTATCCTCCCGCATTGAGACACTATAAGGGTAGCTGCGTTAACGCACAACCAAACTGACAAGAGAAATCCTGTATGCATATATTGTCTTATAAAGTTGCTACTGATCAAAATTAAATACATTTTTTTATCATTTGATGCTTTATTTTCCATTGAGTACAACCAACCCACAAACAAAAAAAATTATCCTACATTAGAACCTCAAATTTTCTGGACTGGAAGACAAAAAAAAAAGCAAAAACTTTCCATTTGCAATTTGAATTTTGACAGTTTTCTCAATTGATTAATTCACAAAGGATTCTCAAGGCTTTGAAAGCTGTGATTTTTAAAGTCAGTGATATGGCACATCAATCTTAGTGTTGTGGAAATATGGTTTGCATGTCTTGTTTTGCCTGACATTTTGTGTGTGAAAAGAGTTTTTATGCTTTAGTTTTTGTACACACAGTCATAAAGGGATATTTCTTGTGACTTCTGATGGTAACAGTGAAGTGACATAGTAAACAACCGTCTAAAGTGACAGTGCAAAAATCCACGGTACAACTCTCACTTGAAGCACCATGAAATTTTTGAGGTCTTAGTTATTTTAGGTGGCAAAACTTTTGCTCTTCTCTTGGCCATTTTCCAGCCTTTATGCTAAGCTAATCTAAATTAAACTAACATACTGCTGTGTCTAGCTTCATCTATAAAATATAAAATATACCGCAAATATAGAAGAGGTATCAATCTTTACATTTAGCTCTCAGCAAGAAAGCAAATAAAGCAACTTCTCAAAATGTGGAACATCCTCTTTAACATATGATCATGTCCTCAAATGTGAACAAATGGTAAAACGAACATAACATTTGATCAAAGAAGGCAACAGTTGAATAAGAATGTCAGGTCAAAAATCAGTTAACACTAAACTTCAATCCCTCTTACATCTGCTGTAGTAGCTAAATATGATGTTGTCTATCCATCTGCGGAACTTAGAAACGGCAGTGTAGACCCCGGGAAACTGGGCATCAGCACAACCTGTCCCCCATGACACCACTCCATAGACCCGGCCATCACATACAAGTGGACCTCCTGAGTCCCCCTAAAACCACAGCATGGAGGAAACACAAGGGATTATATTAAGGTCTGTCAAGCGTCCAACTAAAGTCACATTTTGCTGAGCAGGACACTTTAATATATCCAGTAACACCAGCGACTAATAAGAGTTGTTTATGTTACCACAGCATGAAGTACTTTAATTTGTCAGTGTCCTGGGTCTTATATTCTTCTGCTTCTTAACCATTTCTCTCAGAAAACATATTCTCTAACTGGATTATGTCCAGAATCTCTTTTTTTTGTTTGGTGAGTGAACAAAGTGGTGCCAAGTTTTTGAACTGCACTGGGGTCAGCAGAAGGTTGTTGGGATGGATGGTGAGCAGATGAAACACTCACCTCTCTCTTTCTGCTAACACGAATACTCATTGCTGGGAATTTGTGTATTAATCTGCAGCTGAAATCACTTATTTGAGCATCTTGCTTTTTAATATTGCCTAACAAAGATAATGTGTTTTAGGCACACATTTCTAAGAACACTTTTCACCAAGGGTTAACTTATTTTGATACTTTTGGGAAAGTGGAAAGAAATATAGCCTATAAGCATACACTGGCTAAAAAAAATGTAAAGCCCTCTTACCTGACAGGCATCCTTTCCGCCGATACTGTAACCGGCACACAGCATGTTTTCTGTGATGCGGCCATTGAACGACTTACTGCTGTTACATTTTTCTGAGGAGATTATGGGAAGCTTGACAGTTCGAAGTGTGGAGGGAATCTGCCCCCCTTCTGGGCTGGTGTATCCCCATCCTGACACTCGACACACTCTGCCCTCTGCTATGGCAGCGTCCTGCCTGGGCAGCAGAACGATGGAAACGTAGCTGTTCAGATAGATGGGGGCCTTGAGCTGGAGAGATTGTGGGCAATGTTGTCAGTGATCAGTCCGACTGAGGATATGTACATCTTCCGTTACCCTCTAAAATACAATCATGATGAATAAAGTATTTTTCTTTTTCTATTTCTATTTCTAATAAATTAAGAAAAAGGCTTGTATTTTCATACCTTTATAAGCATAATGTCATTGTTGTTTGTGGTGCTGTTGTACGCCGGGTGGGGTACCAAAAACTGGGGTTGGATTTCTTGCTCTGTGCCTTCGTAAATGGTCAAAGAGTAGTCTCCTGCTACAACCATCATTTTGTTCACCCTGAAGGTAAAAAAATAGTGTTAAAGTATGGACAAAATTGCTACAGTCAGCAGCTTATGAGCTAATTCTTAGAAAGAATGTTGATCAGCACCTTTCCAAAGTTGATGAACAGTTTTTTAAAAAGGAAGATACCTGCAGCTCACTACGCACTTTTCGCCTGACTTGAAAAGCTACACCTAATTCTGTTTTATAAAACCCAGTCATTGCAGAACTGAGTGTATGAGCCTGACATCAGTAAATAGATGTAAAAACTCATTTTGATATTCACTGAAAAGATTCATCAAGAGAATAAGCTTATTCATATGCAAAAAAGACAGTAAAATATGATTGATGTCGTTAGTGTCTGTTTTTATGTGTATCAGTTCTTTTTCCTCTGTTGTACATTTTATCTACTCTCTTTTGTTCTATTTGCTTTTGTATATGTGCTTTAATGCACTTTGGATGAACTCGCTCTGCTAAGTAACAAACTAAAAAAAATAGCTATTAATGTTTTTTTTTAATTTTATTTCTTATTGCAAGAAATTAAATATAGTCTCTTTATTTCTTGAGTTTATTTATATTTTATAGGCAGTCTTGGGTTTAGGCTTATTACAGTTTGAAAAGAAGTCTAAGCATAAGCTTTGACATTGCCATCATTGTCCTTTTTATGGAAGAAGTTTCAGCATGTCAGGGTGTAAAAAACAATCCTTTATACATCAAAATGAATGACTGCTGAATTCCATTTAGCTGCATTGGTTCCAGGATCCTAAAACTTTATACAATAGAACACTTTCCAACGATTTCATGATTGTTTTTTTAAGTTTGACTTTCGCTATTTTCATGGCGGATAGTAAAGTAAGGAAAATAACAGCAGGAAAGATGCGTTTTCTATTTTGGTCTTTCAGTAACAGAGCTTGCACAATCTAGGTTCCTGGAATTGGACCACTTGACTTGAATGTTCTTGTATTAGGGTTAATTACCTAAGTGCTTTTCGTGCTATGATGTAAAACTAGAGTTGCACGACTTTTTCCAAATTACATCATCCAGTAGTTATGTGGATTTTATTTGGAGCAGTGTTTCTGGCCACCTGAAAATAGTATGCAGATCTACCACAACATTAAATGCACAGACCCATAAAGTGAGTGGCACTGCTCATATTGTTACAGTGTAATGCTCTGATGGGAAAACCTCCATCCTGCCATTCACTTAGATGTAACTTTGACACTTTCCAACTACCTAAACTTTTTTACAGACCAACCAAACCAACAAACTGACAACAGCACTCCCCTAGGACAGCAGTAGGCCCTGCAAAAACTGCTCATGAAAGGACTCAAAGAACATGATAAAGAGTCTGAGGTGTTCAGCCTGCCCCAAACTCCTCAGGCACCAATCTAATGTGATCTGAAGGCATTTCTGGAAAACAATCCCAACCCACAAAGACACCTTTCCACATTCCACACAGTCCAAATGTTGATTTCTTTTGTTAACATCACAAAACTAGACACTCCAGGGAACTCTCAGATGTTATTTGTCTACATTGTTACTGATCTTTAGGCTAAATATACTAAATATTAAGGGAGTGATCAGAATGTTATAGAAGATTTGTGTAAGTCCATTATTCTATATCATAGTGCTTTGTTGTGTGAATATGAAAGTATTACAGGAAAAACTATGAGCAGTGAGAAGATTTGAACAATCAGAAGAAATGCTTCTACATGGGTTTGCCATAATAAGAGTTATCTATCCCATTCCTATACTATCCACTAAGAATACTGCATTTACTTATTGATCTGTGCACCTGTATACATATTGTGATTTTGTGGCAAATTTACACTTTAAATGCTATGCAGAAGAGGCCTTTCTCATCAAATGATGGTAGACTTGAGACTTGCTTTTTTTTAATTTGATTATTTTTTGGGGCTTTTTATGCCTTTATTAGATAGGACAGTGTAGAGAGACAGGGGGCAGAGAGAGGGGGAACAACATGCAGCAAAAGGATCTTGGGTTTATCAGATTTATGAGTAACAAATGTTTTTCAGTTCAGTCATTATAAATGTGAAGATATGAACACATCTCACATTGAGCCATACCCATTCTTGTATAAAGTCAGGAAAACAGAAATTTCTCCTAATAGCATTTACCATCTCATAAGAAGTCTTCCACATTTGGTAAATTACATTACAACAAAGCCAGAAGGGTTGACCAGACTGGTTAGAGGTTTAAAGAGCTACACTGAACCTCAGTGTCCCATGTTTGTGTTTAACTGGGTACCTCTGTTAAAGGAAAATGGGTGGGAGGATATGAGAAAAAACATAGGTAAAGTTGGGAGAGGATTGTACTTTGATTTTAACTGAAATCCCAAAACTTTTACCCAATGCATTTCTGTCCTTTCTCTGATGTGGGAAAGAGTGTGATCCCCAAGTCAGGGTACAGAACCGTTATCGTGATTTACAGATTTGATCAGCACCAATTCGAGGTGGACATGGTAAATACATTAAGTATCCATTAATCTATCATATTTTCTCAATAAATCAATAGTAAATAAGCAATGCTTTATGTGCAAGCAACAGCATGAAACTAATTGAGATGCAGTCTACGGTCAAATACCACAGGTAAACTGGAGCTAGTTTTTCCTTAGATAATCATTGAAAATGTCAGTCTTCCTTCAAAATGTTTTCAGTGTTGCAAATTATGCTCAAGAAATTCTAACAGGCAGCCCCCTAAAATTTCAGATGAACCACATGTCGATTTCCTTTAAATGCCAATGTTTTTACATGTTCACTGAGGGGAAAGTAATTTCTCCAGTTCCACTTCACTGACTTGCTGCAGAAAACAATTACAATGCTGTCCTGAGCTGAGTGATGAGTTGACAAGCTCTTTGACTTTTCCCAATAATTGAGTTGCAAGAAAAGAATGACAACAGAATGAAATCTTTCCAAAGCTGGCACAGTGTCACCGCTGACTGAAACGCTGAGGAACACAGGTTTTCTCTAAGCAAAGAAAACCTAGTTATGGGAATGAATGTCAGTCACTGCACCACTGAGGCCCTGTACACATGAACACGGGTATTTTAATCATTGTGTTTCCATCTATCGTTCACATGCAAGGGGTTTTTGTCTTGAAAAGTCAGATTGTGCTCCACTCTCTGTTTGGTTTAACAGCAAAATGTGCTCCAATCTCTTCTTTGTTTCCATGGCAATACCTGACCTTGCCAAGATCAATTATGATCTGAGCTGGTGCTAACCTTGCTAACAGGACATAACATGTTTGCCCATAAATGAAGAGTTACTCTCTGACTATGCTGAAGATCAGAAGGGGTTACGGAGTACACCTTGCCTCTTAAAGGAATAGTTCGCCTCTTTTGACATGAAGCTGTATGACATCCCATATTAGCAATATCATTTATGAACATTGACTTACCCCCCGCTGCGTCCTGTGAGCCGAGGTCCAGCCTCGTTTTGGCGTTGACGAAGGTAGTCCGTCTAGTTGGCTGGGCTAAACAAATAAAGCGTCTTGCTTCTCAAAACAATATGCGTTCAAAAGAGTAATACATTTGCATCACAAAATCGTCGATGTAGAAAAAGTCAGACCTCACATCGCTTGGCGCTATTTTTGCCTCCCTTGATATCAATGCGTCCAGCCACCTAGCGATAGCCGCACCTGTTGTTTACTGCTCGGAAGCAGGGGAGTGCTCGGTCTGCTCTTCGGTCTGCACGGTTTACATTGGACGCTTTGATATCAAGGGAGGCAAAAATAGTGCCAAGCGTTGTGAGGTCTGACTTTTTCCTGCACAACGATTTTGTGATGCAAATGTATTACTCTCTTGAATGCAAATTGTTTTAAGAAGCAAGACGCTTTATTTTTTAAGCCCCAGCCAACTAGCCGGACTACATTCGTCAACGCCAAAACTCGGCTGGAACTCGGCTCACAGGACGCAGCGGGGGGTTAGTCAATGTTCATAAATGATATTGCTAATATGGGATGTCATACAGCTTCATGTCAAAAGAGGCGAACTATCCCTTTAAAGCCATTCTCCAATGATATAGAACCCCAGGTCAGACCTCGAGTTGGTGGTACAACTTTGAGAACAAGGTGGTTGTGGAAGGTGCGTTTCTAAGATCTGAAGTAATCGTTCATTTATCATCATTTATCATCATTTCCAGGGTTTGTTCTGAGGCATGACCTGGTATCATCTCTCTACTCTCTAACGATGTTAGGAAAAGTCAGTCAACACTGACTACAATCAAAGTTTTTCATTCACAGGGAAATGAGCAACACAGATATTTGGGAACCTTACAACAGCTTACATACAGCATACTGTATGTCATTTAACAAAAGATATATTATATCAGTTTACTGATGTACTGATGTAACCCTAGAAACTGGATTAAACACCAGACCAGACATTATCTGACATGATTGCATCCTAACGGGCCAAACCGCTCGTAAACCATCTGAAAGTGTTCTGTCAGTGAGCTTTGATGCCACCATTCTGCTTGTGTCAGATTACAGCAACACAGAGCTCCATTGTGTCCTGGGATTGTTTTCATGTGCTTTCTTTCAGTGCTGACAATTCACAGAACTGACCATCTGATATGGCTTTAAAAATCTTCCAATAAAATTCTATGTATTTCTCACAAAAAGTTAAATCAGGGCACAAAGGGAAGACTGTGTCCTGGGATTTATTTTCCACTTCATCAAGTTTGTGTTTCTGCCTGCCTGAGGTCAGGCAACCTGAGGTAAACCAAAAGAAAACAAAACAAGCTCACCCAATATTACAGTGTGCTGCTGTGATTACCCAGAATCTATTTATCAGGAAGCCCCCGCAGAAATGCTGGCGGTCTGTCGTCTGTATCGACACAACATACTTGATGGAATGTGGAACTGGTGCGTAGCCTCCCACTATGCGTTCCTGTGGAGCATCCTGACCTGCAACATACACACACAGAGGCACGAAGAAGATTAACTCAGACTGGCTTTAGCAAAAGAAACTCCCTGCTAACATGGTTGAGTCTTCATTACAGCAGTTGCAGCATCAGCGAGAACAATACAAGTCACTACACAGATGCTTCTCGCTCAGCAGGTCGATATAAAAACGATCTCCTCTCTCAGTTGCATTCACAGGGAGGAGGAATCTCACCATCATTATCTCTCTGGTGTTAACACAGAGTTCAGAGGCAAAACTGTTTGGAGTTAAGTCTGACTTAAGTTGTGTAAAGTAATTCATCACATGAACTCAAGTGCTGCACTCAAGTGAACTTTGGAAGCTCACATTTTACATTATTACTTACCTCTAAATTTACCAGATACATCAGTTAAATTGTACTGAACACATCAGCCCATCAGTAGGCCAGTTATAACAGTTTATATATTATATTTATGATATTATACCACTTGTTTGCCCTGTTGATGAAGATTCTCAGTCATCCAGGTCATAATCATGACCTTGAATTAGGGCAACTGGACTTCTTTTTGGATCTTGAAGACGTTTCACCTTTAATCCGAAAGGCTTCTTCAGTTCTGAGCTGAACTGAAGAAGCAAGTCATAAGAGCGTGTTCAAGTTCTTATGACTTGGTTGTCTTATTTATTGGTATTCTTAGCCAAGCAGGCTTTACTGAAATTTAAAATACAGGACTGTTACTCGGTACGGTGCTTTTAAGGGTTTTTGATGTTTGACATCTCTCAACACAACACTGCTGATTTGGGCGGAGACAGATGTCTGCCGAATCCTACACGCACTCATGATTCCTCACTTTCTCCAATGGACAGATACATCACTCAACACTGTTTTGGCCCTCAGGTGACACAGAAGAAACCATCATGCCTCAATGTCCAGTATAGTCTCATGGGCTTGGGAGTGCCTTGGAAAACCATATTCATTCAACACAGGCCATTGTTGCATCCAGAAATGTAACTTGAAGCTACATTACACAAGGAGGATTCCATAAATTAAGTCTGCACAGAGATGCCACAATGTTCTGTGAGCACAAGCGAGCCCACATTTCAGCTTTTGGGATAAAACTGATGTCTGGTTTGGTTTGAGAAAGACATCCAGGCTATTAGAAGTGAAAGGCCTGCGTCAGAGACAATGATATGGATGACTTGTATGTGTGTGAAGGTACCATTGATTTAGAGATGTGTGTTAAAATTTTAGAGAGACATATGCCAGAATTAAAGCGGCATCTTTTCATGGAAGGTCGCAGGACAAAGCCAGACCTTATTCTGCCTATATTACAACAACATGGCTTCATAGACACAGAGTGTGTTACTTGACCAGCCTGCCTGCAGTCCAGATCTGTCTCCTGTTGAAAAAGTATGGCACATTATGAAGGTGAGAATCAGACAATTAAGGCCACAAACTGTTGAGCACCTAACAGCTTGTATTCAGCAAGAATAGATACAAATTCATCTTGCAAAACTCTGACTATTAGTATCTTCCCAAAGGTACCCAAACGATGAAAAACTACAATTATTGTGAAGAGTGATGTAACACAGTGATAAACATGCCTCGACCACAACCTTTTTGAGTGTGTTGCTAATACTACATTTCAAATTAGTCAGAAAATAATATTGCTTTGGATTGTTTTTGTTTTTTTGTTGAGACAAAGTGCTACCAGATTCAAATTTTCTGGAGGTTTTTGGAAAGTTTTTTTTCCATTTTGTTTGGTCAGGTTTGGGCATAAAGAATATTTAGCTAGATTTAAGTAAAGTTCATGACTTGGGCAGCCTGACCTCACCAAAAACACAACAGGAGTAGTCAGAAAACAACAAAAGTGCCTAATTTTTTCAGGAATGTGTCTAAATAGCATGCCTGGTAGTGTCTCCACTTCATTTTCTCCCTGGTAACCAAGAAAATCGATGAGAATTTTCATGCTCTTTGTTGTATTTAAAAGAAGTTATAGCACAAAAAGTCCACCAACGGTTAGATCAGATATTCTATCCAATTTAAACTGATGAATTTGAAAAAGGCATTCAGCTTTGGAGTCTGCGGTGCTTAACATCTTTCTCCACAGTGAGGATCAAACTTAGTTTGAGGGGGACTTTCAAGGTTGGTGTTCTGAGTTTGTTTGCCAAAACTGTTAGTTTTAAAGCAGTTTTAATTCAGAGATGTGTTTCCTGTCACAAATCATCTTCCTGACAGGGAATCATTTTCCTTTCATTTGCATCTAGGTCAGTTTGAGAATAATTGAAGGTGTGTTAGCGCGAATGAAAAATTTGATCTTGTAATATTTCAGTAAAATTAATGTAAGTGTCATTTAAAAGTACTGACTCCATCCATTTTCTATACCCACTTAATCCGTCAGTCGGGTTGCGGGCCAGCGGTCATCAGGCGAGAGGCAGGGTACACCCTGGACAGGTCGCCGGTCCATCACAGGGCCACACAGAGACAAACGAGACTAACAACCACACACACGCTCACACCTCAGGACAATTTTAAGTGCTAACCACCACACCACCGTGCAGCCCCAAGTACTGACTCATTAAGGTTAAAAATAGAATATTTGAAAATCTCAAGGGAGATTTGGAGCTACTGAACAACACCTTTGACAGAAAAGTGTTGAAAATCATATTACACACCAAAGGTCTCACAATCGACCTGATTAGCTGCTGGAAATGTTAATAACACACCTACTTATTCAGTCTTTGTCGGCCAAGTCCTAAATGTTTTGCATTCAAGACACTTGCTCTCAGGACCCCAGTAGGCTATGTCTAAAGTGATTCTCAGGACAATGAGAGTATCTATCCATTCATCTATTTTTTATACCTTCAGGGGGCTGGAGCCTATCGCTGGTGTCACAGGGTGTTAGGCAGGGTACGCCCTGAAAGTCCCTGAGAGTATTGACATTGTTAATACTTAATGGAGAAAACCAAAGTTGTAGATCACTGTGACTGATAGCAATTTCAAGCACGCAAATGGCTGTCAAGGATGAAACTGTAGCTCATTAGCGTCACAGATACTGATCTGAAGCTATAATGAGTCGCTGTGGTGCCTCTCAGGAACAAAATGGTAACTCTATACGTTACACACAGCATTGATTGGGTGTCTGAGATTAACGCACACATGCCTGTGCACTAGAGAGCATTATGTAACGTGGAACTTAACCTTCAACAAATAGTCTCAGTTGTATAGAATCTGCCTTGAAATGGAAATAGAAATATTCCAATATATATATATATATATATATATATATATATATATATATATATATATATATATATATGTCATAAGATTTTTATCATATTGTTTTTTCATGTTTTATTTTTTTACATCTGTATTTTCAAAAGAGGCATAGGCATAGGACAAATTGAAAGTTTTTTTCAAGAAACTATACCTGTTAAGTTAATCTAAAAGTTCTTGTGTTGTTTTAGATGTTTTTGTAGATTATTAGAGTTTCCCAATATGTTTTATTTTTGTGACATAATTATTTGCCTTGTTAGCCTTTTTGTAAGTTCACTTTTACTCACCTTTTCTTTTCTAAAGCTCTTAATTGTTGTACAGGGTATCCGTGTGCATGGTATTTACTAGATTCCTAATAGTATATTACAGTTTTAAATTAAACAACCAGTGCAATTAAGACTATTTACAAGACATAACCCCATATCATTAAGGCTTGCACTGAATTCTACAGCTCAAAAACTACCTTGATCTTGAAAATATCACAAAGAAAAAATGATGTATTGATTGGATCTTTTCTGAAATATTCTCATCTTTTCATTTAAAAAGATAACACTTGCCCATTCTCTTCTTAGCTATTACTCTGCTTGTGTAGTGTATGATTTAAGGTGGTATGGTGCTCAATCATACCCAGATGTGAAAAGTCTCTGAGCCACACGTTTTCTCTCAGTGGACCATCAGAACTGTGAATGACAAAGGTGCTAAAAACTATGTCTTAAAAAAAATAATAGAAGAGACACCAATAAGATAAATAAATAACAGTGATACAGTTTCATGTACACTCCGTTTATGAACTCAAAACCGTGATTATGTTGTCTTTCAGGATGTTTGGAATATTTACTCCAAACATCCCATCTATTTCCTGCCATTGTAAATTCACTAAAAGCCTCTCATGATACTGGAAAATAAAAAATACTAATTTATTTTGAAAAAGCTTACTTACAGTTTACAGCCAGGACTTCCAACAGTATATAAAGCAGTAAAGATGGCAGAACCATACTGAGACAAAGGGAAGAGCAGTCTACACTCAGTGAGAGGCTTAACCTGTGTGCTACCTGTCTATTTTTAAGGGGAAGGCATCTCACCTGCACTCTCAGGTTTCTTATAGTTTCTGTTTCCGTTTCCATGGTCACGTCCTTGTCTTAGGCCAATATATAATTGAAGCCTCCTCACCGTGGCTCCCTTGTCTCAACACTTCTATGACCTACTCAAGCTGTCCTATACCTGTCCATTGTTTACATAATTTCCCAATTTATTTTTGGCTCACTTACTGTCACCTGAAAGCAGAAGGATGCACTGTGCTTATTGTGCTTCTGTCAGCGAATAAGTCATGGCTATATATTAGGTTTAAAGTATAATTTAGCAGCTACTCTGATGTAGTGGCCCCTCTCAATTATTTCAAGTTTTTGACAGTTTGTTGATTTGTGTGATTAAACATCCTAATATAGATCAAATGGGCTGCTGACACAATAAACTAAAGGAGATAGGGGAAGGGGAACTGCAGCGAGGACTGTACAACCCACTACGCCGCCGACCACCCCATCAATGAGGGTTTTGACAGCTGAAGCTTTTGTATTAAACCAGGTCAAGGTCTCATTAAGGTGTCATTAAAAATGGAGCACAGCTCTGGCAGGTGTCATCACACCTTCCATCCCTCTGCGCAGGTCCTGACCTCAGCTGACTAATAGCCCTCCATGCTGATAGCTTGAGTTGTATTCTCTCTCTCCTCTTCTGAGGGCTGACCACTGTTTTTTTTCCCCACATGATCTGCTCCTCCATCCAAGTGCTGTCATTCATCTGCTCAGCCTCAGTCCGAAAAGTTATAGCCCACACGAATGCACTTTTCCACAACTCCCCACCATGTTTTAGTGCAGACTCTTGTTGTTAAATTATGAGCTGACATGAAATGGAAATTTGCCAACATTAAGAAGCCCATTTGCTGTAGCTTTTATTAGCAGAATACATAGTAGGAGAGAAAATAGAGAGAAAAACAGAGAGGAAACATTATAAGCAGTGTAAGGACAATTTTTTTCTAGAATAATTAGAACTACAACCTCTCTGAGGCACTTATACTTACACAGTGCACATGACAACAACAGCATATGAACTACTTCTGTAAAACCTGATGCCACGGATATATTTTTGATTTATTAAAATGGTCAGAAGACCTCTGGGAGTGTTCTTGTTTTTGTACGTAGTCAGACTGAGATTTGAGGAGTTTGGAGGCCAAGGCAACACTTTGAGCACTTTATCATGTTGGTTCATGCTGTTCCTGAGAAGTTAAGTGGGGCACACTTTCTCCCTTGTATAAGCTGCTACAGGGGAATAATGTGAGGGTATGAGGATAATGTGCCGTCAAAGCTGTAGCTTGGTGTTTCTGCTTTTAATCTACAGAGCTCCATTAGCAGTCTCCGAAAGTTGAGGCCAAACAGTACGAATAGTCCACATAGAAAATTACAGGAACCAATCCTGATTACTGGTACCAGCCAGTACAACCCTGGGCTCAGTTTGGCATTGAACATTGAACACAGAACAGTCTTTGTGATTCATGTTTTATTAACATGTGTTAACTGTGATAGAATTCATCCATAATGCAAACCTGTTGTCAACCAGATAAGAGACTGTCTTTGAATGGATTAAAGGAGGTTAAGTACATTGACAAACATGTTCATAAGCATAAAAATCGTGAAAGTAATCAGTTGATAAAAATTATTTTTCTTTGCTGAATTTTGATATTAATCATCTGGATAATCTCCGTTTTCAATTTGTGACTGTTCTAGCTCTGAGGTCTACTCAGTGCTGTACCAACGTCATCGTTTCACGTTTGGTGGTGTGCGTGGCGTGGAGAAGGTAGGACCTGGATGTAGATATTCAACAAAAAAATAAATAAAATAAAAAACAAAAACTTGATTTATTCCAAAAGATCCACCAAAAAGCGCAGCTGAGCCAGAATACAAAAAAAAAAACTTAAACTATGAAGAAACTTGAATAAATCAAAACTTGACGAGGAATATGAAAAACAAAAGGACAAACTTGGCTAGACATGAATAACCATGACAAGGAAGCATAAATAACAGCGAGGATCTGGCAATGATGCATGGGAAACCTGGAAACTAAATCCTGAAGGGGGTGATTGGTGATGGAGTGCAGCTGAGGGGAGAAAAACAGATAACATGAGTGAAGGTGATGACAGAGTGAGAGAGATTAATGAAAATATGGCAAAAACTAAAGACTAAACCGGAACTTAAAACTTAACAAAACTAAGACATGACAGAAACATAAAACAAGACCAGATTGTAAAACATGACACATCGCTTCTCACTACCAGTGACTCAGCACATTCTGTTGGATTAAAACTGCACAAGTAGCTTCATAAATCTGGTAAGATCATGCCTAAAATTGTGTTTCAAAGTTTTATTATCACTAATTTCCTTACTAATTTAAACAAATAAACAAACTAATTTTTAAAATGTATGCATACATTTAAAGAATAAATACAAATAGAAAATATGAATGTAGTATTCTTGGGGTTTCTTTGTAAAAATACTCAGATATAAATTTGTCTGCCAAAGTTTAAAGCCAGTTTATCATAGCATACTAATAAGTGAAATAATTGCACTTATGTAAAATAAAAACTACAATTCTTTCCTTTAAACTTTCTATAGAGTTTAAGGCAATGAAGACAACAAACTGTACACTCTGAGCATGATATGAAAATCTTTCTTCTCATTAAGTGTTATTTGGGTATTCTGCTATATATGTCCTAACACAAAGTAATCCTTATATAGATTAAAAGGAAAAGTGCTTTTCTAAACATGTTACAAAGTGCTTCACACATGCAGCATAAAATGGAGCAGTGTTGCAGTCTACCAAAAAATAAATCAATAAAAAGGCTCTCTCAAACACCTAATTTAAACAACAAAAAATAACCCGAATCCAAAAGAAAGAAGGCATTAAGGGAAATTGTGAAAGGAAAGTATGTTTTAAGAAGAAATAATTTCCCTGTGGGATAAATAAAGTATTTTTTTATTGTAATTTTTCTTTTTGGTCGATTTATGGTCATCTCTTAGGACCACCTGTCACCTCTGGTCTTCAGTCGGGCACCTGAATCAGAGATAAGTCCTGGGGATCTGGGTCCACGTAAAGAGTTGTGGTTGTATGGTACTAAGATCAGATAAATATGGGGATGAGAGGACACAAAGAGTCTTTGAAGCCAATAGCAATCTGTAAAATCAATTCTAAAACACATTCGAAGACAAGTGAAGGGCTGTTTCAATAGCCAAAGCATGAGATGATAAAGTGTGTAAAATGTGTCTGTGTCTTTGAAAGATAGAGTAGTTTGCCTTTTGGACATATTCATTAGCTCGGATTTGGTCATTGAGTGAAGTCAGCATACCAGGATGAGAGGTATGCTGACTCAGTGCAAAAGAAACACCATGTTTCTGGATAATATGACCAAAGGAAGCATTAAAAAAAAACATCAACCCAAAACAGATCACTGGGAGACAATAGTTTTAACAAGCTTGAATGGTGGTTGACTAAGACAAAATTGTTATCTGACTATAGGACGAGAAGCACAGAGACCATTCCAATGCGGTATTATAAATAGCACCGTATATAGCATTGGGTTGGATATTCATACCAATGGCATTCTTTGAAAACTGAATATTTTCATTGGTAATACACACGTAATAATAATGTCGTGATTTGATGCTTTTGCCCGTAATCATGTAGTCAAAATCAAATATTGTGACAGGCTTAGTACATAATTATAAGATATGTTAAGTTGGACCACAAAACATAGAGTAATGCTCTCAAATTTTACACACTGTACTACAGTATTCCATGTTGGCGCACACTAGTGTGTTAACCGACATTATTTTTATTATTATTTTTTTATATTTTTGTTGGGCTTTTTATGCCTTTAATGATAGGACAGTTGGAGAGAGACAGGAAGCAGGGGGCAGAGAGAGGGGGAAGGAACTGTAGCCTCTGTACATGGGGCGGCTGCTTAACCCACTACGCCACTGACCACCCCGTTAACCGACATTTTTAACTGAATTTATGAAAATATATTTTACATTTCCCCTCCTTTTATCAGGGAGGGCGGTGCCCCAGGGTCTCCTATGGGCCGGTCACCACTGGTGGGGAGGCTGATGGGGCGCCCCCCTGCTAGTTCCGGCTTCTATGCACTGTTGTCCTGTAGGACTAATGGATTTACTTCTCTGACTTTTGGAAATTAATTTATTTTTTGGGGAGATTTCCCACAGCCATTCAGAAAGTTCAAATTATTCCATCCAAGTTTCATTCAATCACCAAGACTGTGATAGTTTATTTTGCCCGTAACCTGGTGATGATGATGATGTGCAGAGGCGTTGCCAACCTAAATACTTTCTGCTTAGATGGAAAACTAGGACTTTTAAATGGACATAATGCAAGAGAACACCTGAGCTTTGTCATGTAGTAGGTCAGCTTCATTGTTGCAGCGTGAGATGGTTACAGTACACAGCAAGACGAAAAGATAATTTAAACAAAAGATTTATGCGTGGATACAGTTACACTATAAAGGACAAGAGGAGAGCACTGGTCTCAGTAGCTGGAGAAGCTCAGAAGATTCTGGTGTTTTGGCATTCAGGTAAGCAGAGGAGAAGACTGTCATCCTCTTTTGATTAACTTGATACTTGATATTCAATGATAACACTACATTTTACAGTGTAAGTGTAATTTGAAGTAAGTAAAAAAAACTATAAAATAAAGTTAAGCATAATGACATATCAATTCTAAAAATAATCATTTTATTGTGTATAAATGTGTAAAAGCTGCTTAAAGTCGTGTTTCTGTGTTACAGGCTGGAGGTACAAATATGACTCCACAACAAATCTCTGCACCACTGCTGCTTTTGTATTTATCAATATGTTCAGGTAAGTAACCAGGCAAGTTCCTTGAAACCGTAATGCAGGACAAACCCAAAATGATTTACTTATGTTGTTGAACAATGTTAAACAGTACCTTCACAGAGCTTTGAAGAGCTTTTGAATAGTGGATGGAATAGTAACTCTGAGATCACAAAGCCTCGTATTATTAATTTAGTTGTTTCCTATGTCTGTTTTTTTTCTTTCTTTCTCTCTTCACTGCCTGTTATCGCTGCCTACAGAGACGCATGCTGGAAGGATCATTGGAGGTCAAGAGGTCCAGCCCTACTCGATCAAATATCAGGCGTCCCTGCAGACTGAGAATGGGGAACACTTTTGTGGAGGAACCCTGGTGCACCAGCAGTGGGTGGTGTCTGCTGCCCACTGCTGGAGACCGTAAGTACTGACACAAGACAGGTACACATATACTGAAAAGCAATGACATATCAAGAGGAGCTAAAATTATTTTATTTTTTTATAGATTTTGTCAATATTTACTGAACACTATCTTTTTTCTTTTTGATTTAAATGGTAATGTGCTTTATACTGTAATTTACGGTCAGAGGGAAGCAATTTGTGTCTTTTTTGCGATTCTCAGGAGCCATTTGATGACAGTCGTGTTAAGTGAACACAGTCTGACCAAAACAGAGGGATTTGAACAGATTTTCAATGTGTCGAAGATATATGTCCACAACTATAACTACAAGACATTCAACAATGACATCATGCTCCTCAAGGTACATTAGCAGACACATAATCTAGAGCTCTTGACATGTTCGTACGCCTCTCACTTTTGTATTTAAGTGACAGGTGATGGGATTACTTAGCCCGGCATCTCACTGTTGTGTGGCTGCAACTTTGCTCTGTGTTACAGTTGAGTCAGCCGGCGCAGCTGAACTTAAACGTCCAGCCAGTTAAACTGCCTGATGAAAACACCCCCCCACTAAAGGGGGATGTCTGCACGGTGAGCGGCTGGGGTGTGACGCAGGTCTATAGTTACGTCCTCTCCCCTGTGTTACGGGCTGTGGACGTAAGAGAGATATCTTCCTGCAAGTGGTATTACTGGGGCAGGATCACTGAAAATATGGTGTGTGCTGGATCTCCATATGGTGGCAAAGATTCCTGCCAGGTAAAAATACATGCAACACTGCATAGGTTCTGCTGCTTTGTTATATGTAATGATAATTGATTAAGCATTTTTTTCCATGCTCACAATCACCATTATAAAACACTATTATTTTCCATTTGGTGTAATGCTCACAGTTTAATTTTGCATGCTAATATTTAAGGAATTTCTAAGAAATTACAGTTAAAGGATTCATTTTCCAGGTTTTTGTAGTGGACAAGTCACGTGAAGAGCGACTTGAATTTCTGTACTTATGCTCTGTCTTGGTGATCCACAGGGCGACTCCGGTGGTCCCCTTGTCTGCAATAACTACTTCGAGGGCATTGTCTCCTGGGGTATCAGCTGTGCAAATCCATACTTCCCGGGCGTCTATACCAAAGTGAGGAACTACGTCGACTGGATCAATTGGATTATTGACAGAGACGCGGCGTAAACAGTTGCCATAATTCTCCTTTACTTTAAAAACATGGCTTATTTAGTATTTTACCTTTTTCATCTTTTAAATAAGTCCTCCAATCAAAACGGCAAAATGGGTTGTTTGTACCTCAAAATTTTACTGCGGTTCAAATGAAAGTTATACTGTGGATCTTTTCACTGCATCACTTCTGCATCCGACAGTTGTTTTCTTTGTCACTACACATTTTCAACCATTAGAAAGTCCCTGTTGCAACACAGTCCACAGTCCTTCTCAGAGCATTCCGGGCTACAGCACTGTGTGCCAATATCAACCTTGTTACATGGTCTAAAAACCCACAATATAGCATGGAATGGGGTTAGAAGAACATGATGTTTAAGAGGAAAACGCTATAATATATCCTGTGCGTTCCTGAATGTAATTATAGAGTCATCATTACCTGCATGAATATGCAACCCATGGAGTCGTTTTGCGGAGGATTGTTTCTATCTTTTATAGGACTGACTGTTCACTTTATCTCATCAGGTTAATTGTAACCTTTAATAATTAGTTTAGTCATTTGTAAATGCAAAGGTTTCCCTGGAAACATGTTAAAAACATTTTCAGTCCTCTATACTTTTCATAGATAGATAATGCATGAAAACGGTTTTATTATTATCATTGACTTTATTACGGGAGTAGAAGTGATAAAGTTAAAGATATGTTCATCATTACATAGAGCTGGACAACACTGGAAAATTTATGAACCCAGTCATGTTCATTAGCATCTTCATCTAGTACAGCTTTGAAGACATCACACTAAAGCACTGGGTTCATAAAGTGACAAGTGGTACTTCTCTGATGTTACTTTTGACAATGAATTAAAGAATAAACCATCTGCAGTGAATATGAATGTGAGCTGTTTATCTACTAACACAACACTCCCTTTAAAGGATCATGCTATGCTTTATGGGTTTCCCCTTTTTACTGTATCAAATAGCTTTTTTACCATTCCTCAATAAAGAGTCTTTTATGATGCTCTTGACCTGCCTGGGATCCATGATTATCAGCCCACGCTTTTCTCCTGCAACATATCTGCCTCCTGTCTATGAATGAGTTTAGTCCACCTCAAACAAAGAATGAGAGGCTGCCTCCACCACTGCTGTTTTTGACCATTTAAAAAAAAATAAAAAATAAAATTAGCAGACTGGACCTTTTGGGAACAGCGCCTCAAAAAGACAGGAGATTAAGTTGAGCTTTTCACACAGGAGGTAACAAAAGGTGCCTCAGTATATGTGAAAAATTGTTTTCTTTTATCCAAATGATAATATGTCACATTGTGACGTGTGGCTTGTAACAACATCAAAACAACAACAACAAAAAAGGAGCCGAGGATTGACGAATGATGCTGCTGGCTGCCCTTTGACAGGGATGTGTAAGCTTGTTGAACATATTTTCTTATGGCCAAATATTTCCCATCTTGTACATCAATATACAAAAACAGTATTTCTACTATGGTAATTACTGAACTACAGATTTACAGATAAAGTGTAAACCCGAAGCTGAGAGGAGTGACTAGAAATAATTGTGCTATTAAGTATTTTTTATTATTATTATTATTTGAATGGATTAAATATTTAAAGTATGCTGCTGTTTTTCTCTCTAACCGAGTCATACTGTTATCACAGATATCTTTAAGTTCTGAGCCTGACTGGTCAGCACTCATGTACTGTATGAAAATAGTCTTGCTATCTTGCTATGTGTTTGTATTTTGCAAAACGAGATACACGTGTTCTAAAATTGTCCTTGTGAGTGAGTGTGAGCGTGCATGGTTGTTTGTCTCTGTGTGGTCCTGTGATGAACTGGTGGCCTGTCCAGGGTGTACCCTGCTTCTCGCCCATTGACTGCTGGGATAGGCTCCAGCCCCCCCGCGACCCGACCGACGGATTCAGCGGGTATAGAAAATGGATGGATGGATGGAGATACACGTGTACAGTGTGTGTTTTTTTTTTTTTTTAAATGAAGTGGCCACATGCAATCCATAAACTGAAGTATTTTTGTGCAGACTTTGAACGCTAGATGCCGCTAAAGATCCTCTGCCATTCTGCCAGAGGAGGTTAGAGAACTGGGGGAGACCAGGCTCTCTCTTGAGGAACTACTTTCCTTTTCTGTGTCCTCAGCTTGGAGATTTGTGTTTAATTTCTTAAAGACTACAGGACTTTTTGAAAGGATTTAGTTTAATTTTTTTTTAGTGAATTGTTTATTTATTTGTCTATTTTTTTCTTTCTTTATTTTATTTTATTTTGTCACTCCTTCGTCGACGCTCCACACCCGCAGTTACATAATTGTACCGTTGGTGGCGGTAATGCAACATTACGGATGCTAACCGCCATTAAATTAAACTTCCATAGAGAACAACACGAAGAAGACAAGGAAATTTCTTACGCGCATGCTCTCCTGCTGCACTTGGTTTGTTTACATAACATTGCCCTTGCCGTAAACAACACGCTCACTGACTGACCCACATAGGGACTTTTAGCCATCTAAAGTCGCCTTTTCGGGTTTATCATGTCTGTAAAACACGCAATTAGCCGAGGGCTCGAGTTGGGCCGCTCGTTCTTTCAGATTGGTCTCCTCAAATCAGGCGGCCGAGTCGCAGCAAAGCTCCGAGCTGACCGTTTCCGTGTAGGCCCGTCGGTCCGCACCGTTCAGCCTCGGGCTTTCCTGCCGTCCCGATACCGCTATTACCGCACCTCTCTGAAGGGCCTGGCAGCTCAACTTCAGTCCGCCGCCTTTAGGAGGAGGTTCACCTGCGGAGGCCCGCGTAACAGAGTCGTGTTTTTGGCTTTTGGCCTCAGTGTGGGGCTCATAGAACAACAGCTTGAGGACGACAGACGAAGTGCTGCAACATGCCAGGAGATTCAGGTATGCTTGTCCTCATATTGGATACGAAAGCCTAATTTAGTGTGGGAGTCAACCTTGTCACTTTATTTCCATTCAGAACATCATTTTAAGAAGACAGTTGTACGTAGCTGTACAAACCTTTAATCTGGTCATTTAAAAAAATAAAAATAAATCATGCCACTTTCATGCAGATTATTGTAAATGTAATTGAATCTTAGGTGTCAATTATGCCAGTTGACCTTTTTTTTTATTTATTTTGGGATGAGTTTATGGGGATGATGGCAGTCTATTGACTAAAAGAAAATAAATAAAACTTTTTACAGTTACAGTACTGTGCAAAAAGTCTACAGCCACCCCACATTTATTTTAATATTGCAAGGAAAACAGGACACGTATACAGACTAAATGCAAAGGCAATATATTAAGCAAAAGCAGACTTTGCACAATATGAACAAGTTTAAAGGTCAGATTTTAACCCTCTTAGACAAGCTTTCTGTCATTTATCTAAGTAGTCTTCAGGAATAGTCCTCCAGGCTTCTTGAAGGACATTGCAAAGCTCTTCTTTGGATGTTGGCTGCCTTTTGTTTCGTTTTCTGTCAAGATGATCCCACACTGCTTCAGTAATGTTGAGGTCCGGGCTCTGGGGAGGATTCATCCCTCCATAAAACCTGTTGCCACTGATTTTCATTCCAGTTCTTGTATCATTTGACATACGTCAGTATTTCCTCCCTGTCTCCATTCCTTAAGAATGGCTTCTTGACAACCACCCTTCAATGGAGACTGTAATGGAAAATTAATTATTTGATGCATTTTATTGAGTGCAGTGTTTCCCACAGAATTTTTGTAAACTATGGGGGGGGTAAATTCACGCGGCGTAAATTTGTGCGACTGCAGATTTTATTTTATTTGATTGATTTGCACACATTCATTCAAATATAACAAAAAAAAATACACAATAAAACACAACAAATTAAAAAAAAAAGGAATGTGTGCTGGAGATGTCAGAAACCCTTGTGGGTTTATAAGGAAACCTCATCTTGTCATTAAAACCCAATGATGACAATTGTAATAGAAAATATTTACAGGTTAAAACTAAATTTCATGAAAAATATGAATGGATCATATACAGTGAGTACTTATGCCTTTTTGAGAAACTTGAAAAGG
Source organism: Odontesthes bonariensis (assembly GCF_027942865.1). Classification (NCBI taxonomy): domain Eukaryota; kingdom Metazoa; phylum Chordata; class Actinopteri; order Atheriniformes; family Atherinopsidae; genus Odontesthes; species Odontesthes bonariensis. Next base: position 30,508,614 of record NC_134515.1, on the reverse strand, counting down.
TTGTCCTTAAAAATAAAGGGTGTAGGAAGTACACAATGAGTTCAGGAACACATCAGAAGTGGTTTGGTGTTGATATCTTTAAAAACTAGAGAGCTATTACAAAATAAAAATCTAAAATGGAATTAACTATGCACACTGAGTAAATGTTCTACCTAAAATGATTTTTCTGGAAACTAAAAGGCTGTAAAAGCTTTATAGTAAGTTCACAAACCCATCCGAAGTGGTTTGGTGTTCATTGGTTGAATATCCAGTGAGAACAAAAAAAGGCGTTGCACTTTTGCGACGGTCCCTAAGCGCTCCGGCTGCCGTAGTTCACTTAAAGCTATGGTAGGTAATCCTAGAGAGCTAGCAAGAGAGCTAGCAAGATTCGAAAGTGTCCACTCCTCTAAGCTCCACCCCCCCCTCCCCATTCCGTCAGTGCTTCATCCAAAGCCGGTGGAACCGCATGCGCACATGGAGCAGGGAGCCGGCAGAGGGGGGCGTAGGCAGAAAGCAGAGGCATCTGATTGGTTTTTTGTAGGCGACCAATCCGAGATCAGCGTCCCGCTGATCTCGGATTGGTCAGCTTTTTCTCAGTCCTGCAGCTGCCACAGAGGTCTGATTATTTTCGTCCCTTTTTCTAAATACATCTTGTATAGATTTCTCTCAGGATAGACGGACCATTTCACCCAGTATTACAAAATGTGTTTCTGAACAGGATTACCTACCATGTCTTTAAGCCCCTTTCACACTGCCGAATAACCCGCGTTTAATTCGCGAATTTAGCGTGTCCGCTGTTGTGTTCACACTGCCGACCCGGGCTGCCGCGTCAACTCGACTCGCCTTTCGACCCGCGTCGGACCCTAGTCTTTTTGCCGAGCCGAGTTTGATGTGAACGCAATCGACGCGGGTCGGACGTGGGCGTGACGTGAGGAGTTTAAAAGACAGAATGGACAGCTGATTCAGAACAACAGCGACAGGTGAGGACAAGTTTTACTCTGTTTTAGCCTACATCAAGTTCGAGACATTTTTTAATATGGCCAACTGGGGAGACAAGGAGGTCCGCGAGCTCCTCAGCCCCCGAGCAGAGGACGTTATTTTCCGCCACATGTCGGGGACGGTGAAAGATGGACATCTGCTGGAAGGGCTGGCGAGAAAGATGGGAGAGCGCGGTTTCCCACGCAGCAAGACGCACCGTAAAGTAACATCTCCATGAACTGCATTGCAAAAACGAGTTCTCAAGGTGTCCCGCCATCGTTTGTTTGAAAAATTTGATGCAGACAGGTGTATACCCTACCTCCGGCGCATGGCTTGTGACTACGTCATTGTACACGCCCAGCATTTTATGTGTTTCATGTGACGCTCTGTCACTAGGCAACTCCCCCTGAACTCGGCTTCAGGCGACACGGGTCACCCTGACACGCCAAGCGTTCACATTGCTCGACGCGGGTCGAAGGTGCAATTTGGACCCGCTAAGATAGCGGGTCGCAGTGTGAAAGGGGCTTTAGACGTATATTCGGCGCGGTTACTCTGATCTTTCGCCAGACTTGCTTACTTTGGTGAGTTGATAAAGCCTGTGGTGTGTTAGTCTTAGTTTTCTGTAAATATTAATACCATCCTGAGGCTAATTGGTGCGGTTTTCGTGACGCTATTACAATTACAAAGCCGGAAAATAGACGAATGTCGAATATAAAACCAACTTCACCCCGCTCCGCCTAGTCGGCACGGTTGAACCACCTTATTTTAAACAGAAACTATTGAGCTTGCTATTTTTTTAAGCAAAATACCGGACAATATACTAGTGTACTCGTCATTGCTCAAATTTCACATTATTTCTCATAATATAAATAGGTAAAAAAATATGTTTGTCAACGAAATCACGATGATTACAGCTGACCTTTATGCACGCGTACCCTCTGATCTATAACGTGTGTGTCAATCGCCCCGACAGCGACTAATAACACATAAACCTTTTTTTTTGCCACTAAACTTCAAAACTCTGACATTACACACTTTAGGACATGTTTAATTACTAATTCACCTGTTGTATAGTCATATTGGTTGGTTTTCGAGGAAATCGCTGTGTTTCAAACGATTGGGATTCGGAAACTATGGCGGCCAAAAGGAAACTATGGCGGGCCGCCATAGTTTCCTCAATGTATGGGAAACACTGGAGTGTTACTGTGTGTAACCTGTAGATCAGTGTTTCCCAACCCTGGTCCTCAAGGCACCCTGCTCCAGTACACCTGATTCAAATAATTGGGTCATGTCTTAAAGCTCTCCAGAATGCTGAGGACGACCCATTCATTTGAATCAGGTGTGCTGGAGCAGGGAAACATGGAAAACATGCAGGGCAGTGTGCCTTGAGGACCAGGGTTGGGACACACTGCTGTAGATGACCTCCTGCAAGATACCAACCTGTTTTTCTCTTTCCTCCTGAGGGCATTGTGTGCTCGTTATATGATAAAACTACATTTTAAGGAGGATGGGTAGGGAAGATGGTACTCGTGTAACCTTGGCTGTAGCTAGAAAGGAAAAGTGGATAAAAACGCTCCACTATATCCAAGGAGCGGTGGCGCAACAATTTGCATTATAACTGAATTGTTTTTGCCCCAGTGGTCAGAGCAGCTCTGTACTTTGTACTGTGTTGTTCTCTCGATATTATTAAAAGCATCTTATCTCGTCAGAAAATAACTGACTCTGTGCCTTACTAAAATTTCCACCACAGAGACCATTTCTGATGAGGCTTCAGTGAACAGTAGATGGATCAACTGAAGGTCCAGATGCATCTGTCAGGTCCTGTGTCAGGTCTTTGCTGGACATTTTTTTCTGTTCCTTGAGGACATCAATTTCCGATACTGTTCATCTGCTGTAGATATGAATTTATCGTGCCTTTTTTACTTTAATGTGCCTATTCAATCTATCGGTATTCTTGCGGACAGCAAAGGAAGAATGTCATTGCACAGGAACGGGTTTCTAACATGTACTGTGTATATGAGAATAAACGCTTGAATTTAGACATGTTAGGCCTGTCACTTTTGTCCTCCACTCCTCAAATCTTTTTAAAGACACATTGCACATCATGTTGAGATGTACCAAGTTTTCAGTTAACAGCTCATTAGGAATCAACTTGTTGCAAAAATACTATTTAATGTCAGTCAAACTGTGTTTTCTTTGGTATTTTTCATAGATGCATCTAAAGAAATGGAAACAAATTATATCTTTTATATCTAGTAACAAAGGCTGTTTGTAACATAGAGCCCAAAGGTATGCTTTAAAATGGGATCTTTGCTGATTATTCTATTATGTGTGATTTATCCATTTAGCTAGGTGCGTTTTCTTGATTAGATTATTATTTTTTAAATACTTTTATGATGTAAAGGTCATTATTTAGTAGCTTCACAAACCAAAGAACACATTCCTCTGAAAATGTTCAGGTACAAGGACTGAACTGAAAATTAGTTTAAAAAAAAAAAAGCAGCTAATGTCCATAGAAACTTTGAAAGACTTTTAGAAACCCTGGAGAATTATTGATCAAGACCACCTAAAAAGATCACATTAAAAAAAAGTTTAGAAAAAAGTCTGTTTCCTTGGAACCTGAATAAAAAAAGAAACGAAAGGGGTGGGGGGTAATTATAGATTACTGCCCCTCAAATGTGTTTTGAACCATCCTGGCTCTTGTAAAAACACGCTGTGATTAATCATGCAGTTACAAGCATATTTCTTTTGCACTTGGAGCTTGCAGTGGTTGACTTAAGGCCTGCATAAAATGTGAGCATAACTATTTTTGTGATTCTTGAATATTATTTCTTGCAGGCTGTGTTTAGGAAGAAGAGATTCCAGAGCTCTCTGAAGCCTTTCACCTCTGGATATGAACTCCAGGATTACAACATAGGCAACCAGATCGGAAAAGGCTCCAACGCGGCTGTGTATGAGGCTGCAGCACATTTTGCCCGTCCAAAGGAGAGCGATGGAAGGTGCGTCTCGGTGGAGGAGAGGGACGATGCAGATGGAGCTGGAAGTCAGATGACGCGATCTCTGTCATGTTGCTCTCTTAGAAACTTCCCACTAGCTATCAAGATGCTGTGGAACTTTGGGGTGAGTGATCTCCTACACATCCAGTTTAAGAGAGAAAATAAAAAAAGAAAGACAGGCCCACATAAGTGCTGACTGACATTTTTTTTAATGTTGTTTATTTGTAGGCAGGGTCGTCAAGTGAAGCCATATTGAAATCCATGTCACAGGAGCTGGTGCCTGCAGGCCCTCTTGCCCTAAAGCAGGAGAAAGAACAGATTCCCCTGGATGGGTAAACACTGTGTCCTTTGTGCTTTTATTTCTGCTCTGTAGTACGGATCTAACCTCTTGCCTCTTTTCATGCAGACAATTTGGAGTCCTGCCCAAAAGAGTGACAGCTCACCCTAACGTTATCAGAGTTTACCGGGCTTTCACAGCAGATGTCCCCCTGCTACCAGGTGCCCAGGAAGAGTATCCAGATGTTCTGCCTGCCAGACTCAACCCTGCCGGCCTGGGCAACAATCGCACTCTTTTCTTGGTGATGAAAAAGTAAGACCTGCTATATTTCCCCCCCAAATTTCAGACAAGGTGTGAATGATAAATTCTGTTTTTTTTTTTTTTTTTTTCAAAATTAATTTAATTTACTAGCTTACTATTAAGAGGTGCTATGTATGTTGGCTAGGGTGTTCACTTGTTTGTTGCTTGTTTGTTGGTCATTTCTCACATGTCAGTGTTATTGCATATGTCTAAGGACTTTTCTCTTTTTCTTTAATTTCTTGTTCATGTCTGTTGTTGCGTTTCTTGCTGTGTTGCTGCTGTGGCAAGTGAATTTCCCCGTTGTGGGATGAATAAAGTATAATCTAATCTAAATCTAACAAACTTAAGACGTCTTCTTCTGCTTTACAGTGCTTTTCTGGCTATGTTTCTTGATATCATTCAAAACCTTTTGTTTTGTGTTCCACAGCTATCCCTGCACGCTGCGACAGTACCTGCAGATGTCCACGCCAGACAACAGGCAGGGCTCTTTGATGCTGCTGCAGCTCCTGGAGGGGGTGGACCATCTGTGCAGGCAGGGAGTTGCTCACAGGGATCTAAAATCAGACAACGTGCTGCTGGAGTTTGACTCAGGTGAGATTTAAACAGAAATGTTTATTACATTAACAGATTTGTTTCTATCTGTTGTGCAAAGCTGATTTAGGTTTGTTCTTTTTGGGTTTTAATTTTTTCAGACGGTTGCCCTCGTTTGGTAATTACTGACTTCGGCTGCAGCCTGGCCCAGAGTGACTCTAGTCTACGGCTGCCCTTCAACAGCATTTGGGTCGACAGAGGAGGGAATGCCTCCCTTATGGCTCCTGAGGTAGGCTTGAATAGTTCTTTATTATAATTAGGTTGTCTGATAGTTTTAGAGCTATTGCTTGCACATCTAGAAATGTCAGTAAAAAAGCTGCGTGTATAATTTGGGAAACAACCAATCCAGATATCCTGAAATGCTCCCCAGTACAACATCAACTACATTATATTTCACTGACAGATGAGTGCCGGATTGGCATATGAAAGTGAATCAAATCTGTACAAAAATGCATGTCTGTTGAGACGTATCACACTTCATCTAGATGCATATTGGATCTGTTTATAGACACGATCCTAGTGATTAGATTGCTCATAATTTATTAGGTGCCTCGATAGGTCCAAGTTCGAGGATAACTCGTAAACTGAACCCGTCATTGTCTTATTTAAAGGGACACTATGTAATTTCTTCCCCCATCTAGTGGTGCAATTTTATTTTGCAAAGTTGAATGAATTTGCTCTCTAGCGCCTCACGTTTTCAAATGTGCGCTGCAACTTCTTGAACTACGGCAAGCGGAATGTGTCAAGATTCAAGAAGCTATAGCTTCAGACTCAAGGTCCATACAAACAAAAAGAAATCAAGACACACAGTACAAAGGATTATATAACACACATACAACAACACTATGAATACAGATGACAGATAACATGTCAGATAACATAACATCTCCTTTGGTGTGCAAGCATTGCAATTAGTCATATTCCGGGAGTTACCGGAAGTGACGTTGACGCAGCGTTAGCATTAGCCTGTGTTAGCAATAGAAGCATTAGCAGCGGTAAATAAACTCCCGGTAAACTTACAAACTTTCTAATGCCTCGTTTTGTGAGCTAAGAGCCTATATGTACTACGGCAGAAGTTTGGTAACAATCAATGCATTATTAGTGGGATCATTTACGAGATAAAATCTATTTAGCATTTTTTTTTTTTAAACTTTATTAGTAAATCAACAAAATAACAGTTTACAAATGTGAGCATAACGCCAAAAAGAAGATATCCAGGGGGAGCATAGGAATAATAATAAAAAGAAGAAGATGATGCACTTACAAAAAGAAAGCTAATGAACACAAAGACATATGTGCCAAGGAATAAAATCTATTTAGCATTAGCGGCTGTAATAAGCCATTTGGCGGAAATGACGTCACAATGACGTCATTTCTGCTTGTAGGCCTGGTGGGGAAATCGCGATTCGAAGTGCTTTATGTCCCTCTCGGCACTTCGTCATTTTTCATAGAGCAGAAGGACATGGCAGCCTCCATAGAGCTTACCTGCTCTATGTAGATACAGACAAGTTATTCTTCACTCAGGAGGATAAGTGAGATTTTTGACAGAGATCATTTTACACCAATGAGAACTAACTTATGAATGAATATGTTGATTTGAGCTAATAAATGACTTAATTTATTACATAGTGTCCCTTTAACGGGGCACTATTGTGCTTTTTTGTAATAATTTGTGACAACCATCTTACAAGGTCATACCTGCACGAATCACTGTCAACATTGCATGTTTGAACTTGTAGTCCCATTAAGGGCCAGGCCCACACAATAATAGTGCATTTATGCTGTTAGGTGGCCACTGCAGTTCCAGGAAGTAGTGTGGTGATTGACTACAGCAAAGCTGATGCCTGGGCTGTGGGTGCCATTTCCTATGAGATATTTGGACAGCAGAACCCCTTCTATCGAGCAGGGGGACTGGAGAGCGCTAATTACCAGGAGAAGGAGCTCCCTCCTCTGCCTCCCAGAGTTCCAGCTGATTTGCAGTTGGTGATCCAATTACTCCTCAGAAGGAATCCAAACAAGGTGAATAAAAAGGCTGTGAGGGATTTGTTAAGTCTGTTAGTTTGACTGAAAATGGATCTAAAATCCTTACATTTGACAGTAAAATAGCATTTTAACTTAGATGATCGGTACAATATAATGACTCCAGATAGCCATGAAAGTAACTTAAATCTGCACTGACACTGTTGTTCTTCCTCTGTAGCGCCCCAGTGCCCGCGTAGCAGCTAACATGCTACATCTCAGCCTCTGGGGTCGGAGGGCTCTGGCCAATCATGACAGTGCTGTCACGAGGAAGCTGGCTGATTGGTTGCTGTGCCAGTCTGCTGTGGTTCTCCTGAAGGGCTGTAGTGGACCTGGTGGGAACGGGGTGGAGGCGGAGCTTCAGAGGAGCTTTCTGTCCAACTTGGACCTGGAGGACCTGCGCACCGCTATAGGCTTCCTCCTGTATGGGCGACAGAAGCGCCAGGCCTGCATTCTGTCTTCATAGATTCTCTCAAACACCAAACTCAGGGCTGTTGAAATGGATTCCCTGGAGTTTAAAGTTTAAAGTTTCCCTCAGTCAGGCAGATATCTACTGAATATTTGTTGTGTTTCTAATCTTAGCCACATTATCTAATGCCTGTGTAGAGGAGCCAAAGCACAGGACTGTTTAATGAATTTGCACTGTTACATCATCTTTGATGGTCAGTTTGTTTTAGCAATTATTCAGCGGTTTAATTCACTTCTTTTGTTGTGCGCGCCCACCTCAAATGATGCTGCTTGAGTGGCTGATTTGCATTTCCCATAATATATTTGCACAAGGTTGTGGATAAGTGTCAGTCATTATCACTACGGAATCAAAGGGAGTTCAAAGTGTCCCTTATGGAAAATCGAGCATGTTTAATGAATGCTTTGCTAATCGACAGATGAGGGCTCTCTAGCTCTGATTTTCTTCCAACACATAAATAAGACAGTTTTGCAAAGCGCCGATCACTGCTGATGATACCGTTATGAGAGCAGACATTTTCTTTTGAAAGCTCTTTTTAGATATTTGCCAGGCAGAACTGTCACACTCAGTTGTTTTTGCACCTTTGCAGATGATTTGTACAAGTGGAAGTAGAGGCCAATGCAAATATTTCAAAGTAAAACATTGTGTTCATGTGTTAGGCTCTACCGTGTAGGGATGACATTAACAATTTACAGGTGACACACGTATTTAACGCATGGAAAAACCTTCCAAAAATCTTTGTGTGTAATAATCAGGATGATGCAGAGTATTGACTGGCCTCACTAATGCAAATTTGTCCTGTTTGCACTTTATGTCCTCATTTGCACTCTTCAGAGCTATAGTAATGGCTTGGTGGTGTTTGCTGCCAGCTCCAGTTATGATACCGTTATGCTAAAGGCATTTAATCTTTCATACCTTGATTTGGCATTAAAACTACCCTGTTAAGTTGACACAGTTATGTGATTGGTTAGAGCTGCAAAACAAAGAGCTAGTACAAAGTTTCATACTAAATACTAAATATTATGAGAAATATTTAGAAAAACTGAGATTTTTCTGTTTCCAGAATAAAAATTTGTGAAATAGGCCTGAATGGTTTGTGCAAGTTTTGTCTGTAGATTTAATCTAAGTGATGATGTTTCTTACGAAAGATTTGACCTGATTTGAAAAAAAAATATATATATATATTTCTTTAACTTCCACTTTTTTGTAGAAATCACTGGCTCATGTTGCTTACTTTATTACAAGGCAATCTCTGCTAAGGGTTCCTTGAGAAATTTGGTTAAAAGCCCAATTTGAAAGTCAAGACAGACAACTTCATATTAGAGGAACAGACTTTTAATCTGAAGAAGTCAAACTGGTATTTAATACACAAACATTTTCAAATTTATGTAAGAAGACAATGGAGTTTCTTGTGTAACTCATTCCCACAACCCTTTTAATATTCTTCTCCTTCCTCTTCTCCCTCCCCCTCAATGGAGTCGACACCGACTTCTTCATAATCTTTCTCCAGAGCCGCCATATCCTCTCTGGCCTCAGAGAACTCTCCCTCCTCCATACCCTCACCTACATACCAGTGAACAAAGGCCCGCTTAGCGTACATCAGATCAAACTTGTGGTCAAGTCGAGCCCAGGCCTCTGCAATAGCAGTGGTGTTGCTCAGCATGCACACAGCCCTCTGGACCTTGGCCAGGTCTCCACCAGGAACTACAGTGGGTGGCTGGTAGTTGATGCCAACCTTGAAACCAGTGGGACACCAGTCCACAAACTGGATGGAACGCTTGGTTTTGATGGTGGCAATGGCTGCATTGACATCTTTGGGCACCACATCACCGCGGTACAAAAGGCAGCAAGCCATGTACTTGCCGTGACGTGGGTCACATTTCACCATCTGATTGGCTGGCTCGAAGCAGGCGTTAGTGATCTCAGCCACTGAGAGCTGCTCATGGTAAGCCTTCTCAGCAGAGATGACGGGGGCGTAGGTGGCGAGAGGGAAGTGGATACGGGGATATGGCACCAAGTTGGTCTGGAATTCTGTCAGATCAACGTTGAGGGCGCCATCAAAACGAAGAGAGGCGGTGATGGAGGAGACAATCTGACTAATCAGCCTGTTCAGGTTGGTGTAGGTGGGGCGCTCGATGTCGAGGTTCCTACGGCAGATGTCATAGATGGCCTCGTTGTCCACCATGAAGGCACAATCTGAGTGCTCTAGGGTGGTGTGGGTGGTCAGGATGGAGTTGTAGGGCTCCACCACAGCAGTGGACACCTGGGGTGCTGGGTAGATGGAGAACTCTAGCTTGGACTTCTTCCCATAGTCCACAGACAGACGCTCCATCAGCAGGGAGGTGAAACCAGAACCGGTGCCTCCACCAAAGCTGTGGAAAACCAGGAAGCCCTGAAGGCCTGTGCACTGGTCAGCCTGAGGGCGCAGAGCAAAAGATGACAACCAAATATGAGATACAGTTGTATGAAATAGATAGCTGCCCTACACTTGTTCTGCTGAGAAGGTTACTCACCAGCTTGCGGATCCTGTCCAGAACCAGGTCGATTATCTCTTTACCTATGGTGTAGTGTCCACGGGCGTAGTTGTTGGCAGCATCCTCCTTGCCAGTGATCAACTGCTCAGGGTGGAACAGCTGGCGGTAGGTCCCAGTGCGCACCTCATCTAAAGAGATTCAATCAGAGGTGATGGGTTTCATTAGATTACATCAAGAAACAAAGACAATGCCAATATTTATATATTTTTTTCAATCGCTTACCGATGACAGTGGGCTCCAGGTCCACAAAAACTGCTCTGGGGACATGCTTTCCAGCTCCAGTCTCACTAAAGAAGGTGTTGAAAGAGTCGTCTCCCCCGCCGATGGCTTTGTCACTGGGCATCTGTCCATCAGGCTGGATCCCATGTTCCAAGCAGTAAAGCTCCCAGCAGGCGTTGCCAATCTGGACACCGGCCTGACCAACATGGATGGAGATACACTCACGCTGGAAAGAAGGGACAAAATGTTTGGTTTAAAAAAAAAAAGAGTCATGTCTTCAATTTGAGATGAAGGAAGCTGATTTCGTGGGCAGTTGGTTTGAATTCAAACATAGGTCAAGGACATCAATTAAAACCATCCTCCTGCATATCAAGCTTTTAAAGGGTCGTAATAAACTGCATTAAATCATTCTCCCCCCCTTTGCGTGAAAAGCTTTCGCAATTACATCGTCGAGTTAAAAACGTGTCCGAGTCATTTATTTCACGAGGCCCTTCCATTTTGTGCTGCGACATCAGACTGTCTATTGCGCATAGGATTACTGTAGAGTGGAGGATTATCTAGGTCAGACATGTTGCAGTGTGCAGGCTTTTTAAAATGCCACATTCAGAAGCACGACTGACGCTTTGTGCCTTTGCATTTCTACTTTAATTGGTTTTATTATTTCCGATGCAACATTTGGAGAAATTCCTGATGGCTTAGTGCCATCAATCAGTTCTCTTATTTAACATGCATTTATGTTTAGAAGAAGGAGCGCTTGATAGAAATAATACACATTAATAGTGCATAAACCCGCGTTAAGGAGCAGAAAATCAGTTTGACTAGTGGGTAACGAGGTAACGAAGATAAGGGAAAGCCGCAGGCACCGTAGGCAGCTAAACTGATTTAGAGTTATGCACCAAGAGGATTAAGCATTCGACTGAAAAATGTATACATTCCTCTTTTTAAAAAAAGGGTGTAAATGAGTTAAGTGCAAACCGAATACATTTTTTTATGCGTCAAAATATCTATTCTCACAATTAAACAGCGTATATTCCCAAATGGCTATTTAAAAAAAAAAAAAAAACAGACCCAGACAACAAAGCGCAACGATGCAGATGTCTCAAGTGCGACCTATTTTCTTGGGTTTAAACTCTCAGAGCGCGAATTCTGCAAATGAAACGTTTCAAATAAGAGACAAAGGGTCGTTGCTTACCATGATCGCTTGTCAGTATTATGTAATGTAATGAGACAAGTCTGAGGAGAGCGTGCGTCTGCGATGTGCGGTGGCTGAAGCTGCTCTGATGACGCTCCGAAAGAGGACAGGTGACGCGCGCATAAGAAAAACCGTCCTACGACTGACGCAGCAAGCGATTCACCACCCCCAACATGAGACGCAACCTGCAGACACACCAAAATCCAACGCTCCATTTGGAAGATGTGCTGAAAAACAGTAAATGCAATCAGCTCAAATTGATTATTTAATTTATAAATCATTTATAGTAATTTTTAGTCCCAGTAATAGTTCAAATGGTTCAAACAAATGCTGGAAATAAGTGTTGTTTCTCTTTCACACATGAGCCAGGCCCACTTGTGTGGTGGTGCATTGAAAAGCCAGCATACTCTTATATTATGTCCTGACTTTTTGTCAAGCAGCCACTTAGGTAATGATAAACGCCCTGACTTATTCTAATCAGGGACATGGATGACTTTAGTCTGAACTACAGGCAAAAAATATTTAGCAAAAATTAGCCTCTGCTGCTTCTCCTCTTCATTAAGTAAGGGTCATCTCAAATTGATTATAATATTAGGTAAAAGGTGCAAATTTTACAGTGAATACTGGCCCACAAACTACAAGGTGAGAGATACATAATTATCTATTTCTAGCTAAGTACTCTTTGTTAATTCAATCTGAAAATCGGGCAATTCTTCTCTCACTTTGCAATTCTGGAGCAGTAGTGTCTTTTGTAAACTTCACTCAGAACAGCCAATTACCTGCAGCATCATGTGGTCCTTTGTAAACTAATTGCTGCTCAATCTTTCCAAACATTTAAATGAATAAAATATTCCAATGGGATTTTTTTTATTTTATCATCATATTGTTTATTTTTGCATTGCTATGTTTAGGACAACCAGGAGTAACCCACAGCTGTCCTGATCAACCCATTGGTGAAAAAAAATTGGTAGGTGACTCAGCAGTCAAAGACAAAGGAGGATAGGAAAGGTAAGAAAAAAAAGGAAAGATAATGATAATAAGAAGAAGACATATTCTGCAATATGATGCGCATCAGAGGGGATGCAGAAGTGTTTATACTCAACGCTAACTGAAAAATGAGCATATTAATTAAACTGACAACTACGTTGGAATGTCCCAGAGTCATTACTGTGTTTTTTTGTCAAGTATTTTTCCTGTTTTGTTGCTTTGCAAATCTATACTTTGTCAAGCCATCCTTTGCAACATTTATAGCTGCAAGTCTCTGGCTATGACCCCAAAGGTTTGGCACATTGAACCACTTGGATTTTCGCACATTCCTCAAGACAAATCTACCCTATGTTTGGCCATAATATACAGAGCCACATTTGACAAAAAACAGACACAAATCCCTCATACCAATTGCTGATGATGTGGGCTTGTTTTGCAGCCGCAGGTTCTGGACACCTTGGCTTGCAGTCACCATGAACTCTTCTGTATACCAAAGTATTCTAGAGTCAAATGTGAGGCTATCTGTCCGACAGCTAAAACTTGGCTGAAATTGTGTCATGAAACAGGACAATGATTCCAAACTCAGCAGTAAATCTGCAGCAGAATGGCTTAAACTGAAAAGAATCCAGGTGTTTGAAGTCCAGACTTCAACCTGATTGAAATGCCCTGGCTGGACCTTAAGAGAGCTGTGTAGAAACAATGAATATTGGCAAATCTCAATAAACCGAAGGAACACCATTTGTAGGAGCCATGTTTCATTTTTATCTTGTGAAGTTTTTCCCCCAACCACTTGGGCCCGGGCTCATGATGAGTTATTTAAGGTCAACTGTCACGTTACTCATGAGGTGTTGCTAATTGGAAGGGGCAAACAGTTTCCTACTGTGCTCGGTTTTAAGTTTATTTTGCTTTGTTTAATTTCATGGAAAGATATACAAGCATTGTAAAGAAAATCAATCGCTGATATGATCTCAAAGACAAAGGAAGAATCTTGCCGTGATTTATACTTGCAAACAATCTGCAGCCAGAAGGGTACAGTATAGGGCTTAGTCACTAAATTTAGGTAGAAAAATGCCTCGTTTGAAAGAAGAAAGCCGGACCTGTTTGCACTGGGATTCAGCAGACCGGTAAAGTAAAACAGTTAAACGCACTGGAGCCACCAGGATTCCAAGCTGGACTTCTGGACTTCAGACCACCAAATGCCGGCGACGCACCATTGGGGTATGTGGTTCAGTGCTGATATATATGAAGTGTCCTGTAAATATTGTGTGCACACATAAGGGTTCGTATACGTAAATAAAGACAACGCTTTATCGGTTAAAAATTAGCAATTTAGAAAGTGAAAGACTAAAATCAACTGTTTAAACTAAAACAAGCTATTGCTGCATTGATGGGGGATAAAGTGTGTGTAAATGAGGTTTAAAAGGTTTTTGGGTTTGCTTGAAGAACCACACGAGATACACAAGGTTTTGTTGGGTTTATTGACAATTGATGAAGCACAGAGGCGTGACATATGGTATTAAGCTTAAATGTTGGATGACCGGGGTGGTCTTTGGCGTAGTGGGTACAGCAGACACCCCATGTACAGAGGCTATAGTCCTCGTGCAGCTGGCCCCGGTTCAAATCCCGCATCGGATGGCCCTTTGCTGCGTGTTATTCCCCTCTCTCTGCCCCCTGCTTCCTGTCTCTCTTCACTGTCCTATATATAATAAAGGCATAAAAAGCCCAAAAAAATGTTGGATGACCACTGTTTGTTGCTGATACACAGAAGTGGCTGGCTGAAGCTCAAAGTTGCTCAACTGCTGTGCTTGATGATACGGAAAAGAATGATGCATAAGGTCAAGGTGAATCTGTTATTGACAATGATAGAGAAAATAGTGAAATTCCTGCTGCTACTGTTTAGGAAAAGGACATTAAGGCCTATTTCAGACCAGGGCGGCAAAGCGTGGCGGAACGGAAGCGATTTTCACGGGCGGAGGTGAAAATACATGGAAACAGATCTGTCCTTGCACACCGACGCGGCGGTAGTCGGGCGGTAGCGGCGCGGAGACGCCTCCGTCCCGCGCTGCTTTTGGAAAATAGAACTCGAGCGGAATTTGGACGGCATTTGGACACATATTGATCCTTATTGTTGTGACCTTTGAGTTAGAACTTCTTTTCAAAATTTATCGTACAGTAGCAGTTTAAGTCAGAGCAAGTGTAAGAAGGCTAAATGGACAGAGATGATTTATAACTTTCCACACGTTAGGTCATGGCACCCCACTGTGAATATAAATGTAAAAAACACATTTCTAACACTTTGCATGAACCGTACAATAATGAGAAGTTTGAGTTCAAGTTGTGTTGAATTGTTTAATTATTATTACATGTTTCTCAAGCTGTGGAGAGAAAACAGAATTAAATACAGTTCACAACATGACCATCTCCTTTATCTGAATATACTAACATCCCTCAGTTTCCTAATCTCGAACGTGATCTTTTTTATTTTCAGTTTCTTGTATTCCATATCTAGTTTGGTGCTCTCTTTATTGGACAAACACATTTCTTCAAAGGCTACTTACCACCCTGAAATATGTTCCTGGACTTTACTTTCACCTGCTGCCAGGTACGCTTTTGGCTGTTAAGATTGCTCCTGTTGAGATGTAACAGTGAATAATTAATAAGTGGGTCACACACTCACTCACTCACTCAGGGCTTCTTACGTTCCTAGTGCACTCGCAAATAGCTAGGCTATGTAAGCCTCATTTGGATTAGCCTCACTGAGATGCAGCTAAAATGTATTTGTGGAACGACTTGAGGCTTAAATGGGAGATGGTGTTAGTTTAAGCGAGGCTTTCCCTCTACAGCCTGGCTTTCTTTAGCGACTTTCGTGGAACACCCCTCAGGTTGGCACCCGGTGAACACACATGCACACAGTCACACACTCATGGAGACAGATGCCATTCACTAGAGCGGTGGGCAGCCAATCACAGCACCCGGGGAGCATGGGGGTAAGGGTGCCTTGCTCAAGGGCACCTCAGCTGTGACAAGGAGGTGGACTGCCAGCCCTACAGCTTTGAGACCTCCACAGTCAATTTTGAGCAGCAAGAGTGGGAATCAAACCACTGACCTTCCGGTTATTGGACAACCCACTCTAACCACTGAGCCAGAATAACGGTTTAGATTGACTGGCTTTGTGAATGTGGAATTTTGCGATTATAATTATCACATTAATCACATACAGTTGTTTAGCTTTGTTATTATTGTCATCCCAGAGACCAAACAATAAATTTTTCCAACACAGAGAAAAATTTATCAATTATGTAACGGGACACATCTTTCCAGAATTTGTTTGTGGCGGGGCATTACCAAAATAGGTGTACCATCATTTCAGGAGACATGTTGATGGGGAAGCAATCAACACATATGTCTTTTTTAAACTTAAGAAGTTAATGACTTGCAGGATAAAATCTATGTAAGATTTAAAAAAGAAACCAGAGGCCCGTTGTACAAAACTAGGAAAAGGGATTAAGCCGGGCTCTGGCTAAACTTATCCGTGATCCAGGCAGTAGGATATGTTATGGTATAGGTTACCATGGAGATTTATTCTGTGGAGCTAGCCTGCTCCAGACCAGGCTAAATTCCAGGATCTATTCAATCTCATCCCTTATCTCAGTCAGCAGTCACCACAAATGGAAAACAATAGTTATTCCACTGCCCACTACACATTGTTATCACATATAACTAGACCCACAGTCATTATTTAAACGTTTGTGATTATTTGAATTGAAGAGGAATTGAAGGAGTGGACCAACATTCCACAGGCCACAATCAACAACCAGAGGTCCGTTTCACAAAGCAGGTTTAGTGAAAACTCTGCGTTTATCAACCCTGAAATAAGGGAAACTCTGAGTTTTCCGTTTCACAAATAGAGGTAACTTAAGCTCTCGGTCAGTTACCGTAGTATCAGACTCTATGAAACTAACCTGGTCAGGACCAGGTTTTACTCAAGAAACCTCGAGTTTCTCTCTGTCTCCGCCCTCTTTCAGCCACAGACGCCATTTGATTTCCTCATTCATTCAGTCAGCAGAGCGAGTTCTCCTACTTGTAGAAGTCCATTAGGCACAGTAAGAGACGACTTTTTTCACGAACATGGCATGTCCTTTTGACAACGATCCCGTGACTGAAGGTACAGCATTATTGAGCAGAGAATTAAATATTCGTCGGGACAATTATCTTTTTGAGCGGCACCATCAGAATTTTGTTGGGACAAAAGAAAAAAAGCACATAAAATACAAATAAATATTTGCTTAAAAAAGATATATATATATATATATATATATATATATATACATATATAGGCCTATTATATTTTATAAAGGCACTTGTGTCTTGGGGGTGGACTCCCTCCAGGGATTCCCTCAGCCACTGGCCTTCCAATATTCTGGTTTAGGGACAGCTCCTCTGTCTCCGTTAGACGTGGCGGTGCTGGGCCACCACCCGTTTTACGGGCATCTGCCTTCTTTCTGTTGGCTCAGTAGAAGTCTGTCAAGTGTTTTAACAGGTCAAGCTTTCCCACACTTGAAAAGGGAAGGGTCTCACACTCCCGATAACTAGACGCAGGACTTCACTCAGTGCTTTATCCTTTACTTAATTTTGCTTTTGGCACAGTTGAAAAACCGGCAGTCCTTTAGGAGTTTTTTAGTCAATTTCCTTGCCTGTCTCTCATGGAAAGCATCCGTTCATTTCGACGCACACACACAAAGAGAACCCGCTGCTCCCTCAGCTCAGGTAATAATTACTCATCCGCTTCACCTGCGGGCGAGCGGTTGCCGGTGTCGGCGTACGTGCGCGCTCCCCGCTGCGTGCAGGGGAGAACGGTCAGAAGCAGGCGCGGGCACTCAGCATTGTCACTCACTCGCCGCAACACCTCCCACTCGATCTTTCCATAGGTCCCAGGGAAGATCGCACTCACAGGTTACTTCAGGCAAGTCCAGGTCGTATCAGTGGTCTTGCTTATTCTGGCTTTCTACTGGAAGGAGGACAACGAGGCGTCTGACATCTCTATGCAACACAGTGCTTTTCCTGTCGCTGGATGCTGGACTTTTGACAATAGACTTCAAGTTGCTGAGTGGAACACAATGACCAGGAGAGACTTGAACATTGACATCTCTTACGATACCTTTGCAGTCTGGATTAACACCGATCACTCTCCCGAGCTTGAACTGTCCTCTTAGTGCGTTTTGGTCACAAAGCCAGACTATGTCTCTGACAGCGACGTTTCTTTCTGCGGTATGCCACTTTGCTCGCACAAACAGGTGTGGACCAGCGAGCTGACTCCAGGACTTCCAGAAGTGACTGACTTGGGCTTGTATCTCTTGCAGTCTTTTGTATGGGTAAGTGGCAAAGTTGAATGTCTTGATATCACCACTTTGCGATGCTCGACCAAGCAAGAGCGAGTTTGGTGTGACATATTCAAGTCGGTCTTCAAGGCTCTGAGCTTTCGCATCTATGGGTCGTTCATTAGCAAGATTGGCTGCTAGTTGGAGCACTGTCAGGAATTCACTGAAGCTGAGGTTTGTTCCTTTCCCGAGACTTTGGAGCGCTCGTTTGATGATCCGCATTGTGGCCTCTGCGGCTCCGTTTCGGTGTGGAGAATCAGCTGGAGTGATTTTCCAGATCCATTCCGTCTCATGGTTCGCAGTAAACTCTTCCAGGGTGTCTTTGTTCTGCTCCCTCAGGAAAGCATACAGCTCCGCTAGAACAGGTTTCGCACCAATGAAGTTGGTACCAAGGTCTGACCAGACTTTCAATGGATGGCCACGGAGTGCAGTAAATCTCTGGTAAGCGAGCAAGAAGCTCTCTGTTGACAGTGTGTTTACCAACTCTGCATGGATGGCTCTGCTTGACATGCAACAAAACAGTACTCCCCACACTTTCATGGATACTCTTTTCTTGATGTCATCCCTCACCTGGTAGGGTCCGAATAAGTCGACAGCAGTGAATTTGAATGGTGCAGACAGTTTTGTTCTTTCTTCAGGTAGGTCACCCATTACTTGTTGACAGGTTTTTGCTTTTGCTTTCTTGCTAGCAATGCATTCGTTAACAACTCTCTGGGCAATTCTTCTCCCTCTGACAACCCAAGCCTTCTGCCTCATCCTTAATAAGGTCCCCACTACACCATCGTGCCCTTCACCGTGGGCTTCACGGGCTAGGAGGGTTGTGATCCAAGCGTCAAAGGGTAGAAGGGGAACAGCTTTGACATCCTTCCTGAAGTACTGGATCCTGCCACCACACACCAGTAGCCCACTTGTCAAGTCCTTGTAGACAACAAGTCTGTCCGTTGTGGTGCTTGGGAAGGTCACATGTGTTTGGGCTGCGAGGCAAAGGTCTCTAAAAGCATCTTGTCTCTCTCTGACTGTGATGATGCCTGATACACACACTGCCTCCCACTTTGAATCGTCTGGAGTCTTGGCCCGCAGGAATCTTTTTGCAGCTCTCCAAACCCATGCCACTGTCTTGACCAGCCTTGTTAGGTTACTGAAATGCTTCACATCAACTACTGTCTGGCCTGCAGGTGGCCTGCTTACCATCTTCTGGACTGGACGCTGCTCTGGGTTCTCTTTCAGGGAGTGCCAACTGAGCACTGCAACAAATAACTTTTTCTGGATTTTCCCAATGTTTTCCCTTGCTGCAGCAGCAACGTCCCGGGCAGATTTCTTTGGCCACAGCTTCTGGTAAGCTCAAGAATTTTGGGCCCGCCTGCCATTCAGAGTCCTCAGCCAAGTCTTTGGGGCTAGGTCCTCTTGTTATAAGCTCTGCAACATTCAATGCTCCCGGAATCCACCACCAATCTTGGGCGTTTGTGCTGCTCTGGATCTCTCCAACCCGGTTAGCAAAGAAGGTTTGATAACCATAACTTTCTCACTGTATTGCTCCTAAGACGGTTTGGCTGTCAACAAGATGATACCACTTTTCCACTTGGATTCTGCAGTGTCTTTTGAAGTAAGTCTTTAGCCGGGCAGCAAAGACAGCTCCACACATCTCAGCCTTCATGGCATCTCCCTTTTGGTCAAGAGGGGTCAATTTGGCCTTGGATTCGACCAGCCTCATGATTGTGCCATGGCTGCAACTCCAACGTAGGTATAGCACGGCGCCATAAGCGTGCTCACTACCATCAGAGAAGGTGATGCCACAAGGTTCGCTGTTGGGATCCAATGGTGTCAGGGACCTGGCGAATTTTACCTTGCCCAGCTCAGCATACTCCTCCAGGAGCTTGATGGCATCTCCCCGGAGTCTGTCTGACAAGGCAGCATCCCAGGTGTCTCTTGCTGAGCAGTGCTTGACTTTGCCTTCTTGAAAAGCTCCCCGGACCAGGATTGCACCTTTCTGGTTTGCTGGAGCCACCAGACCCAGAGGATCATACAGCCCTGCAACTTGACTTAATAGCTCTCTTCTCGTGAGTGGTTCCGGAGTTTGCAATCGCACTTCTTCTTTGAGTTGGTTCTGGCCGAGTCTCAGCTTTTTCTTCTTTTTCGAGAAGTTCACACCAACCATGACGTGGAGCTTGTCATCGTTGAGTGTGTACCCAAGGCTGAGGGCTTTGTTGTTGTCTTCGGTGAGCTGATTTGGCAGGACTATTGTTTTGGGTCTGTTCTTCTCATGCTTGGGCGCCCTCCCACTTTGATCAGAGTAGACCCATGGCTTCATGTAAAATCCCCCAGCTTTTAGGATCTGCTCAATGTTGGCTGTGATGGTTTTCAGCTCTTTCAGGTCATCATGAGAGGTAAGGATGTCGTCAACGTAGGCATTTTGATGCAGCACGCGCCTTTCCTCT
This sequence comes from Odontesthes bonariensis, assembly GCF_027942865.1. Classification (NCBI taxonomy): domain Eukaryota; kingdom Metazoa; phylum Chordata; class Actinopteri; order Atheriniformes; family Atherinopsidae; genus Odontesthes; species Odontesthes bonariensis. The sequence continues at coordinate 30,488,263 of NC_134515.1, read as the reverse complement.
TTGAGTTGACTGAACTGGGGTAGGTTGGCAGTTTCATGCATGGCCAGTTGAGCAATGCATCCAGCAGGTTTGTCTCCAATGTTGACTCTTGTTATGGCGTGATCTTCTATTTGGTCCTCCTCGGAGTCCCGCCAAAGGAACCTGTGCAGATGGACCTCCTCATCCTCCAGCCAGACAGTTATACATCTTTCTTATGTCCCCAAGGGCAGCAAAGACTCCTGCTCAAAACCTCAGCAGGACAGCGCGGATGGGGTTGAGGACATCTGGACCTTTAATGAGGAGGTCATTCAGGCTCACGCCTCTGCATTTCTGGCTGCGGTTCCAAACGAGTTTCACTGGAGTGGAGACAGAATGGGGATTTGGGGCAATGAGATGACTGATGTACCATACTGACCCGGTCCAGTCCTCCAGCACTTTCTTGGACAGTTTCACTGCGGCTTTACGTTGGACTATGTCATGAACTTGGGCGGCGTAGGCAGCTTTCCACTCTGATTCTTTTGCCAATTGTTTCTCCGTCCTGAGGAACGTTGCCTCAACGGCCTTCCTGTTGTCAGGTAAGGATGTTGGGTCCTCCGCCCGGGGGTATTTGACATGCCAATGTGGAGTCTTGCAGTGGTCATCTCCAGTCACATACCTCAAGCCATTTTTCACCACTTCCAGCTCCCTTTCCTCGGCGAGTGACATCTCTTTTCCCCCAGGCTGGCAATTTCCGCAGCGGCAGCCTCCAGACTTAGGCTCACAAGCAGCTCCTATGCTGTCCCACTTTCACCATTTCAGAAACTCTCTGTTGGCAGCTGCAGTGCCAGCATGGATGAAAGGGGTATTGCAGGTAAGTTCCTTGTACTTCACAGCTGCAGTTCTCATTGAGAGAGCGAAGTGAGTTTTGGAGGTATGGGCTGTCACAGTGGCTTCTTCGAAGAGGTCAGGGTGGGTGCCCCCAACAGTCTTTCCAAGTGGGCCATCCCAGAGGACCAGATTTCCAACGGAGCGGACTTTCTGAGGCACCAATTGTCCTTCCTTATGACTTATAAGAAGTTGTACCTCTGTGGGTCTCTTCAGATCATGGAGTGCAACATCAGGGAAAATTCTCTGCAGCTTTTTTGCTGTTACATTCCTGTGAATCTCAGCGATGCTGTCCAGCCCATAACACACCAGCTTGTGTTGGTTGAGAGTGCCTTTAGGAGTGTTCACATGGATCTTTAACAGGTACCGCTTGGTTTCCACCGACACTTTCATCCCACCAACTCCGTGGACCACTAGGGTGATGTCTTCGCTACGTAGGTTCAGCTCATCCGCGGCCTTATGTGTGATGTAGTTTGTGTCGGAGGCCAGGTCAATCAGAGTTCCGATCTTTTGTCCAGCATTAGGAGTGACGTCAAGAAGCATCATGATGACGGGGTGCTCCTGCAAACCACATTCCATCAGGAGTCCATGCTCATTTATTGCAGAGTTGCATGATCTGGTTACTGCGTTGCAGAAAGCATCTCGACACTGCCGGGCCATTTTCGGTGACAACTTGGAGAGGAACTCCTCCTGAGCCTCTGTGCATCTCCTGCTCCTGCTTCCATCTCCCACTTTGTCAGATTTGGATGGTCTTTGGGGTCGATTCTTGGTTTCAGCAAAAGGGCAGAGGTAGTAATGGTGCTGGTCTTTACACTCTGTGCTCCTACACAGGAAAGAGGCTTTACAATATCCATCCTCTTCATGGACCTCGAGGCACCGACAGCAAGCAACAAGCTGCATCACTGCATTTCTCCTCTCTGAAGGTCTTAAGTTGGTCTTGAACTTCCTGCAGAAATACAGTTTTGTTCTGTGCTTGGTGTCACCACAAACAATGCAGCCTGCTGGTTCACTACTGGCCTTGGCGGTCCGTGTCCTGGCATGCCTCTGCTGGAACTTGGTCTCTTTCCTGCTAGGCTCTTCCTCCTTTAGCTGGTCCAACTGCTCATATATAGTCTCTTGTGATCTCAGGAACGCGAGGAGTTTGTCAGAGTGGTCCCGGCCATGGGCTGCTCTCCTGTCATTGGCAGCATACACCAGCCACTCCTTCTTCAGAGACTCTGGGAGCTTGCTCTCGATCGATTTTGTGACCAGTGGATTTTTCACAGCGTCCACATTTCCAAGCTCATTCAGGTCATACAGGGCCTTTTCGACAGCCTGAATGAGCTCCACAATCTTCCTGGGCTGGTGACCTCTCACATGAGGAATGCCTTGCAGCTCTTCTATGATTTCGAGCGCATTGGCAGCTTGGTTCCCATAGCGGTTCTCTAAGACACGGAATACCTCATTGGCTGTGCTGTAGGTGGAAAGATGGAGGTCTCGGGTCACTTTGTCTCAGGTCACCAACTACTTTGTGTAGTTGGAATTTCCTCACTTCCTGTGAGCCAGTTGGTTCACCTTGTTTCTGCAGAGCCTCCCATTCCCTCCTCCAATGGTAGAAATCACGCTTGTTTCCAATGAACCTGGGAAGAGTGGTGTAGCGGGGACCTTATTAAGGATGAGGCAGAAGGATTGGGTCGTCAGAGGGAGAAGAATTGCCCAGAAAGTTGTTAACGAATGCATCGCTTGCAAGAAAGCAAAAGCAAAAACCAGAAGATGGTAAGCAGGCCACCTGCAGGCCAGACAGTAGTTGATGTGAAGCATTTCAGTAACCTAACAAGGCTGGTCAGGACAGTGGCATGGGTTTGGAGAGCTGCAAAAAGATTCCTGCGGGCCAAGACTCCAGACGATTCAAAGTGGGAGGCAGTGTGTGTATCAGGCATCATCACAGTCAGAGAGAGACAAGATGCTTTTAGAGACCTTTGCCTCGCAGCCCAAACACATGTGACCTTCCCAAGCACCACAACGGACAGACTTGTTGTCTACAAGGACTTGACAAGTGGGCTACTGGTGTGTGGTGGCAGGATCCAGTACTTCAGGAAGGATGTCAAAGCTGTTCCCCTTCTACCCTTTGACGCTTGGATCACAACCCTCCTAGCCCGTGAAGCCCACGGTGAAGGGCACGATGGTGTAGTGGGGACCTTATTAAGGATGAGGCAGAAGGCTTGGGTTGTCAGAGGGAGAAGAATTGCCCAGAGAGTTGTTAACGAATGCATTGCTAGCAAGAAAGCAAAAGCAAAAACCTGTCAACAAGTAATGGGTGACCTACCTGAAGAAAGAACAAAACCGTCTGCACCATTCAAATTCACTGCTGTCGACTTATTCGGACCCTACCAGGTGAGGGATGACATCAAGAAAAGAGTATCCACGAAAGTGTGGGAAGTACTGTTTTGTTGCATGTCAAGCAGAGCCATCCATGCAGAGTTGGTAAACACACTGTCAACAGAGAGCTTGTTGTGTGTGAATTTATGTGTGTGAAAACAGCATTATGTTGGGGATAAAACAACTGCACAGTGAAATAGCCACTTAATATTTACTTTACAGTGTAAAACATGATCAAAATGAGGTACCTCCATGCCGAGGTCTCACCTGTTTGAACAATGTTTTTATATTTCTTCTTAAACTGGTGAAATGCTTCTCGGGATTGCACCTAAATGAAATAAATGAATGGGTTACCATTCAAGCAGTTTTCCCCTGTGATATTATTGTGATTGCAAAGGACTACATTTAAACTTACCCTTTATAGCTGCAGCGGTGTTGCACTTATTTCTAAAAACGTGTTGAAACTCGCCGTATGAGCGCATTAAGATTTCCAATTTGAGGTTGGTGAAAAACGTAGCCCCTCCTCTTCCCCGTTGCCATGGTGACTCGTTGATTCGGGGCTCCATTGATGCTGGCTTTTTAAAGTTGTGGTGCACACGCAAAATTCAAGGTGAAACTACTCAGAGTTGACTCAAATCAACGTTTCTGGAACCGAAAACTCTGAGTTTTCTATCTCAGAGTAGCTCAACTCAGAGTTCAGGAATAGACTCAGAGTTTGTTGAACCTGCTTTGTGAAACGGACCCCTGATCAACTCTATGCGAAGGAGATGTGTTCAATTCAATTCATTTTTATTTATATAGTGCCAAATACAACAAATGTCATCTCAAGGCACTTAGTAGTAAGTCCAATTCAAGCCAATTGGAATTCAATTCATTGTAATCATAATTATTCATAAAATGCCATTCACAGCGCCCGGGGAGCATGCAGGTACGGTGCCTTGCTCAAGGGCACCTCAGCCATGACAAGGAGGTGGACTGACACCCCTCCAGCTGTCAGTTTCACCAATCTTTTTGAGTGGCGAGAGTGGGAATCGAACCTTCCGGTTATTGAACGACTGACTCTAACCTTTGAGCCACAGCCAGGAGTATGATAGATAGAGATGAGGGGATGTCACCGATGATTTCAGCATCAGATAATCAGACAATGATGCAGTAAAATACCTTGAAGATCACCACAAATGTAGCTGGGGACATGTAGAACAAGAATCTGGTAGAGTTAGCAGAAAACAATTAGATTACTATTTTTTTAATAAACATTTTAATCTGCCCATATACATCATACATTGGGCTCACACGCTTTACTGTACGACGCGATGATAGCGCGACCGTGCCTCTCCGAAGCACAGATGGCGTGACCGCAGTTCCTTACCGGAGTGAATGACACTCGACGCGTGTGTAGAAAGCTCCCATAAGTCCTCTGATAGCCCCGGATAACACAACAACACGGCAGCTATGAGCTAACATTGCAATAGTACACGTTCAGTCATTCATTTGTCTTAAAGTATTGGTGAAATAAAGACAGATAATGCCTTAATTTAGAGACTGTATTGTCTATAGCCGCTTTCGGACAGATCGTTCTAAGAAAGTAGTTATCAGAACTACCCTCCTCGAATTTCGTTCTGATAACTATCCTTCCCCAGCGGAACTGTTTCAGTCTGCATTCGCACATGAGTCGGGACCTGATAGGAACTGATGCGCCGCGCGCAGCCGTCTGCTTCAGTGACGTGTTAGCCGTTAGCCGTTTAGCGCTACATTCAAACACAAAACAAAACGGTAAAAGTAAGGAGAGTAGAAAAAACACCACCAAGAAGCTAATATGGAGAGCGGGGAGGCCACTGTGTTTATGGTCTGCATGATGGTGATATTAATCATGGACGATCACATCAGGCGTCTAATATCGAGGCTGGAAGAGCTCACAGAGAGAGTCAGGAGACGATACTTTTCATTTCATGAAGGAAGAAAGGAGAGCAGAGCGCTGCAGACAAATGAGACCAGTGTAAGTTTAACTTATTAAACACCCGCCGGGAAACATTTCAGCCGTGATAGCATGGCATGGGGCGTAGCTACCGACCACCAAACACCTCTGTCAGATTAGTTCTATAGAACTATGAAAAGACCCGACCTCGGAGAAGGAGCTAAATAGTTATAGGAACTAAGGGAGAAAGCCCCGAGTTGCTGTATGTCCGAACACGGGAGAAAACGGCCCCGCGGATTAAAATGTTATTAGAACTGCCAAAGGTTCCTACAGTCCGAAAGCGGCTTATGCCCTGTTCGCTCCCGTTATATGGATATACGCAAATTTTGAGTAATCTAAATATCTTCCGAACGACGCCGACTTTCACCAAACTGTTATCTGTGAGTAGTTGAACGTATTTTAAGCTGTGGGGATTTTTTTCAGCAGCAGGGACTGGGAAACTGGTCTGAGTCGAGGGAAAGATTGGATGGTGCTAAATACAGGGATATTCTTGAGAAAAACCTGTGTCAGTCTGCCTTTGATTTGAGACTGGGACGGGGGTTCACCTTCCAGCAGGAGAATGACCTGAAGCATGCTGCTAAAGCAACACTCAAGTAGTTTAAGGGGAAATATTTTGGAATGTCCAAGTCAAAGTCCAGACCTCAATCTAATTGTCACCGATGTCACCTTGCCCGAGTAATCTAATTGAGGCTACGGCTACACGAAAACGAAACGAGGGTTTTTTTGAAAACGGGTACGAAAACGATTTCGACCACACAGGGGGGCTTCTCTGTCCACATGACAACGCGACACTTGCTGAAAACGATGCAGTACATACGAAACACCTCTAGGTGCGCTGTAAGCCACCCCCACCGGTTACACCAGAACAATAGAAGAAGCAATGCGCATGCGTGTACGCCCCTACTTCTAACAGCGGGAAGCTCACGTTGTTCCTTTAACAATGCCGCTGTAGTTAGCAGTGTCTGCAGCAGTGCTGCTATCAATGTTGTGGGGTCCATGATGATCGCTGTCTGTCATTGTTGTGTTGTCTTCTTCTTCCGGATTTTGAATAGAAGCTTTTTGTTCTGGTCACTGACGTATGTGTATACGTCACTGGCGTTAGCCATGTGGCTGTGCAGACGTAAACAAATCCGTGCTGTGCAGTGCAGTGCTGCTATCAATGTTGTGGGGTCCATGATGATCGCTGTCTGTCATTGTTGTGTTGTCTTCTTCTTCCGGATTTTGAATAGAAGCTTTTTGTTCTGGTCACTGACGTATGTGTATACGTCACTGGCGTTAGCCATGTGGCTGTGCAGACGTAAACAAATCCGTTTTCGCTGTAACAATGGAAACGAAACGACCTCGTTTTCAAACTTTCCCACTCTGGAACCCGTTCTTAAAAACTATTGTTTTGGGGTAGTGGGAACGCCGGCTCCGTGTGGCCGCGACAGCGAAACGATAAGAAAAAGTATCGTTTACAGTGAAAAACGTTTTCGTGTAGCCGTAGCCTGAGAATCTGTGGTTAGACTTGAAGATTGCTGTTCACAAGTAAAAACTATCCAACATGAAGGAGCTGGAGCAACATCCCAGTGGCAAGATGTGGCAAGCTCATAGAGACTTATTCAAAGCGACTTGCAGCTATTGCCACAAAAGGTGGCTCTACAAAGTACTGACTTTAGGGGGGTGAATAGTTTTTGTCCTATTTGTTGTTTGCTTCACAATAATAATAAAAAAAGACATCTTCAAAGTTGTAGGCATGTTCTGTAAATTAAATGTTAAAGATAGTTACTGTAATTGTGCTGGTTGGAAGGTTCAAATCACTGTTGTGAGTCCGGTTAGAACTCCAAATTAAATCAGTCGCACTCCAGTGTGTTTACATGACTTGAATTTGCTGTTTATTCCTCACTTGATAGAACTGTGTGTGGTTTTCCTTTTTCACGCACACAAATCAAAATGAGGTGGCAAACAAAGTGTAAACAGCAAACTAAACAACACAAACTTTAACTGTAAACTCTAGTGCAGCTCCTTTCTCATCTCTGCTCTTCCTGGTCTGCATGCTGCTCACTGGCAGTCTAGGCTCCGCCCCTTAAAGGGCCAGCATGACAGTCCCCTTAAGGCAGCCTTTTTCACAGCCGCTCCCGCATTCACTTGTGAATACGAATAACTAAGAAAAGGCTGAGTTAAAGGGGGTGATTAATCGTCCTTAGGCAAGGCAGGTAGGTTGACAAGTCTTGCAACGGGTCCAACATAAATTCTTCCCTTTACAGTCACTTCAGCTCATCTGATACGGGTGTCTGGTCCAGGAAAAACTTGAGAGACCTTGCCCACAGGCCAAAGGGTCCGCAGAAGCTGGTTGTCCACAATCATAACCAAATCTCCAACTTTTAGATTGGCCGATTCCGTCTGCCACTTCTGGCGAGCTTGGAGTCCTGGCAGGTAGTGCTTCAGGAAATGATGCCAGAAATGGTCAGCTAGATTTTGACTGTGCCTCCATTTTCTCCGCCCGAGAATCTCTGGGTCGTCATAGACTACTTGTGGCAACGAGGCATCCTGCCGCCCCATGAGAAGATAGTTGGGGGTAACAGGGTCAGGATCTGCTACTTCAGATGAAGTGTAGCCGAGGGGTTTTGAGTTGAGCATCCCCTCAATTTCAATCAAAACTGTGTGTAACACCTCTTTAGTGACAGTTTGGGCTCCAAGGATTACCTGAAGAGCAGTCTTTAGCGAGTGGATTTTTCGCTCCCAGCAACCTCCGAAATGGGAGAATCCAGGAGGATTGAAGGCAAATCTGATTTTCTGGCATGCTATTCACTCTTTGAGGTTAGGATGAAGTGCTTGAAATGCTTCCTGCAGCTCACGTTCTCCTCCTCTGAAGTTCATCCCCTGGTCACAGAGAATCTCCTTAGGTATCCCACGTCTGGCTATAAACCGTCTCAGAGACATTTAGAATGCATCTGTATCCATACTGGGGATCAGGTCAAGGTGGACTGCTCTTGTAGTTAGGCATTTAAACAATATTCCCCACCTTTTCTTGTTACTGCGTCGGATCTTGATGGTGTACGGGCCAAAACAATCCACACCTGTGGAATAGAATGGTGGCCTGAACAGGCGCAGTCTGGCTGGAGGGAGGTCTGCCATCCTAGGTGGATTTGGGTGTCCTTTCCACCTCTTGCACCTAACGCAGAATCTCTGATGGCGGAGTACTGCTTCACGTCCACGTAACACCCAGTATCTCCTTCGGATCTCAGCAAACACCCTTTTCGGCCCGGGATGCTGGAGCTTATCATCATAATGTTCTATGATGAGTTGGGTTAAAGCATGTCTGGGGTCCAGAACAATGGGGTGCACTTCATCCACTGCCAAGTCAAGACTGCGGCATAAATGGCCTCCTACTCTGATGAGCCCTGTTTTCTCATCAAACTCAGGTGTTAGTAGAAGAAGGCGACTAGATTTGGAAATGGGTTTGCCGGCCTTTAACTGGGTGATCTCTTCAAGCTTGTTGTAGCGCTTCTTGCTCGGCAGCAGCGTAGGAATCAGCAGTGAGAGGGTAGTTAGGGTCAGCCGTCCCGTGAAGCTGGTGTGCAGTGGTTTCTAAGAAGCAGTCCCAAGTCTGGTACTGGTGGGGATCTGGAACACTAGAGCTGGACATAGATGGACAGACAACTTGTCGCTTCAGCTCACCTTCAGGTTCACTCTGGTGTGGGGGTGGTAGATCAGGCCAGTTATGTGGAGCCAGTTTCAGGAATACAGGTCCATCTGTCCATCTACTGCCTTTACTGATGTCTTGGATAGTGAGGCCACAAGTGTTGTCGTCTGCTGGGTTATCCCGTGACGGCACATACCTCCATGTGGCAGCTTCTGTCAGCTCTTGTATTTCCGCTACACGAGTGCCCACGAAGACCTTGTATCTGCAGGAGTCCGAACCCCGAAGATGCAGCTGCGAACGGAAAGGGTTAACTCAGTGCTGATGACCTTGTAGAGCTGGGCACCTGTTAGAGCAGCGCACAACTCTAACCGAGGAACAGATTGTTGCTTCTTTGGGAAACACGAGACCGAGTTGCAAGGAAGGCAACCTCAACCTCTCCCTCTGGATTCTCTGTCCTCAGATAAGCCACTGATCCATATGCCTGTTCAGAGGTATCACAGAAGACATGGATGTCTTTCCTACAGTTGGGTTGGTCCAGGCCGGGACTGGTGTAGCACCTTGGCAGGGTGATCTTATGCAGCTGTGCTAGCTCTGCTTCTCATGCGTGCCACTTCTGCAGGAGCTCCTCAGGGAGTTGTGGGTCATCCCAATCCCTCCTTTCCTCCCAAAGGTGGCGCACAATAACTTTGGCTCGGGTGGTATTAGGGACGATGTAGCCAAGAGGGTCATACTGGCTAGCTAAAACTCTATAGATGTTCCTCATAGTAGCAACTAAGCAACTGATGTGTCTGTGTTTGTAAGTGAGGGTGTCAGACTTATAATTCCAGTGAAGTCCGAGGGCTGGCTCTTGAATGTCAAACTGATCTTGATTGAGCCACAACTCACAGATGGAGGACTTGATATCTGGAGGAAGATGATGAATGACATTGGGATTGTTACTTGCCCACTGCCTTAGCACGAATCCTCCGTCAGCCAGAAGGTGGCACAGTTTTTTTTTTTTCAACAAGTGTGTTGATTAATTTCAGAATAAACAATCACACTACAACAAATAATACAGGTGCAAAACAAAACTGTCACAGTAAGGCATATCTTCAATAAGACACTTACGACAGAGCAGTAACATGCGTTAATTTGCACAGTCCAAAACATAAATCCACCTTCAGAGTCACCGGTGGTTATCCCTAAGAGGAAAGCATTTTTAAAAGAAAACAAACAAAAAAGAAAAAGAAACAAACAGATATTAATTACCTGACAATTTCATGTGGTGGTGGTTTACAAACAGGGGGAACATGCCTCCAATGCTTTCCTCCCTCCTAAGAACACCATAAAAGATCTCCATATACTGTCAAAGACAAGATATTTACCCTTTAATGTGAAGGTGAGTTTTTCTAGTGCAAGAGAGTCTGACAGTCCTGCAAGCCAAACGCTAATACTCGGTTTGTTAGTGGATTTCCAAGCTTTGGCTATGGTATATTTGGCCTGCAGCATGCAGAAAGTAATCATAGATCTATTTGCCTTGCTAAGGCTATGATTTACTGAAAAAACACCAAAGATACACAGTTTGGGATCTATTGAAAGTTTTATACCTGTGACATGTAAAATCATGTCCATCACTTCACTCCAAAAAGCCTGAATCTGAGGGCATTCCCACAGGCAATGGTATAATGTGCCCTTTCCACCACATTTGTAGCAGGTGTCAGGGTTATTGGGGTTAAATTTATTTAGCTGAGTCGGAGTTACATATATTCTCATTATCCACTTATACTGAAGTAGTTTAGAAGGTGGCACAGTTTATTCACAAGTGTCTTGGCGGCTACTGGACATGTGAGACTCTGTAAACAGTTGTCCACGTAGAACGACTTGTTAATGGCAACACGCACGTCGTCTTCTGGTTGGCTGTAGTCTGTGACACATTTCTGCAATGCGAATGTTGCACAACAAGGGCTGCAAGTAGTTCCAAAAGGAAGTACCTGCCACTCGTAAACATCAGGGGGATTGTCTCGCTTCATGTCCCGCCATAAAAACCGCAGTAAGGGTCGATCTTCAGGTAGGAGCCTCACTTGGTGGAACATGCTGCGGATATCGCTGCTGAAGGCCACAGCATGCTCCCTGAAGGCCACAGCATGCTCCCTGAAGAGTAGTAACACTGGTAGCAAGGCAGGGCCGAGAGTGGGACCTAGTAGAAGGAGCTGATTCAGGTTGTAGCCTTGGTATTGGAATGAGCAGTTGAACACTACCGGGTTCTTCCCATTATGTTGAACCATATGATGGGGTATAGACCAAGCTTCAACACTGGTCTTCAATTGGTGTTCCACCAACTTCACTACATAGCCAGCTTCAACAAGCTTCTCGATCTCCCTCTGATAGGCAGCAGCTTGTCCTGGTGATTTGGCTAGGCGCTTCTCTGTGCCTCTCAGGAGGGGCAGCACTGCTTCAAGAGAGGCCTGTTCTTAATTCGAAGAAGGGGTGTGGCATAACGCTCAACACCACTGACATCGACTCTCACTGTCTGTTTTTGAAGGAGCTTGACTGCCTCTTGATCTTGTCGTGACCTAACCGCTAACTTCTCACCGCGGTAAGGGAGCACATCCATCTGCCATAACTTCTCTACTCATTAAAACAGCTCCGTAGGTGATGATACAGATGTGAAGAGGCAGTGACTTACAGTAGTGATGGACTCAATGCTTTGAGCTGGACCTTGTAGTGTCCATCCGAGGACTGTCTTCACAGCTGCTGGCCCACCAGATGGTCCTAGTCTGACTGGATCTATGGGTGTGATGAGGTGTGTACAGTTGGCACCAATCAGCAACATGGGACAGACTCTGTTTAGAGGAGGGAGTGGCAAACCTGACAAATGTTTATACTTCTGCTGGAGTGAGGTAACTGGATGGGAATGTTCTGCTAAACTCAGCTGTAAAAGCATTCTGGATACTGTACATTTTGTCAGGATTGGCTGCTGGAGAAATTGTGAAAGACCCATGGTTGTCGCTGTCGGAAGACATGTTGAACTGACTGAAATTCACATGCATATGTAGCAGTTTGTTTAAAAAAAAAAAGAAAAAAGAAAGAATGTTATATTCATTTCACCAAAACACCCCACTTCTATTATTCTTCATTGGGTTGTCCTTCTTCTCTGCCTGTTGATAATGTAGTAGTATGAACGTGTGCGTGCAAGAGCATCCTGTAGGGCGGACATGCATGCTTCGGTCCTTGCCATTTCTGCTGACCGGAGTGTCTGATGTTGAGCCACACACCAACACATGGAGCTCACTGTTTCTATTTCTGTTGATGGTAAAACTGTTGAATTGGATCAGAGTCCCTGTTTTTCATGCCCTCACAACACAACGCACAGGAAAAATGCACAGTGAAAGGCATGCCGGCTACATCATATAGCGCAGTTTGAATGGCTTAATGTGATTGGCTTATGGGTAAATGGTCTCCCACGTTGGGTGCGTTCTTATGATTGGCTGAAACAAGGAAGATATGATTGGTTGCAGATCATTCCGTGTCAAAAAAAAAAAAAGACATTTGTGGGTTGACGCAAGTCAGGGGAGTCTCAAAATCCACACACAAATGCAGCAAAGTCCACAGACCAGAAGCAGTTTGTAAATCAAGTTATATTTGTGTGTGTATCAGAAATACATTTGTGAATCTTGTCATGCGCATTTGTAAATCATCCTGCACATTTGTGAATCTTGTCCTGCACATTTGTAAATCGACCTGCACATTTGTGAATCTTATCCTGCGCATTTGTGGATTTTGAAACTGATTTAGCTCCATACATGTGGTTTGCTTGTATTCTCCAGGCATGTTGTGGTGCCAGTTGCTGATGACATTTCTCTGCACATCTACTGCATCGGTGTGTGCTGTCCTGCAGACTTGGTTTAGGAGTTCTGTCCAGACAATCCATATAAGTTGGTCCATGTCTAAAACTTAACCATATGCTGTGAACAGGATCTGAGGAGCTTTACTTGGACTGTTCGGTACTTAAGTCCTGAATTGGTGTTCACTTGTATTTGGGTTCATTTGTTTAATTTCATTCTGAGAATTTGTGTTGCATGTTTAGAGGTTTCATGTCTTTCACCCAATTCAGGAGTCAGGACTGATGTTTTAATTGTCTGCTATACTCATAAATTCTATATTCATTTAGCTGGGGTTGGTCGAGGGGTAGTGACATGCTCTTTGAATGATGGACCTGCATCAAGTTTTGTAACTGCTTTTGCATTTTATAACAGTACACTGCCAATTTGTAAATTGAGATAGCAGGACAGTTTAATGAAAGTTTAATTTTGCGTTGTAGTGGCGGAAATATTAACTGTCCTGTGGGGGTGGGGGTTTTGAAGTAGTTTTTCTGCAGGTTTAAGGTGGCGGGTAAACAAAATATTCCCCAAAAGAATAACTCAGCCAAAAAGACTTAACATCAGAAAAGATTTATTGGGACAAAATAGATGGGTTCCAAATATCAACCTAGGCTAATCCCATTTCCCAATGCCCTAGAAATTACAGGAATACCCAAATCAACCAAGAGAGACAAAATACAACACTACACTCAAAGAATCACAGCGAGCTTAAAAAAACAAACAAAAAAAAACACGTCACTGCAAATACCTCACATGTGCATGCAAACCCAATTATGGATTGGGTACCCAAGTTTCTTGGGAATAAGATAGAAACCCAGACAGAAACAAACATATGTAGATATAAAAAACTAGTTAGTCTGCCGTACAACCATGTTCCCAGATCGTTTATGCAGGCTATACAAGGCTGGGCGGACTAACACAAACAAACTGCTCCACTAAACCAAAAAAGAACAGCAGAAACAGTGCCACTGACTCAGCAAACCGAAAAAAAGGAAAAAAAACTATAAAACATCAGCATTGAGACTACTTTAATAATTAGTTTAAAAACAATCTAAACACCAGCACATACTGCACATCACCTGCTATGTCAACATTCCACACACATTAAAAAACTTAAAAAAATAAATAAATAAATAAAATCACATCACCCCTCCTAAATTCAAGTGTGGCTGCACTGCAGTATGAGAGAACAGCGAAATGTGGAAAACAATATGACATTAAACAGTAGTGCCTGAATCCAATCTAAGTAAGTCAAACCACTTCACCCCATTAAAACAGATCTCTTACCACTCTCACTCAAACAGAACAAGGCTCCCCATCATCACCAGCCTCAGAGAAACCAACTGGCCACACACTGAACTTCAGTCTTTTATCCACTCCTCTCCCAAACAGCCAACCACCACCAGGTGTCACCCATTACATTAATAAAGATGGTTATTCCCTCTATCGGGAGTTTCTGGTGATTATTTAAAGGCTCTGACATGGAGACAAGGATTCTTGTCTGTAGTAAAATCACAAAGATTTCTTACAATATTTAGAACTGTCTCCTTGCATCTGAATGTTGCGTTTGCCACCTCAGGAACACTTTGGATTGTGGCCCTATACACTGATATTTAAGCATGGTTATTATGTGGGACCATCTATGTGTATTGCATGTTCATGCACACACACACACACCCACGCACGCACGCACACACACACACATTCATTAGCCCAGTAGCATGCTCGCTAAGCAGGTGTTGTGTTGTCCTGTGGTTTAAGGTAATCTGTATCCACAGTTGTATTATATATGATTGCTGCTGCTTGTGCTTTTTTGTTTGTTTGTTTGTGTGTTTGTTCTCTGCTTGTCTAATTATAGGTGGTCCTGGTGCCTCTAAGGCTGGATTCCCCACAAAAGCCGTGGATTGTCTTCAGTTTTGTTTTTACAGGTGTAGCAGCTGGTTGTCTGATTTTTCATTGTTTTCTATGTTTGTCTCTTCATATTTCTGTTCCCTTTTTTACCTTCTTCGCTCTCCCTCTCTCTGTCCCCCGGTCCGGTTCGGCACTATCACATGTTAAGTATTGTAACAAAAATAAATAAATAAATAAGGAGTTGATGGGCATCAAGGGGATCTTTAAAGCTTCCCTTAGCATAGCAAATGTGTTTGGCATAAACGGTAATCAGATTTCAATTCTGCTGCCATAATGCTGGACAGGACAAGGGGTTAAAAAAATAAAATAAATACAAATTGTGAGTCAAAAGTCTGCTGCAATGCACGGTTAAAACTTTTAATTTGTTTTCCATTCCTGACAGAAATAATCCCCTTCCTCAGCACCCAACTCTGTTCATTTATGGACTTGTGCTGCCTTCATGTTCACAAACATATCGTACAAGAGAAAGAATTAAAACAAGAGAAAAGAAAATAACTGTCATATGGAATGATCTACACTGTGTAACTGTGTAACAGAATGAGAAACACTGCATTCCAGAGAATGAATTACCTTGAATGGATTGTATACATGACCATTTATATAGATTCATTTTAAATTTACCGTCCGTTTGTATGAAAATAGATATTACGAGTTTACAAATAAACCCAAAGGCAGCAGAGTAGCAGCTGTTTGACTTGTTGTTTGATAACGCCACATTACATTTAAACACGAAGTATGTTGTCAGCGGTGAGAAACTTGAGTTTAACTCGCGCGGTGGCAGACTTCTTCTCTTCACCACGACAGGCGTTGTTTCTGTGCAGCAGAGAACGAGGACTGCGTGTTAACCCGAACAGAAAGTGTCCAGGGAGACGCTACAATGTACCACCGAGCGCCGAGTTCGTGTCGCGGGTGTCGGGGATCCCCACCATGGCTAAACTACCTTTCCAGGACTCTGCCGACGGGTTGGACGCGGCGTTTGTTGGAGTCCCGATTGACACTGGGACGTCGAACCGACCTGGAGCGAGGTGTTTTTCTTTCTTCTTCTTCTCTGCAAGCTGCTTTGAGAGTAGGGTTGTCAGCCGTCCCTTGAAAAATGGAATCTTCCCGTGTTTAGAAACAGCTTCTGGTTAAACGGAACCTACAATAACCAATTGTAGGTCCAGTGGTTTTCAAAGTGGGGGCCGCGGCCCCCTGGGTGGCCGCTAGGGGGCCTCAGAAAATTGGAGTGAAGATAAGAAAAAAAATGCAAAAATAGAATTAAATTTTTTTTAAACATTATAAAAAATTGTCAAATTTTTTTTAATCAGTGTTGTAAAATACAATTTATAATAATATGTCATATCGAAATGTTATTTGCCATGCTTGTCTTTCTGATTAGCTGCCAGTCAAAACATCGTAGACCTGGCGGTTTGCGCCTGTTCTCAAGCTGCTCTGCTCCTCAAGCTAGCGTGTAGGTAGCTAGCCAAAATGGACAGATTTTTGACTTGGAAGAGACTGAAAGAACTGGCCGACTAAAATCAGAAAGTATGAGGCAGCATACATTAAGTTTGGCTTTACAGCCATACAGAAAAATGTCCACGATTGCCCGAAATGGTTGACTTCTTCAGACGTAAAGAAGAGCATTTAGTCAGGCTGCATTCACACGGCGAGCTACTGTCCGTGAATAAAAGAAAGAAAATACGTTCTAAAAGTTGATGTTTCTTTACATATTTTGTAGTATTGTCTGTGGTTTGCAAAGGGGGTCCCTGGCCAGAAGCTAATACTGTTTGGGGGGCCTTGGCATGGAAAAGTTTGGGAACCCCTGGGTTAACCTACAATATAATTTGTGGTGAAGACAAACTGTCTGATAGTTTAAAGCCTCTCCAAAGTTAAAGTTATCTGCTGTTTTTATACAAATAGTGACAAAAGTCCAGAATGATCCTTTTTGCTTTACAAGTTTAGGATTAAAACTTACTGCAACCCCAACATTTATTTTGCTATTCGCTCTCACTCTTCACAGGTTTGGTCCACGGCAGATAAGAGTGGAGTCTGCCATGCTGAGAGCTTACAACAGTGGCACCAAGGCAGCACCCTTTGAGTCCCTTATGGTTGCTGACATCGGGGACGTAAATGTGAATCTATATGATCTGAAGGACACCTGCAAACGCATCAGAGAGGCCTACAAAAAGATCCTGGCTACTGGCTGTATCCCGCTGACCATGGGTGAGAGCGACCAATCTTTGCACAATTTGCTCTTTCAGATCCACTGACGGTCAAAGACGGCTCTGTAAATGATTTGTAGCTAGTCAAAAGAAGCTCTGACACATCTGTACAATCATTAGCCATTTAAATGGCCTTGTAAAACTGTAGGGCATGCTCTATCAAAGTTGAGATATGAAGGAGGTTTTTGGTGTCTGCAGGTGGTGATCACACAATTGCTTACCCAATACTGCAAGCTGTTGCTGAGAAGTAAGTATGCTTCAGTGTTATATGTGGGAGGAGTCAAATGACAACAACCAAAGAGATTTTTTTGAACACTTTTTTTTCTTAACACATTAAATACCGGCGGTTTTTACAGAATTATGTCGTAGAATCCCAGCGTTCTAAACCATTTTTTTTTACGTTTTTTGTACAGTCACAGCATATTATGTGATAGGGCCACTGAAACATGTTATGGCTCGTTTGAAAGCTGAGACTTTCTGCGTGTCTCTAGGTGCCGCCATTAGCGAGCTATCCTTAGCTAAACCAAGGCGGGTATCCACCAAAATCAACAACAAACTGAGATATCGGGGCTTTTGTGAAACGTGCGCTCTTTCAGTCTGTTGCACTTTAGATACTTACATATCCGGGTCAGAGGATTTGCGTCATGTCGCATGTGGCAAAGCTAACCTGTTCATAAGACCGCCTCCTTAGACTTGTCGCGTGTCTTCTTCTCCTTCTTGTTGTTTGTTTATGTTACTTTACCGTCACCCTCTGGAAACCGACACGTGCGATTGGACAAAATGCGGAAATGCACAACAATCAATGCAGCGTTATCAAAATTGTTCTTGAGTTGACGCAAAGCCATTGGCGTAATGATCAAAATGTCCAGATGATGGCACCAGTTTTTGACTGCCATCTATGTCAGTTCTGTTCATCACATAATTACAAAAATCACACAGAATGTGCATTAGAATGTATAGATTCAGAATCCATAAAAAAAACTTAAAAATGTATTTTTACCATGTGGGAGCCAACACATGGGCAGTAAAAACGTAGTTTTACGTGATTTGGTAGTCAATGTGTTAAAAATGTGTGTGGCTGCACAGATGTGCAAACTGCATATGCCTTATGCGCTGATGCATCATCACACTATCATAAATGTGAGATGTTTTTCCTCTATGGCACGGATAATGCAGGATCCAAAATTTACATTAAAAGAACAAGACGCTGTTTGATCGAGACACGCTTCAATTGTTGCCCTGAAGTGCAAATCACAACAGCAAAAGAGAAAACACAAAGGCAAATCAAAAAACACAAAAGTTTTATTTTATTACTAGTATACAGTTTTTATTTATTTGCCAGTCTTTGTTTTTCCCTGATACAGATCTTTGGTAGAATGCTGCCAAAATCGATTTTCATAATGGATGTGTACATTTAAACATGAATGAATAAATACTTCATATTCATATAAATACATATATTCAGTTTAACATTTGATATGGCTCGTTTGAACTATTTGTCCCACTTAATCATATGTATTGTATTCTGTTTGTACTTGTATTTTACTTTGCATCACAACTTGCCGGGAAATGGGTAGCACAACGTTGTTTTGGTGCATAATGAATATATGCACTAATGGGAGTAAATGCATAACTTGCAGTATATGAAGTGTTGCAGCTTTAGTAATTTTCTCTGACTTCGCAAAGCTTCTTCCAGAGCCACAGATGACACTGTGACAGTTCCTTAGGAGTGAAAGTGCTCCTGAGCTGCATGTGTAACAACACTCTGTCAGTGGTAAATAAACATTTTTTACCTCTTAACCATTCCCTAATAATGTGTCAGGTATGGCCCTGTGGGTTTGGTCCATGTGGATGCTCACGCTGACACCAGTGATGTGGTTTTGGGGGAGAAGATCGGCCACGGGACGCCATTCAGACGTTGTGTGGAGGAGGGGCTTCTGGACTGTCACAGAGTGGTTCAGATTGGTCTGCGAGGTTCAGGGTACTCTGCAGACTCGTATGAATGGAGTCGGTCACAGGTACTCTATTATATCACTGTAGATAACATAAAGTTTGGAAATGCATTATGATTTTTCATCAGAACCTGCAATAGTATGAAATATAAAGGTCATGATAAATGTTGTCATAATGCATCATCACACAATATTAGATTGTGTATGTTCATTTATAGGTACTACTACTGTTTTGGGCTGTCAATTTTTGCACTCTGTCCATTTTAAGCAAAAAAGAATGACTGTCCTATAAAGGGATACTTTGATTTTTCTAAGTGGGGTTGAGTGAAGTTTTTGTGTTTTACCTGCTGTACACATTGGTCAAAGTTCTCTCCATTTGGAGAATGTTAAACTTTCCTGACAGACGAGCTAAAGCTGAAAGCTGCACAGAACATGTGGCGCTTTCCTACAACCTTACCTCAAAAAAAGAGAATTTTTCAAAACAGTCTTCTTTATTTATTTTTTAGGGCTTCCGTGTGGTCCAGGTGGAAGAGTGTTGGTTCAAATCTCTTGCACCTCTAATGTCTGAGGTCAGGGCTCAGATGGGCAGCAGTCCAGTCTACCTCAGTTTTGACATTGATGCTCTTGACCCAGGCTTTGCCCCTGGAACAGGCACACCAGAGATAGCAGGACTCACTCCCATACAGGTAACTTCAGTCAGGTTTTTTTTTTTTTATTCACAAGCTCTTTACATGAATGATGCAAGTACAGCAAAATGAAAAGTTTTAAGTGCAATCCTCATTTTCCAAAGGTTTCTTGAATACATTAACCTTCATTTGTTTCATTTGAACTGTTTAATTTGTTTGAACCTTCACTTACCAGAGAAAAGCACACATGAAATAAGGACACCAATTGTTTTAGTCTTACAAGAGGAATCTGCTTCCATTCTAGCTCGATACAGGATTTAAGCAGCTCAACAGTTCAGACTTGTTGTTGTCTGATTTTCCTCTTTGTAACAACGATCATCAGGCACACACACTCTGTGTCTATGAAGCCACACTGTTGTAATTCATTCAGAACGAGGTCTGGTATTATCCTGCGGAAATAACTACAGACATCCCAAGAAAAGACTTGCTGGTAGAGTATGGCTGTGTTCGAAACCGCATACTTCTCCTACTACTCCTACTACTCCTACTACTCCTACTACTCATACTGACTTTTTTCCACGAAAGCATACTAGATTCGCCGAAATCTTGGGTATGCATCATGAGGTTACTACTCATACTCAAACTACCCAAGATGCAACGTAACGTGACGTGGCCGATCGTCATTTCCTGTCAAAACGGCCGTTTCAAGCTAGCTACAACGAGGGTAGGTTCACTTCCTGTTTTCAAAACAAAAACACCAATTGTATCGTAATGCTTTCCCTATGATAAAAGGCAACGGGTATTTTATTTTGTGAAAATAACCGGAAGTGCGTTGCTCACTGCGGCTAGCTTTAGTAGCGCCGAATTCGTCGGAACAAAATTGTATATAGCCGGTATTTTGGCAGGTTTTCAACACGTGGATCTAAACGACTACTTTCTCGCCTGAAAATGTTTCAAATGTTGCTAAAGTTTACAGAGATAAGAGCTTAAGCGAAATCAGCTTCAGGCCAGCTGATTTCGGCTCGGGTAGGAGCGAAATGCATTGTGGGTAAACGCTCTGCATACTGACTGATCGATGAGTATGCAAGTATGTAGTATGTGGTTTCGAACACAGCCTATGTCTCTCCAAAGTTCCAATGGTAACTTCACACATATGCAAGTAACACAAGCCATGGGCAGTGATACCAAGACACTGATAATGGATTTTACAACTTATGACAAACTTATGGCAGCCTGCACAGCCTTTTTCTCATCGTTGGCAAATGGAACCTGACGTGTTTTTTTCAAAAGCAGCTTAAACACGGACCCTAGTCTCCACTGTCTTTCTGTACATCTGAGCTTGTGTCCAAAGAACTTGGCAGTGTTTCTGCACTGTTGATATGGATCTATGGCTAAGTCCTTGTGTAAAACTGTTTCAGATTACATTTCTGGAAGCAGTGGTGGACTGTGCCGAGAGAAAATGGATTTTAAAGGGTACTTTTGAGCTCATGTGGCTTCATTGATCACAGTGGTATGAGTTTCTCATGCAGTGCTGCCTGACGGCTCAAAGGTCATCCAACAGTGCTTTCTGTCCTTGGTCTAAGGGGAGACTTCCCTAGACTCCCTGAATCTTTTCATAATGTTGTGCACTTTAGATGCCTTTGGCGGATGCTCCTTTTATACCCAATCCTGACACCCTTACCCATTAAACTGCTGATTGTAGAATCTTCATGATCAGTGTTACTCGTCTATTCTCTAAACTTTTCACTTTCTTTGCATTCTTTTTTTTTTCATAGGTGCAAACTATTCAAAAGAGGACAGGATTTTTAGCTTACTTAAACATCTTGAAAAGGGCAATCGGGAACATGCTTTTTTTAATATTTATATATATTTTTAGTTTTATCTGTAGAAACAAGAAACAGATGCCTTCAGATAAAGAGTTTCACAACTGGAAACATGTTCTTTAGTTGTTTACTTCTTCTCAGCTGGAAGTCACTGAAAGCTGCTATTTTTTTTCTTAACTACAGGGACTTGAAATTATTCGGGGCTGTCGTGGTCTGAACCTTGTCGGGTGTGACCTCGTAGAGGTGTCTCCACCCTATGACACCACAGGTACTTTTGACATTTCCCTTTTTTTTAGGTTAGATTATTGTTATTGTATTTGTATTTTATTTTTACCGTATTAAAGCATCTTTGTAACTGTTATCTCTGTTTTTTTTTTTCCAATTAAACAGGAAACACTGCACTGACTGGAGCAAACCTCCTCTTTGAAATGTTGTGCGTTCTCCCAAAAATGAAATACTACTGACCTGAACAGATACAGCATAGAACAAGCGGTTTATTGACAGCAATGCAGATACCCAACCGCCAATAAGCAGTCTGTCATGTTGTATACATTAGTAAGGAAAGCATCATATAAGTTTATGTTTTTTGATCAAGAATGTGGAAAATTGCACTTTTGGAGAGCAGCTGACACTTTTGGCAATAACAGAGTTTTTTTTTCTGATAAAAACCAAGAAATATATTTGTATCGTTCAAATGACTTTGAATTACAGCTGACATATTTACAGTTTATATTGACAAATGAATAAATAAAGAATGAAATAGATTTAAAATTGACTTTTGTCTGTTTTGTCACAAAGTTTGGTATCGGCTCAACAAGAAACCTTTTAGAAACGGCTTTGAAATCAAAAGCTCCTCTCGCCTCGTTGCTACTACTTAAACTGAAGCTGACACCGTTTCTGTTCTCCACTAGGGTTCCTCTGAGTATGTAGTTTCAACTTCAGTATTATACTGATAAGATGATGCATCCATCAGTTTGTACTCTTGAAATGTGTGGCTTGATTTCTGAAATGCTGGTAAAACAATGTACTTTGTTGTGAATAAGAATGCCATTTAGTGGTTCACGTGGCCACTTGTGTATGGCCGTCACACAGCATGCTTTGTAAGGTGAGAGCAAAATTAAAGAAATACTTTTTATTTAGGTATCATCAACAGAATCTGAAGAGTGATTTACAGTTTTATAGCACATTGTGTCTACTGTTTGCATTCTTAATTGTATGACAATTGTGTTTTAGTTATAGTTATTTTTTTTAAAATTGTTTTTAGGTTTACAAGTCAGCATGATCAACATGAAGTTTTTATTTTTCATCATGCTGCCATTTAAAAAAGAAATAGAAATGTACCTGACCTAAACAGGAGAGGTATCACATTTATGAGTGTTTTGCATGGTACGTAATTGTATCCATGGCAACAATTATGGTATGAAATAAGCCGTTGCATAAAATATACGTAGACAGTCAGAGTCATAAATGTCATGTAAGAAGGAAGGATGGAAGAGCCAACAGCAGGACAGAAATGGGCAAAAAGCAAAAGATTAGTCAAGGAGACAAACAAAACTAACACAAGTGGCTTCAGGCAAAATGAACCAATGAGCATGGAAGGAAAACACAGAGAACACACAATGAACTAGCCTGATTAACATAGGTGTTGTGTCACTGCGAGGGCGGAGCCTGGGTAACAATGAACACAAAATAACTGAAAATGGAAAACAGATTAAAAAGTATAAAAAACAGTTTAGCTGAACAGCCTTTTTGTTGACTACCCTTTTTTTTTTTTTTTTTTTTTTCTTTAAACAATTTTAATTGTTTTGGCCAATCGAAAGATCAGTAAAACTAAACCTGCATGCACAGACACAATCATCGTTACAATCAATCGTCCCCTTATAAATCATTGCCAACCCACCGACAAAGAAAGGGTGAGAGGAGAGGAGGAAAAGAATTTGAGAAGAACTAACCTTCCTGCCAACAGGGTTGTAAATCCAACGAAACTGCACATATCTTCCGTAAAGAAGCAACAGTCGAGTATTCACGTAAATCAGTTGTTGGTTTAGATTTAAACCATAAATGTAGAATCCAAAATTTCCTTTCATGACATTTTTAAAGCTGGGCGCAGCTCGGCTACATGACTGGCTGCTGTATCTACAGCAGGTGGGATCCACAGGTGGTTCAATCTTGCCATTTTGAAGTTGGTGGAATACTAGTGGAATAGTAACATGTCCTACCACAACTATGCAGATGACACTCAGATCTACGTGTCACTGACAGCAGGAGAACACGAGCCTGTAGATACATTGTGTCAATGCATTGAACAGATCAGTGTGTGGATGCAAAACAATTTTCTCCAGCTAAACTCTGGTAAACAAAACTGAAATCATTGTCCGTTGCCCACAGAAACAAAGAGAAAGTGTTATCAGTCACCTTGAGACTCTCTCTCTAAAACCTAATAGTCAAGCTAGAAATCTCGGGGGAAAATTGGAGTCAGACCTGAACTTTAACAGCCACATTAAATCGAATAACATCAGCAGCTTTTTATCATCTAAAAAACATTGGCAGAATCAAAGGAATAGTGTCTAAACCAGATTTAGAAAGACTAATCCATGCGTTTGTCTCCAGCAGGTTAGACTACTGTAATGGCCTGCTCACTGGGCTCTCTAAACGGGTTATAAGACAGCTGCAGTACATCCAGAATGCTGCTGCTCGAGTCCTGACTAGAACCAGGAAATACCACCATATTAGTCCAGTGCTCAGGTCTCTGCACTGGCTTCCTGTCGCTCAGAGAATAGACTATAAAACAGCTCTGCTTGTGTACAAGTCTCTTCATGGTCAAGCGCCAAAGTACATCTCTGACATGTCAGAGCCATATGAACCAACTCGGGCTCTGAGAACCTCAGGGAGGGGTCTGCTGCTGGGGCCCAGAGTCAGGACTAAACAAGGTGAGGCTGCGTTTCAGTTTTATGCTCCTAAAATCTGGAACAGTCACAAGATGTGAGACAGGCCTCAACTCTGACAATGTTTAAATCCAGGCTGAAAACAGTTGTTTTTGGCTGTGCATATGACAATTGAAAGTATTTTATCTGCACTCTTCATTTTCAATTTAATTGATGATTATTTTCATGTTTTAATTAATTAATTTGCCTTCCTGTGATTTTATGTAGCTGTAAAGCTCTTTGAATTGCATTGTGTATGAATTGTACACATTGAATTGTACTGTAAAATAAACTTGCCTCGCCTTGCCTCTTAGTGGAAGTGTGCTTGGATTCTCACTGGAAAGAGGCAGCAAGCCCTCAGCTAACTACTCACACCTTGTGCTAGCTGATTCCATCAGCTTTTCACAGCAGAGGTACAATACTGTAGCCTGGGCGAAAGCCGACTGTTGACTCCGTCAAACAGTCTGGAAAAACCCAAGAGGAATCCGTTTCCAGCTACTTAAATTCATTGGAGTTCCCTTAACCAATCAGTAATGTTTAGAAAGGACGTAGGTTATGCGCCGAGGTTCATGCTTACTCTCGCGAGGCTCTAGCTCACGAATCACGCTTCCCACATCCGCTTTCATTATACCGGTACCATTTGAGAAATCAAACTTTTCCCAAAGCCAGTTGGAAGGAGAGCTACGACTTCCTTAGCCTGGCTCTCACGCAGACCCTTCGTGCTTCGTGCATCTTCGTTACACTTCGTGAGCTCGCACGAGGGTCTGGGTGCGCCTTGTTGAGGCCGAAGTCTTCGGTTACCCCATAAACGGGCCCGCCTCTATGCCTAGATCCAATCACAATCGTGGGGCGGGGTGTTAACAGGTGTGACGTAGCATCTTCTATTCTTCTTGCTATTTGTGAGGACTCCCTTTATTCGCAGATTTTCACTGCACAGTCGACATCTATCATTTACCGCCATTGCCGGACGATTAGCTGCTGCTAGCTCCTGCTTTGCTCGCTGCTGTTGTGTTTTGTTTATTTTCCACCACAGACCGAGAGACTGGTCGCGCTCCAACGCGTCACGTCCGCTTTCGACATGATTGGTCGAAGTAGTACGTGACACACACATTGAATTCTCCAATCAGGTTCGAGAGGTTTTTGAATACAACCCCCGCCTACTCACAGCAGAGAACAGCTAGGCAACCGACAAAATTCCAGATGGATGAGAAACATCCATGAGAACCAGGTTACGACATCCTTGCCACTAACAAAATTGACGAGGCATTCCTCTTGCTCTTGTTTTAATTGTGTAATGCTCTCCAGAGTTGAGACAACTTCATGGATAGCTTCTGCCGTTCTTCCGTCGCCATGTTTATTTCCGCTGCAGTTGAACTACAATTATATGGACTACAATGGACTCGGCGCGTGAGTTCTGCGACACCACTCGCAACTGTTTGCTGATTGGCAAAACACTGAGCGAACCGAGGTAGGGGGATTTGGCCAGACTATGTGCGGAGCCAAAATCTTTGGGCGGAAGTACGTAGGATGGCGTCGCCAGGCTAACAATACTGTAGCTGTATAGCCCGACCAAGCAAGTAGCCAGGATTGGTTTTCCCACTATTCTACATGGAGGATGTCTGACCTCACCTTTCTGAAACTGCAGGTGGTGCCCTGCCGATTCAAAGCAGAAATCCCCAGCCACAGCAGCGATGGCCGAGTTTGCTCACAATATATCTTAACATATGAAATAAAACATTGTGTAGACATGTTCACAACATTTAAAAACTTGTGTTTTAGAAGACGACTTTACTTGGACATTTAAAGCATAATCCAATCCCATTGTGTTCTACTGTAGTCTTTGTCTTTGGCAACACTAAGCAGCTGTCAGTTTTCAAGACAAGATAATCCCAGACAATGATAGACAAAAAGAAAAAAAAGAGAAGCACAGCAACAATGTAAAATATGTCCTCTAAATTTGTGAGAAATGTAAGAAAGCTGGAAGACTTTCATAATGACTAAATGTCCATCAGACTCTAAGGGTGTAGAGCTTCACTGCGACAGGAAGTATTTCATCATTTTTGGCTGATCTGCTGGTCTTCCGCACAGCTGTTCTCTACAGCTGCACAACTTGTCATCTCACACTGTGCTCCAGTTAAACAAAAGGGTTACACTGACTGCTCCGAATCTTAACGTTATAAGGGTACCTTCCCGGCCTGAGAAAGCTGCATCCCACAGTCACGCAAGATGTTACTGCGATGACTTTCATTTAGCTGAACTGGCACCAAAGCCTCTGAAAAAATGAACACAATTAGCCAAGCTTACATGACTGTCATATACCATACTCCAGACAACATTGGATGATGTTTGGGAATAACAGTAGAGTTGGTCAATATTGTCAGACAGAGTTTTTCTTTTCTTTCTCAAATTTGACACTATTTTTGCATTATTTTTCTGCCAGCTGGAGGCAAGGTAGAGTCCTTAAAGCACACCACTGTGGTCAGTGAGATGCTTCATGTATGCATTCACGGTCAAAGACCAGTTGGCACTGTCCCATTGTGGCATCTTTGAAGCACCGGCCTTTACATTTAAACACTGCATTGTCCTTCCTTTCGGCATCCATTACACAGTGAAACATTGACTTATTTTTAAGAAACGTCTTCTGTATGTGATATGACGATAAAACTCACTGGTGCCACATTCTCTAGATTCCAACACAACTTAAAAAGCCTTCTCTGTTCGTCTTCAGCCTTTTTTAGTGAGCAAATTAGAGCAGCACCTCTCCAATTCTATTCAGGGCTCAGCTTTTAATTGGCAACAGCTGTGCCCTCAAACCTCTGAGTGGTACAGTAGGCTCTCTACACCAGTTACACAACTGGGCACAAAACTGACAGCCGTCCAAATAGTTTACAATGTTTTTCTGCACGCGCTTTATAATAAGGACATGTACCTGATGGCACAGCAGCACAGAGCAATATAATATTGAGCATTTTTTCTTAAAACATCAACCACCCTAAGGGGTTCTCAGTGTAATGCCCCTCTTAACCCCAGCAGAGGGCACCTAAAGCTCAAGTATACTGTACAAAGTTACAGGACTCTATCTATCTATCTATCTATCTATCTATCTATCTATCTATCTATCTATCTATCTATAATACTGTATCTATACAGTTGCGTTTTCTACTACTTTGAACCAATCTCAGCCTTTTAAGGATCACACGCTGAAAGTTGTTTAAGCACTTTTCATTTTCATTCATTTTCATTCACCTGCAAATGCTGAGTGGAATCTGTTTCAAAACCTGTCTCTGATATATATGTTTATAAAGTGTTTTGAAGGCACGAAAAACGCAATACAGAGTACAATAGTCATCCCTCAATCAAAGTCGAGCAGCAGCTTGTCTTCTTCAGTAGAACAGTTTTTTCGCACTGTAAACTTTCATAGCCCTACTTTCTGAGAAAAAAAAGCCCCTGACGCACCTATGTGTGCAGTAACACATATTGCATGACCAGGGTAATCTTGTGAGGCTTTAAAGACATCTGTGATGAAACGACAACACAGAGCGCTGTCAGTATTGTGTATTATTTATACATGAGCTATTCATGAGATAAAGCGTGTTAAACTGCCAAACAGTGAGTTAAAATCAGCTCCAACATCAGCGATACGCTCATGTAAACCCTCATGTGAGCTATTTTTTTTTTGCCAGATGAAGACTTTTGTAAGCATTTTTGCATTGGATCATAGCTATTTCTGGTGTTTTCGAGTAAAATTGGGAGTTCGGCGCTTTCCTTTCTAAATGAATGATCTTAACGGTATTTATTTACTCTTGTGGTATATCTCAAAACGTATCCAGCGCCATGGTCATGTCTGTGTGAGGATACTGAGTGAACAGAGGAGTTCCTGTGGACTCCATACATGTAAAGAGTGTGTGGTCATCGTGTTACACAAAAAAAAAAAAAAAAAAAAGCCAACGCGGGTCTAGGTGGCGTCTCCTCTCGCTGGGATTAGCTGTCTTCTCTTTCAGCACTCCCTGGATTCCATTCCGCCTTTTACTTTTTCTGCGGCGCTCTCCGCGCGCAGGACTTAGTTTCCAGTGACTTTGCGAAGCTGCCCTCAGCCCCGCTAACAGCCCTAAGTTGCAGAGCGCGCACGGGAGGGAGGAAATCGCGCTTGGAGGTCCCGAGGGTCGACATTTGGCGTTCCCCCCGGAGAGAACGAGCGCGAAAAGGAATCCATTTATTGTTTACCTGTTGATGAAGTCCCACGGGGCGTGGGGCGCAGAGGAGCAGTCGCGTTTCTTCAACCAGAAGTAAAGTCTGAAAGAGGTGAACCGCTCCAGCGGCCAGGGGGAGTGAAGGACTTGGGTTTTTCCTTTTTCCCCAGCAGCAACAGCCTGTGCTGGGTTGGTGGAAAATGGGCACTCCGACCACTTCGAGCCGTGGACTTATCCTCTTTTTAATACTGACATGTCAACTGGTGTCTGTAAGTGAGCCCACCGTTTTTATCTTTACTCTTTTCTTTTGACTTTTGAGCCAATCCTGCGCATTTTGTGTTTCATTCAGTCTCCTTAAGAACAATTATTCTCCTCAGAAAGTCAAAGTCACATATGAGGTCCCTTATATCCGACTAAAGGCCAATAAATAATGTTTTATTTGACTGAGGTTACTGTTATTCTCAGGTGAATGGTGCGGTCGGCCGGCGCACGGCTACTCTCGTGCAGGTGGGCTGTGTCGAAGATTCTTGCTCACACACTCATATCAGCATGTACTGTAAAGATGCATTTAGAGGTAATATGGGAAACTAGAACCTCCTGCTGAGTAAAGGCTGGCTAAGTTTGCCCTTAGAAACAAGCTATTCATAGTCTCCCTGCTGGAGTCCTCAGCTCCTAAACCTACTGAAACTTTCTCAGACTACGCATGGCGTTGCCTTTATGCTCGGTCTATTGGTTAAAGCCAATTTATGCACTTCTGACCAAAAGTGTACTCAAAAACAAACTTTCAAGTTCTTTGAATGCTCTAAAGGGTAGACTTCTTTTTTTCTTCTTCTCACCGGCCATGTCAATTCTGTTTCATTTGGAAAAAAAAAGTTTTACAAAATATGATTTAAAATTTGAAATAAAACATTAAACTTTCTTGTCCTACACCATTCTCCTCCATCGATTGCCTCCTGAAGTTGGGAGAAAGTGATAAAAGTCCTACTAGTTTTTATCCTTGGTTTCGACCCCCCCCCCCCCCCCCCCCAGGTGGCAGTTAGTTATTATTTTCATTATTTATTAATCTATTTACTTGATCATTCACTGGATCTCACAAGTTAGCGCTATAACTAAAATCGATCAAGCAAAAGAAGCAAAGCCCTTGTGGAAAAATTGGCGATCTTTCATGTTTTTGCCTCATCAATATTTATTCTGAGGATTTCTGCATAACATTGTTGTGTATTACCCATGCACTTTGGAGGATGTGGAGTTTATTCTACAGTAATTGTTGCTACTATATTTGACGAAATCTGTTCCCTTCACTCCTCTATATTCGTTGGATGAATCATATAGCAGATGACCATCTCCTTGCAGCTGAGAATAGACTGCCCCCCCCCCCCAGCAAATCCCATCTACTCTCTCACCTTTATGTACTCCAATAAAAAGAGCTGTCAAGGCTGAGATATCTGTGACACCTCTGCGTTGATTTGATCTGAAGCAAAAGCCTTTCTCAATGATGGGATGCAGCATGGTGGCCAGTGTGCATAAATCTTTCACATGCTGGATCTATAGTTTACGAGCGCTGGCGTGCCTGACTTTCCAAAAGCTATAGTGTTAAAATTTTCATGACTTCAAGGTAGATTTAACATCCATCAGTGACATGGTATCGAGTTCCAAGTTTTTCCTGTGAATGAAGCGATCTGTCACTTTGTGCCATCGCACAAAGTTGAGACGGAACGGGTTACAAAGTCAAAACAAGTTATGCGTCTTCAGCATCATCGATCCACTAAAGCTGTCCAGTCCCCACAAGGCTATCATCATCTGTAGTGTGCTGACATGGAGGGTAGCGGGAGATGGCCTCTACACTTCTACCGCGGCTGTGATTGACTGCGAGGCCAACAATAGCTACATAATTGAATTAGCTGGAACCACAAGCATCTGTTTCTTGCATTATGACTTTGAAAAACGGCAGGCGTGCTGCCTCTTGATTCAATTAAGCACATGTACTGGTGTTACTATGGGACCCTCCTCCCTCCCTGATGGAATGTCAGGGTCATGCGCATCAACTCAAACAATCAAAGTCAATAAAAACCCTCAGTGGGTAAGAGCTCTGCATCAATATCCTACCGTGAACCACCTGCAGCACTATTGTGAGGACTAATCTCGGCGAAGCACTTTTAAATTGAAATGGATAGATAAGGTCAGTGGTGTTTGCTTATGGTTGTCCTTAATCATATGCAATGCAGGGATGCCGATCTGTCGCCTGGTGTACGACATCAGATCGACTAGCAGTGCTACTGCTGTCAGTTTTGGCACTGAGGTGTCTCCCAGTATAGACTTCCACAAGTGTGCCTTGACTTCATTGGGGCTTGTCTGGGTGTGGGGGAAGGGTGGCTTAGAATCCAACATCTATATTGTCTGAGGAGTGTGTGTCACTGGTGGGTATTGTTGTCTGTCTCTGCAGTATGTAACCCAACCCCATAAACCCCTTTGTTGACTATTATTTAACAACAGCTAGATCTGATGATTTATTTCGTCTTGTCTGGGTTGACAAGGCGAGTTGGTTGGTTTTTGCGTGGATCCAGCGACCTGGTGTTTAATTAAATAATTAATCATTGGAGCCCATTGAGCTGCAAAGCTCAGCACTGCAAACACAGACTCCCACTCCACAGTTTGAACAGTAGAGAGGATTCGCGCCCCCACCCCAACCCCAAGACCCATTCACATAATTGCTTGAAGACTGGGTTTGGTAAACATTGCATTGTTGAATTATAGCCCCAGGAGAGAGGCCATCTTAGCTGACAGAGCGACGCTGCACTGAAGTGGCTTGCCCCCTCCTCAGGCACATTGGCACATATGGAGTGCAGGCCAGCAGGCTGGCATTTGTTGACTCTGCAGTGAGGTGTGACTTTGGCCGGTATAGAGGTCAGGGAGGTGAGGAGTGTGAGCCTGAATCTGGTTCACAGTTCAGCAGGGTTCCTCATGAATTATTCTCAGCCACGGATGGCTGCACCCACACTGTTTCCTGAACATTTCACTTTTGATAAGTCTGTGCGACCATTCATGTTTAATGCTCTGTTTTGAGTCTTCCTACCTTTTGACGAAGCACATTTAATGTTTTTCTTTTTTTGTTTTTGTTTTTTAAAAGTAATTTTAAATGCTTGGACTCTACAAAAGCGTGTGATGGGTTTCTCTGGATGTGTTGATGATATCTCTTTTTAGTAGAGATTGGGAGTTATGGGTTTTGCCATACATCTGTCACTACTGCATTTTGTAGTTTGTTAGCCATCACCAGTGTATCACTTTAGATTTGGAAGTCCACGTCATCTTAGCTCTGCCACTATTAATCACTTTTGGAGATGACACCTCAATTTGACTTTGAGACTTCCAACCCGTACTCGTTACAAATGTTGCTAATATATGTTTGACAGTCTCTAAGGCCTTATTTGTGTAGTATACACCTGGAATCCCATGTGGCGTGGTAGACTCTGGCCTCTACTGCTTTTGTAGTAACATTATCAGTGGATACGTGCTGATATTGTTTTCTCAACATCAGCCACTTTATCAGTCTGTTGGTGATACTTGCTATTCACAGGCTTATCCTGTCATGATAGATGGCAGTTTGCTTGCCCTCAGATGTGACTGCCTGTTAACAGTCACGTTTGGTCTTGTCCCGAGTGGCTATTTCAATGGCTTTTCCTGAAGTGTTGCAGTTTCATTCTCTCAGTAGCAACAATTAGGATTAAGATTGCAGTGAGTTCAGCATCCCTCAAACATAAGTAATAATGGTAATGATGTCACAATTTGCTTGTGAAATGACCAGTGCAGTGACTATAATAGTGGTTGTAATTAGTATTTTCTGGCATCAGCCAATGGTCGTTATTAAAAAAAAAAAGAAAGAAAAAAAGGCAAGCATGAGCTTGATTTTTCTGCCAACCTATTAACAGTCTACTTCTAATTTTTAGGCCCAGTCCCAATACCCCCAAGTACCCATTTTCTTTTAGGGGTCAAGGAGTAGTGGACACTTGTCTTGCTCTTGAACCAGTTTTGGGGCTATTTGGATGGTGAGATGACCACCACTACTCATCGATCACCCTTTGGACAATCCCAATTCTTGTGCAATATTCAAATTATGACCAGACTCTGTTGTGTGCAATATATCCACATCCACATACTTGAACCTACTAACACCTTATTTTATTTTATTTTATTTTATATGTTACCACTAACACCATATTTGATTCTATTTATTTTATTTCCGTAAAAAAACTGTGTACCTTACATCCTCCCTTTTTTTTACATTACTTATATATTTTTATATTTTTTATATTTGCACTCTTAGCACTGTTTTTGGTGGCTTTAAATTTCGTTATACCACGTATAATGACAATAAAGGCATTCTGATTCTGATTCTGAAGAGAAGGGGTACCTACCCCATCAACAAGGATGAAAGATGGATGGGGTGGTACCAAGTGTTAGGGCCCAGGGCAGGATCTGAGAGATTGGGCCTTAGTTTGTCCCCTTTGCCTCCATATAGAAAATTAAGCTTTTGTTTGATTTTGGTTCAGTCCATTGCCCTGTACAGGTTGAGCAGACACGTGTCCCAGCAGTTCACACTACCAATCACCCTCTCATGGATCATAGTTGTGTTATCTTCTGGGTAGCTACAGGCTTCTGTACTTTATAAAAAGTGTGAAACTAAGTAATCATCCAGAAGACGCTTAGAATTGATTAGAATTGTATTTTAAAAGTGAGAAAAGATCTCAAATATGTAAGGATATTGGAGTAGTCCCTCATGCTCTCACAGTTTTCATCGCTTTGACGGAGGTCAGTGCTCCTTTTTCTCTATCCCTTGCAGTTTGCCGTTGGCATCAGCTTTTGTTATTGAGTTATAAGTAGGGTCTAATTAGTTCATGCAAATCCTTAAAAGATCCATATTTCATACCAACCTCAAGCACCTGTGCTACAATGCAAATCAGGAATTTAGACTGCAGAGATCCGTCAAAGCCTTAAAAGTGAGTGTTAATGTTTGTTTTTTCTTTACCCTCTCCCTGTGAATCACCTCCAGGCACACAAACCCATTATCTTTTCACATCGCTATGTGCTTCACGACTGTCGTTGTACTATGCTTTCATGCCCAAAGCCGCATCCGTGTCGGACAGAAGAGCTGAGTCCAAACACAGCTGCACCTCAGCTGGTACAGCAACGCTGTGCATGTGCTGACATGAGCGCACATACTGAGGATGGCCTGTTGTAACTAGAGTCCCACTCTTTCCATTCACACTTCCTCACACATTTACCTTTTTCCTCTCTAGAGCTCATGTGCTTTAGTTTCATACCACTGACTCACTCCTGATTCCATCAGGCCAAATGCCATTTTATAATGAAAGCTTCAAAGCTTTATATTGAATAAAGTATAAATTTAATGTTTCTCGGCATTATAAGACGAACAGGCCATCCAAACTCTTTTCACTTGTATAGCAAACCTCCAAACCAAAGGGGAAATGAATGTTTTCACAGCTCTTGTGCAGGGTCCAGTCAGGACAGACAAGGAGTGCCTATGATTAATAAATTCCTACACTTTTTGGAATCTCTCTTATAATTGAACTTTGACTTCTCTGCAGTGCAACAAGTACTCAAAGGTTACATGGAGAGAAAAAAAATCGTAGTAAGAGCTTTGGTGGTGCTATTTTTTGTTAGGCTTCATAAAAAAGCATATGTCTCTTTTCATTCTTGAGTTACGAAGCTACAGGTTCAGTAAACCCAACAGTTCACAGCGAGGTCGCGGGCTGTCTTCAGGACGCAGCACTGCAATAAAAAGCAGAAAATGATCAGAAGTATTTGAGGGAAGAAAAAGGATTCGTGTCTGATTTTTCTTCTCGCTTGCCCTGTTCTCTCATGGGAAGACACAATTTGAAATATTAATAATTTGAATTAAGATAGGTCTGTTTTATTTTTGGATATGGTTAGCAACCTGTGTATTTATTCATTTTTTTCCTTCGTTTGGAAATAATTCATTTTGTTACACAAATGAAATTCTTTAAATTGATGTACTTTTGTGCCGCTCCAGTGTAAATGGTGAGCTTTAACTCAAGCTAGTGTCAGTTAGCTTAATAAGGACAACAAAAGACCTGTGATAGACTGCTAGACTCTTGTTGATTTCCACATCTTAAACAGTCTTCTTCTACCCCCCATTCCCAAACTGTACCCAGATTATGTTTATTATAAACTCACTGAAATACTAATGTAACTGCACTGCACCTTCGCTTTGACAGCGCTCCATCCTTACCTGTGCCCTATTGAGTCTACCATTGTCTCGAGTCATTGATGTGAAGTCGCTTCTACTTCTTTTTGCTTTGAGGAGCTGCTGCTTTGTCTTGTGTGGTCCCTCCCACCTCATATAGCTACTCTGATGGGGTAATATTTTGTGTGGAGAACAGAAGATGTTTTTTTTTTTTTTTGGTTTGTTTTTCCTTTTGTTATTGTCTGGGGTTCTTGGGAAAGGTAAGGGATTGTTATGGATCCTCTTTTGCTGTTGTCTTTAAAGCCAGATTTGACCCTGACATCCCGTGAAGAGTTTATGAAAAAAATCCCACCTTGGTGTCTTATCAGCGCTGATCATTTCTCATCGCCTGAGCACACACCACTCGTAGTGCCAGACTGTATCGTCTGAAGAGTCGAATTCCACAAAGCTGCTGCTTAAGGCTTGGTGTTCACGGAAGGAGGCAAGCAAGTGCAGTTTTGCTGGCTGCAGGGTGTGAAGGACTCAGTGAAAAGTAAATACAGAGCAAACATTGGCTTCCCGTCTCAGCTCCCTTTTATTTGAGTCTGTTTCTTGGCAGTAACGCGAACCCGCTGCTCCTCAGGAGCCCGATTAGCTGATGTCTTAACCAATTAGGATTTGTATGTTTTGAAAACCAGAAGAAATTAGCCAGAGCTTTCCCCCCTTTTTTTTCTTAATATAATGAACCACACAAAACCTGAAGATTAGGAAAACTAGAAAGTCTCTTACATGTGTGCTTCAAATCTTTTTCTGGCACCAATAACCTTCTTCTTCACTGGATTTGTCTGCAAGCTCAGCTGAAGACATTACAGAGAATACGTTTGTCTACCAATCATCAATTGTTTTATGTGTTTTTACCTTTTTAAGGCACAGGACTCTCATCTCTATATTTTGCCATGCTTTCATGTATGTAGCCTTTAACGACATATTTGAGACCTATCGTACATTGTTCTTGTTTAAAGCTAAAGGGTAAAACCCTTCAACATTTCAGTTGATTTACTTGTTGCTGGCAGATGTAAGCAGGTGGGCATCCTATCCGAACTTGTTATCATGTCATTCAGTGGTATTGGTAGTCATCTCTATTGCATTACATTAAAGTTGAAATTAGAATAGGTGCACCTATCGTCACCAATGCCTATCAGAGCGGGGAGTTCCATTAATTTCCAGTTTCTGGTTTCTACATCACACCTGGTCTACCTCTATGTGTATGTCTCCTTAAAGGGACACTATGTAAGAAATTAAGTCATTTATTAGCTCAAATCAACATGTTCATTCATAAATTAGTCCTCATTGGTGTAAAATTATCTCTGTCAAAAATCTCAATTATCCTCCTGAGTGAAGAATAACTAGTCTGTATCTACATAGAGCAGGTAAGCTCTATGGAGGCTGCCATGTCCTTCCGGTCTATGAAAAACGACGAAGTGCCGAGAGGGACATAAAGCACTTCGAATCGCGATTTCCCCGCCAGGCCTGCAAGCGGAAATGACGTCATTGTGACATCATTTCCGCCGAATGGCTTATTACAGCCGCTAATGGTAAATAGATTTTATCTGGTAAATTATCCCACTAATAATGCATTGATTGTTACCAAACTTCTTCCGTAGTACACATAGGCTCTTAACTCACAAAATGAGGCATTAGAAAGTTTGTAAGTTTACCGGGAGTTTATTTAAAAGAACACTTTCCAGCAACTACACACTGCTGCTAACGCTACTGCTGCGTCGACGTCACTTCCGGTAACTCCCGGAATATGACTAATTGCATTGCTTGCACACCAAAGGTTATGTCAACTTATGTTATCTGACATGTCATCTGTATTTATAGTGTTGTTGTATGTGTGTTATGTAATCCTTTGTACTGTGTGTCTTGATTTCTTTTTGTTTGTATGGACCTTGAGTCTGAAGCTATAGCTTCTTGAATCTTGACACATACCGCCTGCCGTAGTTCAAGAAGTTGCAACGCACATTTGAAAACGCGAGGCGCTAGAGAGCAAATTCATTCGACTTTGCAAAATAAAATTGCACCACTAGATGGGGGAAGAAATTACACAGTGTCCCTTTAAAGTAAGGCAGAGAGGGGAAACATGTTTACATGACACTAGGAAAAAAAAATATTGTGTTAGCCTGACCAAAACTGGATTTTACTGGATTCCTGCGTACATATGCTTAACTAGACTCAAATGAGTCTAGGTGCTCTTTACAAACCCCCAAAGTTCCATCTTTTTGTAAAAACAACTAAATATAAGTGTATGGTAATACAACCGAATTCCCAGCAAAACTTCTCTCCTACACATATTTTTCTGTTTGTTTTATCAGACAGATAAAGCATCAGAAGAAGCTGTGACTGAAAATCAGCCTATTAAGATTATGTGTCGCAGTTGTTTACAGCATTTCCAGGCTGCCTTTCTGCTCTAATAAAATTCTGATTTTACAACAGTATCATCTGACAATATCACAGGAAACGGTGGTCCAGTTAAATGGCTAAGCTTGACCTAAGTGTTCATTTCACTGTGCTGGCTATTTTCAACTGGGTCATCAAACTAACATTAGCTTAATTAGGGAGCTGGCTGCAGCCAATAAAGTCTTGATGTTGGTTGTAAATTGAATTAAATTAAAGCCCTATTTTTCAGAAGTTTCTCAAAGAACCAGTATGTGGGATACAGTAGCATCTTGCAGTGTCAGTTTTACACCAAAAGTTAATGTGTTGAAAATGAATTTTTTAAAATGGAAGTACGCTAAAACAAGACTACTAAAGAATAAGTTGTAACATGTTTATCCACAGTGCACTGAGGGGTACAGTGAACAGAATACCGGAGTTGTGCCCAGTAATGTCATTTAGGGACGCTGTTACGGGCTGCTCATGCTCACCGGATTGGTCACCGAGTGACGGAATTGTATCGTCAAAATAACTGTTTATGCAGCAGTTGTTGATACTTCAAAAATGTGCCCGCTACACTGCAGGAATGGCACTAAAAGAAGTCGTACAGGAAGAACACTACACATACAGCAAGTGTAACCTCACAGTTTTAACTTAAATGTTTTAAATTTATGCATAATTGATGTGTTTTTTGTAATTGTAAAATTTTGTCATGTCATACTATGGAGACTATAGAGACGGACCTGCTCGCACACTCTTCCTACTGACTCTTTCTGTTTTTCAAACATGCCACTCAAGCAGTGTGGATCATGTTCTAAAAGTCGGAGGTGCTTGACCAACCCAAACGACATCAAAGCCCCCCAGTGCCCCGGATATTTTGGCATGTGCTGCTGAAGTTGGCTCCACACAGAAGAGGTGCGCTTGTGGTTGTCTTGCAGACTGATGTTTTGCTGCTGTCAACTTAAAAGGCCTAAATGTGCCATGGTCCCATCGGTAAACGTGTGTTTTTGTAAAGCAAAAGCGAGCTGTGCCCAGTCTCGCAATCCCGATTGCAGCCCCCTCATTGAAAATAAGCGTCTTCAGCTGGGTTCTGTGTTGGACCCTGAATGTATAAATATTCTTTGCCGAGTCATTTGAAGCAGGACTGAAGGTTGATCAAAACATTTTCTCATTGCACTCAAAAGTCAGATGTCAGTGGGACTGAGCAGATTATTCGACCAGTGTTATAAGACTGCAACATACTGATGGTTTGCCACCTGACCGTCCTCCAAGCATGTCGGAAAAGTTACAGTAGTTGCAAAAAAATATTGTATGTTCCTTCGAAAGAAAAATGGGGCGAAGGACCAGAAGAATGACCCGTGTCTTTTTTTCTAAGGTAATAAAAACACGTACATTCCCTCCTGCATGCAGTCACTGCATGCTTTATGTTGTGCAGTAAAGGCTGAACAAAGATATTTTAGCCGTTAAAGCCACTGTTAAAAATGTGCTATATTGTGTCTGGTTCACAGAGCGAACATGGTTTTGCCTCCGGTTTTCAGAGTTTAGTTCTTGAATGTGAGGCCTCAACTATGCCCCATAGTGAGGCTACAGAGGCCCTCTGGGGAGACGGGAGGAGAGCTGCAGGAGTCTGCTCTGTGTTATCTTGTCAGCTGCGGTCCCACGAGACATAACAACTCTTTCTCTTTGATATACACACACATGATGAAACTGTTGTTCTCAGGGGAATCTCTTGTTTTCACCTCATGTCTTCTCTCTTTCTGCTCACCCACCAGTGGCTTCGGCTGTTCTTCAAGCTTTTGGATCGCTTCACTTTCAAGTGGTGAGACGGTCATCGTAGTTGTTTTAAAGAACGCCTTTCTGACCACAGATTGCAACAACGGGGCCATTTGGATAAGTGATTTTCTCCATGAGGAGATGTCTTCAATGCTCTTTTAAAGTTAATGGTTTTGTGGTCGAGGTTGCCAGCAGCCTATTGTTTTGGTGAAGTGGCTTGTGATGGTGTGCAACTTTTGTCCCATGCAGAGTCACCATCCTGCTCGGGAAATGAAACTTGGAATTATCTGCATGACAAGAAGACCCCACTTCCCGAAGCAAAGTTTTTTCAGGCTTTCCTGTGCACACTTCAGATGTCCTGTTCTACAAATACTGAGAGAAAATAACCCAGTGTAGTTTCTTTTCTTTTTTACAATCCTCACTCTGTATATTTGTATTTGAAATCCACTTGATCTACAGTCACGGTAGTTCCTCTGGATTCATATCCCAGCAGGCAGTGTTTTTTTCTTTCTGAGTCTTGAGCCTTTCTATCGTACAGTTAAGCCATAAAAGGAACTTTTAACAAGTTTTGTTTTCTCACTGAGATATACCTCACTTTGAGTGTCTGGCAGCCGGTCCCGGTGTAGCTGTGAAGCTGTTCAGAAGCTTTAACAAATTTTCATAACTTGGCAAGTAATACACTGGAACTAAGGATTAATGAATTCCCCTGGACCTAATTATGCCAAAGTACAAGCCCTTGTTGTTCTTGTTTTTTCTTTTTTTTTTTTTTCTCCCCCCTTCTCTCTTAGAATTTGACATTTGAATTTCCATCCCAGCATGCTTTGGCTCAGTGGATCGACTCTGTCGGAAACCATTTAATTTCAGGTTTGCTGCTTTTGAAGACACATGTTCCCCGCCATGTGACTAACTGTACTGTAATGGAACAAGTCTTTGATTAACACACATTCACACACATAAGATATTTAGAATGCAAAATGCAATACTCTCAGAGAACATAGAGGCTTTTAAGGTTGTATAAATAAGGGAGAGATCATGTATCCCATAATCTGGGCCTGCATATGTCTTTTACAACAGTAATGCATCCCAGTTGTTTACAATGATCATTTGCTTTGACTAAAAAAAATCTTTGTACGATCTTCTGTATGCATTCATCATGGTAGTAGACCAGGTTGAATCTTCCGTTTTGTTTAGCTCATACGGCACATATTGTTTACGGTGATGTCAAATGAAATGAGAGATTTGCCAGTTTAAAAAAAAAGTCTTGGTCAGTTCTTGGTTGTTGGTCAGAGGTTGTTGATTTCAGACAAGGGCAGTCAGAGGCAGGCCTCTTGTTTCTAGCTGGAGAGTCCCAGATGTAAGATTGGAAAAGACTCACTGGCTGATTTCATCCTTTTTCACATTTTATTGCAGCTGGTAACTCACAAATCAATGTTTGAATATGGTTGTGCCTTTTGGCCTTGAATGTGACACTTGGATAGTTAGCTGGTAGCAGCTGCAGCTCACTTCAGCCCAGACAAATGCTGTTGAAATGCTTTTATTTGTGCACTGGATCGAACTAAAAACAGCAGACATGTTTTAATCCACCAACTGAGTCAAAATGAATGCCAGTGACAGCAGATTATTGTCACTTTTAGCATAAAGTGGTGGTGTTACAGGGAAATCTTACCTCTTAATATATTAGAATGGAAAAGCAGCAGTGGTATATTCTTAACCTTTTGTACACAAATGTTGATATGGTCATAGACTGTGAAATCATTTTAAACATGCACAAATGGTTCACATTCTCACATGCGATCCAATATGCGGTAATATACTATAAGATAAATTGAATTATAGTGATTACAAATGAACAATAAAATACTGACTGCTGGTGCCATTTTACCTTTTGTTTAAAAACATGAATATTGTTTTGAGGATAGACTCTTCAGGAGAATGCTTACCCACGAACACATTCATACGGCACATCTTGTCTGTTCGTGCATTTGGGAGATGCTTTTATCCAAAGCACCTTACACTCATATCTTACATAGGTAGGCAGGTAGTGTAAGGGGGTCTTGCCAAAGGACCCCTACTGGAGATAGTACCTTTTCATGGTGGGATCAAGGTGGGATTTGAATCCCAGGTCACCCACATGAAAGGCAGAAATCTCAACCACTACACTATCCAGCCACTGTTGTACATTACACAGTGCTCACTGACTGATTAGCATGTTGGGAGCAATGTGGGGTTCAGTGTCTTACCCAAGGGCACTTGGACATAGAGGGGCTGAGATTAGAACTGCCGACCTTCCCGTTGGAGAATGACCTCTCTTCCCTGGAGCAGCAGATCCAAACCAATGGTTAAATGCGCGTACATGGAAAACTTTAGTGCAGCTAAACCAAATGGCAATTTGAAGTGGACCACGTGGATGCCCACAGAGTTTCAAGCATGCGGATGAACTACCTCAATTGAACCTTTGCATTCTTAAAAACTGGATGCGTCTTATACCTAATGTGGTCCTCATTTCAGATTGCTACCAACAGATTTGGCTGTTTTTATGAAGCGGGATGAGACGCAGTGGCGGCACACTAGACAGACTGTGTTGGTGGTTGTGTGTTTCACTTGATTAATATCACAGCTTCTTGCTGGAAGCCATCACCACTGAGCCCACTGATTATTTTCAAATACACTTCTCTTGAAGCGGTTCCAGATCACCATCTGGGAGAAACTGAGTGAAGAATTTCAGATTTTATCTTCGCTCATGAACTTCATTGCCTCGAACTACAAAGGGGAACCCAGACTTCCTTGCCACCACACTGACACATATAAATTGACATCCATCATGTTCCCTAAAGCTTGACAGCATATACCCGGCAAGCCCGTTCAAGTTGAAAGTTGGGCTCGTAATACAGTTGGTAAGGCGAGGGGAATTTCTGCGGTTTTAAGCTAAAGTGGTTGTATGTAATTTTCTCTCCACCCAAACCATCTGTTGATTTCACGGAAGGAGAAGTCATCTAAATACTCATCCAAAGAAGCCAGTGTATGTATTTTAGCTGTTTTATTAAAGATAAAGGAAACTACAGAAATCAGTTGGAAAAATTCTGTTTTGAAACTAAACTTAAAGTTAATTTCTGACACAGCAGTCTGCTCTCAGTTGAGACATACAGATGCGTAATTAGCTGCTGACCACCAACGTTGCCTTTATAAAACCCACATCACTGAGGACAGAAAACAGGAGCTGACCGCTTTTTTTGAGCATTGCAGACTCTCATTTATTTATTCCTTTTATCAGTGCTCCCTATTTTGGCTGCACAGTCGAAAATCCACTGCAGATCTCCTTTTTTGATCGAGTTATATCAGCATGAGGTACATGCACTGGACTTTCAAATCTAAACTGGAAGCCTCGATTACCCTTAACTCTGTAATCATAAAAAACAGTAAAGGGCTCACTTTTTCTGTCCAGCTTCATGCAGGCAGCAACCTCCAGCAGAGTGAGGCAATTACTGCTTAGAAAGGGGTAATTAAATGGTTCTTCCTTGAACTGGGGGCATGTGTGATTTACTGAATGTGGACTGTGAACACAGAGGATGCTCTCTCAGCTGTGTCAGGATGAAGAGGCTCTAGCAGGCTCCACCTGCTGAGGCTTTAATATGACCCTGTCATGGGTTCACAAAGTGGAGGTGGGAGGGGATACAATTTGGCACAAACTTCAGACTGCACTCAGATCCTCTGGCACAGACATCAGTCTTGCCTATGGGCACATGGATAACCTCGGTCTGTTGTTTTATCAGGGCTTTC
Source organism: Odontesthes bonariensis (assembly GCF_027942865.1). Taxonomy (NCBI): domain Eukaryota; kingdom Metazoa; phylum Chordata; class Actinopteri; order Atheriniformes; family Atherinopsidae; genus Odontesthes; species Odontesthes bonariensis. The sequence continues at coordinate 30,445,787 of NC_134515.1, read as the reverse complement.
CAAGTGCAGGAATAATGGAAAACAAGATTTGGGGGAGATAATAGAAGAGCGAGAGGAGAGTTGTTTTTTCATGCCTATTTGTTTTTTAGACTTAGCCCGCCAGACGAGCCGAGATTAGAGTCTGATCAGCCCTGGGTGTCATGTCTCTGTGGCTAGTCAGCAGCATTATTGCAGCTCATAAGTGGAGCTGGTCTTTCTTTTATCATGAACTAACACTCGATGTAGTCCTACTGTATGTGAAATTGAATGTATGTCAGGCCAAACGATCATAAATTGAAAAAAAAAAGAAAAGAAAAGAGGCTTATTTCATCATCTTATTTCGACCCTTGCATCTCCAATGCGTAGGCTTTGTGTGAAATATATGCAAGTAAGTACCAAAAATCTGATTAGCATTTTGAACTGTGTTCCAGGAATCCCAAGTTTTTCTGCTGAATTGTGGAATGACAAGCATAAATCATTGCTCTCTCTCTCAAACTTTTTAAAGAACACATTAGCAATGAAAAATAGACAGTAACAACAACGGTAATGACAATATTTCATGAAAATATTTTTACATTCCAAAACGTTGTACACATTGCAAGCCATGGCTCTTCCTAATGCGGTGGTCCAGTCTCCTGGGCAGGAATTCAGGAATACTTGGCATTTAAGCTTTTGGTAAAATATGAGCAAAATCTGAAATTATATACATGATTACATTTTTCTTTTACTAGGAAAATATGTTCCAGTGTGATTGGTGATTGTCAGAAATAGCGTTTTGCTCTTTGTCTGAAATTCAGTTCAGAGGGAGGAATGTAACCTCACTGGTGAAAGCTGACTCTTAAATTATCCTCCTTTTTCTCTTTTTTTTTTCCCTTCAAAGGTCAGCAGGCTTGTGCTGGCCTGTGAATTAATGCAATGAGTCATACATGGAGCACCCGTGCCCTCTCTCAAAGACCCCAAAAGGTTCACTTCACTGATCAGCCATCGCACTTCTGCGTATTTTCACACAGACACACTGCTCCCCTTGCCTATAATTACGTCTTATTAGAGTAGGAAATGGATCCCTCACATCTGCTTTCAATGAATGGGCAGGTTAGCCCTCCTGCTTTCTTGTATTAATGCATAAACTCCAGGCAAACAGATGTCTTTGTAGGTGTGAGCACACGGCCAAATTAAGGCCTGCTGTTGAATTATTAGGGCAGGTGAAATTCGTCCATCAGCCGCTGAAACAAAGATATTCCCAGACTTTGTTTCCATCTTGGATAGCTACATATGGACATGTGTGACAATTTTGCACGGACGCTGCATATATAAAGATAATGTCGAGTATTCCCAGCTCAGACTGCACCAGATTAACATGCTTTGCAACCAGGTATAAACGATCTAGACAACATGTCCACTACTACAGCTACTATATAGCAGGCATTTAATGTAAGGAAAAGTGAGCAAATAGCTAATGAGCTTGTTAGTGCGTTTCTTAACCTTTATTTTCACAGCTAATCACCAATTCAGAAGGCATTTTCACACATGCCCTGCAGTCCAGAAACTTTCTCGAAATGTTCCAAAGATGTGACATGTGAAAATGAAAATGTCTCCAGCATTCACTTCAGGATTCGTGTGGAGGTTTTCCACCCATTCCCATTGTAAAATCACTGGAAGACCAGTGGGCAAGGCAGTAAGCATGTTTACATGACACTAGAACAAGAATTGGCTTCTCAAAACCAAACAAGCACACCCAGGCAATTCACTTGTGAATGGAATCACTCCCTCATGTGATACGCTCATCTAGACTTCAAAAGGCCTTGGGCGTTTTTGTAGTCGTAACAGTTAGATTAAGTATTTACAACAACAGACAAATTCCCAGTAAACAGCTCTCATTTTCATATTTTTGTTTCTTTTGTCAAATGGTTACACCCATCGGAAATTGACCCCAAAGCAGACAATTAACGCTATGTTTAAAATGCAGCATTCATAAATGAATCTGACAAAATCATCATTCAAGTAACTTAAAAGACGTTTGCAGCCAATTCAGCTGTAAATCCATGTCGTACGATGATCTCTTAAACATTTTCCTAAACAGTCCACAGCGCTGCGCCTAATTCAGTTAGTAACTCGGGTGCGATGGCCAAGTCGAGCTGTAACCGTGGCACGACTCAACTTTGCACTTAACCGCAAACGTAGCTAATCTTTTGAAGCATTTTCCTGGAAGTGCAAGAGTGAATTTGTGTGTTTAAGTGTTTGCTTATTCATACTCTTTTCTACTGATTTATATGTTACTTTTAATTTGCTGAATGTTTTTGTCAATATGTACCAAAACCACAGTTATCAGCACGAGTAAAGATAAAATCATCAAGCAGCCTAATGGGCTGTTCCCAACATTTATAGAAAATATCCAATTTCCACAGTATATTTTTTTGTCAAGCCCTTTCCAGGCACATTTGGAGTCATTCTTCAAGTTGGAAATGTGAACTGAACATATGTGGTCAATTAAGGATTAAACAGAAGTATTTTCAGTTGTCAAACATCTCAATAGAGCCAGTTAGGACTGTCACTTTTTTCAAAGAGCTGTTGGCTCTGTAGAACGAAACTGTTTCCAGCTCCATCATAAGTTCCTGTAACCGCTCTTTCATAGCAAGACAGATGGGCTGGATATCTTTTCATATGCATCTTATGTTGTTGGTGATTGCATTTTTGTATGCATGTCTGCCAAAAGACCTGCTGTGGCTGACTGTGCCTGACATTGACTTGCTTGTATGTGGTGCTTCCGCTGCCAAACTTGGCTGGGTGGCAAGCCAGCAGGTGAGTCGGCAGAGTTGTTGTCACTGTGACAGCTGCTTTGTACAAAGTCAACAAACTCCCTTTCTTTGTTAATATACCATTTACAGTTTCAATTCCGAAATACTTTCAAACACCACTTGTCAAATGATTTGGTGTTCCTCCGAGGTCAACTTCCATTTTTACAACAATGTCGCGAACATACCATTAGAAACATTAGCTTATTTTAACATACTAGGGCATGACTAGACTGATTCTAAAACTCTGAAGCTATTTCAGATTGTAATATTTGAATTCAAATGGGGTACTACTGACATTCAGAGTTTATCAACGTTTGTACAAATGTTAAAACTTGAGAAAAAGTGACCTTCCTATTGTGAGTAGGCTTAATGTCAGAAATGTTTTGAAATTCAATCCCTTAGAAGAATGCTAACCCCGTGCTGAATTGTGTTCAAAACTTGACAGCTTTGGCAAACTCACAGTAAAAAATTACTTTAGTGTGTTGAGTGGTGTTAGAGGTTTGGTAACGTGAAAGTTGACGAAACTTTCTTGCCAGTTGCACTAACTGCCAGCAACACTCTAGCAACCAGGGATCATGCTAATTCAGATTTTTGATCATTTATCTTGATGCTAATAGCTTTCTGACCTTCTGTTTTCTCTGTAATCTAACACCCGAAATACTTTAGCAACATGCTAACAGTAGTTATTTATAGTAGCTGTTTAAGCTTCTTTGTGTTTTTGCTGTACTGTGAGATTTGATCCACTAGGAATTTAAAAACTTGAAATTAGGTTTGTAGGAAATGAGGTAGGGTAGGTTTTTTTTTCACCAAATATTTGCTTATTTTTTGGAGAGTTTAAAGATGATGTTTAAATAAAGTAGATTTTGTGATGATAGATTGGTAGAAAAAAAACAAAGATTCCCTGGTTCCAATAGAAAAATGAGATGCCAAGTCAAATGCTTTTTCCTTTAAGTTGTGGTGTCATTAGCTCGATTCACTCCTTAAAAAAAAAAGAAAAAAAAAGTGTGGTGTTGGTCATTTTGGAAAATAATTCTCTGAATCAAGAGATATTTGCTCTCAAACAAACTGATTTTGTCTGCCTTCACAGACCACCATCTAGCTCCACGAGCTTGTCTAAATATGGTCAGTTCCAGCTCCAAAACACCAAGATTGTGACGGCCACATGCCACCAGCTCACAAAACAATGGGTGACATAGCGTTCGACCAAGTTTTATTGACCGTCTCTGCGTGTGAACTAAACCTCAAAAATTGATCTACCACGTCCATAACTGGATTACTGATTCTGCAAAAAAGTCTGTACCTTTTTACAATGAATTGCAACAGAGATCACAATCATCATAACACATGCTAAACATTTAGGAATAATGGCTCCACTCTGCACTCTACATTATCATCTCGGTTAACATGCAGTTTCTCATCTCTATCGCTGTATATATAGTGTTGTAAAGATGAAAAGCCCATTCTTTTATTCAATAATGTCATTTGGCATTCAATGTGCCTTACTGAGTATATAGTCACATGCTATTGTTTGTGCAGTGTGATATTCTTCAAGGATAAAGTAGTACTGATGTGCCATATTTTTTTTACACCATCTCCATCTACTGTTTTTGTCTGTTTACACTGTAGTCAATATCGTGTTTGCATTTAAGTATTGTTCTGCTCTGAACATGCAGGCAATTTATCTTTGGAACTGTCTTGTGGAGGACGGATAAGTGAAGTCCAGGAAGTGTTTAATTTAGCTCAGGGATTTGATCTGGATCTCTAAGCGTAAGATCCAGCAGGCGTGGCCCTGTCTGGGGGAATTCCTCTCAGTTCCTCAGTTCCTCTCATCAGGGAAATGGGATGCCTGTCAGGCATTTTAAAAGTCTCTTTTATCACACTTTTCCAGTTGTCTGATCTGGGATATCTGTTGGTTGTGGAGCATTAAAGCTACTGCTTGAAATTTTTATGTTTGTGGGCTTAAAATTTTGTTAAATTTTTTTATTATTTTGAAATTTATGTTGTGCATCATGACGGCTGAAACCACAAAACAGCTGGGCATTCGGTCTGAGTGATGGACTGGTGAATGATCCCTGCAGGGAAACAGTCTAGACAGGAAGATTCCCAGTCTAGTTGAATTAAGTTGCTGACGGTTTTATTGTTGGTGCAGTCGGCGACTAAATACAGAATGTCATAGCTTTTTTACGCATGAGTCATACTGAATTGTTTAATCTCAGGTTAAACAGGATAAGAAGTCTGAGATGGGGAAAATCCATTAAAGACATCAACAAGATAGTATGTTCATTTCATTTGACTGCAATTGCTACAAATTTAGATATAAAGAAAAAGGAAGAGGATAAGATTACCAACTTTGTTTCTGTGTTTTTTACTCATGTACAGAAAGATAATATTATTATGTCAGGCCTGCAAATCCATGAATACTGCAAGAAAACCGAAAAGTCTCAACAAGCTTTTGTTAAGCTCCTTGTTGACCTTTGAAAAAAGTAATCAGGGAGCAAGTGTTTATCTCCCATCCAGCAGCTTTTCCCTCAGCCTCATTCATAACCATATCTTCTTCCTGCACTCTCTTAGTTTGCTTATCCAAATTCTGCTTGTGGACTTAATCTGGTTTTTGCTAGTTGGGATTTCAATACTTGTTGCAAAAGTTAAAGGCATTGCAACATTATAAGGAACTTACTGCGTGAGGGTTCAGCTGTTTGGAACAACAGCTGCAAAAAGTTTTTTGCCTGGAGATCTTTCCTCATGAATTCCCTCTGTTAAACGTGGACTATTTCTATTCTAAATGAATCAAAAGGGCTTCCAAGATTGGATAAGATTTGAAAGATTTGACAGAAAAATATTGAAGAGAGTACAAAACTAATGGAATGAGTTGTGCTTATGCTGGGAAATAGAAGTAAACTAATCCCTACCCTGTATGGAGTTGCAGTTTTCTGACAAAACAAAAGCACTTTACACCTGGAGAATTCTTGCCTTCACAGCACTCAGATTCCCAGAGATCCTTCTCCTTGAACTAGCCTCAAGAAGATAATCTACTTCTTTGCGATTGTCCTGCTTCTTGATCCTTTGTCAAGGGGTGACAGAAGGAGTTTGAATCATGAGTTTAAAGCTGTGAAAGGAGAATGTGAGCACCAGTTTGAATGAAGGTATTTCTAGCTGACAAAGTGGGTACCTGATCCCTTCTCTCAGGCTGAACCCAATAATTGGCATCAGGAATGTTTGCTTTTGTCTGCTCTAAGATATCCTTAAAGAAGCAAAGCTCAGTGGCTTTTTGGAAGGTGGTTAAGATTTGCCTTGATCCTTGGATCGGAGGAAATAAATGACTTCCTTCACAGAAAAAAACTGAAGACAACCAAAAGGAAAGTCCCTTGTTAGGCTTAAGCTTAAGGTCAGATCTCTGCAAGGCAAGCTGTGGGTGGGTTTGCTTGAGAAGATTCATGTCTATTTTTGGTCATTAAAAAATCTGCACCGTCAAACAGAAATAAAGTGCGATGAGGAAACTGTGTTCTGTTTATTGATGTCAGCCCACTAAATCTCAATAGCACTGTTTAGAGCTCATCAATTTGAGGATATCTTTAGTCAGTTTCCATGGGCTATTACAGATGTGGGTGTGCCTGCATACTGAGCAACAGTTGGCTGTGCCTTTCATGACTCAAAGTGCTCTCTGAAACATGGCTTTCTTCTGTGTTTATTGGTTCTTGTCCAGGCATAACCTCAAATGGAGAGGTGAGTGGGTTGCCAACCACTGGAGCAGACTGCCTTCTGTACACGGCTCCTCTAACAGATGTGGGGGGAAAAAGCATGTGTCAAGCGTTACATTTGTGCATTTTTTAATTCCCTGTAATCCAGGTGCCTATGCACTAACATGGCTGGAAGGCTACTGTTATAACAAGATCTGGGGAATATGCACGGAATTTCGAAAACTGTATTGTATTTAAACATGTAATGACAAAATCACCTTTTGGTTGACTTCAGTTTTGATAATTAATTTCTGAAGTGAACATTTCAGAATGGGTACACAGATTATGCGATTCACCTTTCTTTTTAGTTATGGACTGATGGCACCTAGACCATAGACCCCCCCCCCCTCCCCTTTTTTTTTTTGTTAAAGAATCCTTTTCATGCTCGTCTGTGTAGGCTGTGATGTATACTAAACCTTGTCCACGTACAGTTTGTGCTCTTCAGCAAGTTAGGCCAGGCCAGATCAAATTTTTCCTGCTGCGTTTCCTTTACCTCTCCCATTATTGTCTTTTCTGTAGTGCATAGATTAGCAAAAACAGCTGTCAGGTCATTTCCAACAGAGGGAATGAATTGGGGTTCTTAAAAGGAAAGAACAACCTTCGAAGTGCCATCTCTCTTTCCTCCCTTTGATGATCTTGTCAACATCAAACTGCCATGCCTTTTTTTTGCTCCTGAGCTCTGAACAAATGGAGAGGAACACAGCTGTTTAATGCTACAGCCCTATTATCTTTATACTAATGGCAAAAAATGGCTGAGAAATAATATTTTTGTTTACTTTCAGTGGACTTTCGATTTTGTAAGCCTCAGCAGGGCTAACGGACTCTGAGTGTGGGGGGGGGGGAATGTTGGGAAAAAGGAAAAAGTCTTTGATGTGCAGGTGGCGCCCAACAAAGAGTCCTGCTCAGATAACAGCAGGCGGCTTTGTTGTGATGTCCTAAGATCAAAACCTGCATCTTGGGTTCCTAAACAAAAAAATGATCAAAACTCCTGGTTTGAGATGCTCAACAAGTCGGAGCTGCTTTCCATTCCCGGAACATCACCATAGTGCCTAGCAAATCCCAACTAATTATGACATTGCCTTCCCAAATAGCTTGACCTGGGGAACTAGTGGAAAGTGGGTTTACCAACATGAAATTACACCCCACAGCCAAGACACCAGAAGGCCTTTTTATTATTTTCCCAGCCGAGGAGCCTGCGGTACATTCTGCTCTCACAAAGTCAAAGATCTGATGGAGATGTTTTCTTTCTATATTGCAGTGTGAAAATTTACAACACTGTTGCCATCCAATTTGTTTCAGAAATGGTTGCGTAAGTTGTGGATTTCTTTTCTCCTACTTTTCCCACACAGTGTAACTAATTGAGTATGATACACGAGGGGGGGGGGGCTAGCTCAGTCTGTCAACTCAGACTGAGCTAGCTCTGGCCTGCGATTATGTGGGACAGTGTGAGTGTGGCCAAGTCAACAGGTGGTGTTCAGATTAGTTGGTCCGGAGGCGAGAATGAGTGAGAGAGGAGGAGAGGAGGGTAAATCTGCTGCCATCAGTGAGGAGAAACCAGAGCCTAATCACAGAGCCATCAAACAGCTGCTGCTACTTCCTTTCTAAAGCTCAGCAAACCTTTAAATCATCACAAAGGAAACTGTTATGTTTATTATGATGGTAATAAAAAGATCAGCCAAGAAAGAACAATTTTTTTACACAAATTTTATTTAAAAAAAGAAAATTAGCAGTGTTCTCTGATTTGAGATGTGGAGGGGCATCTGGTGAGAAAGTTAGTGCGTCAGCTTTCAGACTGGCTGTGATTGAATCACACTAACCGGGCAAAATTTGTATTAATTTAACTCAACAGGATGGATAAGAATTACTGTGGACGCCAAATATTTTGGTCACTTGCCAGCTGTCGACTAATATGACAATATTATGACAGAATGATCACAGGTGTACATGATGATCCTCAAAATGTATCCACTGAATGGATCAGTATGGCTCTTTTCAAATTGAATCCGTCAATCCATTCGAATCCATTCGCTCCAGCCCTGTAGGCGCATTTGAACCTAATGGCACTATTCCACTAGCTCGGCACGGCTCGGTTTGGTTGTGTTTCCATTACAACCGAGTATACTTTGTGCCTCCTCGATGTGGGCGGGGTCGTCGTAACACGGCTGCGCGACCAGAACAACAACAACAACAACAACAACATACGAGGAGGATAGCATGGAGGACATCGAGGCGCTCGTGTTGCTGCTCACCCTGTGGCTTTTTGTCGCACAGAAGGCAAGAGAAGAGAGCCAGAGAAGACTCCTGGCCACCAGACAAAACAGTATTGAAAAGTGACGACACTCATCGGCCAATCAGTGGAAGGCAGTCGACTGAAGTCACGTTTTAATAACGCTTTGGCCCGCTTGGAACCAGGGCTGAGGTGATCCGGAAAATCTACCCGGTTGCAGGTACTGCGTGCTAGTGGAAACGCGCAATAGCGCGCCGAGCCGAAGCGGGCTAGTGGAAAAGCGCCATAAGAGGTCTAAAAGTGGGTTCCAGTGTTGCTAATGTGCAGCCAATCTCAGTACATTTAGGTTGTCTAAAGCATTTAATTCAGTTCAATTCAATCCAGATTATTTATAAAGTGCCAGTTTAAAAGTCATCTCAGGGCAGGAAAAACAAGCAAGTCCAGTTGAAGTCCAGTGAGATACAGATCCAATTCATTCCAATTTAAGTCCAGTTCAATCCGATTCAGTTTAATACAGTCCGTTTCACTCATGCCTGGAAAAACAAGTATGAAAAAAAAGTTTGAACAAAATATTTAAAAAACTACATAAGGAGTTACTGTGAGCGACAAGTGACCATAGCTTCTCCAGTGCATATAGTTAAAAGATATATTCAAAGTTTTCTGAGCTCTGAAAACACTGCAGAAAGTGCACATGCTGTTAGTCATAGTAAGAGTTTGTCTACTGGTTTTTCAGTCCACCGAGTGTAACTCAGGGTCTCTGAGTACTCGTGTAGCCCACAAACATCTGCCATGCCACATTTCAGCTCAGCTTTTTACAAAATTAAATCAAGTTTTTTCCTTTTTCATCATTCCTTGGCATTATGAATAAGCTGCCCAAGCGACTCTGCTAATTCTGCCGTCCAAGCAAGAACCATTTCCATGATTATTTTCATGATCCAGATTCCAGAATATGTTTTAAGACACCAAAAACCTGTGATGGACTGGCGGCCTGTCCAGGGTGTACCCTGCCTCTCGCCCATTGACCGCTGGGATAGGCTCCAGCCCCCCTGCGACCCGACCGACGGATTCAGCGGTATAGAAAATGGATGGACACCAAAAACAGCTAGTTCAAGTCTAATGCCTCTGGTATAGAGGGTATGCGTTTACGTCACTTCCGCCCTGCAACACGCCCTCCTCATTCGGGCTAAGTGGCAGAAACGGTAGCAAAACTGGATCATCAAAACAAATTGAGGTCAGTTGGACTCAACGGTGACCCAGACCAGCTCCCCAAAACCACCTGGTCCACGGACACTGATATGTGGCCAGAAATCGGGTATCCGGACATTTTTATATACCTGATTTCAAGGCCAGGTAAATACACACTGCAAAGCCTGAAGGCACACAAAAGTAAATCCTTTACTTTTACTTGATATTTAAGTACATATATATAGATAGATAGATTACTTTATTCATCCCCAAAGGGAAATTAGGTTGTTATAGCAGTCAGGTATTTGGATACAATAAAAGTACAATACAATTTGATACTGAGGTTGAAAAATTGAAAGAAGTAAAAGAAGAAAAGTAGAGCCAACATCAGATACTTTGAGACTTTTACCAAAGGACTATTTTTTTAGGTGACTTTCACTGTTACCAAAGTAATACTTTAACACGATATCTTTATTTTTAATGAAGTATGACTTCTTGGTACTTCAGTTATCTTAACGTAAATGTAACGCTTCCTGACAAATCCAGGTTTCGGAGCGATACATCGCCGTCTCTTTCCTATTGCTTTAGGTAGCCCTTAGAAACTCTGCTCTGACCCCTTTGAAAACATGTTTGTACAGTCGATTGCACAGCAGCTCTTCCCCATGTTCAATATCAAATATAATTGAATATTTAAAAATTTGGTGGTCTTTTTCGTCTTTTTGCCACTTAGTGGGCGCAACCACAGCAACTTCCGGGTACCATGACGTCACGTGCATACCTTGTATTTAGAACAGGGGGCATCTTAATTCCATACTCTGTGTGCCCATTTTATTCTAAAATGTCTCAATAAGAGCGTAGTGGATTACCATAGAAATGGCGTAAGAAATCCATGGTCCCAAGATGTGGGGCCCATTAAAAGGTCGGACAGCAGCTCTTCTCTGGATCACTGAGGAATGTGGGGAGGGTGTTCATGGTCACTAGAGGATGAAACTTTATAACTTAGGTTGTCCCTTGACTATGCATCTAGCGTCCCTATCAAATCAAAATTGCTGCGTATCCAGTAGAATATCTATAGTGTTGCTTAAAGAATAGCAGTGATGCTGATTGTCAGTCCCCTCTGCAACTGAATCTCAAGCTTATCTTTCTCTTGAGATGTTTCTGTATTTCAGTGTCAGCAAAATGTTCAGGCACCTCGTATCCCTTGATGTCTCTGGGATTTCCAGTGGGAAGAAAAGCAGACCTCTTAAGGGACACAGCAGTGCTTTCACAGAGACTCTTTCTGTTATAAATAAACGGACCAGAGCGGCTCTTCCCCTCTGAGCTGCAACAGGTCTCAGCACCTCGACTGTCAGCTGTCGTCTGTGGGGAACTGGAACTGGCCCCCATCAGTCCCCTCCACTCTTTCTGTTACCGGAAACACACACACACACACACTATTTATGGACCAAATTGCTTGTACAATGTTTATGTTTGATGGGACAGTTGTGGCGATAAAAGATTTGGTTGTGCTTTAGCAGCTACACTTGTTTAATTTTGTTGGAATTTTACTCCACTCTTAACTTTTTATTGGGATAATTTTCCCACAATGAGAGTGCAACAGTGATAAGAGCTGCACCACCAATCCAGTAAAATGGCCTCCTTCACTAACCACAAAGCCCTGTTCAAATTGAAACAGAATAGCCTCATTCCTGGCTGAGAGTGGTCTGATAACTGTTGGCCTCTGAATAGGGTGGTCATGTATGCATTCATTAATACCTGAGTGTGTAAATGGGGGAGGTGTGGGAGAGGAGGATTCAAGGTTTTTGTTCACTGATGGTGGGGGGGGCCTTCAGGTTTCGTCAATGGTAGAACTGTGGCTTTGATACTAGGTGGTCTGTTTGTACAGAGTCCTGCTGAGGCCCCTGTTGGGGTGATCATTGAAAAGATGGTGTCTGTGGCTGTCTATTGGACTTCACACTTTGAAATGTCTTGGCAGAATGTGGTCACGCGTTATTATCCCCACCCACTGTGACAATTAAATACAGTATGGCTTTAAAAAACACTTTCATATACCTTTTAAAGTGTCTTGAAGAGTCTTCTTTCTTTTAATAATTTATTACAACCTCATCCGCTTCCTGTTTCTTTCAGATTTCTTCGAGAACAAAGGAAACACAAATGGCAGAACTGCATGAAGCTCTGTTGCTTTTTGGACAAATTCAGATTTTTGTCACTTTACTGTGGCTTTGGCTGAAAAAAAAAGACCATCAGTGACTGCACTGCGTTGAGAGTCAGGCTCGGGTGTCTTGTTTCACAGATAGCTTACGATCTCTGCACTCTTGTCTGGTCACTGTGTCGCCAGCCCGTGACCTTTGGCATGGAATACATTACTGAGTCTAACCCACAGTTTGCAACTTATGCTGTTTGGGTCTGCTCTAAACATTAAGTTGGCATTGTTTTGGCACTAGGAAACGTTTTATCTTCTGAATTCCACTCAGGTAAAATTATTTGCATTTTTGACTCGGGTGTGATGAAAGTTGACAGGGTTTTCAATTTAGTGGAGAATCTACATGGAGAAGATTCAGTTGTTCACCCCCTTGTATTTTTATTTCAGAACAAGACAAAAAAAAAAGGCCATTGACATTTCTATTTTCTCACTTTAATTTTAGCCCTCTAGGTGTCCTTTTTCACTCTGTGTCGCTGCACCATGAACGCAAGTCTGCACAGGCAGGATGCTTATTTTGACATGCCTCTTAATAGTGCGTGTTGGAATAAAAGGAGAGCGGTGTGTGTGTGAGGTTGTGTGGTACAGGCTAACTAGCTGGAGGCACTACTTGATTACCACATGGTCTTTGTACCTCAGATGGAAAGAGAGGCCAGATGCAGAAGCACATCATCAAGGTGTGGCGAGTAAAACTTTCCACGTGAATCATGCTTTTACATAGTCAGAAGTGATTTAAGTTCACATTGTAAAAGCTAAAGCCACAGTGAGCTCCAGTGATTTTACACGTGCGTTCAGATGTTGCGGAGAATTACTGCATCTGTGAGATATTTTTTATTATTAAAGGGACACTGTGTAATATATTAAGTCATTTATTAGCTCAAATCAACATATTCATTCATAAATTAGTCCTCATTGGTGTAAAATTATCTCTGTCAACAATCTCACTTATCCTCCTGAGTGAAGAATCACTTGTCTGTATCTACATAGAGCGGGCAAGCTCTATGGAGGCTGCCATGTCCTTCCGGTCTATGAAAAACGACGAAGTGCCGAGAGGGACATAAAGCACTTCGAATCGCGTTTTCCCCAACTCCAGGCCAGAAGCGGAAATGACGTCATTTTGACGTCAAGTTTGCACGCAGGTATAAACAGAGCCAGTCTACGCCATTAGACATTCTCTGGTGTAAACCAGCCTGAACGGCCTGCACTTTTGTTCGCAATGGAAGACCATAGTTATGCCACGCCACAGGAGAAGGGATCCTCGTCGCCAAAAAAGCGAAAAAAGAGAATCTTGACACAATACCGCCTGCCGTAGTTCAACAAGTTGCAACGCACATTTGAAAACGCAAGGCGCTAGAGAGCAAATTCATTCGACTTTGCAAAATAAAATTGCACCACTAGATGGGGGAAGAAATTACATGGTGTCCCTTTAAGTATTTGTAGTGCTAAGATAAACTTATTGACCTCTGCAACTGAAAATGTAGTGTTAATGCACAGACCTCATCTCCATAACAGTAGGTAAATTTTCTAAAATGCAATGAAAATTTAGACCTTTGTTCATTTGTTTAAACCTTCATTTAACTTCATTTCAGTCCAGACGCATGATTTTTGGATTTATGGATTTTGCATCTCCTGTATGGCTCTGTCTGAAGCTTTTACTGTGGTATTGGGGTGCCATTGTCTCAACTGCCACACCCATTGTCTTGGAAGGAAACCACAGTAGGTGCAGTACTTTTGTAGCGCTAGTATGAGCTGTTATGGCCCATGAAATAAATTTGTAAAAACCTTTGAGCCATCGGGTGGCACTACATGAGAAACCCTCATGCTTCTATGATCAGTATAGTCACATGGCTCATTGAGTACCATGTAAAACTATTTCATCTCTATGAAGTCCAGAAATGCAACTTGTGACATTTGTCAACTTTGTGCAAACAAGCGATCTCTTTCTGGACACAACCTCATCTCAAATGAGTGAAAAGACAGTGGACATTGTGGTCAGACAAGTCCATGTTTCAGCTACTTTTGAAAAAAAGAAACAAGACATTATGTGCCAAAGATGATTTGTAATCGTGTGAATGACATGCATATGTGTGAGGTTATCATTGATATAGAGGTGTATATTGGCATTTTGGAGAGACATATTTTACCACCAAGTGTCAGCTTCTTCCAAGAGGCGTGTGGTTATTTCAGTGGGACCTCATTTTGAACAATTTCCAGGAGTTTGGCTTCAAATTTGACATTTTTATACATTTCCCAACACAGAAAACAACTTGTTTGGACTTTTGGCTGTTAAGTGAAGGTTTAAAACAAATGAACAAATGCCAGATTAAAGTTTTTATTCCCTGGAAGTTAAGTTTGTACACAAGTGAAATGCAGGACGCGTGCAGAAAAGGTGCCAGGTTCAGTGCTCATTTATTCCAGAAGGAGACGAAGCTTCTTGTTAAATGCCCGGGCATGGCTGCTGTGTGGGAGAGTGAAAAAATGACCTGGGGGAAGATGGCCAGGCAGGCACTTCAAGCATGTGCTCAAAAATGCAGACTTTTCCTCTCACTTTTTGCTCCCTTGCCCCGTTCCTCCTCTCTGTCGGGCCTTTCTTTTAAAAAAAAAAACTGGTAAGCACGTTCATTCGGCCCACGGTATTCGTCATGGAACACTTTGAGAGAACAATAATGGATGTTGTCAGAGTGTTTGTCTGTTGAATGATGAGGCTCCCTCCTCTTCCGTCTTGTCCAATCCCACTGCATTATTACTTTTGTAGAAAACGTTGAAGAGCTTGAGAGAGCAGAGGGGCCTTACTGATTGGGCGTTTTATCCAGCAGGGGCTTAGGCAAAGGTCTAGAATCAGAGATGGCAGTTGGTCAATTCACCAGCCATTCTAAGCAGGGTTTTCTTTTACACAATCCTACACAAAGCTTCCCTATTGCCTCAATTTAGAGAACTGTTTCTCTTGTGAACCTGCACAAAATTGCAAAAGGATAATCTTTCTTGGGCTCTAACCTTATCATCCTCCTCATTCATCACTCTTTCACAAGGCCAAGCATATCACAACATTCCTTTCATGTGTGAATAGCACTTTAACAGCATGCTGTGGTATTGTCAACAGCTGATATTTAAAGATGTCCCGCGATGGCTGATAACTAAGTTTTTATTTGTATACCCTTTGTGTTTTGCACTTTGCTCTGTTTGTATTCAAAGTGCTGTAATGGACCTGATTTAATGCAGCCCTGCTCCTGCACCTACTCCTCAGATTGCAGCCTTTCACATACAGGGAGTGTAGGAATTCTGCAGCTCAGGCCTCATTGGTGCCTGGTAGAGCTTGGAGGGGAGCTTTTTCTTTTCAGCCTACCGTACCTAAAGAGTATGTGTGAAGCTTTCATCCACTTAATGTTCGCTGCAGTTTGCATTCCGTTCCTGTTAAGTCCGTCAAAGCTACTTTCCAGTTTGAGAAGATATTGTCAGTCAGTAAAAGGGAGAAGGTGTAAAAAAGAGAGAGGAGGGGGGTTAGGTGAGGGAAAGATGGAGGATCAAGGAGGTTGAGAATTCATCTTGTGTGGATTTTCTGCTTGCTGGAAAGGTCACAACGTGGCGTTTGAATCTATTGCTTGGAAGAAGCAGTGCCTGCTTTTATCCTTTATCAAGCTTTCACATTTGTGTTTGCCTATCACATGCTCTGGTTGGCCCAGGAGGCGCTTTAAATGCTAAACCTCAGCTGCTGCTATGACTAACATCTTTTCACAAGATGGCTTTGCTTGTGTGAGATTCCAACATGAGCTTAGTCCAGTTTCTTCATTTATGTGACACAGCTACGCCTTTTCAAGATGTTTCTCACAGATTGTCCTTGCAGCTGCATCAGTAGGTTTATTATCAGAGTGGGCGAACAGAGTTCCCTGAGGAATTCTTCTCACGTCTCCTTTGACAGGCTGTGGATATCACTGAGATGCAACAACCAGAATTGGAGCGTTGATGTGGGACAAAGTGTCCTAATGCAGCACTGTATAAGAGTGCGCGTGTTTAGTTGCATCTTTGTATTTGTGTACAAACAGAAATATAAATTTTATACATTACTGTGCATTATTTTAGCAGATGTTTTTATTGAAAGTGAATTAAAAGTGAGTAACACATTGAGAGATAATGTGGGGTTCAGTAAGTTGCCTGAGGATACTTCATTAAAATTTAGCAGGCATTGGGAATTTTTTTATTTTAAACCACAAACTGCAAAATTTAGTGCAAAATAATTATTTACTGCCACCACTAAAATTCCTTGATACACTTAGTTTTAAGGTGGAAAACATTTAATCGGAGTGCTCGTTTGCTACAAACGAGAAAACGGAGGAAAATTATCTCGTTATCATGAGAAAACGGATGGAATAAAATGTATGTATGTATGACCCTTTTAGGGCTTCCGTACTATTCTACCTGAATCTGTCTTTCTCGACTTTTGCCTTTTCGTTTAATATATTTTAAATGACTCATATCATCACTAACCTTACTTCGTACATTTTAAGAACCATATCAGTGTTTTGGATGTTGTAATCCATCTTTTTCAAAGCATACATATTGTTATTTGGTTTAAACGTATCCCCCAAAGTTACACAGTAACTCAACCGTATTTAGCATATGCAGACAAAGAAGTGCTATCTCACTCCCATTAAAGTGCGGATTATTATTGCAAGACAGTGCAGCATTAGCTACCATCCGCTGCTATCATAATGGTTTTGTTGTTGCAATGCAAAAATAGCTCATGATTAAATACTTGCATTACCGCTGTTTTTCAGATAACCAGTGGCAGAGCCAGAACATTTTTATGAAGTGGCCAGGCTGAAAACATTACTTCCTTTGGGGTGGCACAGAAGCCGATGCCTCAGGGTTGTTTTTTTTCTGTGACACATAGCTCTGGGGCATATAGTCAACTTTGTTGGCAATTCTTATTTACATACAAGACAGCCATGTAGAAGTGATACATATTAATAACCCTTGATTGAAGGTTAAATGTTAATGTTAAATGTGTTAGGAGTAGGAAAGTACTGCTTTTTTTTATGCCTCTTTTGAACATTTCAAGTGTTTCTTGCTTTTATACCCTAAAACAACTTATGCTGCATGGAGTATGAAAAGTGGTACACAAATACAGTGTTACTGATTACTTTATAGGTAAACTCTAGGTCTTTCAGTACATGTAGTGGCCCACTGGAAAGCTTAATTTTTGGTTGTGTCACTTGGCCTGGCGTAAGTAGGCGGTGGCTATGGCCGACCCTTGGCTTCATCCATGCAGATAACACAGAGACATTGCCATTTTGCGAACACATTTGTAATGTATTTATTCTTTTAGTCTTACGAATAAAAGCTAGAGTCTGCAGTCGGCTTAATTACAGAAAAAAAAAACAAGTTAAAATCAATGCATGTGCACATTTGACTGTCTTAATAACTAGTGGTTGTAAAACTAAAGAAAAATGAGCTTGCAGTTAATGTTGAGAAGCTGAGAATGTTGTTTAGAAGCAGAGATGATAGCAGGTGTCAAGCTGCAAGACTCAACTACAGCTGGCTGTAGGCCTGTCCTGAAAAGTCTTGGCTCAGTTATTTCAAACATACCAATCTCTTTCTAGAATGCTTTGCCTCTCCACTGCTTATCAGCTGCCGTTGTTTCTACTGGTCCTGCTAAACATCAGCCAAGGGCCTGTCTTAAGGCTTCTGTCTTGGGTCACCTGTCACTTGTTACGCATTGCTTTAGTTGGCTGGTTTTACAGCTACTTCTGTCTTGTCAACCAAGGAAAATGCTGTGTATTGTGAACTGAGAAATGCATAATTAAAAAGAGTAACATCTTTAGGTCGAAATGTGTTTGTAGGTCATGTTTGTTCATGTGCATATCTTAAAAAAAAAAAAAATTGATACAAGCATATACCTGGCTGCCATTTTTCCACTACATAGTACCAGAGCAAGGAGAGCCTCTGGGGTCGGTGTTCCTTCTGGGTGGGGTTGACTTCAAAGACTTATGGAGTCTGTGAGAGACCTTTATCTCGAGGGAGAGATAACTTTAACACCACAGACTTGTCTTGACTCCAAGACGGAGAGTAAAGGTCACGGTAGCTTTCTGAAGTTGAGTGCAGAGTGAGAAAGCAAAGTCGTATGTAGTTCCCAAAGCTCTCTTACACGAGGTCAGGACTGACCTTCTTAAACAAAGTGTAGCTTAACACGTTAGCTTTAAATTTCACTGCAAATATGGGCCGTTCCATCAAAGTCTATTCTGCAAGTTTTGTGAAGGCTTTTGCCCAGATGGCATCCAGCGTGTCCAGATGATGCCTCATCCCAAGGGAGTGGGAAGCAGGGGATGATCGCACCGATGGTTGTCTGGTCGGCACGACTGAAAAGAATTTGGTTAGTCAGCAGTTTCCTTTTGAAAGTGGCCACGGGATTGTTGTTGTATGGGTGTTCACTCAGGGAAGAGAGGATTTGGGGGATAGGTTTAGTTATTTATTAGCTGGAGCCATTTAAATGGGAAAAGTTCAATGACAGAGTTGGGTGGAAATAGGAACTGGCGGGCCATGCCAACTGGAAATGCTCGGAGTGGCATCCTGCCAGAGTCGTATCTAAACTTATGGCCAGAGTGTGGGCAGCCTGGACGCTGAGATGGTGAGAGCAGAGATAAACTCACACTGTGCTTCAGCCGGCCAGCACAGTGAACTTTATCAAGATGATCAGATATGAGAGTGGCTCGCTAAGCTTTGTGCCTCCTCACTGGGAGCCTGATGTGTCTGTCAGGTGTCCTGCAGGACATCATTCTGTCTGAATGTTTTTGTGATTTTGAGTGAGTTTGTCAAGCATTGCTACACTGTGAGAGAAATCAACAGTCATTACAGCTGGTAGCTTGGAATTATGTTTTAGTTAAAAGGAAATGTACAAAATAATATACAGAGCTGCAGAGGAGCATTTTGTGTCTGAAGTCGGTGCACCCGTATTTTTCTCCATGTCTTGCAGCACACCAATAATGCAGTTTAAGTTTTATTGTTTGTCAGCTCCCATATATACTGGTGATTTTTCACTTCTTTGTTTTTTTTTTGTTGCATCTGTCTCATCTTGGACAGATTGTGTTTTTTCTCTCTTTTCGGATTAGCTTTTCTAGCTTTACTCTGTCTGCACTCAGCAATAAGTCTGATGCAATGTGTGGACCATTTGATCATATTTGAGCCGCACGATTTGGACACAACTTTCTTTTAGTAACGTCATACATTTTAGCCTTGTGTATGTTGGATTCTCTGGATCAAGCTATGAGTGAGATGAGGCCATCTGTGCTGAAGATATTTGGTCAGGATTAGGCTTCAGAGTCAGAGGCAAGTGCAATGGGCACCACAGCATTTGTCTTGATGACTAAAACAATTAGGTTATTTTGGAATTGTAGGGTTTTGATTGAGTAGAAGTCCAAGGCATGATATCAGAATTGGTTTCTTTTTCTCCCTCCGCCGTAGTGTTTTCACTGACAGTGTGACCAGAAAAATTGGTTTGGGAGAATCTTTCTGTTTAACCTAGAGCTGGTTCACTGCCAGGGTTTTGGTTTCAATAAAATGTTTTTCAAAGCAACCAAAGAATGAACTGAAATTAAATTGCATTTATACTGTTGTTGCCTCATTTTCCCTCTTTATATTTGTTGTTTTTTGACAATACGCTCCAGATTTCTCAGATTGCTTACCTTCATTTTGTACACGCATTCATCCTTCACACAGAATTAACTGTAACTATGGCACAAGGTGTGGCTCATGATCAAAAGCCTGCAAAATGATGCCAGCCTGAGCTGCATTTTATATTCAGCGTTCATTTTTCAAATGTTCAGAGCGGTCTTGTAAACAAATAAGTAAAGCTTTAAACTGACAAAGCTTGCAGTTTTTGTTCCTGGGTCTGTTCCATATTGAGTCGCTTTGTGTGCTGAGATTTCTAGTTTGTATGAAATGTTGTGTTTTGGTGGCCTGGGGGTCAGATGCTGCAATCTCAGTTTTCACCTCCCTGTCATTGTTCATAAAACAGCCTGAACGACCTGATGATCACAGGTCTGAAGTTAAGGCAGCCTGTCCTAAGGTGCTGCATTGATCTGAGGTGTTTTTACTGCAGCTGGAGGTGACATAATGTTTCAGCGACTGACTACTTCCAGATTCCAGAGTAATAAGGCATTTGTAAAGAACTTGTCATGGTATAATGGATAGTTTTCTTTACCCGGGGGGACAGAGTTTAAATCATAGTTAAACAGCTTTGTGTGATTCAGATCTTTACTGCGGCCTTGTGTATTGGCTTCATATATATTCGTATGTAGGTCATTTGAGTCAGCTGTGAACATATGTAGCTACATTCAACACTGAAAGAGATCAGCACACATAAAATGGAAGGATTTTCTTTCGGTGAACAAACTTGAATGACCGTTTATTTTATGCAAACACCCAATGAGGCCTCTTTGGAAATAAAAAATTGGAAAAGTAAACGCGTCACAATACCCCATTTCCTGTCTAGGCTTTTGTTTTCCCTCCACCCTTTCAGAGTTCATTTAAAACCAACCGAGTGTAACCTTTCTTTGTGTAGATTTCAGTCCCAGTAAATCTATTTGTTTTCTGCAGGTGACACAGGCCTCCAAGGTGTGGGGAGAGGTTCCACTTCCAGAAGATTTAGAAGCAGAAAGAGATGTCAAGGCATCTCAGAGTTTACTGGACGATGACGAGGACTTTGCTGCAGATGACGCCTCAGGAGGTGGGCTCGGGAGACGATGAACCGCAAACCACAGCAACAGCTGCACTTAATTCATTGGTGTCATGCTTCTGATTATATATTTGTTCGATTGTCAACCCATCCCAAAGCAGAAAATGAGGAAATATTGCCCAGAGAGACATTACACTTGTTTCTGTTTATAAATATAAAATTCTAAATTTTATGGGGACTGAAGCCCATATTGGGATTTATGTCGTAATTACTGACTATGTGGACAAAATAGTGTTTTCCCGACTTTGTATCCAATTACTGACCACATTTCATACTTCTTTTTGTCTCCAAAAAGACCCGCCCAGTGGAGAGGAAGACGGCAGCACACCTGAGAGCACAAGTAAGGGTCCAAAAAATGTATTGAACTGAGCAATTGTCTAGATTACCCGACTCTCTAAAGCTCCCCTATCTGTGATCCTGACTTCTACAGTGTGTGTGTGTGTGTGTGTGTGTGTGTGTGTGTGTGCGTGTGTGTGTGTGTGTGTGTGTGTGTGTGTGTGTGTAACTGCCCCTGTCTCCAGTTTATATCACTAGAGGAGCTACAGTGTGTGTGTGTGTGTGTGTGTGTGTGTGTGTGTGTGCGCGTAATGGAGCATAATGTGTGTTGTTGTCTTCCTCCCTCATCACCAGGTTGCCAGAGTCTGGTCATAACACAGGGCTTAGACTTAGTCTTTGAGACATAAACATTTCCTCTCCTCTTTCATCTTTTTAACCGGTGGCAGAGGTGACATCACAATAAGGTACATAAAGACTGTTGAACAATAAAAGCTGCGCCAGAGCCCCTGTGTTTTAAGTCTCATTCACTTTTTCAACACCTGCAATTTTTAACTTACCAACATGAAAAACGTTTATCTGCGGCTAACACACTATATCACAGCTAACAGTACCACAGGGGGTAAAGAAAATGATAAAATATAATATAGATTATGTATTAAACTACATCATGGTCAGAAATTCTTTAATAATACCTAGAGTTAGCTGCTGCCACCTTTGCTTGTGTTCACAGTTCATTTTTAAAAAGTACTTTGCTATCACGAGCTTTCTTCTTCTTTTTTTTTTTTTTACTTTATTTATTCACAGAGTGTTAACTGTTGTTGTGCCTGATGTCACAGGTTTTGATTTACAGCTCAGCGTCAGATATCACCCACTGGTGAAATCCTGCATGGCATAATGCACCCCAAATGATAGTTCTGCACAAATATCCCCTGAGGTTTTTATTGGACTCATGTCAGGCGCAGCATGCTTGGCCATAGTTGTCACTTTTGTCTTCTTTAGAAACACTTGCGTGATGTTGGGACGGTGCTTCGGATCATGACCATACTGAAATAGTCTCCTTCTAAAAAGTGTCTGCGAATCCGGGGTCATCTTGTCAGCCAGTATTTCAGTACATCAGCTGGCATCCTTGGTGCCATCTATAAATGTCATCTCCCCGTGACTTCTTTTAGCCATGCTGCCCCATATCATCGTACTCCCATCTCCACGTTTCAGTCTCGACACTGTTGTGATCATTGACACCAAACGTGTTAGACCCAGTCAAGTTGAACAAATTTATGTTGATCTCAGTTGACCAAAAGAATGCTCTCTCAACATTCATCAGATGTCCTTTCATCCTCTAAAGTTTGCCGTTTTTGTGCAAAGAGCGAGAGAGGATTTGTCACTCGGATGTCATTTAGAAGTTGATACAATGAAGTGTCTGAGTTGTTGTAGAAACTAGTATTCCCGTTGATAACCTATGCACCAAGTCAGGAACATTTGCTGCTCTGTGTTTTTAGGGCTGGGCTGTGTATTTGGTGAATTGACGTTGTAAGCGGAAGGCTGCTGCTGCTCTAATTACTGGTGCTCTGCCTCTTTCTATACTCCCTGGTAGCTTCTGCAACTGTTCAGCCGCCGACTTTTAGTTGCTCACTCCTTCTGTATCCTTCTCCATCTTTACATCAGATGGTTCAGTTCCTCTGGCAATTCTTTTTCGTTTGGACCCATGGTATTGATGCGAAGATTAGCTGTTATTGTAAGAGGAAATCCTCTACTTTGCGATTTCAAAGTAATGCAGTCATTAAAAGGTGATGCTAATGGGAAATATATTGCACCATGATAACTTTGTTTTCAACAAGTTGTCATGTTTGTTTCTCTACGTAGAGGAAAAACTTCTCTGCAGAAGATATCTTACCAAAGCAGTTAACTTTTAATATCCAGACATGTTTAACAATCGCCCTCTTTGTTAAAGACAGAAGTCTGGTCATACCTTCTACTTTTTCATTTGCCCTTGCAGGTTAGTGAAGTAGATTACGTCATGGCACAGTGATTGTTTTGGTAGCAGCACTGAAAGCTGACATCAATAGCATCATGTGCCTGGCTCACAGAAATAGCACTGCTGCGAGGCCTCGCTGAATTTGAGTAGTAGATTTTAGCATGGCTGACATTAATGAGTAAGGTGTTGACAGCATGCGATTGTGGCAGATGAGAATAGTAAGGCCTCAAGACTGCGTCCATTTTTAGCCACTCACTAAGGAAGAAAACATCAACAGACCAGTTAAGACAAAGTTGGAAGTTGTTGTTTTTTTTCTTGTAAGCACAGGCCTTTTTGATCATTTTAGTTGCATTTAAACTTTCTGCAGGAAGTTTTGTACTTTTTGAAGGGTTCTGGTTTTAGCCAGTCAGATTGGAAGTTATAAATGTAAAAAGCTAATATAATAGTCATAAAATACAATGTCAGTTTGTGTTGTAGGGAAATATTTTCCATTAATGTGTTATTATTAATGTGTTTATTGTCCCAGTGTTCACAAACCTTCAGGCTTTTGTATCCACATAAAAGGTCAGTTTTGCTTTAATATGGCAGTGCAAAAAAGGCCGAGATTATGCAGGACTTTCTTGAATAAACTGTCTTATCTCAGAGGTGGCTAAACATTTGTATCCAGCTCAGTATGATCATGGTACTATGATCGGGAGAAGCAGACTCCTTCCATATATAGATCTGAGCGGCACAGCCCTGAGAAGGAAATCCAGCTTCCTGCGCTGAATGTGAAATACTTTGCTGAGTGTCTCTGTCCTGTTGGCGTTCCACACAGTCAATCCAAGCCTCTGCCTTCCTTCCCTCTTCACCTCTGTAAAGCAGGGGATAAAGCTGCCAGAGTTGCCCCTATTATGTTTTGTTTCCTGTTGTGTGACTGTTTGCCGAGGGTAATGGAATTCCTGTATCCTCTTTGTCTCAGACGTGTACACCGAATCTGTGCAAAACATCTGGGATTTATGCTGCTGTTGAGATGAGACTATTTTAAACCATCTTTTGTTTGTCGCTGCTCTTTGAATCCTGTAATCATGGTGGACGATCTCTTTCAAAGAAGAGAATGTTTTCTCCCATGTCCTCCTGACCTTTCATCTTGACCTCTATGCTCAGTGCCCCAAAGAGACAAATCCAGTTCATCTCATCTCTGAGAGCCTTTACTTGTTCCACAGGCTAAGCACATTAGTCATTAGCTACTTTGTTTGGAAACTAAAGACACAAGGCTTACCATGACCTCTTACTAATAAATAGAGATAGAGATGGTGAGTGGTGAGGCCTACTGAGATTGCGCTCTTCCCAGTGCTAATTTTGGATGGAAAAACTCATTTCTGAAGAAACAAAATACTGTATTTTGTCCTCTGGAGCATAATCATTGTGGACAAGTTTAGTTTTCAACTGTCAAATGTCCCTTAAAACATTTTAAGTGATGTTATCAATATATATGAAACCAGCCTCAGAGGTTGTTATGGTAGTTATTCAGGTAATAATCACGCTTTGGTTTTCAAGGTTTTGCTTTGCTGAAAAAAAGCCACACTTCCTGCCAACAGACAATGTAAATGTAATACATCTCAGTTTCTGGCCCGTTGCTGAAACTTCCCAGGCAGCTTCTCAGATACTTTTTACTACTTTTGGGAAAAAATGGAAAATAGTAAAAATCATGAATCTTGTGAATGGGAAGTGGAAGGGAAATGAAAACAACTTTGCGAGCGAGGCAAAGATTAAAATGAGCAGCTAGACATCCTAGATATTTGCAGAGATTGCAGTAATTCCTGAACTTTAAGTAATTCCTTCTTTTAATCTTGAGGACATCTTTCGCAGTTGTTGTTTTTTTTCTTCTTTGAAGTTTGTTTCCAGTAAGGACAACTACTTCCTCTACTGAATTACAACCACTTTTTCACTTCAAACAAGGAAAATACAAGGAGAATAATCTGATTTGCATTATTTTTTGTGGCTCATGAATGAATAGAAACCCAGTTTATGAGGAGACTAAAACAAAGTCAGAACTTGAGCTTCACCAAGTGTTGAAATTGTTATATGATACAACGAAAAAAAGTGAATGTTGTCAATTTTGTAGGCAGATTAAGTATATTTAGCATGTGGGTAATAACAGAAAATTTATGGTCTGTCAGGCTGTTGACCAATGTTGAGGAGGTTGACTGACACACTGTTTACTCCACTCCTGTGTAGCCCCAGCTGGTTTTACCTCTAATTGCATCAATTACCAGTGGGTGGTTGCTGACAAAGCGCAGTCCAAGTTTGGATTCTCCGTTATCTCCAGAACAGAGCAGATGTTGCAGCGCAAGTATACAATATATCAGGTTAATACAGTCTCTGTTGTCAGTTTGGCCGGGGCAGTGGGCAGGCAGCAGACCACCCACCCTGTTCAGATGGCATTTGCATGGGCAGTGGATTATAAGTGTTTCTCAGAGGCGCTTCCTCTGTCTGTGTCAGATACAGAGAGCCTCTTGAGCACTTCCACAGAGGGACGAATGGTGGCAGCTGCAGTTATTTTGGTGAGGTCTTTGTTGGTGCACTCCTGGGTCCCTGCAAGGTGGTCACACACTGAAATGAGAACTTGCTTCACATTGAATTCAGATGGCTCCCATCTGCAGACAAGGAAGTCGGCGCTGAAGGATACTTTCTGTCTTTCTGAATTGCTTGCTTCATGCTGCCCATGAAAGTTCCATTGCCCAAGTTTATTCAGACAGGTCCTCAAAGACTGCTGCTGAATGGTCTCAGTCACTGACACGAGTCCAAGCTCCATGAATCTCCTAGCTCTTGTACGTTAACAAATGAGTAGCCCGGGAGGGCTGCCCTGTGAGATGTTTAAGGTTTCATTTAATGGCCATGTGCAGCTGTCTTCTTCTGCTCTGCCCTTGCAAGGATGGGTTTGTAACTTCCATGTTTGTGTATTTTGGTGAAACCTCATAATAGTCTATGCTGCAACATGATTACCTGAAAATAATGCTCAGAAAATGGTTTGTTTTCATACCAAACAAATACTAAATTAGACATTGTGGTTACTAGCTTGGCATTGAGTTTCCCTGCGGTTTTCCCAGATCTGAGCTTATTTGGATAAAGCTCTGCACTTGATCAGTGGCTTCCTGGTTGAGCGCCTGGGAGTATCCATGTCAAATAATGCCTCTCTTGGGACATTATAAGCTCCTAATAGTATTTTTCTTCTACTGGATTAAGAATTCACTGTGACTTTGTGTCTTTGCTGATAATATGTTGAACTGTTTAGTTTTTAATCAGCACATAAAAGAGTGGTGATCATTATTAAAACTGTTGGCCCCTTCTCTCTGGCTCTAACTTCCTCTCTGATTCTAACCACCCCAACATATCAGCAGGCTTTGAAGTGGAGAAGCTTAATTAGCTGTAATTAGTTTGGCCTGTGATTCTTGAGTGAGACCTCAGATCAGTTGGGGAGGGAACATTTTCTGTCATCTGTATCCTGGATGGGCCTGCAGATTTAAAGTAATTTTGTCTTGTGCACTGCATTTAATTTAATTACTCCATGTGCCTGTGCTTCACTCGACTGTGGCACCAGAGAAGCAGATAGAGTCCATTTAAAAGTGAGTCCTGGCACAAACTTGGTGCGTGCAGTTGTAAAACAGCCGCATCCAATACATTTTTAAAGATGAATGAGCCGTTGTTTACTATCCGGACTCCAAAGTCTAGGCTGGAGCAGATAGATCTTGTCCAATCATTACAGTTCTTATCCATATCATTGTTATCATTTTTAAAACTGAATCACTTTACAAGACTGAATATGATTGACTGTGACCATATCCCTGGAAATCCTATAAATATGATGTAATCACAATCTTTGTGCAGCTGTTCTGCTCCTAAAATCCCATCTGTGTTTCAGAACAACCAAAAGCCCTCTTCACTTGACATTTCAATGCACGCCCTATAGTGTGAGTGCATCCAAAGCTGTGGGAGAATGAATGAGTCACCACTAAACAGAACATGATCATTGTTGCTAGTGCCAACGTAGAGGGCATAACCTATGGTAAAAAACAGTTTTAATGGTGCTCAGTTCTTCCATTTGAAAAGGAAAACAGGAAGTCACTCCTCCCTGCTTCGCTGGATGTTGGTGTCAGGCAGTAGAGATGTGAAGAGCAGTGTGTTGTTTGTGTTGTAGAATAACTTATTTGCACAGTTGGACTGAGGAAGAAGTATTTACAAAGTGATGGTCTCTGACCTTCACACTGACTTCCCTTTGTTTCCACACACACGTAGCCAACACATGACACAAGCTTGGAGCATCCTCTGTCCCATTAACTGTTCCATGGGACTGTTAATGACTTTTATTTTCCAGTCTTGTTTTTAGTTTTGCTGTTATGTTATTTCACACAGTTTTTAATGACTTCCTTTTTTCTGTTAATATAACTTTTGCAAATTCTTTTTCTGATTGTCTCTTTCCATTTTCTCTCTTTGTATCCAATCATTTCTTCACTAACCTTCCTGAAACGTTAACCCCTCTGCATCTGCCTGACTAACTCGATCTTCGTCCCTGTGCCTTGTGTTGCTTTTCTTGTTCGATCCTTGACCTCTGGCTCCTGTCTGTGCCCTGTCCACCTCTGTGTCATGTCTCACCCCTCTGTTGCTTGCTCCCTGCCCCTCGCCTCTCATTGCTTGCCGTAGTGCACTGGCTGGACTCTTCATATCTGGGGAACATACAGAGCCCACCCGAGCCAGAGTACAGTAAGTCCTCAAGCACTTGTTTCTCTTTCTTGTCTTTGGCTCACACTCCTGTCACCTGCTCCACTCAGTTACGCACACTCATTTCCAAACACACTCTCAAATAACATTTCAGGGTAGACTCATCTCGGGCATGTAATGTTTAAATCCAGCAACTACTTTTGTCTTCCAGGTCTTTTCCTAGTGATTTGTAACACCAGTGGAAAATAATGGGGTTGTTCCATCGAGTAATAGAGCTCAGCATGCTCTAGAAACAACACTTCCATCTCCACTTAATTCTTAAAGGGATAGTTCGCCTCTTTTGACATGAAGCTGTATGACATCCCATATTAGCAATATCATTTATGAACATTGACTTACCCCCCGCTGCGTCCTGTGAGCCGAGTTCCAGCCTCGTTTTGGCGTTGACGAAGGTAGTCCGGCTAGTAGGCTGGGGCTTAAAAAATAAAGCATCTTGCTTCTCAAAACAATATGCGTTCAGAAGAGTAATACATTTGCATCACAAAATCGTCGATCTAGAAAAAGTCAGACCTCACATCGCTTGGCGCTATTTTTGCCTCCCTTGATATCAATGCGTCCAATGTAAACTGTGCAGACCGAAGAGCAGACCGAGCAGTCCCCTGCTTCCGAGCAGGAAACACCGTAACAGGTGCGGCTATCGCTAGGTGGCTGGACGCATTGATATCAAGGGAGGCAAAAATAGCGCCAAGCGATGTGAGGTCTGACTTTTTCTACATCGACGATTTTGTGATGCAAATGTATTACTCTTTTGAACGGATATTGTTTTGAGAAGCAAGACGCTTTATTTTTTTTGGCCCCAGCCAACTAGCCGGACTACCTTCATCAACGCCAAAACGAGGCTGGAACTCGGCTCCCAGGACGCAGCGGGGGGTAAGAAAATGTTCATAAATGATATTGCTAATATGGGATGTCACACAGCTTCATGTCAAAAGAGGCGAACTATCCCTTTAATTCAGTTTTATTTATTTAGCACCAAATTACAACAAATGCAATCTCAAGGCACTTAAATAATAAAGTCCAATTCAAGCCAAGTTCAATTCATTGTAATTGTAATTAGAATCCAATCAAATCCAATTAATTAATTTAAAAATGAATCTAATTCATTCATACAGAGCCAATTCAAAAACAATTTCCTCGCTAAGGAAACCAACAGATTGCACTGAAACTTGTCTTCGGTCCAATCTCCCGTCCTGAGCGTGCCTGAGGCAACTGTGGAAAGGAACGACTCCCTTTTAACAGGAAGAAACCTCTGGCAGAACCAGACTCAGGAAGGGTGGCCATCCGCCTCGACCAGCTGGGGTTTGAGAAGACAGAAAAGAGGGGACAACAAACACCATAACACCATTCAAAGGATACCTGTTGAGACATGGAAACACAAGTTAATGACCACAATAATGCCAAATGTACATAATATCATTTGAGAAATGATAAATGGGGGAAAAAGAGAGCAAAGTGAGTAAAGGTGTGACAGATGACAGCAGTCTAGAACTATAGCAGCTTTTTTTTTTAAACCTGGACCTTATTTCTGGCATTAAATACGTTCATCTACTCACCGATAACAGTTTGGTGAAAGTCGGCGTCCTTTGGACGCTATTTAGATCACTCGAGATCCGCATATATCCATATAACAGGAGTGAACAGGACATTGACAATAAAGCCTCTAAATAAGGTATTATCTGTCTTTATTACACCAATACTTTCATATCTGGTAAAAATTCATTCTGATTACCTACAGAATGAATGACTGAACGTGTACTATTGCACTGTTAGTTCAGAGCTGTTGTGTTGTTGTTATCAGGGGCTTTCTACACACGCATCTACTGGGATGATGTCATCGACGCGCGCCACGGTTTTTTTTGTGGAACATGGCAATTTGGAAATACACAATAATGAACCATGTTACCAGCAGCAGTAGTAAATTCCGTGTAAAGACGCTGCGGCGTCACGCGTACAGATACACGCACGTGCCGACGACAGATAAAGTCATTGTAACTCGGCACTAACTGGGATAAAAACTCTGAGAATTCAGACAGAAACTCAGAATAAGGGCCAGGTGGATGATACACAACAACAAACACAAGAGGTTTCTGGGATTTCCACTTTGCGTGGGAAAAACTGAGAATCAGAGATTCAAAAGAGCTCAAACTAATCTTGGGTCTAGGACTGATGATTAACCCTGATCTGAAGTTAGCTGCCACTCCTCTGCCTGTGGTTCGAGGAACGTGAACATTTAAATAGTCAGAGGGAGTTGATTAATTTATGCCAACATTATCCTCCTGTTGCAGCCAGACAAAATATATCAATATGTTTATCACAAATCAAGTCATTCACTAACACAGACTTGGAAAGGAGAGATCTGATATTCAGCAGACTGAACATTTAATAGTTTTATGTTTTTGTTCAGTTAAAATTTTCGTTTTAATTATTTTTTTTAGGTTTCTGGATTTGCTCCTCTTGTGTTAATTGATTGGGTGGGTAGCAGCAGGTGGGAAGCTGCAGAGAAGTGTGTAAGACTACAACTCTGCATTCTGGTCTGAACTATGGGTTGTCATGTTTTTGGATGACTAATAAATTCGTCCATATATCTGGAAATGAGAGCCGTGGGATCTTTCCAAAGTGGGATGGATGCCGTCTCTTCTAATCAGACCAGGTTTGTTCCAAAAAGATTGCCAATTATCTCTGTAGCCCACGTTGTTTGATGGACACCATCTAGACAACCAGCGGTTGTACTACGACATGCGGCTAAACATGTCATCACTGGTCAGATTTGGCTGGGGTCCAGAGAAAACTACGGAGTCTGATATTATTTTGGCAAAATTACACACCGATGCAACATTCATTTTAGTGACCTCCGATTACCTGGCGTAACCAGGTGTCATTAACGCCGACGTAAATAACTACACTGCTCCAAAAAATAAAGGGAACACCTAAAAAAACACAATGTAACTCCAAGTCAATCACACTTCTGTGAAATCAACCTGTCCAGTTGGGAAGCCACACTGATTGTGAATCAATTTCACCTGCTATTGTGAAAATGGGTCGGGAATGAGATCCTTCCCCAAGTGGAGGAGTTCAAGTATCTCGGGGTCTTGTTCACGAGTGAGGGACGAATGGAACAGGAGATTAACAGGCGGATCGGTGCGGCGTCTGCAGTGATGCGGGCTCTGCACCGGCCCGTCGTGGTGAAGAAGGAGCTGAGCCAGAAGGCGAAGCTCTCGATTTACCGGTCAATCTATGTTCCTACCCTCACCTATGGTCACGAGCTGTGGGTAGTGACCGAAAGAACGAGATCGCGAATACAAGCGGCCGAAATGAGTTTCCTCCGCAGGGTGTCTGGGCTCTCCCTTAGAGATAGGGTGAGAAGCTCGGTCATCCGGGAGGGGCTCGGAGTAGAACCGCTGCTCCTCCGCATCGAGAGGAGTCAGATGAGGTGGCTCGGGCATCTGGTGAGAATGCCTCCTGGACGCCTCCCCGGTGAGGTGTTCCGGGCCCGTCCCACTGGGAGGAGGCCCCGGGGAAGACCCAGGACACGTTGGAGAGACTATGTCTCTCGGCTGGCCTGGGAACGCCTCGGGGTCCCCCCAGAAGAGCTGGAGGAAGTGGCCGGGGACAGGGACGTCTGGGTCTCTTTGCTCAAGCTGCTGCCCCCGCGACCCGATCCCCGGACCAGCGGAAGATAATGGATGGATGGATGGATGGATTGTGAAAATGGAACAGACAACACGTGGAAATGAGAGGCAATGTGCAAGACAACCCCTATAAAGGAGTGGTTCTGCAGGTGGTGACCACAGGCCATTTCTCTGTTCTCATCCTTTCTGGCTGATGTTTTGGTCACTTTTGCATTTTGTCAGTGCTCTCGCCCCTAGAGGTAGCATGAGGTCTACAACCCACAGAATTTGCTCTGGTAGTGCAGCTCATCCAGGATGGCACATCAATGCGAGCAGTGGCAAGGTTTGCTGTGTCTGTCATCACAGTGTCCAGAGCATGAAAAAGATGCTCCAGGAGACGTGGAGGGGGCCGTAGGAGGGCAAAAACCCAGGAACAGGAGAAGTACTGTCAGAGCCCTGTAAAATAACCTACAGCAGGCCACTAATATGCATGTTTCTGCTCAAACTGTCAGAAATAGACTCTATGAGGGCCCCACCTCCACAAGTGGGGCTTGTGCTTACAGCCCGACACTGTGCAGGGCGATTAGCATTTGCCAGAGATCACCAAGATTGGCAGATTCGCAATTGGCGCCTTGTGCTCGTCACGGATGGGAGCAGGTTCACACTGAGCACATGTGACGCCGTGGAGAACGTTCTGCTGCCTGCAACATCCTCCAACATGACCGGTTTGGCGGTGGGTCAGTAATGGTGGGGGGAAGCATTTCTTTGGAGGGCTGCACAGCCCTCCATGTGCCAGAGGTGCCCTGACTGCTATTAGGTACCGGGATGAGATCCTCAGACCCATTGTGAGACCATATGCTGGTGCATTGGGCCCTGGGTTCCTTCTGAGGCAGGACAATGCTAGGCCTCATGTGGCTGAAGTGTGTCAGCAGTTCCTGCATGATGAAGTTATTGATGCCATGGACTGGCCTGTCTGTTCCTCAGACTGGAATCCAATCGAGCACATCTGGGACATCATGTCTTGTTCCATTCACCAACGCCACGTTGCACCACAGACTGTCCAGGAGTTGACTGATGCTTTAATCCAGGTCTGGGTGGAGATCCCTCAGGAGAACATCCGCTGCCTCATCAGGAGCATGCCCAGGCATTTTAGGGAGGTCATACAGGCATGTGGAGGCCACAAACACACTACTGAGTCTCATTTTGACTTGTCTTGAGGAATTTCCACTGAAGTTGGATCAGCCTGTAATGTGATTTTTCACTTTTATTTTGAGTATGATTCCAAATCCAGACCTCCATGGGATAATAATTTTGATTTACATTGGTCATTTTTATGTTATTTTGTTTTTCCACTAAGTAATGAGAATCATTGAGATCTAGGATGTGTTATTTTAGTGTTCCCTTTAAATTTTTGTGCGGTGTATTTTACTGTATTTACGCTTATCCTTAGCCAGCAGTTTCAAATAGGATTCTACGTCGCCCAATCTGACTCTGGAATGCATTTGACTATGGTCGCTGGTGTCTCTAATGCCATGTTTCTGACTATAGAGCTGACAATTACCAGGGTTTTGTCCTCAGCGGGTGTGTCGCTGACTGAGGAAAATATATTTGAAACGTGGACAGGTTGATGGTTAACCACGGGCTTGACTTTAGGGCTATGAATCCTCTTCCTGACAGTCACCCAGCCAGTTGTATGTCCTGGCTGCTCGGGTTCTGCTAGGGGGCAGCTAATGGAGCTAGCTACGCTAGGTGGCTCCGCACCGACTAAACCGTTTTCAACGGTGCAGAGCCGAGCTTCCAATTCAGATAACCTCGCCTCCAAAACTACAAAAAGACTATATTTGTTACATGTACCATTATCGCTAAAGGAGGCAGAGAAGTAACTAAACATCTGACACACGGAGCAGGTGAAAGCAGGAGATGGAGGGAGAGAACTGGTAGCCATGCTAAGCTAGAGTACCAGACACACCGCTAAAAAAAGTGAAAGTAAAGACTAAAGATCTGTAGGAGTGTGTGTTAGAATAGAACAACTATGCGATAGACTTAACTATGCAGAAATGTGTAAATTATAAGGAGAAATAAAGTGATTATTTATAGTCCAAGAGGAGCAAGAAATTCCACAGTACACAAACAAGGTAACAGGAAGTGATGCAATACGCCTTACCACAAAGCATCAGCGTCACCACAGGTAGCTTCGAGTATGAAATACGGTGCACCACTTGGGACAGGAACTCACTGCCAATTCCAACTCACTCCCAACCCCAACTCCTTGAAACTTGTGAAAAAATGTGCTCCTCCCTTTAATCAGAAAAGTGCTTTTAATAATGTCTTCTTTATGAAGGTGGCTCATCCCAATGTAACAAACCAGCTTCTACTCAGTACTTGAAAAATTCCCTTTCAATGCATAATGGTGGTTTTCATTCAAACATTGGAGACCGTGGGAGAGCAGAAAGGAGCAAGTTTAATAGTGAAGCCACAATTCATTCCCAAGAGTCCCCACAAGCCACTGAGTGGACATGGAGACAAAGTTTTTTGGCTGATCACCAGAACGAGGGTTAAGTAGTCGGGGTCCTTTATATAATAGTAAAGATGAGAAGAAGGCAGCTGAAAAATGAATCTATTATATTCAGAGAGAAAAACAAGAGATTTAGATGAAAGAAAGAGGGAAAACCTATGTTAGAGGTGGAAAAGTGTTTTTAAAGATTTTTTGATGGTGTTATGTGGTTTGGAACTTGCTCTTATAGAATCTGGCTCTCCCATGGTCCCTCTTTAAATGACTCGACCGGTGCTGGGCCCGTGCTGTGGGCGCTGCCTTGGAGGTTAAAGGTCAAACCCAATGGGGCTGGGCTTTAAAGGCCAGACTCACTGTGCTGCTCAATCAAGTCTTTGTCTTCTGCGTAGGCCTCCATGTGTCCAGAGGGGGCCCATTGCACAAAGCTGCTACAGTTCTACTGAACAGCTTTAACAGCTAAATAAGTTTGTCAATGAAAAGTGTGGAATGCTATTTTCCAGAAGTCCCCCCCCCCCCCCCCCCCCCCCCTCATCATGTCTGAATTCCGACAGTTTCATCACCTTTGATGGTGGGGAGGCTCGGCAAGGGGATTTCCCTCCACTGGATACAGAGTGATGCACAGGAGAATAGATCTTAGAGTAAAAGAGCCGCTCGTTAGCAGCACAACCCGGCGCTCTAATCAAAGGATCTCAGGCGGCGGCAGCTCCACTCACCAGTCTGTTGTCTGTAAGCTCAGAGAGAATTGGAGCTACGAGACGCTGTTGACCGAGCGACAAGTACCCACGCAAGTGATTAGATTATATGCGGGTCAAATAAGGCACTTTGATGAGGAACTTTGATGTTGCTTGTCTTCTGGGACCACATTGAGGCCTTACATTTATTCCTGCAATCTTACAGTAGCAGCCTGCAGAGAAAGCATTCAGGCAGAATTTCAGTCTCTGCTAAAGCCTGCAGTTCTGTTGATACATGTTCACCTCATTGTGTTTGCATAGGCAACGCTCAGTTTACTTTGTCATAAATTAGCCCTTTCCTCACCAGGAATGGGATGTCTTATGGAGCCAATGTTGTGCACAAGGAAAATGGGGCTTAGTAGTGTTGAAAGGGAGGACAGCTCTTTAACACAGTGACCACACAGCCTGACTGTGAGACACAAAATCTTTTAATAGAGAAGCTACTAGTAGGCATGATATACAGTTATGTCTGAAATATTTAGTCAATGATGAATCAAAATTTAATGGAGGGTTTTGTTATTGCTGTTCATTAATATGTAGAGCTTTTCAGGGCCTTAATGTGATTGAAAAAGTTGACTCAAGCTGTTTCTTAGAGAAGTGTGGGCCATTTTCTCAACATTTCTCTATCAGTTAGGTAAATGAGAGACTTCAAGAAGTAGTATTTGGATTTGGACACTGTCAAAAGAGCTCATTGCAAGTAAAAAGGCCTTATTAGGCTGTAACATCAAAACAAACCAATAGCAGAAGGATTAGACTAAGCCATTTGTTACTTTCTGAGGAAAAAAACGAGCACCATTGTTAGAATGCCCGAGCGGCCATGGAGGCAATCAGGAGAATTTCAGAGTACGGATCCAGATACGTTTATTTTGTTCAATAATTACCATATACCAACACATACACCAACACCTACATCCACCACTGACATTTACAGACTGACTACTTATATACATTATGGTCCAGCTAATGAGCTGGACTATACCATTTCACCCGGGTAAAATCAGCGACACACACCTACTTAGATCTACAACCATATTTACATAACTCATCACTGGAATATATATACAATCTTAATAACCATCAATACACCCAGAGTAAACATAATCAACACACACATATATTTTACCATAGTTAAATACATATTTATATCATATGAGACCCCCTCTACTTATTTCACCCTTGTCCTCCTCCCTCCCGGATCTAATAAAGTGCGCGTGCCCCCGGGGAATTGTTTTGCCCGAACACCTCAGGAGACAGGACGACGAGCAGAGGTAAGTTTATGCTCATATAAGTATATGCTCAATATAACTCTTATGTGTTGTCTTCATTTATATTTTCTATAGTCTTTATTTCCTTCTGCCGCTATCGGCTTGTCAATCAACGTTCGTCTTATTCCACAGGTGAACTACGAGGTGCGTCAGCCCCGTGTCCCTCCCGTGACAGGATTGTTCCTGGAGCGAGTGACGGCGGCGCGTCGTCACAACCATGATGAACTCAACAAAAGAAAACACATTCTCCATCGCGTTGTTTGTTTCTTTCCGACAGCGGCGACAACAACAGTAATATCATCTCCTTTGAGTTCCGGGTCACGACCCCGCAAAAAAATCTTGAGCATGCGCAGAACCCAAAGTCCAATTCACCAGGTGCTTCAGCGTCGACAAGCATGTTTAGTGTGACTTTCCACTGAGTTATCCCGGGGTTTTAATCCGACTGCGAGTAACCTGATCCGGTCCAATTTTTAGTCAATACATTTAGTGTATCCATGAACTTAATAACTCAGTCTTATTGTAATTTAGCCATTAATCCGATTCTTTCAGTGCCATGTAAACCCACTGACTGTGAAGTTGCATCTGAACAAAATACAAGACTTCTGGAACAATGTCCTCTAGCAAGACGAGGCCTTGGGTCTACCATGAACTCCTCTGTATACCAGTGTATTCTAGAGTCAAATGTGAGGTCATCTTTCTTGGTTGACCCTGGGTCATGCAACAGGTCAATGATCCCAAACACAGCAGCAAATTTCCTTCATTCATTATAAAAAGTTTGGATTCGGAGAGGTTTTACCTCACATGACTGTACCTATTTAAGGGAAGGAAAAGAGGAGGAACACCACTGATGTCCTGACACTGTGTGTGTGTGCCGATTCATTTTGTTCATATTTGGCCAAAAATGTTTGCAACAAGAGGCACAGCATATTTCTACCTAGAACCTTTGCCTCTGGCATGTCAAGTAGCATCTCAATCCACAGTCTGAATTCAGAGGCTTGCAGGCCAGTCCCAACAATAAACTGGCAGCCGTGTGAGGATGGGGCACCCGGCAGGCCTGGGCTATTTTAAGTTTCATGGACTTGGCCTCTGCCTTTGGAATTACAATAGTACAGCTGACATTTTTACTTATAATGAATTACACATAGAGTGAATCAATGTGTTTTATGCAGGGGGTCTATTAGTGCATCTATAAGTGGAGTGGAAAAAAAATAATTGGCTGATGATGGAAAGCTCATCATGTTCAACGCAAGTTTGGAAGCAGTTAATCCTTTAAAACCCCAAACTCACAAGTTCATGAACTGAAATGGATAATAACTGAAACTGATACGCAAAAGGCTGTGTGGAATGCACAATGTTGGTACCACAAATTGATTTGTGAACATTCTGTGGATTTGTTTTTCATGTTCTGAAAAGAAATTTCTGACTGCTTGCTTTCCAGGGCATTTAAATAAGTCACATCATAGCACATTATATGTTCTCGTTTTTGTAACTTAGTGCTAGAAGAAAATACATTTCTATTCCAAAAAGAAATGAAGCCTGTTTTTTTTTTTTTTTTCACTACATTTTATCAGTGTGATTGAAGGGGAGTGTCAGCCACATTGTAACAGCTTTCTCAGTTCAGATACTTGCTCAAGGACACAAATGAAAAACCGACTTCACCTGCCACTCCCAGCTGGTTGAAATAAATGCAACTGTGCAACTATGGAGTCATACCCACTAACAAAGTGCCTGAGAGTCATTTATATAATCCCTGCTGCATTCCCCTCCAATAGTCTCCCACCCTCCTGCCTCATGTGTATTTGACTTGGAACATGTGGCGAAAATGTACTGATCCCCCGATCAGTCATTCACAGAGGATTTTCTTCTTCTTCCTCAGCCGCTGCTGGCACAGCGTTGATAACGACTCAAACTCCTTCTCACCCCGCAACTCTCACGTTCAGTCACCAGATCTGGTGCTAAAATGCAGTCCTACTGTACTGGGCAATGTTCCATGTACCGTATGTTTGAACGTTTGGATTACTTCACTTTCAGGCAGTGAAATCTTGTCATGGCAACAAAGGGTCTTTATACACATCTCCCTGTCACTCAGTTGGTTTACAGGTTAGAAAATAGGAAATTTAAGCAGAAAATTTTCATGTGCTGTAGCACATGAAAAGTACAGAGTTGTGAAACCAACCAATTGCCTCCATGTACACAAAACAGACAGGCAGAAAGACATGCTTTCACACTGCAGTTTGATGGTATCTGAGCAATACTTGAAGACTGAATGTGCCTGTTAAAGCACATGCCTCTTGTTAGGGTCTGCGTGTGGGGCACAGAGCGGCTTTACACCCAACCACAATTGAGATATAGAAAGAGATACCATAATTTGTATGGGGCTCCCATTTAAGCCACAGTCGAGCCGCTCAGTGTTTGCTCTCTGAAACATGAAATTAAAGGGAAATGAATGTGTCGTATCACATGACAGACTGAGTGAATGTAATATGGCTTTTGATATTGAAACCTAACAACAGCTCAACACAAATGGCGAGCCTGCGGTCATCTGTTATTGTGTGGTTTAGCTGACAGCACCGCCTCCCCTTTCTCTGTTTCTAGTTTATTACAGAGCCCTCGTCAACTTCACCAACTCCGTGGTCTACAGCCCTCAACTTGAGGACATCTTCTCTTCAGAATTTAAGGAGGTTTCTGAGGCAGTGATGGATACGGTATGTTTTGTCTCACTGCTGAATAGTAGTCAGACTGTTGCTACCTTAAAAGGTTTCATGCATTTTGTTTATGACCATGCTGATTTAAGGATATGTGACTGTGTCTGAAACTAATGTGCAGGCATGTTTATTTCAGTGTAACTGAGTTTAGTGCGTGTGTGTGTGTGTCCACAGCTGGAGTCAGAGTACAACAGGATTCCAGGTTTCCAGACAGTCAACGTGGTCCTCATTAAGTAAGAGTACAAATCGTTTAAATCACCCATCGTAGAAACCCTGCAGCTTTTTCCTGGTGCTGCTGGGTGTCTTACTCCGGCCAGGTGAATTTTTTTCCCCCCTTTCTTCAAACCACTCAAGTGCGGTAGTGGAGGCTTATGTTTACTAATGCATCATCAGTTAGTGAGTCGTATCTGTGCCATCCAAAGTGAAACTTAAGCTCTTAAAGCTTCCTATAATCACCTGCAGTGCCCGCCAACACAGCTTGAGGCCTCATCCTGCCTTTCTCACTCTTTGCAGAAAGGAGATAAGAGAGGATGGTGTTGATGTGTTTGTGGAGTTGGACGTGGGTTCTGATTACAACAACAATGAAGAAGAGATCCGCAGCGTGCTCTACAACGTGGTGAAGGAGGGGGCCATCGCTTCCTATGTCACATCAGTCCAGGGTTTTCAATTCAGACAGCTTGGAAAAGGTAAGACCTCAAGAATCTGCAAAGTGACCAACTCGCTATGTTTCTAGCATTTTAAGCTCCAACACGACATCGGGCAGTTTCCTCAACAGTTCCCTTTGGTTTCTAGCTGAAGTTCTGCCGTCAATGGAACCTATAGCGTGGCCAGGTTTGTACTGTGCCATGCCTGCTGCATGGTGGACTAAGTCAGCTGCACTGTAGAGACTGTAGGATGAATGTAGTGAAGATTTGTACAATTTTCTCTTTCTCTCGTGTTGAGATGTTATGAGGCCTTTTACTTTGACATTTACAAGCCATGGTGATGTGGTCTGAGGAATGTTTTGCATGGAAGCACCAATTGATTGAACTGATTGAATATGGTCCCTGAAGTCTAGCTGTGCACACAGAACATAAAGAAGCCTTGCATGGCATGAATGTGATTAGGAATGTTTACCGCAGTATGAACCAGCTTTGGATGTCTGCAAGTTCCGCCAAATTTTTAAACGGGCATGACAACTGATATGAATGGAATTTTAGCTTGAATGTGTAAAGTGTGTTTTGATTCCCATGTGTCTGTGTCTTGTCTTGATTCCTATGTGGCCATTTTCACACATGAAGATCTAATAATATCTGGAGAATCGGGTCCAGACGTTGTTTAATCAGTTCACACATAAAATCCCCAGCATGCAAATTTACGGCATATCTAGAGTTGTAGATTAGGATTAGATTCTGTAGTGATGACTGGTCTTTGTTTTGATATTCATTCCACATGGATCTTGATGCAATATTTGTGAGGGAGTAGAAAGCAACATACAGACCAGCAGAAAGAAAATATGAAGCAGCACCCGTTGTCAGTATGCAAACGCTGTGAGCTCTCCTGCTACATTCACCTGTACATTTTTCAGAATTTTTCAAAGAGGAAGCTCGTAAACTTCTCTGTAAGTCCGGACCGAATGCTGCAGAAAAGTTCATGTGTGAAAATGGCTTTATGTGCTTGTATGTTATACCTAGACTTACCAATTCTTTCTAGTCTGATCAGTGCTGTCTGTGTGTTGTACTGTAGTGTATTTGTATGTCCAGCCCTTCGTGTCTATGTGGTATTCGTCCAATTCAGTTTTGATTTGTCGTCTGTATGTGTCTGTCTTCTCTAATCCTATGTGTTTAGTCTAGTAAGTGTGATTTAGTTTACGTGCCCAGTCCAACTGCTCGAGTCTCACATGTCTAATCTTTCACACATTTTTGTTTAAATGTCTTGTGTGTTTGAAATGTGCTTTTTTAAACACACAGTGGATTATTAGCTGAGCAGGAATGTTAATACATAATATAATCATTAAAAACTTCATCAACCACCTTGGAGTAATTTAGTAGCAAGAGTCTTTTCCAACATGCCTGAGTTGCACCTGGGATGTGTTTGAATTTGACTTCACTACGGTGTTATTAGTGCTTTGATATGACATCAGGGTAGTAATTTGGCTGTGGCGTAGTCTTGGCTTGCATGTCTTTGATCCTTCAACATACCCCTGCCCTGCCTCCCCTCTGCATCTCTCACAGTAACCCCCAGTAAAAGACCCTGCATGGCAGATGAGCACAGGTGTGGTGATGGAACATGCATCCTGATGGAATACCTGTGTGACAATAGACCAGACTGCAGAGACTTAAGTGATGAGACCAACTGTGGTGAGTGGTTTCAGTTTGACTGGCTGGCAGGTTGTAACACATTTATGGCGCTTTTCCACTAGCCCGCTTCGGCTCGGCGCGCTACTGCGTGTTTCCACTAGCATGCCGTACCTGCAACCGGGACGATTTTCCGTATCACCTCAGCCCTGGTTCCAAGCGGGCCGAAGCGTTACTAAAACGTGACGTCAGCCGACTGCCTTCCACTGATTGGGCGATGAGTGTCGTCATTGGAGGCGTCATAACGCGGACAATAAAAGCTAGCGTTAGCAACCGTTAGCTTACCTCCAAACGTAACAAAACTCTCCGGTACTTTTCAATACTGTTTTGTCTGGCGGCCAGGAGTCTTCTCTGGCCCTCTTCTCTTGCCTTCTGTGCGACAAAAAGCCACAGGGTGAGCAGCAACACGCGCAGCCGTGTTACGATGACCCCGCCCACGTCGAGGAGGCACGAAGTATACTCGTTTGTAATGGAAACACAACCAAACCGAGCCGTGCCGAGCAAGTGGAAAAGCGTCATTAGCTTGGAGTACTGGCTGTTTGACTGTTTGACGTGAGATGCGTTCGCTTACAGTAACGCCTCGACGTATTGTGCATTTGCTGAAGTTAATCAAAGATTTTTTTTTAGAAATGACAAAGCCCTTGACTTCAGCCTTCACTACCCCTGCCACCACGACCACCACCACCACCACCACAAAGCCTAAAGTCGTGCTCCCTCTGCTCCCTGGCGTGACTTTACCCTGCAGAGCAGATCAAGCCACGTGCCAGAGCGGGGAGTGCATCCCACGAGATTACATTTGTGATGGAGAGAGGGACTGTTCGGATGGAAGTGATGAATTCAGATGTGGTAAGTCGTCGTTACGGCTTTTGTGCAAAAGCACCTGAGGTGTAAAAGTACTGTTGGTGATGATGAGATTTACTCACATGAAAGTAAAATGACATTTATTAGAATTTAACCAACACAGGTAAAAATTGAATTGTACTTTGAGAAAAAGTTACTTTTTGCAGCTGTATACTAGGGGTGGGTATTGGCAAAGAAGTCACGATTCGATTCGAATCACGATTCACATGCCACGATGCGATACTATCACGATGCATCACGATACTTTAATTATTGCGATGCATCGCGATGCATTGCACCATAAAGCAGATGTGTGTCCATTTTATCTGCTCGTCCAATGGCAGCTTGCATTGGACTGAGCAGGTAACTTGTTGTCTTTGCATCGAACGTCATTCTCTTTTTCTGGTGTGGAAGAGAGAATTGAAATCATAGAGAAGTAAAATTACGGTTTTAAAAACAACTCTAAACTAACTAAATCTACTCTACACAGAAACAAGTAAAAAAAGGACTAAATGTAAACCATTCCTTCCATCCTCTTGTCTTTTCACAGGTACTCCGTCTCCCTGTGAGCCCAACGAGTTCAAGTGTAAAAATGGCCGCTGCGCCCTCAAACTTTGGCGTTGTGATGGCGACAATGACTGCGAGGATAACTCTGATGAAACAGATTGCCGTAAGTCACCATTTCTAAACGGCTAAATACGGAGTAAAGGTGACACAGACAGATCGAGACTGTGTGTGTGTGTGTGTGTGTGTGTGTGTCGAAGATTAGAGTTTGAGATAAATATGATGCTAAAGACAGTAGTCAAGTACACACAAAGATATACTGGCGAGAAAGCACGCTTCCAAAAATTCAAAGATGCTCAATGCTTCTAAGCTTAAAGCTTAGAAATCGTGTTTTTATGACCCTGCAACTGTTTACAAGTTATTAATAGTAAATCTTCATCTCTTCATCACTACAGCTACCAAGGGTCCTGATGACAGTTGTGCTCCTGAGCAGTATGAATGCCAGACTGATCACACCTGCATCCCGGCAAGTTACCAGTGTGATGGAGAGCCAGACTGCGCTGACAGCTCTGATGAGAGGGGCTGCAGTAAGTCCCACACCAACAGCTGGATGCAGCTCCCTGCTCTCACAGAAGCAGAACTTTTATTATTATTATTATTTTTTTTA
This sequence comes from Odontesthes bonariensis, assembly GCF_027942865.1. NCBI lineage: Eukaryota > Metazoa > Chordata > Actinopteri > Atheriniformes > Atherinopsidae > Odontesthes > Odontesthes bonariensis. The sequence goes on along the minus strand of NC_134515.1, from coordinate 30,402,759 downwards.
AGCTTTCATTTGTGAGAACTCCATTGCAGAGAAAACTGGGCCTTCTCCAACTGTCAGGCATTAATGAGCTTCTCTGGATCGCCAAATTCCACTCACATGCCAGCCTTTTTGTACATGTGCATTTATTATGTGGTTAAAGCTGTTTTTGTCCTCTTGGCACTTCACAGCCCCTCCTTCCGTTATAAACCCGCCAGAGGAGTCCATCCAAGCAGCACGGGGGTCGACGGTAACATTCACCTGTCGGGCTGTTGGGGTTCCAACACCCATCATCACCTGGAGACTCAACTGGGGACACATTCCTGTTAGCAGCAGGTGGGTTTAATGACAAACTCTTCACTTCTGTGCTTTTTATTCAGCAGGATTGCAATAAAAGCTTAGGAAATGGGTTTCTTTTGGAACTCATTTTTTTATGTAGCTGTTCGGGCAAGCTGTCACAAAACATCTGTAACTAATCAAAGCTTCTTTTTTTTTTACAAACCTGACCTGCAGCAGAGTGAATATTTGCCAGTGCATTATGCATTTATTTTCCTCTTCTCACCCGAATATTGTGCTGACACACATCTCTCCTACATCACTGTTTCAATGCTGACTCCATGTATCGAGACCTGTGATTTTAATTACAGAAGTATTTGTGTTGCACTTCAGTTTCAGTAGTTGAGGTTGCGAAATATTCACTGAGTGCACCCCGCTGTGTGCGTAGTTAAACTTTTACTATGGAATTTAAAGGATTTTTCCCTAACACAGACTTTAAAAATCCAAGAAGTTGTGCCTCCTGTTATGCTCCATGGCATTATTAGCATAGCCTGTGAGTTTATTATTACTATGTAAGCACTCAGTTGTGCTTGATTTCTGCATTCCCAGGATTTCCATGACCAATGAGAACGGGCGCGGCACCCTCACTATCCGTGATGTAAAAGAGCTGGACCAGGGGGCATACACATGCGAGGCCATTAATGCTAAAGGCCTGGTGTTTGGGATTCCCGATGGAGTGTTAACTCTCACATCAAATTCAAACTCAGGTACTGATACTGTGGGTCCACAGGCAGAGATGTTAGTTTGAACACAAAGCCTTTTAGTGACATCGTACGGGAAATTCTGTCCTGAGTCTTTTCATGTTCCTTGTAGGCAACTGTCCTGATGGCCACTTCAGCGTGAGCGGCCGCTGTGTGTCCTGCTTCTGTGCTGGAGTCACCAAAAACTGCAGGGGCACCGGACGCTACCGCCAACAGATCAGCCTGCACTTCACCGAGGAGGACGACTTCAAAGGCACTGAAGCTGTTAATACATAAAAGCCTGAGCTAACATGGCAAATGCACGGCCAGCTGAAACACCCTTTCAAAGTTTTTGTGGACCTGACGTTTAGAAATTCAATGGAGTGAGTATTACTTTTTTTTTATTGCAGGGGTGAATGTCACCTACCCCTCCAGGCCAGGCACTCCTCCTCTGTCCGCCACCCAGCTCCTAATTAACCCTGAGATGGAGGAGTTCCAACTTGTTGATCTGTCTCGTCGTTTCCTCAACCTTGACTCCTTCTGGACATTGCCTCGCCAGTTCCTGGGCAACAAAGTAAATCCAAAATAATTCAAAGCCTCTGTTTTGAATTACTTGGTGTCATACGTATACATGAAAATCACTCCATTTGTTTTTTTTAGATTGATTCCTATGGAGGATCCCTGAAGTTCAAGGTGAGGTACACACTGGCCCGCGGCCTGTCTGAGCCTGTGGAGAGGCAGAATGTGATACTGGTTGGAAACGGACGCAGGCTTGTGTACCGCAGAGGCAACGGCACCCCTCCCAATGTGGTCAACCAGAAGGAGGTCAAATTCACTGAAGTAAGGCTCTGGTTAAAAGAAGCTGCTCTTGTATGAATAAGCTCATACAAGAGCTTTTTTTATCAACTATGAAAAAAGAAAGTCAAATCTGCTCCAAGTGCTCACACAGACGGCGTCCTGATGCATCCGCTTCTCAATGTTTTAGGACAACTGGCAGCACTCCAACGGCCGCCCCGTGAGCCGGGAGGAGCTGATGATGACGCTGGCTAACCTGGACAGCATCAGCATTCGCACTGTCTACGACAATCACATGGTCAGCGTGGCACTCAGGGACATCGTCATGGATACCACCACTGTGGAGTTCAGCACTCTGGGTCATGCGAAGGACGTGGAGGAATGCAGGTAAGTGAAAATCAGCACAGAGCACTCGAGTTTAGTGAAATGGGAGATCTTTACAAGGTGCCAGTCAGCAGTCTACAGTCAAAACACACGCTGCGATGGACCAGGTGTTCAGTGAGGACATGTTTAGAGATTTAAAGGAAACACAGTTGCACAGTACTGATATAGTGTGTTGCACTAATTACTTCATTGTTGGGACTGAATAAATCCAAAGAGCTTTAGCTTATTTTTGTCTTATTTTTTATAAATAATGACAAAATCCATTTTGAGGATTCTAAAAAAAAAAAAAAAAGATTTATGACCTATGTGCATTTCATTTCCCCCCGCTCTTCCCACAGCTGTTTCTCACTTAAAACATTAGGAGAGTGTACAGTTTGTGACATTGTAGTTTCTTATTAAAATGGATGAATTGTACCCTTGCTTGATGGCACTTTCATTTCCAGATGTCCTGCTGGATATTTGGGTCTGTCTTGTGAGATGTGTTCCTCTGGTTTCGAGCGTGTCCCCGGTGGCCCCTATCTTGGCACCTGCGCTGGTTGTAACTGTAATGGACATGCCACAGCCTGCGATTCAGTCAGCGGGCACTGTCTGGTAAAGAACAATTCAGTAGCAATATTGATTTGACAAATTATGAAACAAAAAAATAATAAGAATGGAAAGCATTTCTCTTTCTACAGCAATTTCTGCAGCAATTTGCCTCCTTATATCTCAACCAAAAGTGTTGTGAAAAAGGGATGCAACAGTTGGAATGTGCTGCCAGTGTTGCATTCTAAATGAGTTGCCATTCTTCCAAAAACAGTCACATTATTCAGTGTCCGCATTTCCGATACTGTGTATGTGTTTTTATTTGTGGGGAAATATAGTTGTTGTTTTATTTTTTTGTTGAAAATTAGAATGTAAATGTGGATTTATAACAGATTTGAAAAACTAAGACTAAGCAAGAAATGTCAAACTTTTCATTCAAAGATGCTTTTCATGCTTTTCACAGAGCTGCCAGCACAACACAGAGGGCCCTCAGTGCGACAGGTGCCGCTCTGGCTACTTCGGTGACCCGAGCCGAGGTCGCCCTGACGACTGCAAGCCCTGCCCTTGCCCCTACACTGAGACCTCACGGCGGTAAGGTCATGGACCCGCCCAGACAGCACATCACATCGACAGGATTATAAGATTTACATCCACAGATACATACACCCACATTTAACAAACATGCCATTCCTGGTAAAATGAAAGACCGGTTTCCTCCTTCAGTGTTGTATCTTAAAAGTCATTCACATATTTGACTTATTTATCTGACATGCTACTCATTAACCCCCTGCTGCTGCATCTGAATTCATGGCTCTTTTGTTGGACTTTATAGGTTTTCTGACACCTGCTTTTTGAACGTTGACCAGCAGCCAACATGTGATGCCTGCAGGCCCGGCTACACAGGGAGGCGTTGTGAAAAGTGAGCAATATGGTTCCCAAGAAATTGTGTGCATCTGTTGAAAATGAACAAATCTAATATAGAGTATTAAATGTTGATACCAAAATGTCTCTTGGGGAGAGATAAGATAGTGGCTGTAATCACAAGGTGATAAAATGAACGTTTCTTGTAAATAGATGAGTTACATCTTTTGTTTTGCTTAAATTCAGGTGTGCTCCTGGTTACCAGGGTAACCCCCTCTTGCCAAATGGAAAATGTGTTCCTAACGGTGAGTCCATGTTCAGCATCTGCACTGACAATTATTTTACATATGCAGGTTACAGGCATGTAGCCTGGGAATTCCCATGCTGCTTTGGGGCGTGATTTCATTCACACTGCAAAGGCAGCCCGGAAACCACCGCCCTTATTTTTGCCTGAGTTAGGGAACCAATCACAGAACGGGGGGGTGCAGCAAGACGATGACAACGTCTATGCGCGACACCGAAGCTTGTAGAGTGTTAATCCAACATGGCAGCGGACACAACGTTACCGTTCCATGCAGCCTTAGAAAGTGTTTTAAATAGCTTAGAACGCAAGTTTACTTTTAAAAAAGAGCAACGTTTGGCGTTGAAAGATTTCATTGCCTTCTTCCTCGTCGAATTTCTGTCGCTCTACATACGTCATCTGGTATAAGTGATACAATTGGCTATGAATCGCGCGCAAAGCAGCATGGGAAGAACCAGACGCCATTTGATAGACATTCATAGCGCCCAATAAACAGCTCTAGGCATTCGTAAACCACGCCTCAAATACGAGAAAATGCACACCTAGTTCCCAGACCACCATCTCATCGAGATGTGGACGCGTCAGCCAGGCTAACAGGCATGAGTAAATGAACAGAAGATTGCTTCATGTGACCATGAGGAGGTCCTGACCCTGTTTAATGATTACCATCAGGTTTTTGTTTCAGTAGGCTGTTATATGGTCATGGCTCAGGTATGCAGCGTGGCTGGAGCACTCCCAGGTGCACTTCTCTCCCCATATGTTATCCTCTTTCCACTGCCCTCTCTCTGCAGAAAGTTCCAAGTGTGATAACAGAGGAGCTGTCAGCTCCAGCAGTAACCCGTGCAGCTGCAAGGTATGGATGATGTTATTTGTTTTGTTTTTGTTTTTTTCCTGCTGTCGTATTTCAGAGGGCATTCCAAGCAGATGGATTACATATGTGCATGTGTTTGTTTCTGTGTGTACGTTGCAGAACAACGTGGCAGGCGCTCTGTGTGACGAGTGTAAGCCTGGGTTCTTCCACCTATCAGAGGCCAATTCAGATGGCTGCCTGCCCTGTTTCTGCATGGGGATCACCAAACAGTGCGCCAGCTCCACTTGGAGTAGAGACCAGGTGGGATCCTGAGCTATGAAAGGCAACGGGGGGAGGAGGGGGGGTCAGACATCAAAGTTCGCCTCACTGTTTGTCAGCAAATCCTCTCAGGTGCTAGATGGAGAGATACAATGAGCAGAGTGCTGAAGTGTGAGTGCATGTGAATCTCAGTTCACATCTCAGTCAGATATTGTTTGTGTCTCTCAGGTGCGAGGAGGCGTGAATGGACAGCTCTTCTCCCTCTCCAACAGCGCCAACACTAAAACTATCACTCAGGGGATCTCTCAGAGGAGCTCCTCTGAAGTTGTCTACCGCTCCTTCTCAAGTGTCCCCAAAGACATCTACTTCTGGGTGCTGCCTGAGAGCTTTAGGGGAGATAAGGTGAGAGAAAAGCAACGCGAAGAGCAGGCTGGGAGTGAGGAGAGGGGAAAAAAAAGTCATGTTGGCAGAGCTTGATTTATCTGCTCTTTGTGTCCCACTCAGTCATGCCTCAACATGTTGTCAAATGAAAAGACTACACTTATCCACACAGCGAGTCTACTTTAAAGATTTGAACTCACAATGGAGCCCGGCATCATGTCTTGTGACTCCTTTCACAGTATCATAGAGAGGAAATACCTTTCCACTTTTCTGTTTTGGTTGAGATGAGTTCCTCTGTTGTTGCAACCAGGTGACGGCCTATGGCGGCGAGCTTCTCTACACAGTGCTCTTTGAACCGTCTCAGCGCTCAATGGTAATTGACGGTCAGCCAGATGTGGTTCTCCAAGGTAACGACATCTTCCTGGAACACTACTCCCAGGCAAAGCCCCTCCCACGCACGCCACATACCGTGACTGTGACCTTCAGAGAGGTGCGTGTCACTGCTGTTTGGAGTATCTGCATGCTAAAAACTGGGTCCTCACACACCGTTACTATGTTAAGTTGTCGCTCTTCTGATGCTATTAGTCCTCATGGCGCCGAGCTGATGGGCAACCGTGTACTCGTGAGCACTTGTTGATGGCCCTGGCTGACGTTTCTGTCCTCATGATCAGAGCCACCTACGCAGACAACATGGTTGAGAGCAGGTATTGTGGAAAATAAAAACTTGTACACTTAATGCAAAGGTAACAAGTGTATTTCTTTCTTTTTTTTCAAGTGTCTGTGTCTGTGTGTGTATGACAGTATTTCAGAAATCAAGATGGACGTCGCTGTTCCTCACTCGACTGGTAATGAGCATGCTCTGGAGGTGGAAGAATGCAGCTGCCCTCGCGGATACAGAGGACTATCCTGCCAGGTAGACATTCAGGCATTAGATTACTTAAAGATTGTTTTAGTTTTGGTTCAACAAAAAACTTTAGAATTGCAGCTCCTCTATTTACCCACAGAATAATTTTGCAGACACGGAAGTAACTCTTTAGAATGACTTGCTTTTTCTTATTGAGTCCACTTACAGTAGTTTAGAGCTTAACTCTAACTCTGGCACTACCAAAGGCTTTGTGGTTTTTTTCAAAAAATCTAAATAGGTGCATTACTCACTTTATTATCCACTTTGTATTGCTTGATTGTGCATCTTACAGTCCCCATCAGCCCATGGAGTTTGCTTTCTCGATAACAATTGAACAAACTAACCCCTGATGAGAACTGTCGCTCTTTTCACACTGCCCGTTCAAGGCAGAACTGTTTCAGCTTCTTTTTGCAAGGTACAGAGGCACAACAGGAGACAGAGTTGAAGCCGAATCTAACCCTAAGGAATGCACTGTCAATGGAGAGTCCCCATAGGCAATATGGAGCAGACTGTGTGTGTGTTTGTGTATCTGCTTACTGTGAGTTTGTGATGTGCTGGGACCAAGTCATTTGCTCACATTACTTGGCTCCGTTTCCGAGCTACCTTTGCTCACTAATGCTTTAGGCCAGAGGTCGACAGGAGGAAGTCACTTGGTAGCATCGAGTTTTCATGTTCATATCTTCATCAAAGATTGATTTTTTTTTTTATATACAAAATTTGTCCTGCTGTTTGGGGTATGAGGTGGTACATGTCAAAGTAACATCCACATGTATGCCGAGGCCCATTGTTTCCAGTAGAACATTGCATTGTAACAAGATGATCAGAGTAATGAACTTTAATATCTGTTTTAGTTTGACAAAAGAAAGAGCAGTAGGTAATCACAGATGTGTCTGCGCTTGTGTAAAAAACATTTTCCATAAGTCATTGATGATAATTACAGTGTCTCTCAGCTGCAATGGAACAAAGACATGTTCCTCATATCTCTCCTACCTGCGGTAATTTTCCGTGCTGTTGCAGGAATGCGAGGAAGGTTACACACGGACCAGCTCTGGCCTTTACCTGGGCACTTGTGAGAGGTGTGATTGCAATGGTCACGTCAGCAGCTGTGACCCGGTGACCGGCAGGTGTCTGGTAGGTCCCGTGCTACTCTTCCTCTCTTAATCCACCGTCGGTGGAGAACCTGCTTTGATCTCATCAGTGGAATGTGCTAATGATTTCTTGGCTCATCCCAACATGTGAAAACACGAGGACTGTACTCAGTTGTTCCATGTATCTCACCTCCACTTTTATTTGTGTGTTTCCTAAAGCAATGTCTTCATAACACTGCTGGGTCGAGGTGTGAGCGCTGTCAGCCTGGTTTTTATGGAGACCCTGTAACGGGTGGCGTTCAGGCCTGCAGGCCTTGCCCATGTCCTGGGATCACATCTGACAATCAGTACAATTCTTTTAATTATGACTTTTTATTCATTGTTTGTATTTCATGCTCTCGTTTGTGTAACATCAGTCTGAGTAAAATGTGTGCAGAGCAGCAGCATACTCGAGATGTAATTCGTCCTCTTTTTGCTCAGATTCTCCTCGACTTGCTTTCTGGACTCTGATGGTGAGCCAACTTGCGACAACTGTCCTCCTGGATTCGATGGCCGACGCTGTGAAAGGTACGTTACGCTCTCCCGACCTGTTCTTCTCTCCGTCTTCCTCTCAGTTGTCTTGATTCTGCTCAGTGTCTGGGGTTATCTGGCTGGCCGACAGCAGGGTTAGCGGGGACTGGCATTAGCACCCATTGGCTTCATTCACAGGAAAGGGATAAGGGAATGTCTCTCGTTTTTCATGACAGCTGTGATTGAATGTTGTTGAGGAGGGATGGGAGATGCAGATTTGTGCAACCCAATATCTTATGTGCCTCAGTTTTGTACTATGTCCTTTTTTTCCACATTTGTTGGTGCATCGTATTGTGTTTTTAGATGCATCGATTTGGAAAATGTAAGGTTATTTCTGGTGTGGCCGAATAATGTGTCTTTGTTGAAAGATCAGGGACCTTTGGTGGTTTTTAGAATGTCATCCGTCGGTTTTTAAGTTTTGTGGAAAAAAAGCGATTTTTTTTTAGGAAACCTTTAGTTTGGCTTTAAATCTAATGTATGCTTTCTTCTGTCCTTTACCTCCAAAAGCCCTTGTCAGAGGACGCTTTTTGCTTCAGCTTTGTTCTTTGCTGGTAGTGACATTGTACAGTGTGAATTCTGTCTGTGCACAGACCAAATGTATCTTCTGGGTCATAAATGTAAATGTGGCATTTATGCGAACTCCTGTCTGGCTGATGAATCTTTGCAGCAGGGCGGGCAAAGATGACAGGGTGCCCTGGGTGTAAGTCATTCATTGTGACATGTCTCTGCCTGCATCACACCTGATTTTGCTGTTTTGATATTAAGAGAAGAAATGCCGCCTGCTGACAGTTGTGGGGAACTGTTCCTGGAAGAACACACTGACGGCTTCCTGCCTGCGGGATGTGGAGCCCAGCCAGTATATAATTTCAGCTGGCAGAGAGAGATGGGGCCCTATGGCAGTGGAGATGATGACGATGATGATGATGATGATGAAGATGACATTGATTTTCCAAAGCCTGTTACCACAGAAGGAACATTTGCTATCTCTACGAGAGCCTTGCTTTCTACTTCATCTCACCATCACACTACAAAATCTATTGAGGCCATCGGTGTTAATGTTGTCTCAGTCACCCCCAACAGATCGGCATCCAGACTTCCACCACGCTTCACACCCAGCCCAGAAACCAGACACTCCAGCTTTCAGCACCTGATTCGGATTCACCTAAACACCTTTAACCAGCGCCTGAGCATGCTAGAAAGCAATACCCTTGATATGAAGGAGAACATACGTAGAATTGAGGACCAGCAGAGTCATCTTAGCTCCCTGCTGAAGGAGCTTATCACTATCCATTCGGCTGGAGAGAAGGACGAGAAGGTTACAGAGCTAGAGGGGAGCTACACCGACATGGAGGCTCGTCTGAGCAGACTGGAGGGACGGCTGGAGATTCTAATTGATGGCTTCACAGCCCTAGCTCAGGAGATGAACAAGATGAAACGTACAAGGCACATCTCCCGTTCAGCCAAAGAAAAGAGGCTTCTGCCTCCACTCAGCACAGTCCTTGCTGTCCCTTCGCATTCAACATCTCAGTCTCTGATCAAAGTTGTACCAACTGAAAGACCTCACACCAGCAGAGCCACGGTGCCCCAAAGCATACCGACTCCAAGCCTCCTCACAAAGAAACATATTCATGTCTCTGCTCCTCAGAAAGATAGAAAAGTCAAACCAGAAGCCACTACTAAGCCACTGAAAAATACTACAAAGCCCCAAGGAGTTGTAAGATCATCCACAAGTTCTCTCACATCAAGGCCAGCCATCAGATCAAAGACCATCCAGGGTAAACCTAAGAGCAGAGCCACCGTTTCACAAAGCGTTCCCACCCCAGGTGTCCTCACAAATAAACGCACTGTTTCCGTTCCTAAGAGAGATAGAAAAGTCAAATCAGCAGCAATCAGTAAGTTAGTGAAAAATACTGCAAAGCCTCAAGCAGTCACTGGATCATCCAAAAGTCACGTGACACCAAGGCCAACAGTCCGGCCAACGACTGCTCCAAAGTCTACATCGCAAACTACAGTGAGGCCTGGAACAAAGAGGCCACAGAGTGGGAGGTCTTCTGGGATGTCTAAACATGTTTCACAGCCAAGGCAAACAAAATCTAAAGAAGCTAAACAAGAGGCAGCAATCACTAAATTCCAGCTGGACCCACCATCTCACAAACCTGCTGTGACCCAGACTCAGCTGCATAAACAGCCTCACCAGGCAAATGGAAAGGATTCGCTACCACTTATCAAGAGCACTGCCCGTAACAAGGCCTTTAGATCAGATGCACCTGTTCGAGGCAAAGCGAAGAAATTGCCAAAGCCTCACAAGGGAAACTCCCACCGCAATGAGAAAAGGGAAAAAGACACAGTTGCAACTGCAAAGCGAACTACCACCTCTACCACCAGGACAGTTAAAGCTACAATAAAAAGGACGAGTCCTGCTAAAAACAAGGCAACAACAGTGAAAAGGACATCCACTCCCTTGAAAACCAAGGCCACTGGTGTCAGGAAAACAACAAAAAAGACACAGCCTAAAAGGAAAACTAACAATTCTGGTGCTTTGGACCTGCTGAGGCTCTTAAATGGAGATTACACGTCTTCAAAGCAGAGAAAGAATCAGGAGGGTTCTCTTCATATTGTCTTGGGAAAACTGGCCATTCCCATCAAAATTATCCCAGATGACTAAGGAACTGTGTTTTGTGATTCAGTGTTTTGCTTTTTTTCCCCACATTTGTTAAAGGTTTCAGCCTCTGATCCTGGTGCTCTGATAAGTATTTCTGTTCCTCCAACCACATCAAAGAACTAAATGAAGGGATTTATTTTTGCTGTTTTTACATGGACTTTGAGATGTTTGACATTTTGCTGGTGTGCATTTTGATGCTTTTAAGCTGTATTAACAGAATATTGTCAGAATGATTGCACAGAATCCTGTCATGAAGGGATAGCTTAGCATTATTCAGTACCTCTCATGTCATAGTTGTCTTAGCTAGACTACCTCAAATTTGAGCCCCATTGCTTTGTTAATCCAGTCTCACTCTCATCATCCTCCCTGCTTCGGTTTATCTTATGGGTTTATGGGTTATGTTTTATGAGTATGTCCTGGTGTCCTGGAAAAGCCTTGCACCTCCATGTCATTGTGATTTGGGTGCAAAATCACTTTATTTGTTTGAAATCTTCCAACAGTATGTTTCTTACTGAATAATTTACCTGGCTGATCTATCCTATTACCTGTATGTACAGTGCACATCTAGAGGGTGCTTTTAAGCCACTAATGAAGGTCCGAAGTGGAGATGCAAAGTTTTCCAGGAACGTCAGTTTTAACAGTCATGGGGCTTTTTCGATTTTTAAAATTTTTGTCTTGTTTCATAAGAATTAGTTTGTATAGTTTAAGGATGAAAAAAAAAACATCTTACAGACTAATAATTTATCATCCTGCTTCTGTAGTCCATTATGCTGCATTGTTAAATGGTCTGTGTGAAAGTTTTTTTTTTTTTTTGTTACGTTAAGGTAAAAGTCTGTAACCATTCCAGTGATTTGACTTTATGAATGACAATATGTTGGTTCGCTACCTTCATCCAGATCGATATATTTTGAAAACAATTGGATGGATTATTATACATTTCATGCTTCCTGGAGGATGAAGCCTGCTGACATGAACGATTCCCTGACTTTATCTCCAGCACCATCAAATGTTGACATTTGTGGTTTTAGAAGAAATGACATTTAGATTAGGATATTTGTTTTAGAGTTGGGATAATCCTCTGACTATTGATCTTGCAACATCATCAGATTAGAATGCACATTAGTCTGCTTTGGTGACCAAATCCAACTCTTTTCTTCTTTTTTTGTGAGATGAGGTTTGTCGTGGGGAGCAAGTTAGCATTTAGCTCAAAGCACTACTGTGTTTAAGGGTTGTACATCCTCACAGAGCCCTTGCGCTAAATAGAATCAAACTCAGGAATGTGGGTGGGTAATTTTATTGCATGGATTGATATTGACAAAAAGCTCAAGGGTTTTAATGGAAAGTGATAAGACACAAGTGTCGTGCTACCACAAATGAGGCCAAGTGGAATCATCCTCTGCGGGTCATGAAATTTTAAAACTTTCAGTCTTGGTCAGGGTCATGATCTGTCATAGAAGTATTTGGAACTGATAACCCCCAAATTTCAGACTCACGTGTAGACCACTTTTCATAAGAACTTGTTCATTCAGATGTGTTCTGTAGTTCTCTGTGAATTATCTATAAAATCACTCTGACTTGGCGTGATGAATTAGCTCATTAGAAACTACTGTCTGCTTCAGGAGTAAGTTTTTAGTTTTAAAAAGGTTTCCAAAAGCAAGCTCATAGCAAGGAAGTCGTCTTTGTTGGCTGTTGACCTGTGGACCTGCCAGAGTTCAGGTGAGGTAAGCAAGACCGCAGCTGACCCTCAGGGCAACCTGCACAGATCTGGGGTTGCACCGGCCTCTCTTCTGGTGGCAGTGGCGTTTGCTTAGGTTGTTGGTGCATTGCTTGGCTATATCAGGATATCAGTGTTTTGGGGGTTTTTTTCTACCTGCTTAGCGTCTTTATCTTCGGCCCATCATATCATCTGTCCTTAACTCTGCTTTGTCGGTTCTGATATCAGCTCTGTGTTCATTAAGCTTATTCATTTTTAAATTCTGGTGATGTTTTTTTCTGAATTTCTTTTAATCCTTTAAAAAAAATGAGTTTACTTGGTTTCAGCTGCGCAACACTTACATAAGAGATGGAATCAACATCAGCGACATGTTGAAAGTTTTAGCCAATGCAACGCTTCATCCATCTCAAGTTCAAGCTGTGTTCTCTTTTTTTCCTTCTAGAAATACTGTTAGAATATAGCGCAAAGGCTGGAAGTCTGTGATTTTTAGCTCATGTGACTACATGACTAGTGCTCGAGGTAGATGTGTGTACTTGCTGGATGAAATAATGGAGTAGTTTGTTGGTCCTTGTCTCTAGGCCCTTTTCTCTGGGTCAACAACATTCCCTTAAAGAATAGCATTTAACAGATGTATCACTTCTTGCAGAATTCCCAGCTTCTTGTGTCCTCATTGATGGGATTTTTTTACTCCAACACATGTCTGTTTTCATTTTAGATGCGCCTCTGGATATGTTGGTAACCCGCTGCTTGGAGTAAGATGTAGTGTAGTCAATGGTAAGTCAATGGTAAATTCCGCATTTTGATCAAGGAAAATTACGGACACAGCTCTATATCCAAGCTCACACCTCATTCTAACTGATGCTACAGACAAAAACGGAGTTTCACAAAATGTTTGTTAGTAGAAAGCTACGACATCCAGTAAGAATCTGTTCTGCTGCCTCGTTAAAGGTGACTGCTCTAACTGTGAAGAAAGAGGAAGTGAACGCTGCCTTGGTGGTGTGTGCCAATGCAAGGTGATGAAACAAAGACACTTCTTGTTTACACAAACTCCGTCTTATGGATGTCCTGACGTGGACTGACTGCTTGTCGTTATTACAGATGAATGTTGAGGGCCCAGATTGCTCCAGATGTAAGCCTGGAACCTTCCACCTTGGTCTGGAAAACAAAGATGGCTGCTTGTCCTGCTTCTGTATGGGTGTCACTCAGCAGTGCTCCAGCTCTGCACTCTACAGACACTCGGTAAGGCCTCTGAACTGGACGCCCGACACAAGCACCATGCAGTGGCACATAAGTCAGGAAAAACGTATTTATATTTAGGAACAACCTAATTATATAAACATTTACACTGGCAGCTATGCAGCAGTGAAGAAAGATCATTTCAGAGATAAGATGTGTGGTCTGGCTGCAGGGAAGTCTAAATTCGCTTCCATCATACCTGCTATGAGTGGTTCTAAGTCAGTGACATCATGTTGATCTCAGTCACCTTTAGTTATGTTGTGACTAAAGGTCTTCTTATGGTATACGTGCCAATGTATGCAGTAATGTGATGTAAGCAATTAATCTTAATGAGTTAGTGAGTCTTTTAGAACTACTCCTGGGTGTACAATCTGTTAATAATATAATGTAATAATTTCCTCAGTGTTGAAGTATATGGATAAAATGTTGTGAAAACAAAACATAATCTTTGATTTCTGAGGTTTCATATCTCAGAACATAAGAAAAATCATTTGGTCCTCACCGGGTCTTAGAGTTGGGTAAATACTGCCTCAGATAAACCAAAGAACATAACGTATTACACTATATCATTATATATGTGATCAAAAGGGATCCAAAGGGATGTGTGACAAAACTAAGTACGATCTCGGTCCTGGCACAGACATTTTATGTATCCAGGTCTGAAGATGTCCCGTGTTTGAATAAAAGCTTTTGCTCATACAGGTGTCCTCAGTCTTTTCTCGAGGAGACTTCCAGGGATTTGCTCTGGTCAACCGCCAGCGAACCAATCGCGTTTCTACTGGTTTCACTGTGGAGGTTTCCACTGAAGGCACTCAGCTGTCCTACAGCAACTTTGACTACTTGGGACAGGAGCCACACTACTGGCAGCTTCCAGATCGTTACCAGGGAGATAAGGTCAGTATCCCAAAGAAAATACAAGAAAGGCTCAGTGCTGTTATATGAGGGCTGAGTTGCCCCTGAGAAGCTTGTAGACTTCTTACTTTTTCTACTGCCTTTTTCCCTATTGCAGCTTTTTCTTACTTCAAATCTTTGCCTATCAAACTAATGCAATCAGCTTTTTCGGTCTGTGTGCATTTTATTTGCCTTTATTTCTCATTTGTGTCGTTTTTAAATCTCTCTTAAATCTCTTCAAAGGCTGAAGTAATGTATGTAGATATGATAACCCCAGTGTTCATTTACTTAATATAGCTTTCCGTTTTGTTTCTGTTTGCCCCTCCCTACGTTCTCCATAGAAAGGTTCAAACTTTGCTCGTTTCAAAAGAGCAGAGCAGGTATGGTGTCACTCAGTGGTTGTGATGTGGTGACGAGTTTGATAATATGAAATCTAGTGATTTCATATAACCAGTGTGGTCTGCACTGTCTCAAATAATTCTTCATATGGCATTTGTCATGTAATGATTGGTGTATGAATTTATTAAGCAGTGCATGTCAAGTATTTCTAGGTACATGGCATGTTATGTGGCTGTGATCATTGACTGAATATTTTATTGGAGGCATGAGATTTTTAAAAGAGTTTACAACTAAAGCTGATAGATTAGTTTCTCTAAGACTGACCACTTACATGTCTGCACGTATTCCACTCAGAATTAGCTTTCCGCTTCACATCACAAGAGCCATGAACATGCGTTGATCATTAATGGTCCATTTCAGAGCTTCATAAAGTTTTACTTTGCCTCACTAACACTGCCACAACACTTGCAAATACCATGAGCTCAGTGAGAGGGAAAGTGATCAAAGAGTTTCCTTCATCCGCATCAATAGAGAGACTCGTACTTGCGAGAGGAGCAGCTAAAGAAGGATGCTTCCATTTGGAATCAAATGGAAAGCCACCCAAAGATACTAAAGAGCCAGACAGGTTTTTGGTGTAAACTGCACTGTAGGATAGATTGTTGTAGTAAAAGCAACACTCACACATCTAATGAGATGGACATATGCACAGTATTTCTGTGAATGTATGCTAACCCACAGAGAGTTTGTTGGCATCCATAGATCATAAACTGTAGTTTTTCATCTATATAACGATAATCTCAGATAATCTCAACAGGAACATATTACTGAATTAGATCTTGTGTGCAGTTGCATGTATGTGAGTTATAAAGAGGTTTGGCATGGTTGGAACATCGTAACTTTCTGAAGCATAAGAGGGTGTTGATGGGATGTTTGGTTGGTTATGTTAAAGCATCTTCACATATCCAACAGCACAAACTCATCACACTGCATGACCCCCTTCTTTGAGCATTATCCATCAAAGGGGTAACTAAATTCTCAGACCCTACCTTTCCCATCTTGACCGTTGCCATGGTTACATAGCATCTGCCTCTCCGTGCCCCGCTTCCTCAGGGTGATGTCAAACAACTGGATGCTGAGGTCTGGGCATTCCTGTCTAATTTCTCCCATGGACAAGCTGGTTCCTTTCCCTCTAAATCCTCCCATAGATCCTCCCGGGTCCCAACTTCTTCTTCTTCTCAATGGTCTTTGCGCAACCTGAGCCCCTCTCTCCCGTCTGGTATCTCTTCTTCAGTTAGACCAACCCGGCCACAGCCGTACTCCCCAGGCTATGCTCCTCACCTGCAGGTACACTCTGTCAGAGTCTGCAAGAGGTCTCGTGCAGTTGACAGACTTTTTTTGTTTCTCGGTCATATCGGTGACTTTCTCTTTGTGATCTGGTTTTGCTTTGGATCAACAGAGCAAGAACACAGTGAGCAAGAATGCTGGTTCTTCTGGTGGCAGCAGCCAGGTAGACGGTAGCATGACTGAATAAATAACGTCATGGTTTGGCTTTTGGCACTTTCTTGTAGGAAAGCTGTTGTCTTAAACGAAAAGGCTTGAAAATGAAATAACCACAGAATTTTTTTTGTTTGTTTGTTTCTTCATACGTGAACTTTTAGTTTGCACAGCATGTTGAAATTCTGATATTTTTTTCATTTATTTATTTATTTTTTTTAAGTAAAACATAGCACAGTGGTTTGTGAGTAGGGAAGAATGGATAATTACTACAATTCCGCCAATAAGTCAGGTGGTATTGTTAACCAAATAGCTGTGAGCCATTGCTGTCATGGAGTGCAGTGTAGCAGTGTTGTGACAGTGGCTTGTCATTATACTGTTACTTGATTTAAAGCTGCCTCTGACTCAGAAACTTCCTAAGCTGTAATTTTTACATTACTGGCAGGAAAAGTTGCAGTTTTACTTGTCAGACAAGACATAATGTGAGCTCCAAAGAATAGTGTTTCGCAGAGAACATGTGGTTAAAGACTTTATCTGTATGTCATACTTATCAGGCTTCCTCTATTCCATGTTTGCCTGCTTGTACTGCTTTCCTGTCTGATTTAGCCTCTCTGCCTCTCTCTGCCTGTGGCTTATTCTCTCATGCCTCTCCTTCCCCCTTTCGCCTCTCAGTACGCTCTGGTCTACAGAGGGTTCAACTCACAGCAGGATGATGTGCTCTACTGGCAACTCCCAGAACAGTTCAGGGGGGACAAGGTAATTGTGGAAGTTACCGGGCAAGAGCCCCCACCTGTGTCCTGGACGACCCCTGCAAAAATACTGTACCATTTATTTCCTACTTTTTGTTTTGTCCTTTACCTGTTCGCTCATCCTGTTTACTTAACAGCCCCAGTCCTCCCTCAAAGAATGCCCTTGATTTCCTGCAATACATTCCTCTGTTTTTAAAAGAGGAGAGGCCTTGTGCTGTGCTATCATGTCACATTATTTTCATGACCCATGTGTGCTCTTCGTGCCACATACAATTTGAAATATAAACTGATTTAATCCTGAAAATACAAATGTAATGTTTGTGTGTGCTTGTGAAGAAATATACAATGTACAATTTCCTGAGGTCCAAATGAAATGTCTATGACAGGCTTTGGTCCAAATACCACAGAAATACAGTACCACTTTCTACTCAAGGCCACACCACAGATGGTTACAGCCACGTAACATAATGGAGAGCCAGCAGGTGGTAGATGGTCAATATTGTGTCATTACTCCGCCATCGCTTAAAGACTCAATAAACTCTGGGTTTCACTGTTGCACCCTTCCTCTTTGTTTAAGTTTTTAGAGGCTAATATTAAGAACTGTTGTTGATATGAGCAGCATTTCACCAACACTTGCTTGATATCGAATGTGATGACAAATTGGACCTTTAAGAACTTGGAGTCTTCATCTTTCAACAAGGAAAAAAAAGAACACCAAAAAAGATGTTATCCTAGTTGGAAACTTGCCCAAGATTGAGCAACCCTGACTTTGAGATTTTAAGTCATTCCCAAAGAAGTATAACTTAGCAAGAGGATGATGTTGATTTTAATTGACGCACCTTTATTTTTTTTTATTTTTTGTGCATTTCAACGCTACAGGTGGTTTCTTATGGTGGTACACTTAAATACACCATCTCCTACGTGGCTGATCTAAGAGCAAGGTACCTCGACGATGTTGACGTCCAGATAATCGTGAGTATGCCCTCAAGCTGATTTACTGTCTTCTGTCCCTGTTACGTGGATTTCTTCACCACCTGCCCGTGTCGTTCCTGTAGGGTAATGATATCACCTTGGTGACGAGTCAGCCTTGGCCGAGGAGGCTGTTAGGCACCAGAGAGACCAACCAGTTTGAGATAGTCTTTAAAGAGGTGAGTGGCTCACAACAGCATAGGACCAAAAGTACAGCAATAACACCTATTGTGTATCAATTATACGCTGAAAGTGAAATCACGAGATAGTTATATGAGCAAGTAGTTGTTGGGGTCAACCGTTTATATACTTCTTTTTTTTAAATTATTTGCTTATTCAGCAGCCTCCATGTATGTTTTCTTAAAGGAGTAGATGCTAACTATGAAATAGGTGGACTTAAAGTGAGCATGTGATCTGTATATGAGGCTAAAGGAAAAGCAATGACTCTGGAGATGGTTTTGTTATACATGGAAGTTGCTTCAGCCATTTTTGTGCTTCATAGGAAAGATGGCGTCGACCTGATGGCATGCCTGCCACCCGAGAGCACCTACTCATGGTTCTTGCCGATCTGGACGATATCCTGATTCGAGCTTCCTACTCCACTGAGATGCGCTCCTCCAGTATCTCCGACATCAGCATGGAGGTCGCCGTGACCCACAACACAGGCTTGGCACAGGCCAGAGAGGTGGAGCAGTGCCGCTGCCCACCTCAGTACCAGGGACTCTCCTGCCAGGTAACTGTTCATCCCTTCATTGAAATGAGACTTCATCTCAATTTTTATGAATGGTTGAGATCAATGGAAGCAATGTAGGCTTCATTGGGAAAAGGTGTCAGATGTCTTTGTCTAAGAAACACTGAATTAAAGTTTCTGGGTTAAAGTAACACAGTGGGTCCCATTTAACATTTTGGTGAGCAGCTGGCAGCAGCCTCTGGCTATGACAAAAGAGTCGATTGCCTTGTTTTAGCGGATGTAAAAAAATGCATGCCCTAATTTATAACTGTGCCTAAATCACCTTGTGTCACATTTAGGATTGTGCACCTGGATACACTCGTACAGGAGGAGGTTTATACCTGGGACATTGTGAGATCTGCGAGTGCAATGGCCACTCTGACTCCTGCCACCCCGAGACTGGCAGGTGCACGGTACGAAGCATGAGAATAGCACGTGACCGATATTAGCCTCAAGATGAAAGGATGAGATGTACAGATTTGTAAAAGCAATCTCGTTGCAGAGCTGCCTGCATAACACACACGGGGATTTCTGTGAGCAGTGCGCCCCTGGCTTCTTCGGCGATGCAACTGTTGGCACTCCTGAGGACTGCCAGCCCTGCGCCTGCCCTCACACTGACCCAGACAACCAGTAAGTACTGGCACACATACCAAGAGCTCACATTCCGCCTCCATTTATAGCTGTGGACAACTCTGTGTCCAGCTCTTCTGTTTACAGAAAACCTCCCCGACTTCTTATTTCTGGACTTCAGAGTCACTCCCTGTTTCGATGACAGTTAATTTGTCTTTGCTTTTTTTTTCTTCATTAAGAATTTATTTGTGCGCTCTGAATTCAGTTTAAAGATTACTTTTATTGTAAGTCAATTCATTTGAGATTGTATAGCTGATATTAAAGCTACACTGAAGCTTCCTGTTTTTGTGTGTAACTCATGGAACAGGTTCTCCCCGACCTGTGAGAGCCTCGGAAATGGAGGCTACCAGTGTACTGCTTGTCAGCCTGGCTACACCGGCCAGTACTGTGAGCGGTAAGGCAGTTCTTTCTTCTGATGCGGATCAAAATGCGTACTGATATCATTTCAAGATGTTCCTCTTTTTGAGGGCTGTTTGAATAATTATAGCATATTAAAAAAGGAATACATAAACAGCATCGCCTTACACCAATTTCAGCACAAGGTTAGACAAAGATAACACTTCTGTGTGTTTTTGTCTTCTTTAGTTGTGCTCCGGGTTATGTTGGCAACCCACAGGAGAGAGAAAAGTGTCGTCCAAATGATGGTAAGATTACGTGGAACTATGAAGAATCGGCCCAAATGTTTGAAAAATAACAATGTCATTATTAGTAGAATTTTTTTTGTATTTTTCAATGCTTGATGAGTCTATCACGACCATTTGCATTTAACAGCTGCAGCTTCCCTGGTGGTGAAAGTTTATCCAGAGAGGTTCCAGGCGTCCCAGGGCAGCCCCGTCACTCTGCGCTGTCAGGTGCACGGAGCTCCTCCGCTTTACTTCCACTGGTCCAGAGAGGATGGGCGGCCCATCTCCGCCAGTGCTGACAGACGCAAACAAGGTATGGAAAAACATGTTCTGTAAGTTTTCTTTTTGAAACGACTTCACGCTCACCACTTATGTGTGTGTGCGCAGGAGCAGAGCTGTACTTCCCCAGCGTCCAGCCGAGCGATGCTGGCATCTACATCTGCACCTGCAGAGACCAGCGCAGCACAAACAGGAGCGGGGCTGAGATTATTGTCCAAGGTGTGTGTGGCTCTCTCTCTTAGCATCCGCTGTATTAGCTGGAATAGTCACAGGATTCTCAATATATCACCTCTGAAGCATTTGAGTAATATCACTCCCTTTTGGAACCATCACTGTGGTGTAATTTCCCTGTTTTTCTTCAGGTGGCCCATCTAAACCCATTGAGGTCACAGTTGAGGAGCCTAAATCCCAGACTGTCAGAGTCGGGTCGACTGTCAGCTTCATCTGTACCGCAAAAAGCAAGGTAAGACTGATGTTGTTTTACTTGCTGATTTTTTATTTGTTTGTTAGTTTGTTGCCAGTCTGTTTACTTACACAAATACACCGATTGCATCCCTCCTGCGATCTGCTCACTCCTTCACAGTCACCAGCCTACACCTTGGTGTGGACCCGGAAGGGTGTTGGGAAACTTCCCAACCGGGCCATGGACTTCAACGGCATCCTGACAATTCAGAACGTCCAGCCCGAGGATGCAGGCGTCTATGTTTGCACAGGTTCCAACATGTTTGCCATGGACGAGGGCAGCGCCATCCTCTACGTGCCAGGTTTGTGATCCTCGGCACGGCATTCCACTACCCATGACCCCCTGCTACCATCCCAGCTCTGGCTCCTGTAGATTCTCGCCTTTCAGCTCGAGCCTTCCCCCTCCTTCAGCTTGGAATGGTGCATGCTTCTGTTTGACTGCATCTTTCATTGTGTCATGTAAACTCTCAGCTTTGGCTTAACAGCGTATTGAGCTTGCAGGTCTAACTCTCGGTGCTTTTTGCTCTCTGCTCTCAGATCGCACATATAATCCATATCTTCCTCTGTTGCCAGTCAAGCTCTTGCCGTTTTATTTTCACAACTGCTGCCTTGTATGTCTCTGATTACTGATTTTTTTTCTGGACTTTATATAGAGACAACAGCTTGTGTGTTTGGTAATAACTAAACCTGTAAACCTTGAAAAATTTCCAGATGACATGAGGTCGAGCGGGCAGATTTAGATTTCACTAATGGGCACACCAAAGACCAAATCAACTCTCTTGGTTTTGTGATTTGTGATTAAAGCTTTCTGCTAAATCTGCTGAAGCTACAGCAGGTTTTTATTTTTTATGCGGGTTGAATTAATCGGTGGTGGTTTGGTTGCTTGTCGATCACTGGTAGATCTTTGCATTGGTGCTGCCAAACGTTTTACTAGCAGGGTGCTGGATTCTGGTGTTTGTCTTTAACTTTGGGCTCCTGGGCTCCTCCTGCTTAAACTGTAGTGTACAATGATGAGGGGGAACGCAGATGCCACGATGAATGCTGCGTGACTCTGCAACAGACGTTCACAGAGGACTTCAGTGTATCTGCATTATAGGGGGGAAAGGAGGAAGCCCCAATACCCCAGGTTTTTTTTTTCTTCTTCCAGTTGTTTTCTTTTTCTTAGTTTGTTTTTGTGGTTTGTTCTGTTGCCTCCAGTATTCCTTCTTGACATAACTTGTTGGTACACTCCTCATCATTCCAAAAAACAAATGTCAATGGACAAAATGCAACTGCTTAAACTCACTTTTTTTTACTCTGGTTGTAAAACTACGGTACAATCGTTGCGTATTTGTTTGGATTCGTATTTTTGAATATAAACGGTCAAATGTTTTCAATCCGAAAAGCTGAAAAAAGTTGTAACACTTTTTTTTATCTGAATTCTGCTGATAATCACCTACAGTTGTTTTGTTTGTTTTTTAATATACCCTCAATTAATGATGTGGGAATTTTCTATTTCCTGTATGTATCGGAGACGTTAACATTTCTTTTTTTTTGTTATTCAAATGAATTGGCCATGAGAATGCAGTTACCTCGCTTGATGTGTGTTTACATTTAGTGCTTTTATAAGAATATATTTTTATATATATCTAAGTACAATCACATTTTTTTTGTTTACCCTCACTGCTTTTTATTTGTTAATTTGTACCGATTCAATTGCTGTTTAATCGCAAATTTAAAGATTTTACTCATTTGTTTTAATGTCTCTGTGTAAACGACACATAACTGATGCAATGTACACATCACGGTGTAATGTATTTATCTGAACTGTGAAAACATGTTGTGAAAAAGAGAAAAACAATTAAAATAACAAGAGAGCAAAGCGATTTGTACATTTATGAATGGGGCCCAGTTAAAAATATATTAGCTGATCGGTATGATATAACCACAAGCTGTATGTCTTGTTTTTAACAGCTGAAATGGATGAAATGTTAACGGCTTCTTGCTACTAACCTGCATGTCTCGTATGGAGCGACTCCGCTCATCTCCTTAGTTCCAAGCAATTTAATGTATTGTGATTTTTCTTTTTTGTCTGTTACAAATGTCCCCTGCTTATTTTACAGCTATGTTCGGTTTGTGATGGGTTTATGATTAGTGTGAAATAACCCAAAGCCTCAGATCAGAAAATGTTGGGACAGTGTGGTGCAGAAAATGAAAATAAAAAAAGGGATTCTTTCATTTACTTTGAACCATTTCATTGCAGAGCATGAAGAACCAACATATTTCATGTTTTGTCTCGCCAGCCTAATTGTAATTGTTAATCTAAATCCATTTTTGCATTTCTGGACTGCAATTCATTCCAAAAAAAAATAAGAACAGTAAAGCTTTTTGCTCTTTGCTTTTTATCACGTTGCCATTTCCTATCTAAATGAAAAGGCATTGAGATATTGATGATGGCAAGTGATGAAGCATTTCAGGAACAAGAAAAAAAGCATTAAATAATGTGGGCTCATGTTGACCGCAAGTATGTAAAAGTCAAAGTAAGTGAAAGAACCACTGCTTTTTTTTTGTTGTTGTTGCACAGTCCCAACATTTTCTGCTTTAGAGTTGTAACCAACACACTGCAGTATGCTTATTTCCTAAATAGATATCCCTAAGGTAAGTCTGGAAATTGAATGCATGAAACTATGAATTTAATGGCACCCGAAACAAAAATAACAAAGAATAGCTAGCAGATACAGAATGATGAAGTCAAAGTAATGCCACAAGAATTCAGGTACATGACTTTTTAGAATATTTGGTTGTTTGTGTGCGGTGGTTTTATTATTTGGAATTCACTGGCCAAAAACCCACGGTGTACATACATGGATGTACTGCGACTCTGGCGGAGATCAGCGGTACAGTAAACTGCTGTTTTGTTTTTGGAGATCTGACCTGTCAGTTTACCTGTCCCCCTCCATTCCCGCCTCCTTCGTCCTCCATCTCCAGAGGTCACACAGACTCAGATGTTTTACACAGCCTATGAAATGTTTGAAGGACACGGAAAGCGTAAGTCCGCATGGTTTCCTCTCTGCTGGGCTCCCTGGTTGGACCCGCCTCTTTCTTCTTTCTCCCTCAATCATGCATGCACTCATCTTCCGCAGCCTGGATACAACTGGTGGCCTGCTAATGCCCATGTACAATTAACCAAGCAACAGTCCTAGAAGCTACACTCCACACACAACAGCTTGGAACCCTCATGCTATGATTGCTCCTAAATAACCGCAAAATTGACTTGAGATCTTGAAATAAGTTTTTGTGTCCTTTCAAAATTAAAGCTTGTGACTGTACATGAGCATTACTGGTTCCTACCTTACTCTTTGGGGTCATTGGGGCCCATCACTGCAGGAAAAAGTGCATGTTCATTCTTATGGGCACCTCCTCATGAATGTCGAGTCTACCTTCCATCTTTGTAAAGATCAGTCAGTTACTGTAATTACTAGACTGTAATCGAAGACCGTTATACTTCACATGTCTAACATTATGAGGAACCATTTTTTTTCACTTCCTCAACAGAAACAACTAAATGTGGGATTGCAAAATGTCTAATAGGGCATTTCTTTTTGTAGTGGGGGCATAAACAAAAAAGTGGGGAAATCTTTTTTAGACAAGTTTGTGTAGCGAAATGTGTACTCCGATTTTTTTTTTTTTTTTTTTTTGTAAGACAGAATCTCCACATTCAGAAACAGGAGAGGTCACATGATCTTTGTTCTCTTTCCCTTTACACTGCCCTCTACCTTTTCGGGAAACATGCTGTAATGTAAAAAAAGAAAACTGTCCTCTGGGCTTCAAACATCATAACTGTGCTTAATACATCCCATTAAACACTACACATCATACATGAAGTTGTATACGTGTAGCTGACTGGCACTTCCATCACTGCCAAAAAGTATCATATAGCCACAAAGCTAGTTTTAGTTTTCGTGTGTGCAAAGCTTTCCTCAGAGCTTTCCTCAGAAGATCAGTAGTAGAAATCCATTTTTGTAACTCTGTGGATTGATTGTTGCTGTAGTCACTCGCCTCTTACTCAGCATTAGTTAGATAAATTGCTATGAAATAAACAGATATTGAAGGTACCATGAAGATGACTCTGCCAATACCCTAACTCCCCTTCTAACACCACCATTTGTGACTTTAAATTAAATTTCTCAGCTATTGTTGAATGCACTACTATGGAATTTGGTGCCTCCAACTGTTTACTTTGCAGAGAAAACTGCAACTTTTGTAATCTCACAACTGTTCACATTGTTCCATAATTTTAAATCCATTTTCAATCTCATCCAATAGCTTGATTTGTGACCTCAAAGTTGCTGAATCTAAAGTCACTTTATCACAGTCAGCTGTGCTTCACTTTAAGTGCTTGTTTAAATGCTAAATATTAGCAAGCTAAGTTGCTAAACTTTGATGAGAGTATGAGAAATATCTCACCTGCTGCCAAACATGAGAATAGTAGCTTTGTAGTTTTTTAGCGCCAACTAAATGGGCCCTAGCATTCACAGATAGGCTGCAGGGCCATAGACTCATAGTCACTTGCAGCAGCACAAATATAAATCCATTCACCTCGCTTGTATTTGAGTGAAGACAAAAATCTGGCCGATAAGTCAAAGGTTGGTAAGAAACAGAACTAGTTTTGATAGTATAAGCTAGTATCGATGCCTGTAGCAGTGCTACAATGTTAAATCTTAAAAGAGATGTGTCAGTACTTTGGGATCCCTCGCCTGTTGCACTGATTAAACCCTACATCCACACTAAAACTGTAGGAAACACTTCCAAACCCAACATCAAAGTCATTTTTAGATGTTCCTTTAGTGCTTTGTGACATTTCTGCTCAGTGTCCCACAGAGGACGATGATTCCACCCTTCTCCCTGCAGAATTGGTGCCATTAGGGTCAGAGAACCAAGGCTCAGCCCAGTCTGTAAACATCCCAGAGGTTTTCAGCTTTCTTAGATAGCTTCATACTCCTCCCTCTGTACTGAAAGAGGCCTTTCTTCTGTTCTGTTACCCTGGGATCATATGGGATTGAGAACGTAGTCTAGCAGCGAGCCAAACTGGCGCTGACAGCAATCTGACCAGACGCCATACCAAATACTGCCTGCCACATCTCATCTGTTTTGCCTGCACCGAGGGTCTCGGCTGCCAAGTTTTAGGGAGGGGGTACAGGCAGAGGCCATCTCTCACTCTCTCAGTAGGATCAGTTCTCTTATGCTTCCCACAGCTCATTTCAAGATGATACAATGGTCAAGCGGTTGCCATTTTCTTATTCTGCTTCACCTCTGCAACTGAAACCAGCCTGCATTATCGCTTTATTTCCCCACATTTCATCCCCATGTTAGAGCTCTGTTTGACCGCCGTGTCTCCTCCTGCAGTTGCAGAGGGGGCCCAGCCTGTGGCCACCATCACCCCCTCGGGGCTGAATATCCAGCAGGGCCAACGGGCAGAGCTTCGCTGCACAGTGACTGGAAACCCAACCCCAGCCATCGAATGGATTGGTATGACCAGTTAGGGCTTCGAATTTAAAGTGCTTGTTGCAGGATTTGAGGGGATATTGGACTTGAGTCATTCTGATAGAATCCATGCCTGCACTCGAAACTTGTAACTACTGTATGTGATCGTTACAGGAGGTCCTGGGAATAGAATGAGTCCCAGAGCTGTGATACGAGGAGGCGTTCTGACGTTCTCAGCGATGGACCCAGCTGATCAGGGAGAGTACGCCTGCAAGGCCTTGAACACTCATGGCGAGCACACAGCACGGGCTACCATTTATGTCCAAAGTATGCACTTTGATTAAGAGTGCGCATGTGTATTTCATGTTTTACATCATAAGAATGTTGTCACACAAAAATTCAGCATAAATTATCAGATTTTCTGTTTTGAAGTGAGTCAACTTATTGTCCTTTAGATAGTGGATGATACATAGTTATGGATGTCACAGACAGTATCTTGTTGAGAACAAAAGTTTCGGTTATTGACTTTTTACCTTTAAATATGGCTATGTTGTGGCTGTGAATGATCATAGTGCATTTTTTTGGTTAGAATCTTACCCAGGCAACCTAGGCACCCAACCCCAGGTCCAAGTCAGTCCCCAAAATGTTGAGGTCCACGAAGGGGACACCTTGAGGTTGTACTGCAGAGCGTCAGGCTCACCCGCCCCGAGGCTCACCTGGCTGAAAAACGGAGGAGAAATTCCTCCACAGGTGAGCCATCTCATGCTTGTCCCTCAGTGATGAACGTAGCATGGATTGATTAAAAATTTAACGGTATTAAAGTTTTTCTGTGCTATATCTACTTATATCTCAAGGTGTGTCCAGTGCTGATGGTATTTCAGCATTTTGACCATTTACCTTTATTTTTTTCCTCCCTTCTGTTTGTCTCCCCACCCTCCCCTTTTTTGTTGATTTATTTTTTTATTTTTTGTACCCTGCCCTGTTCTGCCGTTTGCTCAGGCCATTCCCTCTCACGGTTTCCATCAGTTTAAAAGCAACAGTCTCGATGTGTTACAGAGACGTATTGAGGAGCTGCAGGTCTGTCCATCTGTCTACCGTCTGTCTGTCCTGTGTCGTAGCTCACTTCCATTGTCCACTACTGACTTCGTCCTCACACGCTGTCCACTAAATGCATGATGAAATGTGTCGTTGATTCACACTTTGTAAATTGTGATAACATTACCACAGCTGCTCACTCAGTCCATTCATTGCTGGTGCCAAATCCATTAAAACCACCAAGCTGGGTCTGGTTGACCCTTTTGCACGCTGTATTTGTTTTTATGTTGCGTTTTATTAATTAAGGTGTTTCATCGTGTCTTGTTTTGTGCCGTCCACATCATACCATCCCCACATGTTTTGGTTCTCAGCTCCCAGATCAGCTCCATCGTTCCATTGAGTGTATTAACAGCACTAAGTATACAGTAGATACTTTAGGTATTTCAGAATGTTTTACTCTGTGCCAAGCGCAGTCCGCTGCCCCCCTTCCCCCCTGCCCCATTCGGTTATGTGTTAGTCTGGCTTCTGCGCGGCCCTCCTCGGGTCGCTGAGGGCTTCGGGGCCTGTTTAGTTCTGCCTCAGAGAACCACTGCGTTGTGTCAGCCTTTCCCAGGGGGAGCTAGGCTCTGCCGTGCGACCACGCAGAAATTCTGTATGCTCTAGCAAACGGCTTGCTTTGAAAAGTCATCAATGGGTTCAGACACACATTGAAGCAGGGCCTGCCTCTGCTACTGCTCGGTTTAGCATCCCTCACGGTTGAATTGGCTGCAGCTAAGCAGCTTTGTCCATGGATGCCCCAACACTCCCGGCAATACAGTAATCCCACCCCGGACCCTCCCCTCCCCTCTGAGGTGTTTCCAAACTTGATACGAGCTCATTTTCGGCCTTGCTTGGCCTCTGACTTCCATGTGCTGTAGTATACAAACAGTTGAAGTTGTTGAGGAGCCAAAAATTCTGTGAAATTGATGGTATTGATGGTTTGGATTTTCACTCCATAAGTGCTATGAGATACAGCCATGTAAAGAAGAAAAAAAAAAAAGGCATAGTCCTTTTGAGTTGTATGGTTTTACGTCTTAGGGCATAATAAAAAAAAAATCATCTGGTCCTTGCCAGGTCTTCAAATTTGAAAATTTTTAATTTTTTGTGTAATTTTTAACACAAAACATTACACCATGTCAGTATTTAACTAAAACATTTTATTCATGCAGCTGCATTTTGACACCCCAGGATTCAATAGCTGATATATTACTCTGAATATTATACAGTCTGACTGATTTTAGTTAAACAAATCATGACTCAACGTGATATGTTATGGACTGCTGTTCATCTGAGGTTATATTTGCCTTATTTTAAGACCTGCTAAAGACCAACTGATTGTTTTTTTTTTTATTATGTCCTGACATATAAAACCTTTAAAAGAGGGTGCACTTTACTTTTTACATGGCTGTACTTAACGATGGATATTTTTTCACTTTGGTGGAGCACACGTACGAGTGATCGTTGTAACTCCACAGTTGACACCAGCTGCATAATGCTCACTGGCTCCATTCAAATGATCTCACGCTGTCCATCCTAACTGCCCTAATTTCTTCGTCACTTTGATGATCATCAGTCATTAATTCTTCCAAAATAATCATGATAATATAGCGAATTTAATCACAACTGATCATAGTAAATTAATAACCCCACCAGTCATTGTAGAAATCTTGGTCCAACTTGGACACAGTCACTAAAATCCCAAACAAATGAACAAACTTTGGCAATAACAGCTCTTGTCTTGTCTTAAAGGTCTCTGCTGTAGTGCTTTTGTGTTGCTAGTAGCTAGTCATGTCACCAATTTTTGCTTTTTGTAAGGGACATAAGGCAGGTGAGTGATATGCTTTTTATTCAGTATAAGATTTGCAATAGTTGTTGTGGTGTAAATGTAATGAGCAGTGTTGTTCGTCCAGGCAGATGAAAAGTGTTTGTAGCCGAGACCAGAAAGTGATCCTTTCGCATCATGGTCTCTCCCCCTTCTAGGCCCGATTGGACCGCACCGACATCGGCACTCTGCTCATCCCTAACATCAAGCTGTCTGACTCGGGCACTTACATGTGTGTTGGCAGCAACAGCATTGGCTCAAATAGTGCTCCCATTAAAGTAAAAGTGCTCAAAGGTGAGAGAAGAAGTCCATCATCTGGTCTTTGTATCTATTAATTTAAGTGTGTTGTATAGTTTTCTGTTTATAAACAGCATTTTTTTCACGTTGAACGTTTTCAAAGTTTTTTTTTTTTTTTTAATGCTGGAAAAAAGGATCTGTGTTTTTCTTTCAGCCGCAGATCAAAGGTATGCAGATGTTCGCATCGAGCCATCTTTAGCTGAGGTCCAGGAAGGCCACAGTCTGTTGCTCAGCTGTTTTGCTCCTGGAAATCCTCCTCCCCGAGTCACCTGGACGAGAGCCAGTGGACGCCTCTCTTCCAACCACCAGGTAATCACACACTGTGCATCAATGAGCTCACATTTGTTCAGGGATGCCTTTCACAATAGTATTAAAAAGACACAAAAACAGAAGAGCACCACTGAGTTTTTCTTGTTGTGGCACATATGTGTTGATTCTAATCCACATTTGTTTCAATGCACAGGCTTATTTCAGTCAAAAGTTACGCCTTGTGTGTTATTTTCATATTAATTCCCGCTTGTTAATATCAGTCATATAAATCCTTTACAACCAGGAGTCGTGACCACTGCTTAACACGCTGCTGGTTCTTTGTATGCAGCTAAAACAGCTCTGACCTGCAGAGGAAAGGATGTGTAAGGACCTCTGAAGGGGTCTTGTGGTATGTGGCAACAAGATATTAACTGCAGCTCCTTTAAGAGTTGTAACTTTCAAGGTGAACAGGCCACAGATCACACTTGTTGTTCCAGTGCTTCCCAAAAGCACTCAGTCGGACTGGGGAATTTGACACTGGCTTTTCGGCTTCCCATTTTGCTTCTTTGTTCCATTGCTTCCCCGTTTATGTGGTAAAAGAAAAAGGAGACTTCATTCATTAATTGGCCTTCTTCCTTTGCTCCAGTTTGGGACACGCGTGTGTTTGCCTTGAAAGCCCCAAATGCGGCAGGGTTGCCGTGTATAGTGTCATGTGGCACGATCTATGTACATCCTGGCAAAAATATGTATTTCACAAAAAGGAAAGTTTTGCACTCTGTTAGGTTCCAATTTCTGTTTTTAGGAAGGCAATGTCTCGATTCACAGGATCACCCTCAGGTGGAAAGTAAGACAACAAAGTTGTTCTGAAGCTCAACCGTGTGCAACAATCCTTTTTGTGACCTGTTTTGACACATTCCTCCCATAACATTTTGAACAGCTATTTGCAATTTATGCCACATTAACCCTTCTGTCAGTTTGGATCAAATGAACAAAACCCTCGTCTTGATTAGGTATCGATGAGCTGTGGGTGCTCGGCGTTCCCATTGCCACTTTGTGCCTTGTGCCTCCTCCTTCACTGCTTTTGTTTCAGATACTCTCACTCAGACTCTGATTTTCCTGTGTGACCCCATTCTTTCCTACAGGTTGTGGGCAGCCAGCTGCAAATCCTCTCGGCCAAACCGGAGGATTCAGGAGAGTATATCTGCCGGGTCCAGGGTGACCCTAGCTACCCTGGGAGCTCAGGTTCTCATGTCCATCAGACCTCTGTCTCTGTGAATGTGTCTTCCACTTCAACATCTTCGCGTAAGTATGATTGAGAGATGTGGCTTTATACCGGTAATATATTATATATAATATACAGTTAAATCAGGGTAAACTCAAGAGTCCATTTGATCTCACTGTCTTCTTCTGTACATGATGTTAGACAGTCTCAGAAAACTTTTTTTTACAATGGGCCTATGCAAGCCAGCTTGAGGCAGAAGCTAGGAAAGAATCACATCAAGTACAGGGTATTACAGCGCAGGGTATTGTTCTCAGACTCGCACCTCCTCTCCCCATGAGTGTGACCTCAGATTAAAGGATTCTACTGTCCCCTTATCTCATCTGCATTCACTCCTTCCTGGAGTTACTTTAAAGGCTGCCCATGGCATCACAGAATAGGGATCTATTACTGTCCACAAACATCATTTAAAGGAAAGGAGGCCGTTCACTTAGAAATGATCCACTGTCCAAACTGCTGGTTTTTGCTGCAGGTCTACAGAGCCCAATCATCGGCATTGAGCCCCACAGCGCTGCAGTGCGTGTGGGGGAGTCGGCCAGCTTCACATGCAGGGTGTACACGGGAGCCCAGCCAGTTAGACTGGAGTGGAAACTGGCCAGCAACCAGCCGCTGCCAGGTAACAACTGAGCACACACAGCTCCGGAGGAACAAACCTGCTCAATGAGCTGGAATTTTATGATGTCATTAGTTACACACAGTTGCAGCTGAATTCCACCCGTGAAGCTCTCTGAAGTTTTTTTCATGGTCAATTTAAAGTTTGTTTTTATTTAATAATTTTTTCCTCAAATGTCTGTATTCTACATCGGCACTGACATTTTGTATGACTACAGGTTAAACGGTATAATGTAATGTCCGATAACATAATGTAATTCTACTCTGATATCTGCACCCACACTTGTGGAAAGAAAATGGATATCCTCAAACTGAATTCAGATAAAATTCAGAATGCATTTTTGCATGGAGGTCTGTAAGTAGAAGAAGAAAGCAACCAACACCTGTTTTGACGTTAACACGGACCTCTTACTGTTGAAATGCAGACTGATATTGTAAACCAAATTGAGACGATCTTTGTCACATGATCATAGTAATTGTTTTAAGCTTTTGAAGGCTCCTCTCGAGTCTGCTGTTTTCCCAGGCTGAGTAGTCCTAATCTTTCATTTCCAGATGTCTCCTGCAGCAGACCTAACTCATCATTTTCCACTCTTTCCTCCAGATAATGTCAGAGTAACCCCTGATGGCTCTGTTATTACCATAAACAATGCTCGCTCTGTGAACCACGGTGCCTACCGCTGTGTGGCGAGCAACCCGTTTGGCATCACCCATACCATAGTGTCTTTGATTGTTAAAGGTGAGCTACATTCAAACTTCTAAGAGAATGGTTCCCTCCAGTGGCCAATCAGATATGAGCTGTAACATTATTGTGCATCTGGACCTTCAGAGTCTCCCGTGGCCACTGTCACCCCCGTCGGGCCTGTGCGGGTCAGGGTGGGGGAACCCATTAATCTGGAATGTCAAGCTTTGGGAGAACCCCGCCCTTCAGTCTCGTGGCACAGGCTGGACAACAACCGGAAAACCATGCTGAGCAGTCCGGTGCCCATGGACTCCAACGCAGTCATGCAGGTACTGGTAATCTGACAACAGTTAAAAACTCGGCTTCAGAGTCAATGACTCATTCTAGCTTTCATTTTTTGTTTGTTTGGTCCGTTTGTCTTTTTTTGCAGATTCTTGTAGCTCGCCCAGAAGACAGCGGCACATACGTGTGTGCAGCTCGCAACATTGAGGGAACCACTGAAACCAGAGTCGAGGTGATTGTTGAGGGAGGACCCCGAGTCCCTGCGGTGCCCAGGGCCTCTGTTCCTGAGCCGCTGATGGTTGTGATGGAGGGACAGACTGCAACACTGCGCTGCGAGGCCCACGGTAAGGCCTGCATTAGGGTTTGTTTTCAAGCCTTTTCTTTTGTGTATTTTCTTTTTGCTAAGACAGTGTGGAAGCTGAATCACTCTAAGCGAACGACACCAGAAGAAAACAGGTGGATTCAAATTCAGCCGAGCCAGGAGTTTATTTAGAGTTCCCTGCTTTTGTCTTTTTATAGGATTCCCCTCCCCAACGATCACGTGGTCCAAGCTGCGCTCCCCTCTGCCTCGGAGACACAAGGTGGTGAACAACAACCTGGTGCTGCCCGGCGTTGGCCGGCAGGACTCCGGCGAATACATCTGCAGTGCCACAAACAACATGGGCACCACAGAAGTCACCGTCATGCTAGACGTGGAGAGTGAGTACTGTTGTTGTCCTCGCGTCCAGCTCTGGTCTGGGGTGAATTTGACTTTCATGTCTGTCAATTTTTTTCTAAATTTCTCTCTGTCCAGCTCCTCCTTACGCCGCCTCTATGCCCGATGATGTGGCGGTGCGTGTCGGGGAGGTGATCAGGTTGCAGTGCCTGGCCCATGGCACTCCGCCTTTGACCTACTCTTGGACCAAGATGGACGGAATCCTGCCTCCACGAGCTCAGGTTAACGAAGGAGATCTCCAGATCAACCTGGCTGCCGCTGAGGATGCTGGGAGCTACAAGTGTGTTGCCAGGAACAAAGTGGGCACCAGCGAGGTGGTTGCTAAAGTCACAGTCAGGTGTAAGTGTTTACATCTCAGCACGGAACTTAATCTGTTACACCACAAACCTCCCACGAATCACTTCTGTCCATTTGTGACCCTTCTCTCCTTTAAGGAGTAAAAAACTAACTCAAAAATCTCAACTTGGCAAAAGCAAAACCCTGTCTCTTATCGGTCCTCTCTGCAGCCCCATTGGCAGTGCGCGTATCCCCTCAGGTAGAGGTGAAAGCCCAGGGCAGTGCTGTGGAGTTCACCTGTTCGGCAGCGGGTGGTGTAGAAACAAAGATCGAGTGGTTCAAAGAGGGAGGAGCCCTGCCACCAAACCACCACATCAAGGATGGAGTGCTCAGGTGTCTGCTTCTTGTTTGGAGAACAACTTATCCAAAATAAACATGAAGTTGACCACACTGCCGACTTAGCCCGTTTTACCATGTAATCTGTATTAAGCATGTTTGAAAAAAGACTTAGCACAATTTACCCATTTTTTCAACCTACATGACGAGTATTATCAGAACTATTAGAGGTATTGCATAATGTTTGAGGTGAAAACTGAACACCGCTGTGGGTTTAATCTTTTCTCTGTAGGATTGAGAACCTGGAGCAGAGCAACGAAGGCGTTTACATCTGCAGAGCAAGCAGTGATTATGGTCAGGCACAGGACACTGCCAGGCTGACCATCCAAGGTCTGAAACATCCACTGCATGTGGAGCTAGAGGAAGATGTTTGCCCTCGAGGCTTTCAGAAAGACTTTAGGAAGTCAGATAAGAAGGATAAAAAACAAGAAGTGTTTATAGGAGAAGGGTTGTGATAGAGGAATGGATCACAGACTGGATTTCTGTAAGGAGATAGGAAATCTTTATGCATATGACATCAAAACATATGACATTATTCTAGTATAATTAGTTTTTGGGTGGTTCTGGTAGAAAGCCTTGAGGGCAAACTTCTCCCATGTGCAAACAGCTTCATGTATCATCAAATCTAACTTTCTTCCTCTCCTTCCTTGTCTCTTCCGCAGCCCTGCCGAAGGTAATGATTAATGTGCGTACCTCAGTGCAGACTGTGATGATTGGGAACTCTGTGGAGTTTGAATGCCAGGCTGTTGGCGACCCGGAGCCCACGGTCAAGTGGAGTAAAGTTGATGGTTCTCTGCCGGCCCACATCATGGTGAAGGGTGGCATGCTGAGGATCCAGCAGGTGACGGAGGCCGATGCCGGCCAGTACCGCTGCACGGCCACCAACGACGTGGGATCGGTTCAGTCTCAGGTGGTCCTTAATGTCCAGTGTGAGTACAAGAGAGGATCGTTTTCTCTTTCATCACGTACACATGCATGTACTTGGAACCGTGTTGATGCATTATGATGCCGGTGAAAGTTTGCGATGCTCATCGTCATTTAAATCTTCTGCCCAGCCCTTCCTCAAATTCCCGCACTGCCAGAAACAAAGGAAGTGACAGTTGGGTCTGATGCAGTCTTGCCCTGTGTTGCTTCAGGATACCCTGTGCCTGAAATCAAATGGTCAAAGGTAACTATGATATCCTCCAATTCATTTTTCTAAGGCAGAGTGTTGAGCAGCTATTTCTAAGAGGCTTGGTTTTAGGTCCACTTTTCACCTCAGAGGAAGGGGCCAACACAAATGAATTCTAAGCTGTAAGAAATTATTACTTTCTCCAGTGGTGCCTCTTAAGTATACTCTTATTTTTGCAATAGATAAAACACCCTGCGACACAAACATGATCGTGTAAGAGTACTCTGTGTCATATTTAGTTGCTCCAAAAATGAGCCCAAGGTATTTTCACATCATTACAGCCCGGCTCTAACAAACTATTTAGTAAACAGGTGTTGGTACACCACTGGCTTTATCTCGTATCCTTACACCATGACATATTTCTATCCTGATTGGGGTGGTCTGTTCTCCTTCAGAAAAAATATGCAAGCGCGCAAGGCGTAAAAAAGTGATCATATGCTATGTCCTTCACAGTGACCAGAGGTCCGTTTCACAAAGCAGGTTTAGTGAAAACTCTGAGTTTATTAACCCTGAAATGAGGGAAACTCTGAGTTTTCCGTTTCACAAAGGGAGGTAACTCAAACCCGAGAAAGAGGGGTAACTCTGGCCTGTTTCACAAAGAGAGGTAACTTAACCTCTCAGTCAGTTACCATAGTAACAGACTCTATGAACCTAACATGGTCGGGACCAGGTTTTACTCAAGAAACCTCGAGTTTCTCTCTGTCTCCGCCCTCTTTCAGCCTCACACGCCATTTGATTTCCTCATTCATTCAGTCAGCAGAGCGAGTTCTTCTACTTCTAGAAGTCCATTACGCACAGTAAGAGATGACTTTTGTCACGAACATGGCATGTCCTTTTGACAACGATCCCGTGGATGAAGGTGCAGCATTATTGCGCAGAGAATTAAATATTCGTCAGGAGATGGTTATCAGACGTTTAGATGTTTTAGCATTTACAGACAATTATCTTTTTGAGCCGCACCATCAGAATTTTGTTGGGACAAAAAAAAAAAGACATAAAAGACAAATAAATATTTGTATGAATAGGCTTAAAAAAAGATATAGATAGGCCTATTATATTTTATAAAGACACTTGTGTATTGGTGGTGGACTCCCTCCAGGGATTCCCTCAGCCACTGGCCTTCCGTTAGAGGTGGAGGTGCTGGGCACCACCCGTTTTACGGGCATCTGCCTTCTTTCTGTTGGCTCAGTAGAAGTCTGTGTTAGTGTAAATAGGCTTAATTATTTAACAGAACATGATATACACGAGAAGACATTTATGTGTGTTATGTCGCATTATGTCGGGGATAAACCACTTAATATTTACTTTACAGTGTAAAACATGATCTAAATGAGGTACCTCCATGCCGAGGTCTCACCTGTTTGAACAATGTTTTTATATTTCATCTTAAGCTGCTGCCAAGTGCGCTTCTCCCCCGCGCGATTGCACCTGCATGAAATAAATGAATGGGTTACCATTCAAGCAGTTTCCCTGTAATATTATTGTGATTGCAAAGGACTACATTTAAACTTACGCTTTGCTGC
Source organism: Odontesthes bonariensis (assembly GCF_027942865.1). Classification (NCBI taxonomy): domain Eukaryota; kingdom Metazoa; phylum Chordata; class Actinopteri; order Atheriniformes; family Atherinopsidae; genus Odontesthes; species Odontesthes bonariensis. The sequence goes on along the minus strand of NC_134515.1, from coordinate 30,366,273 downwards.
TGCAGAGGTGTTGCTCTTCTTTCTAAAAACGTGTTGAAACTCGCCGTATGAGCGCATTAAGATTTCCAATTCGAGGTTGGTGAAAAAACGTAGCCCGCCTCTTACCCGTTGCCATGGTGACTCGTCACCTCCATTGATGTTGGCTTTTTAAATTTGTGGTGCACACGCAAAACTCAAGGTGAAACTACTCAGAGTTGACTAAACTCACTCAAATCAGCGTTTCTGGAACCGAAAACTCAGTTTTCTATCTCAGAATAGCTCAACTCAGAGTTCAGGAATAGACTCAGAGTTGGTTGAACCTGCTTTGTGAAACGGATTCCAGATCTCAGCCCAAGTGAACACTTTTGGAGCGGTCATGCTGAGCAGCACTTTCCACCACCATCAGAACACTTAATGTGTCTTTTTTGTTAGAGTGGTGTCTCAGAGACCTGCAGAGTCAATAGGTGCTACTCAAAGTCAAGAAAGACTCTTAATGGCTATGTTTCTAGGATGCCACGTCATAAAGTCTCGCAAGGGGACTGTTCCATTTCAATGATCCTTGAGAGGACTTAGTCCTTTGTATGTTCAAATTTCAAGTATGTTTCTCTGTATCTGGACTGTTGTCAAAATACCCACAATTCTTTGAAGGTGGGACCATTGCTGAGACCTGTGCCCACTTGTTATGACTATTCCTTTACCTATTTTCCAAATGCAAAGATTTAGTCTTTCCTGGCCTAAAAAGGACATGACTTGGAAGCAGCTTGTGTCAAGAAGCACACACACTTTGGGTTGATTTTTTTTTTCTTATATTTTTTCACGTATATAATTCTTGTGTCTGTTTTTCAAGATGGAGGGAGAGCTCGCTCCTAAGTGTTTCCAGGAGGCCAACGTGCTGACGGTTCCTCGGATTACCCATGAAGATTCTGGCACTTATGTGTGTACTGCCTCCAATAAACAGGGCAAAGTGGAAGCCTTCACTAGACTCGACGTCCATGGTGAGCTTGAAATATGAGAGGATCCTGCGCATGGCTTAAAAAAATTTGAGTACAAAACCACAGTGTCAGTATCTAAATATGACATGTGCCTTTTCAGAGAGAGTGATGCCATACTTTGCCCAGGAGCCTTTGTCATACCTCACCCTGCCCACCATCAAAAACGCCTACAAAGCTTTCAGCATAAAGATCAACTTCAGACCTGATAATGTTGATGGTAAGGGTGTACATCCCTAAATTTGCTCCAAAGCTGAATTGTGTAGTCTAATAATGTCTGTTATTTTATTTCTTGAATAATGAGACTTATTGGTTATTTAAGTATTTTTTTTACTTACGTACCATTTTTGTAATGTGTTTTTTTCATATTTCTTTATGTACTTTCACTGCATCTTCTGTTCCTTCCCTCTCTCCCACACCTCACCCATGTGGTGGGAAGGTCTCATTTTGTACGCTGGTGAGTCTCAGGAGGCCAAGGCCGATGTTGGCAGTTCTGCTTTCTGGCTGCGTCAGTCTGCCCATCATGCTCAGAGCTGATTTATGGGCTGTGAAAGACACACAAGACAGTGCATGGCCAATGTCTTCAGTCATGATCTCACATTTACATGTAGCTGAATTCCAATGTTCCTCATCAGACTCTACATTAGGCCTGGCAGCTGGACGTCATACACGTCAAGTCAAATTGCTTTCGCGAGTTTATAGTTTCTTTTGAGCCAAGTCACAGCTGTTGCAGGATGTGTGGGGGCGTGACAGCAAAATGCCAAGAAATGACAGGGGGAAATCTTTATCTCTATTTCCAGTTTATTTCTGGCCACTTGTCTGGGACATGTCCCAGCTCCCCCCATGAGCATGCACTGCTCATGTATATTACGCATGTTTTTTTCCAGCATGTGGAGAAAGAGAAAGGAGGACGAGCAGTGTGTGACTGGTTGCATTTTCCAGCCCATTGATTGGATGGCAGTTGATAACATGGCTTTGGTTGGCTTTAGATTTGCGACACCATGGCATGCTGCTTTACCATCCAGCTTTTGAGGAGTTTTTTCTCTCTCATTGGACTTGCAAACAATATCCATCCTAACAAGTCACTGAAATTAAATCAGTTTTATTGATTTGCTTTTTGAGCAAAAAAAAAAAAAAAAGAAAAGAAATAAATCTGATGATTAGCTTTAGGAAATGAAAAATGGAAATGATTCCCAATTAATAGTTTTCACACCATGTACAAAGAAAAATCATAGATTTGCTGGCTTGCTAAGATGGATATTACATTTAGAATCAAGCCCAATTCCAGAAGAGTTGGAACACTATGTAAAATGTGAATAAAAACAGACTGCAATGATTGACAAATATCATAAACCTTTATTTTATTTACACTGGAACACAGAAAACATAACAAATGTTGAACGTGACACAAATATTAACTCATCCTGATTGTGATGGCAGCGACATGTCTCAGAAAAGGTGTGACAGGGCCAAAAAGGCTGAAAAATGAAGTGGTACTAATTTGAAACTTCTGATTATTGCAGCTAGCACCTGAGAGAGGCAGAGTCTCTCAGAAGTAAACATTCAGCAATCTGCGAGTAACTTCAAATCATGGAGCAATTATAGAATCATGTGAAATTGCAAAGACTTTCAATTTTCCGTCATCTAGCGTACATAATCATCAAAAGATTGTGTCATCATCAAAAGAGGTCTCTGTGGGCACGGGACACAGGTGTTTGATGCCCATGATCTTCAGAACCTCAGGTAGCACTGCTTTAAAAACAGGCATTATTCTGTCATGGAAATCGCTGCATGGGCTCAGGAACACTTCCAGAAATCATTGCCTGTGAACAGAGTTCACCGTCCCATCCATGTGCAGGTTAAACGTCTGTCATGCAAAGAAGAAGCCATATAACTCATTCTATTTTAATTGGACCAAAGGTAATTTAAAGCGCACTTAGGCAAACTGTCCCGTGGTTGTAGAAATTGAAATATGAAATCCTTTTTGGAATTCATATACACCGCATCCTCCAGACTAAGGAGGAAAGGGACCATCCAGCTTGTTATCAGCGCTTGGTTCAAAAGCCTGCTTCTCTGGTGGTCTGGGGACGCATTAGTGAATATGGAACTGGCAACTTGTAGATCTGAAAAGGCATCATCAATGCTGAAAGGTGTATACATTTTTTTAGAGCAACATGTGCTCCCAGCCAGACAATATCTTTCTCAGAAAAGGCTTTGCATGTTTCAACGAGACCATGCAAAATCTTACACTGCATCTATTACAACAGCATGGCCTCGTAGTAAAAGAGTCCAGGTTCTGGATTGACCTGTCTGTAGTCCAGAACAAGACATCAGGTGCATCACCAAACTCAAAACACAACAAAAGAAGTCCCATATCGCACTAGAATAGGACAGCATTCATAACCCAAAGATCCAGAAACTCATCTCCTCAGTTCCCAGACGTTTGCAGACTTGTTAAAAGGAGAGGGAATTCTTGAGACACGTTGTTGCCATCAAATACAAGATGAGCTTGTAGTTTTCATGACTAAACATAAGACTCACATTTGATATGTTTCCTATGTTCTGTTGTGAATAAAAAATTGGCCTCTAACATTTGCAATTCATTGTATTCTGTTTCTTTCTATTTTACACAGTGTGATAACATTTATTTAGGATTGCATTTACAGGCAGTAACTTAGTATGTTTTGCTGGCTTAGGCATGATCCTCTACAATGGCCAGAGGAGGACCACAGGAGCTGACTTCATCTCTCTGGGACTTGTGGGTGGCCGCCTGGAGTTCAGGTCAGGCCTCTTAAAGCCACCTGTTTTATGTCACTTTAGTAAATACACCATGGTGAAAGCTGTTTGATTTGATAAATCTGTGTAATCTCAGGTTTGACGTTGGCTCTGGCATGGCCACCATACGTGACCCTAACCCCATTAAACTAGGAGAGTTTCATACAGTTGAGCTGTATCGCAACCTCACCCTGGGATATATCATTGTCGATGGAGGAGAGCCCATCAATGGCAGCTCGCAGGTACTGTACTGTGAATGTAGAGCTATGCGTTAGCCATATGCATTTTATTATTTTCTGTCAGTGAAGATGATATTTTCTTCCTTAATCAGGGCAAATTCCAGGGCCTCGATCTGAATGAAGAGTTGCATGTGGGTGGTTACCCCAACTACACAGTCCTCGCCAAAACTGCTGGCATTAAGACCGGTTTTGTGGGTACGTTTTGCTGGTGCTTCACTCTGTTTTGGATCGATACACTGTTTTCAGTTTGTGATGTGGTGTTCTTACTGAAATCTACACAGGTTGCATCCGTCAGCTGGTCATCCAGGGAGAGGAAGTCATCTTTAAAGACCTCGACCGCAGCTCTACTGGCGTCACAAACTGTCCCACCTGCAAAGATCATCCATGCCAGGTCAGTTTAATCAATCCATGTCGTGTTATTTTTCATGTTTTTTGTCCACTTTTCATACCATCAAGTTCGGTAAAATTGTTTCCTGTACTGGCTCAGAATGGAGGAAGGTGTGAGGACTCAGAAACCAGCTTGTATAAGTGTAGATGCCTCGGAGGATTTACAGGCAGCAACTGCCAGCACCACTCATCTCTCCACTGTCACTCAGGTACATGTGAATCAACAGCTAACTTCACGAGTAAACAAAGACTATTAGTATGCACTTTTAACAGCAAAGTGTTATAAATGACATTGATAAAAGAAATGATCTCAGTTTACAATCTTTCACAACCTTGACTTCCTCAGAGGCCTGCGGACCAGACGCAACTTGTATCAACCGCCCGAGTGGCCTGGGATACGACTGTCGCTGCCATCTTGGCAAGTCTGGAAACAAATGCATGGCTGGTAAGACAGGAAGTTACCCATAACTTTCACCAAAAAAAAAGGAAATAAGTAAATGACTCAGCTAGTTTTTCAGTATAATGAAACATTTGTAAATCTTTCATTGATTCTCGCCAGGGGAATTGGTGACTACTCCACTGTTTGATGGTGTGGAGTCATATATCGCTTATCCTCCCCTGACCAACGTCCATGATGACCTGCGTGTTGAGCTGGAGTTTAAGCCACTGGAGAGAAATGGCCTCATGTTCTTCTGCGGTGGGAAAAAAATGAAGGTGGAGGACTTTGTGGCCATTTCCATGGTGGAGGGACATGTGGAGTTCAGATATGAACTGGGCACAGGTAAACTCTGCAGAATATCTTTATAGATATCAGTGTTTCATTGTTTTAGAGAGGCTTCAATCCTGTTTGTCTCCCTTTGAATCGTCTGCTTTACTGAATTGATTTCTATAATTCAAGCTTAAGCAACTTTTCCATTTTGCTGTGCACCTTTTATGATTTTCAGGACAGGCAATCCTTCTAAGTCCTGAGCCAGTCTCTCTGGGCCAATGGCACAGAGTTGTAAGCGAGCGGAACAAGAAGGCCGGACACCTGAGGGTGGACCAAGGCCCAGTGGAGAGGAAGACATCTCCAGGAAATGCTCAGGGCCTCAATATCCACACCCAGATGTATCTGGGAGGAGTGCCTACAATGGAAATCCTTCCCAAGCCTGCAAACGTCAGCGAAATGTTTGAGGGCTGTATTGGAGAGGTGATAATTCTCTTTACTGAAGAAATAACAAACAGCTTAATGAATATTTTTTGAGGATGTTCAAGTTTAACCTTGTTTGCTCCTCCTGTGCAGGTATCAATCAACAACAAGAAGGTGGATCTTTCCTACAGCTTCACTGAGAGCAAATCCATCAGCAAATGTGTGGACAGCAGCCCCTGCGACCGCCGGCCCTGCCTCAATGGTGGAGTCTGCATGTCTAGTGCTGAATATGAGTACCAGTGCCTCTGTAAGGATGGATTCGAAGGTTAGTGCTTGAGGGAAAAGACATTGCAAGTGCCAGATCAGCTAGTTTTTCTCTTAAAAAAATCTGGTAAATTTACACATTTCCTCCTGGCTCATTGCGGATGACTTCACAGGTGAGCGTTGTGAGGTGGTGAAAGACGTGTGCCAGAGCGACCGTCAGTGCCAAAATGGTGGTCGCTGTGTCAACGGCCAGTGTGTGTGTTCATCTGGGCACACAGGTCTCAATTGTGAGGAAGGTAAGTATTAAGTAGCATAATAAGCATGTATGCACCAATTAAACAATCTAAAAGCCAGAAACAGCAGGAGCCAAGGAGGATAACATGTCTTATTGTATTTTCTATTCATTTCTAAGCAATGTCATTTCAAAAGCAAAACCCAAGTCTTTTTCAAATATGTATCACCTCGGCCGTGGACAAAGATGGTCATCATCAAAGCAAAAAGATCAAGCAAGACCCATAAAGCCCATAAGAGTCCGATTTTCAACAAAATCAAGCCCATCTAATTTCAGACAGCTTTACAGGTCACTCCCAGCATTGCACGGCATGCTGGGAAAAACACCCTAAATGATTACACGTGTCTTTATCCTGCACTCTCATGGCTGTATCCTGCACACACAGGCCAGGTCCTCAGCTTCCCAGAGGCTCCGTGGAATTCAGAGGCTAGCGAGGCAAATGGTACAGTATTTCAATATTCAGTCTGCCTGACAAGACCGTGACTAACAGGGCCCCCTCTGAGTTCGGGGGGCCCCACGTCTCGTCCAAGCTCAACCTCAACTGTCTATTGCCTAACACATTTGCGCACATTAAACACAAACCATGCATCTGTTCTCAACTGGCAACTGAGGTTCTTACCCCCTTTGGAAAGTTGGGAGAGGGGAATTCTGCATCTGAACCAAAAAGGCAACAGTGTGGTAGACTGCAGATGGGAAATAAACAGACTAATGCACTGTTTTCATACAGGAAATGGTAGAAATGTGGAATTCCCCCCCCTTTTTCTTTTCTTACTTCCTGTCATGTCAGTGTCTGTAAGGTGGCTACTCACAAAATGCACACTTATTTCTTTCAACTTGAAAACTGCCTGTCCCACACACAGAAATGTAAACCAATTGTTTTCATTGAAACTGTCTAAGTCAGATCATTCAGTCTGTTTCATGTCCAAACATTCACATCTTTACTAACTTTGACTGTCTTCTGTAAGTATGGTGTGGTGGTTGTTTGAATGCGATGCATTCCATGCATATTCTGAGCACAATGGGATTTAAATGCATGGAGCAATGGTTGTGGTCAGTTTAAGTTGTATCTCTGTGAGAGTCGGAGGTCTTAGGTGCTGTAGTGGGTCAGGAATGGCAAGTATTAGCTCGTGCGCTGGAGAGAGCTGTCAAATGGATATGCATCATGGAGTTTTGTGCTTCAGTATTTGCATATTGATTCTGGACATATACTGATATCCAGGAGTATGATGCGTTATTTCAGATACGTATTTAATGTGAGACTTTGAAACATTTGAGAAAAGAAACAGCTTCTTACCTCATTCCAATGAAATCTGGTTTTACCCATAGACAGGTGACAAATTTTTGATAAAACCAACATAAAATGGTTCAGTAAGGCGTTTGCCCAACACATGCAGCCAAGACACCTGAAATCAAGTCAAGACGTTAATTTCACAAGTGTTCGATGTAACAGAATTAAAAGCAAATGAAGGGGAAAAGTATGCAAGCTAATTGTGTTGTACCAGCTTGGGCCTACACATTTTCTTTCTAAAGGTTTGCTATCAGAAGCTAAAATAAGCTACCTTTCATTCCAAACCATCAAAGACAATCCCTCTATATACTGATCTGGTATAGTATCAATATTATATGTAAACCTTCATTTGTATGGGAAATAGCATGCTATTTATTTCCCTAAAAGTTACACAATTTTCCTTTTTGGGCAACATTACCAAATAAAGTCTTTGTTGTAAGTGATTTTATTGACAATATACTTCTATGTGTCTGCAAATATTGTATCTAACCAAGCGTGTCATAACAGTGAATCCTCTGTGCTTTTAACACCAGAGGGCACTGTAACAGTGAGGATGACAGTTCCCAATAAACCTGCATCACTTTTTATTCTACTATATTTTGTTTTAGATTCGCCCTATCAGTATGCAGCTCATTTCCGCAGTAACGGATACATTGCCCTTCCTAGATCCATCTTCCCGAGAAGGTAACAGTTCTTTTAACGTTGTTTAACTCTCATAGTAGATGAATTTTGAGTTTTTTTAATGACTCATCAACGATGGAATTATTATTTTTGTTATTTAATTGAATCTGTTTCAGTGCCCATGACTCACCAGAGACGATTGAAATGGAAATCAGCACCAGCTCTTCCGAGGGCTTGATCCTGTGGCAGGGAGTGGTAAGCTCTGCCCCCGATCTTTGATACTCAAATGCCACCCCTCTACATTTTTTTTTGCAATCCTCATCCTAACTTTGCTCCTGCACCCCATCACTGTTCATCATCACCTCAACTCGTGTGTCAGAACTCACAGATGTTTTCATGTCAGTTATCTTATTTACCACCAGTAATGCACGGCTGACACAAAACTGTCATTTCTTCGTGTTGAGTAACAATCATCATCTCACTGTCTAATTCGTTCCCGCGCCGCTGAGGCTGTGACATTGTCGGGCATGTTGGCTGCGAGCAACGGCTCTTTCTGACATCACTAAATACATGCATGAGCTTCTCTAACTCACCCTCCCTTTTCTTCAGGAGACCAATGGCGCACGCAATTTGCGAAAGGTGCATGCTAGTAAAAAGGTATCCACTCCAACACAAGACACTCTAAGTTATTTTGCCTGTATGCTAAAAAAAAAAAGGAAGAAGAATCAGATTTACAGAAGTGCAGAGATACTTCTAGAGAAACACTGGATATGAGATAAGTTATACGTCTCAGTTCTATGCACATCTGTGTATAAAGACTTGTTCTGGCGTTGATATTTTGCATGGAAGATTTTGTGCCACACGTCACATTGTTTGGAATGATCCCACTGCATTGCTTCAAGTTTATTCACTACAGCACTTGATGTGGAAAATTACCACAGGTCAGCTTGTCCAAGGCCAGTATTGATAGTAGTGAGTGACGCAACATCTTCTTCTATTAACTTAACACATTTATTTTCAGCAACTCGGAGAACACGGTAGAGGCAAAGACTTCATCAGCCTTGGCCTACAAAACGGGCACCTCGTCTTCAGGTGATTCCACCCTGTGATTATTTACTTCTGCTGACATCTAGAGGCTTTTCAACATTATTTTCAGTTCATGTCCATGTTGTAGTAATGCTGACAATTTATACAATATCCAGTTACCAGCTGGGCAGCGGAGAAGCGAAAATCATATCCCGAAGGTCTATCAATGATGGGACATGGCATAAGATCACTGCAGTCAGGTATGATTAAATATTATATCCTGCAGTCCTTTGCTTTACATGTATAAAACTCCCTGGGTCCTGTTACATCATGACCTGTGTTTCTTTTAACTCACAGAACTGGAAAAGATGGATATGTCCAGATTGATGGAGGAGAAACACTACGTGGACAGTCTAAGGGCAAAAGCCTCATGGTCAACACCAAAGGCAGTTTATACCTTGGTGAGCATCTACAAAGTGACTAAATTAAGTATAAGGCTGAAGATATAACTGGTGACATTCTAAAGAAATAGTCATATTTAGGAAAATGAAGTTTTAAATTCAGTAAAAAATATATATATACAATTACTGCCCTGTCAATTGGGAGAAAAAGTAATTAGAGTGTGCACCTAGCTTAACTGAAAAAAATGGAACTAAATTCTGTGTCTAAATTGTAGCTATCAAACTTAAGCTAACTTTCCTTGGCAACATTTTCATCATTCACATGTGTACCACATTTTGTTCCTGTATTATAAATATAAAACTTACAAAGCATAGAAAACTCAGTAACAGTACGTTTGTAGCTTTTGTTGACATACTAATGAAATTAGCTAGTTAGCCACTTGGAAGTTCACAGTTTATTGGTGGGTTTAGCCACCATCTTTCAAGTCAAGTGAGCCTTCTGGCTCTTTGTTCAACTTATATAAGCAAAGTCACGCAAACATTTTAATTTATGTTTCCTGTTACATTTGTGGCTTTTTGTTTCTACAACATTCTTACTTTAAAAGCTCCAAGTAGGGTTGCCAACCGTCCATTGAAATACGGAATCGTCCCGTATTTAGGAAAAGCTTTTGTTTCTTTTTGATTCCGTTTTTCAAGGGATGGTTGGCAACCATAGAAGGTCAATTTTCCACCCATATCTTCTCACAGATAAATGTTCATATCAGATAGAATTGTCAACTTCTTATCCTTTGTTGTTATGCTTTCACATTAGCTTAAAGGGACAAATCCAACAAGGTGGCCCAAGAGTCCTGTGTGAGAAATTTGATCCCTGGTTGGTTTTATGAGTATTATATTTTATGTGACAGGTGGAGCACCCGACATGGCTGCTATGACAGGAGGGAAGTTTTTGTCAGGAATGACGGGCTGCGTGAGGAACCTGACGCTGATGAACGCTAGGCCAGGACAGCAGGCAGCCCAGGCCATCGACCTGCAGGCCCACGCTGCCCATGGAATCAACGTTCAACCCTGCTCCTCATAGACACATATGTACAAACACACACATACACACAGAGAGACTATGGAGGGATGTCATACACACACAGAGAGACTTACACACATAGAGCCTGACACAAACTTGGTGCTTGGCTGCTACCAAAAAGAAAAACACAAACCACGACGCAAAACGATGCTTTTCTCTGTGTGCAGTAAAACCAAAAAGAAAGAAAAATTTAAAAAATGTTAACAAGTCTTCTCCTCCACAGTGTTGTATTCTGAATGAAGGACTATAAGCAAAGGTCAAGCTTTTCATACTTCAAGCAGCAGTTTTAGAAGATTAAGAGTAAAGCATGTTAGGTCTTCTACGATGGGTCAGATCCTATGGAGATGGAGAGGTTTTTACAGCACTGAATTTTTATTTATATACATATGAATTTATATATTATATTTGTGGGGGGTTAAAACATGCAAACTAACCATACAACTGCTCTTCAACTTTCCTAGAGTTTATTCTGGGTTCTAATACTGTGTGTCCAGGGCTTTTCATAGGCCTAACTGTATTAATACTTGAAGACGTTTAGGCCTTCTTTCTTCACTTATGTAGAGAAACCTCTTCTTGTTTTTTTTTTGTTTGTTTTTTTTTTGCGAGCATGCTTAAAGTCTTTAACAAACTGTTGGGAGAGGAGTGCACATGGTCACAGTCACATGCAGCTTCAGTACACAACTCAGGATGTCAAAAAACAAATGAATAACTGCAAATATTACAAGTACTGCTGCTTTAACTCAAGCACATGTTTGCTTTACACACACACTGTTGTGTCTTCTTTGTCTATATTTGTTCTTTTTTTTATGAAAAGAAAGAAACCTTGGTGCTAATGTCAGACATGAAGATGCAGCATATAGTCATAGGTTTACCTGTCTGTCTTTTTATTTAGTCATTTGGATAACGTATAGATGAAGAAAACAATCGATAGTCTTTTGTTGATATGCATGGCATTTTGCGGTTGATTTGATAACGATATGGTGTAGTTTGCTGCCTCCGCATTCTTATGTGATTGAGTAGATCTCAAAAAGGACCTGTTCGGAACTGAGAAGGGTGTAATTTTTTTATGTGTGGTTGTTGAAAATGTTATTTTATGTGTTAAACTATCTGCCAGTCAGGTAGATACCCGTTTCAGTTGAGAATGAGTGTGTACGCAGAGTGGATTTGGAAGCACTTTTTTCAGCCCTGTCTGTTTCTCACAGGTCACTCCACATAAAGCCCCACCAAGAGTCAGGTGTGTGTCTCTGTGTGTGTCATTATCCATATCCTCAGGAGGGTGGATCCAGAACTGCCTCAAGTTTTTTACTTCAATTTCAGGTTTGGTAGCTTTAGTGACACCTCAGTAAGCTCTAAAACTCTGAAGATTCTGTTGTTCTGCAGGCTGTTTTCTCTGCAGAGGGAGAGTCATCTGCAGCAGTACACAGTTGGATTTATATTTGATCATGAAGAAATGCAGTGGAAGCCTCCTGCAGGTGCTGTGATCAGTAGTGCAGCTCCAATAAAGCATGCTCGCCCGCTTTTAGTCGACCACACACCAAACCACAACGGCACGATCGCTTTGGGGCTCACAGGCCTTTTTTTTTCTTCTTTTTGACAGCTTAAGATATGTGTATTAATATCCTAAAACGAGCACTATCTTTTCGATTTCAGTTGCTTCATTTTTATTTATTTCATTGGTTTCCTTTTCCTTTTTCCCCACTGCTTTTGTTTAAAGATTTGATTCTGCTGTTTTAGAGCAAATACAGAAGCTTGCTGTTTTCTCTTCTGTCGTCATTGAGTATTGCCTCCTACACCCTGTTGCCCCCCCCTCCCCTCATGTTTGAGTTTGATCGATCAGTAAGTTCATTACAAAGCACCAAAAAATGATTTCATGAAAGTCAAGTCAAATCGAGTCAAGTCAAGTTTATTTGTATAGCACATTTCATGTACAAAGCAATTCAAAGTGCTTTACATAAAATAAAAGCATTACAGCGGGGGGAGTGGAAGAGAAGAAGCATTAAAAGAATATAAAGAGAAACAAATAAAATAATTCAAATGAATTAAAATGATTAAAAACAAGCAACAGTCTAGATAAGTTCAAAGATACCGTGCAGATTTCATGCATAGACACATGAGAAGAGAAATATTTTTAACCTGGATTTAAAAATGTCTACATTGAAACGTTAATATGTAATACCTGACTGCAGCTGCCTGCTCAAGTGGATGAAAACTGGTCTTATTGTTCACTTGATGAATAAATGTCTTAGGTTCCAAATGAATGCAGAGAAGGGTGTCATCATGAACATGTGGGTTAAAAAGAGCAAACGCTGTGGTCCGGGTTTAGGACATTAAAGTAGAGGATTATTGTGTGTGTGCCTGTTGTTGGGTGTCTTTTGTATATCTACTCTTAAACTGGATTGTCACATCTACACTGTCACCAAATACAAATTTCACAGGTGCACTTTTGGTCACTTTTATATTGGTTTTCTTTTTAAAAACTCAATTGTTCACTTCTGAATGGCAGACAGAAGCAAAAATAATAACTCAGTTAATTATTGAAAGTGTACTGCGTGGAAATGATCCATGTCAGCCTGATCTGACTTTTGGAAAGATGCTCCCCTTTGCCCTTGCTGTTTCCTAAATAAAAACAAAATTCATGTGCTATTTTTAATCTGGTGAGTTTTCTTTTCTTTTTTTTTTACCTCTTTGCTGCAAGGAACAATTTCACATCACTCTTTACAGGCGGCCCTTTGTGTAGTCGAGGTAATCCCTGAACTGGATCCCTGAAGAGACGCAAATTAATCTGCCCATTTAGAAAATCAAGACCCAGTGTTGCCTCACAGAGGTTACACCCAAACCACGTTTGTAAAATAAGCCTGTTCTATAAGTTCTCTCTCCTCATCTTACTTCAAGTTGCATTCAAGTTTCCCTGGCAACAGATAAATAAAAAATCTGATAAAATCAGTGTATACTGGCAAGCTCAAACAAAAAAAAGTCTTTTGAAAGAATAAATGGTGCGTTAAATTACTGAAACTGATAGAATATTGAGAAATATACAATGTTACAGTGTGTTTTAATAACGTTGTGAATATTGTGCGGAGTCAGAAGTCATCACTCTTCTGAATGGATGAGTCCTCTCCTGCTTTTGGTGATATTTAGAGTATTGTGTTAAAATTGAACATGAGACATCTTTATAGTCGTATATCTCTGCATACATGGTGGTAAGTATCCAGGTGTCTTATCATGTGTATCCTCACCAACTCCTAGCAGAGAATATTCCGAAACCTCAGTATAGTATTTACAAGTACCAGTACCCTTGTTTCAGATTAAGAACTTTATGTATTGTATTATTTCCAGGTCTCTCAAAACCAGGATGAGAACTTTTTCAGGCTTGTGACATCAGAAAAAGATGTTTATATGTCCTTCACACAATCGGGCTCTTTCTAGAATCATGTGAACATTTAAAGGCACTTAGATAAAACTACAGCCTTGGTGAAAACTGGAAAACATTCAAGGCAGTTGACAGTCTACCCAGGAAAGGATGTCCCAGCAAGTTCATCCCAAGGTCAGATCGCGCAATGCTCAGAGAAACTCCAGAAAAACCAAGAGCTATAGCTCAGACTCTGCAGGCCTCAGTTAACATGTTAAATGTTAAAGTTCATCAAATCAAATCAAATTTATTTGTATAGCACATTTCATGTACAAACAATTCAAAGTGCTTTACATAAAATAAGAGCATTGCAGCAAGGAGTGGAAGAAGCATTAAAAATACATAAAAGAATATAAAGAGAAACAAATAAAATCATTTAAATGAATTTAAAAACAAGCAACAGTCCAGATAAATTAAAAGATAGCGTGCAGATTTCATGCATAGACACATGAGAAAAGAAATGTTTTTAACCTTGATTTAAAAATGTCTCCATCTGGTGAAAGTTTAATCTCCACTAGCAGTTTGTTTCACTTGTTGGCAGCATAACAGCTAAATGCTGCTTCTCCATGTTTAGTCTGGACGCTGGACTGGACCAGGGTGACCTGAGTCCTTGGATCTAAGAGCTCTGCTGGGTTTATATTCTCTGAACATATCACAGATTGTAAACCATCAGCAGGCTTTTAAAATCTATTCTGTGACTGACTGGAAGCCAGTGTAAAGATTTTAAAGCTGCTGTGATGTGTTCAGATCTCTTAGTCCTGGTTAAAACTCCAGCAGCAGCGTTCTGGATGAGCTGCAGATGTTTAATGCTCTTTTTGGGAAGTCCAGTTAAAAGAGCGTTACAGTAATGGAGTTTACTGGAGATGAATGCACGGATGAGTTTCTCCTGGTCTTTTTGGGAGAGGAAACCTTTAATTCTGTTGATGTTTCTGAGTTGGTAAAAAGCTGCCTTGATGTGGCTGCTGAAAGTTCATGACAGTACCATTAGAAAAAGACTGAACAATTATGACTTGTTTGGAATGGTTGCAGGAGAAAGCCTCTTCTCCCTCTAAAAAGAACACGGGAGCACAGCTTAGGCTTGCAAAGCTGCATCTGAACACACCACAAGACTCTTGAAAAATATCCTTTGGGTAGACAAGATGAAAGTGGAGATGCTTGGTCATAATTCACAGCAGCACATTTGCAGAAAACCAAATACAGCATATCAGCACAAACACTTCATACCAACTGTCAACCACGGTGGAGGAGAGCTGAATAGTTTTGCAGCCACATGACCTGGACACCTTACAGTCATTGAGTCCACCATGAACTCCTCCTTAACCCAAAGGTTTCTAGAGTCAAATGTGAGGCCATCTGTCTGAAAACTAAAGCTTGGCCTACATTGGGTCAAGCAACAGGACAATGGTCCAGTCAAAGTTCACACCTCAAATATGAAATGTCGTGGTTGAGACTTAAGAGAGCTGTGCATAAACAAATGTAAAAAAAAATCTCAATGAAAGTGAAAGAAGTGAACCAACATTCTTCCACAATGATATGAAAGTCTGATCGTCTCATTCAGGGAAACAGTTGCATCATTTTGTCGTTGCCAAAGGTATTGAACTGAAGAAGTTTTCACTCACTGCTTCTGCATTTTGTCTTTCTTTAAATAAATGATGACAAGCTGTAACCTGGTAAGAATAAGATGATTCTTTTTACTATTAGTCCAAGATTATTAGAAAATGAACATGACTGTGTACATTTTAGACAAACTGTCATGAACTGATACTGATACCTCATCCAAAATAAACTATGGACAGTGATAGTTCTTTCAACATCCTGCAGTTTTGCAACCAGATTACAAGGGCCATCACCAAGGGGGTTACCTCTACTGTAAATGATAATTGGCTGCGTGACATTCAAACTGTGTGTGCAGGTTCATCTTTTTACTGCCTCTCAGAGGATTTCTGCCACAGGAGGACAACACCAAGGTGCGTATCGAGTGTCATGTTATGGTGGTTGTGTCAGCAAATGTCACAGAAATAAGACGTTACAGTGGTGAGTTTCAATATAAGGTCAGTCTGCTGTGCTCATTTTGAAGGTTCAATTTCATCCATATGGATTAGTCATCCTTTAAGAACATGACACGATGACTAAAATTTAATAGGAACTGGAATCAAGTATATATTCTTTGAATTACTGCACACTCAATTTCTTCATGTATCCAGGAAAGTGGTAAATAAGTGCAGAGACCCTCTTAGATACGCTTTCTTGTAAATTTCTTTTAGTAGTCTTCGGGAATGGTTATCCAGGTCTCTTGAAGGACCTTCAAAAGCTCTTCTTTGTTTGTGCGCTGCTTTTTGTTCCGTTCTCTGTCAACATGAGCCCACACAGGATTCATGCCTCCATAAGATCTGTTGCCACTGATTTTCAGTCCTTGTTGTCACAACCAGAGAATGGAGGATGCAGGTTTAATTCCAAGACTTTTATTGGAGGGCAGCAGATCAACCAGTTCCTCGTGAGAGAAGCTAAATGGGCTATGAAATATTAATCTAAGAATATACTTTCCAAAAGTGGAGAAGTATATCTATAAAAATTAGCAAACTCAAAATCACTCCACTAGTGGAGGAGAAAACAAAAGACCATGAAACTTTACTTTTAACTAAATGTCACTCCTACTGAGGAGGAAAAACCAAAGAGCCTCTCCTAAAAATCAGAGGAAATATACTATGAAAGATTTACAAACAAAAGCCACTCCACCTAGGAGGGAAAACAAAAAGGCTATAAACAAAATTAACACTGTAACTCTTACAGGTTCTATTTTATCAAAACTTACTCTGGGAAACAAAAATCACTCTTACGAGGATAAATACCACTGGGAAACTCGGAAACGGGCTTGGGAAAAACGCTAGAATGATGCACTACACGGAGACAGATACAACACACTGGCACAAGACAGGGGGAGACGCAGACTCTTAAGCACACCGGGGTAATGGGAAACAGGTGGAATCATTCATACCACAATCACACTGGAGAATGAGAGGAAGGGCAAGTGACCTGGAACGAGAGGGAAGTTAATCTTTCAAAATAAAACAGGAAATGACGAAACAATACATGAAACGAGACAAAAACCTAAACCTCACCACGGTGTGACACTCGTGTCATTTAAGATTATCTCGTTCTTTTCTCCCTGTTTTCCTTCATTAAGAATGGCTCCTTGGCAGCCACCCTTCCATGGAGACTATTTTTAATAAGACTTCAGTGAACAGTAAATGCATCAACTCTTGGATCAGATGCTTCTCTCAGGTTCCGTGTCAGGTCTTTGCTTTGTTTTTTTTCCCTATTTCTTAAGGACATCACTTTCAGATTCTACATAATGTTAAGTCCTGCCACTTTGTTGCCCTGGACTGGTCCATTTCCTTGACTTTTAAAGGACACACTGTGCACCATGCTTAGATATGCCAGCTTTTCTTCTAATGGCTCTTAGTAATCACATTGTTGATCCAAAAATACAATTTTGTTTTTCAAATTGTGTTGTCTTTGGTATATTTTTCTTTTTTGTGGATGCATCCTAATAAACTGGGAAAAAAATGATGGCTTTTGATATATCATTTGTTCCAAGGCCTAAAAGCTACAATTCAAAATAGATTCTATGCTAAGTTGGGAGTACTTCACTAACTTAGCATTAAATAAGTTAAAAACTACTTTTCATCTTGGAACCTGAGAGTGCCAGGACCCTCTTCCAAGAAAAGTCTGTGTGTTTGAATCATATTCATCATCTCTGCCATTACTGCCTGCTATTAATTGATTTGAGATACACTTTTATTGGTCATGCCTGCATGAATCGTATTGTATTGTGTTCAAACAGCTGTCTAACATTTCAATAGCAATACTAAAATTCATCCACAATAGAAAAAGGATCCTATCTGTAATACAATATTTAATTCCTACATTTGAACCTAATACAGTTGCAGCACTTGTGAAATTCAAAAATGTAATATTATACTATTATATTTAGTGAAACCCTGTGGACAAAAAAAATTACTTCTTTTTTGTCTGTGGGTGTGTTGCATCTCTGTATCATGCTGATAGTAGTTATTCTACACTCATCGTGGTAATTTCATACTTCTCTTTTAGGGACCATTAACAGTAGGACTTAAGCCTCACTATTTGGCCTGCAGCTCACTTTTTTACCTAGAGAAACTCAATCGTTCCTTTCAACAAGTATGTACAGGTACAGTATTGCTGTTCAAAGCATAATAAAGACAGTCTCTGGGTGAAGACACCCTGACCTTTTCAAATGAATAGCAGAGACAAATAGACTTCACATTTACCCAATCTTCAGAGAAAAGGTTCAAATAATCATCCAATATCATATAGATCCTCTACTTATAAGACCATATATAATGTAACCTTAGTTACAAATGAATTCTCACACCACAATTCGGGCCTAATCTATCACACAGAAGTGTGTAATTAGTTTATCGAAACAATAAAAACTGCTTTTCAGGAGTGGTCTGTGGCGTAGTGGGTTGAGCAGGTGCCCCATGTACAAGAGGACTTGCTGCAGCTGGCCCCGGTTTGAGTCCCGCATCGGATGGCCCCTTGATGCATGTTGTTCCCGCTCTCTCTGCTCCCTGCTTCCTGTCTCTCTCCACTGTCCTATCCAATAAAGGCATAAAAAGCCCCAAAAAATATTTTTTTAAAAACTGCTCTTCCTTCACTTCTGAGTATCACATGCTCACTTAGCACCAAGGACCGATGAACTGGAAGACTAAATGTCAATGGCTGTGTTCGAAACCGCATACTTCTCCTACTACTCATACTGACTTTTTTCCCGAATGCATACTAGATTCGCCGAAATTTTGGGTATGCATCATGAGGTTACTACTCATACTCAAACTACCCAAGATGCAATGTAACTTGACGTCGCGGATCGTCATTTCCTGTCAAAACGGCAGTTTCAAGCTAGCTACAACCAGAGTGGTGTAAAAAGATTATGTATTACTCTATAGCTCTGGCTACAACTAGGGTAGGTTCACTTCCTGTTTTCAAAACAAAAGCACCAATTGTATCATAATGGCTTTCCCTGGGATAAAAGGCAACGGGTATTTTATTTTGTGAAAATAACCGAAAGTGCGTAGCTCAGTACGGCTAGCTTTAGTAGCGCCGAATTCGTCGGAACAAAATTGTAAATAGCCGGTATTTTGGCAGGTTTTCAACACGTTGGGGGTCTAAACGACGACTTTCTCGCCTGAAAATGTTTCAAATGTTGCTAAAGTTTACAGAGTTTAGAGCTTAAGCGAAATCAGCTTCAGGCCGGCTGATTTCGGCTCGGGCAGGAGCGAAATGCATTGTGGGTAAATGCTCTGCATACTGTCTGACTGATGAGTATGCAAGTATGTAGAATGCGGTTTCGAACACAGCCAATGTGTTGGTCAAAAGTTCAATGACAAATCAGACTAAAACCAAGGCTAACAGGTACACCAGCCTTTACATTTGCACACGTATGTTTTGCAAAACTTACCTGAAAGCTTGCCTAATTTTGTACATTGAGGATTACTGGGACAGGGAGCCTTTTTTTTATTTTATTTTTTTTTTATTTTTTGGGGCTTTTATGCCTTTAATGGATAGGACAGGTTTAGAGCGACAGGAAGCAGGGGGCAGAGAGAGGGGGAACAACATGCATCAAAGGGCCTTCCGATGTGGGATTCAAACCAGGGTCAGCTGCAGCGAGGACTGTAGCCTCGTGCACATGGGGCGCCTGCTGTACCCACTACGCCACAGACCAACCCCCAAAGCCTTTTCTAACTGACAGTGGCTAAGAGATGGTGTGCATCTGGGACAGGTTACCAGTCTAACACAGGGGGGAACACACGGACACAGACAACCACATCCATGCTCCCACTCTCACCTCACAATTTAGAAACACTTATTTAACTGTTGGATTGTGGGAGCTCAGTGAATGTTGAGGAAACTCACAGTGGAACAGGGAAAACATGCAAAACGCACACAGAAAAGACTCAAATGACAGTCAAATTCAGACTTGAAACCTTGCTTCTGAGTGGACATAATTACCTACTGCACTACAGTGATGTGAGGTAAATCAAGTCATAGATAAAAAAAAAAAGAATATTACAGCTTAGAATCACAACTTGAAAGTACAAGTGTCTTAAAAATTTAATACAACATAGCAAACAAACATCAGGACGAAGAAGAAGTAGGAACTTCATGAGTTGATGAGGGTAATGTCTAAAAGCTTTTGAATGAATTAATCAATTAATGATTAAGAGTAATCAGCAGTCATGATCCAGCTCTCACACACTATTACCTGAATAAGACTGGAATTATTTACAGAGGATAATTCTGCCAAGATAGCTCAAGCCTCAAATCAGAAGCAGGAATATGAGTTTTCTGAGAGGAACACTAATGTGAGGGCAATAGGGGATGTTTCACCACAGCAGCTTGTGGTTTCGCTGTGTGTTAGTGAGAAACATGATAAAGGCTGGACTTCTGTGGGAGGAGCAGCGATACATACACCACAGGACCTCAGGGGACAAAACTTACTATTTGTATGTGAGGTGGACACTGTTATACCCATGTAACTCCTGCTCCAAGCCCGATGCTTCTTTTCAAGACATCGAATATGTGAGTAAAACCCAAAGGAAATTTTAGTTTTGATTCTGTGAAGGTCATGGGATTTTCCTGCGTTTCCTTTCCTTCAGACAAGTTGATAAAGAACCATGCTGGTCTTTCAGGTAACAATGACTTAGCTTATTTTCAAGTGATTTAAGTAGTTTTCCCTCTACCTCTTGTTTAAGAATATATAATCCCTTCAGTTGTTCCTCATGATTTCCAAATTTTTAGTTTTTTTTC
Source organism: Odontesthes bonariensis (assembly GCF_027942865.1). NCBI lineage: Eukaryota > Metazoa > Chordata > Actinopteri > Atheriniformes > Atherinopsidae > Odontesthes > Odontesthes bonariensis. Next base: position 30,345,544 of record NC_134515.1, on the reverse strand, counting down.
TCTTTTACTTTATGATAGAGCTTTGCAGTTTGGTGTCTTCTACTATCAGGTAGTATGAAAATATGAATAATGATTGCTTCATTTATTTTATTTTAAAGCTACAATCATTTGTCTGGAAAGTCAATCAAATATTCTGAATTCATTTCTCAGATCTGCACTCATTTGCTTCTGCGTTGGAAAGTAAGTTCTGTATTATTGAAACTACTTGTAAAATTAAGCAACAATTCACAGCAAACTGTTTCGATCTGGGTGTCCCCTCCTGCAGCCTGGAAGACAGTCTGGTTTGATGAGGGAGATGTCTCCGAAGACGGGGACTCGGAGCTCTTAACGGACTTGAGGAAGAAGCACCTGATGAGGATCTGCTCTAACCCAGTGGACATGGAGGCGCAAACTCTTTCTGGAATAGAGTCTCTCAGCACAGCAGGAACTCCTTTCACATGTACAAAATTGAGATTTCTAGTCCTGGGTTGACATCAGGCACCTGGAAGCCCACTCTTTTCATGCTTTACTTTGTACTTGACAGCTGGCCATCACTATACTATCAAAGTTAGAAAATCATCCTAAATCGTAAAGATGTGCCCACAATTTTCAAAACACAAAATTAAAGTTACAGATTCTGAAATTATCATTTCAAGTGTTTAAACATAAAGGCTTGTGTCAATTAAATGAAACTGTTTTTTGTTTTTTTTCTCATAACATTGCCAATGGCTGTGTTTTGCAGATACAGCGCATCAGAGGGCCTTTTATGCCTCCACTCAGAACAGAAATGGAAACAGTGTGAAGATTGCAAGGTCCTATTTACTTGCACAGGACGGTTCTGTTCAGGTATGTGAAGCAAAACAGTTTTTAGTTTTTTTTCAACAGGGTTGAATTCTCTTTTACTTAAGTGTTACATTTTGAATCACAGAATGCAGGACGGTCTGGTTTGACCGTGATGACCCAACAGGAAACGGAGACTATGAGGTCCTCGGTGATCTCCTCAGAATATATCCGAGAGAGATCTGCCCTCGGCCCATAGCCATTGAGGTCCAGACCATCTCTGGAGAAGCTGCGTCCAACACCTCAGATACAATTTTAAGGTGAGATTAAAAACATTGGCAACATTTTTTTTTTTCTAAAAATGAAAAAGAAGGCTCCCGCAAAGGAAGGCCAGACAGACCATAACCGTCTTTCCTCTTGCAGTTATGACGCCACAAACGGTTTTGCCTGTGTGAATGCAGATCAGGGTGATGGGAGCTGTGAGGATTACAAAGTGAGGTTTACATGTCCAAAAGAGTTCTGTCAAGGTATGCTTGTTGTCTATGCTCTAACATTTAAAGATAATCAAGTCTTTATAGCAGTGCTATGAAATTCACTTGTTAAAGAAAATAAAAGATTGACTTCCAGAAATCCTTTTCTCTTCGTGCAAACCTGTATTGGTTTGCGACTTCCACTCAGTGGCAGAGCAGTGTCGGACACGATGGATGAACAGCGATGACCCATCAGATGAAGGCGACGTGGAATCCATTCTTCAGCTGATGAAAACATTTCCTGGTCAAGTGTGTGGAAACCCTGTTAGCGTTGAGGCCAAAACAACAAGTGGAATATCTGCGAAACACACCATGGATGCCTTCCTCTCGTAAGCATTTTTGCTTTAATATCAAACTTGCACGTTCAGATTTGACTTTTCTTCTGGTCAGAAGCATTTCGTAGTCAGCACTGTTTTCTTATTAGGTATGATGTCACGTTTGGATTTGCATGCATCAATGAGAAGCAGAAGAGTAAACAATGTGAGGATTATCAGGTGATACTGACCTGCCCCTCAGATTTCTGTAAAGGTAAGCGTTCGTGCGGAAGACATTTGCATTGAAGTTCTTAAAGTTAGAAATCTCAAGGTCACAAGAGAAAAATCCAAAACTTCTATTAAACCTTAACCTACATTATACAGCAGAAGTTAGTACAACCCTGAGCAGTATAACTTGTCAATTGAGTCAAAATCGTAGCAACAATTGAATTCAACACCACACACAATCAAGGAGAAGAAATACAGGTAATGACACTCCATAATGGCACTAATTGTTATAATAATTCAGAGACAGGTACTGATACTTTATTAAGGCTGTACTAAGGCTTATGTAAACAGATACTTTCTCCTATCACCTCCTAAATATTTTTTTTAATTTGAGTTTTTTGTTTCGGGGAGTATTTCCCAGATGCTTCCGTAAACAACAGTTGTTCCGATTTGGACTCACGGTTGGAGTCTGTCCGCATGTCAGAATCGAGGCTCCACAACCTGGAAAAGAGTTTTGACAAAGATAGGAAACATTCTAAAAAAAAACTTGGAAGGTTTTTATTGGGCTAAAATCAGTGTTTCTCAATTCCGGTCCTCAGGACCCACTGCCCTGCATGTTTTTGATGTTTCCCTCCTCCAGCACACCTGATTCAAATGAAGGGCTCCTTATCAGGCCACTGCAGAGCTTGATGACGAGTTGATCATTTGATCAGGTGTGTTGGAGGAGGGAAACATCAAAAACATGCAGGGCAGTGGGTCCCGAGGACCGGAATTGAGAAACACTTGGCTAAATGGTTCTGCTAATCAGAGCAGAAGTGTCTCTCTCATCAAAAGATGCCACAAGGAGGCCTCGGCGAAAGGGTTGTCAGAGGAAAAGAGCTTCTGTGACAGATCAGATGACGTAAGGGACACTACATAAAATTAATCTTATAGATATAGATGGCATCCAAGATTTTAAAAAAGCAAAAACAATCCTTGTTTGCATATTAGTAAAATACAAAAAAGTTATTCTTTGCCAAAGAACATTAAAGCTGCGGTCGGCAACTTTTTTTTAGTCATATTAGCTTGAACTGTCATAGGATTCTGGAAGTAGAATATTAAATAGGCTGTTTAGGAAAAATACCGAAATCTGTAGCTCCCTCTGAAGCCTGTAATCATGCTTGCAAAAATCGAGCGCTCCCGGCTGTTTTTAACCAATCACGTTAGGGGGGAGGAATCCTACCTGTCAATCACAGCTTGTGCACACGCTGCTGAGCGTGAAGGCTCGCGTATACTTCGCAGCAGTGTGTCGCAGTGAGCTTGTCGCAGACACGACGCAGTTATTTTTTATTTATGCCTTGAAGCGCTGTGTGCGCGATGTTAATCCCACGGCACAACGCAAGAGGGACAATCACGAACAAGCTAGGATTGTGGGGGTTACGGAGGTCATTCAACAACAATGGCGACTGGACGAATGCGCACTTTGATTGAGATGCAGCTGATCGATCTAGAAATAGAAGAAATATTGCTACTACTGGAGCTGGCAGAGAGGGAAAGAATCGTCACGGTTAGCGTCAGCCGGTTAGCAAACCGAAAATACGCATAGTGTAGAGCGGATGTAGAGTTGACCAATCAGAGGCCTCCTTTCTCTCCCCCCTGCGGCAATGTCTGCGACACTGTCTGCGGTGTGTTAAGGCTGATTCATACTCGGCGCAAACGCGCAACTGTTCTGGCTCGAGAACCATTAATGACGTCATCGAAAGCGCCAGCCCCTTCACAGTTCCTTCAGCTCATAAGCACAGTTTGCGCCGAGAATGCGTCACATTTGCAGTTCTCTCCAGACCAGCGGGCGTCACTGTTGAGGAAACAAGCTGAAAAGCATACGAAGAAAGCATACACAATGCCACCTGTGGTGTCACGTCAGCAGAGGCTGGCACATCTGATGCGGAATGAATTTACTCTGGGTGTAGAACTGTATATGTATCTCAGAGCTAAGCGGCTGCGGCAAAAACAGAAGAGAAGGTGGGATGTTCGTCCTTTGCAACAAGACGAACTTTGTCAAACGTTGTCCCAGTGTAACTTCATAGACGTGTCGTACAGATGTTTGTAGAGGCGCACCCTCTCAGTCACCGCGGTCTCTGCAGTGTTCATTTTTTCTTTTTCTTGGTCAGCCGTTTCCGGTTGAGCGCCCGCGAAGTCAGAAAAAAAGTTGTGTGCGCGCCCTTGCGCCGCGCGAGGATTTTCTAGCTTGCGAAGGGGGGCGTGGCGGAATTTAGGGACACGTGACCGTTTGCGCCATTTGCGACCAGCTAGTATGAGCGAGGTTGCGCCGAGTATGAATCAGCCTTTACAATTTTGAGGAGGTGCACCAGAGTGTCTGCGTAGTGTCTGTGTGTGTGTGTGTGTGTGTGTGTGGGGGGGGGGGGGGGGGCATGTCTGTGTTAACTGTGACACACACGCAGACGACCTGGTTTCCGAGTGTAAATCAGGCGTGAGTCTGCCCCAGCTTGTGTCTGCTCACACTGGTGTGAACTCACGTGCACAACCTCGTCCACAGAGGGGGAGGGGTTTGGGGGGGGGCGATTCGGAGCTTGTTAGAGGTTGGGGGAGGGACCTGAAAGTTGTATCAGTTCGAATTTTCCGACTTTAAACTCGGAATTTTGAAAACTTGCCGACTGCAGCTTTAAACTGAATCTGATAAAGACTGGGAGCACATTGTTTCATCACATTAGACAAGATGGGTCCAGTCTAGTAAAAAAATGGCATCTTGTCATCTTGTCAGCTGTGGTGTGGGCATGCAGCACTGAAACTACAGATGTTCAATAAAAAAAAATGCTTCCAAAGTGCTTTAGGTACTTTTTCTATTGCAGTCATATCATGCTGTCACAAGAAGGTTATGTCTTACAAATCATATCAGAGGAAATAAAGAGTATTATTTTACTATCAAAGTTTGTAACTGAAAAAGTAAAGAAAGGTTTAAAAAGTGAAGTATAGTGTTGTCACAGGCAACTCTATTGGAGCTCCTTTCCTTAGAATTTGAAGAATGGTTGGCTGCCACTTCGATACTTCAAGGTCATTTCACTTAGTCGGGAAAGGTTCCTCAGAAAAATCGACCAATCAACGGAACCCCGTGAGTTTGTACGACTTAGGTTGGGTCCAGTATGTTTGGTGTGATGTTCATGTGCATATACCAACCAAAGTTTTACTTTGCAAAATCACTACCAGTCTCCACAATGTTGCATATTATCTACAAGGCTGTGGTGGAGAGCACAATCTGATTTGGAGCCATCTGTTGGGGCAGTAGCATCAAAGCCAGTCACTCAAAAGATAATGAACCGACTGATGAAGGAAGCTGGGGACTGCTCTGAAGCCCCTGCACCTGATTGTAAAAAGATGAAGGCTACACATTGTAACAGTCATACAGAACTGCTTTTCATAACATTATTTTAAAACAACGGAGTGTGAGCAGTGTGAGGCTTCTTCAGCTCTGCTGTAAGATGGAGAGATACAGGTGGTGATAATGAAAGCTTATCATCACGGTTTGAAAAGGTACTGCAACAATATCATTTTCTATGGGATAAATAAAGTATTTTATTAATTTAAGTTAATTTAATTTCAGAAGACTTAAGGGAAGACTTCACAGAATCAAAACTAAAATTTCCTTTGGGTTTTACTCACATATTCGATGTCTTGAAAAGAAGCATCGGGCTTGGAGCAGGAGTTACATGGGTATAACAGTGTCCACCTCACATACAAATAGTAAGTTTTGTCCCCTGAGGTCCTGTGGTGTATGTATCGCTGCTCCTCCCACAGAAGTCCAGCCTTTATCATGTTTCTCACTAACACACAGCGAAACCGCAAGCTGCTGTGGTGAAACATCCCCTCTTGCCCTCACATTAGTGTTCCTCTCAGAAAATTCATATTCCTGCTTCTGATTTGAGGCTTGAGCTATATTGGCAGAATTCTCCTCTGTAAATAATTCCAGTCTTATTCAGGTAATAGCAAACTGCCAGAAACACATGGCAGCTAAGTAAAAAAAAAAAAAAAAAAATCCTTTAAAAAAAAGTGACAAGTCAGGCGATATGATAATCAAATCTAATGGAAAACCCTTTGGCAGTGCAGTCTCACAGCAGAATATGGAGGCAAACATTGGTACACAGCTTGAAACATAGGAGTTATAATGTAAAGGCTCAAAAATGGGAAATTAAGACTTTCTGGGCTACAAAGTTGTTGCTGTTCTTGCAAAATCATAGCATGCCTACATGAGACATCAGAGCTCAGAAATGGTCAAAGTTCAACATTTTCAACACACCCAGAATTTTACATTCCTACATTTTCCTTTGCAAATAGTAACATGCGCATATTTTGCATTTCATGACTTTTCACTTTTCTACTTGGTTGTCGATTACGGTTAGTTAGGTTTCAGCATAAATAACACGTGGCTATGATTTTTATTTTTCCTCCCACAAAGTATTGTAAATAAAAGATTACCAACTCAGAATTGAAAGGTGTAGTGACTGCTTTTCTGCACTAAGCTCTCATTGTGAAGCTTGTATTTTCAACAGTAGAAACAATTGATTTAACTTTAATGATATAATAATAATAATGATAACTTGAATTTATATCAAACCTTTCAAGAAACCCAAGGTTGCTTAACAAGTGTTGAGTGGATAGCTAAACAGCTAATATAATATATAATATATATCATATATGCATAAAATAAGTCTTGGAAACACATTTTCAATTAACAGAAGTGGCAATCAGAAGATATCAGTGTCTTGCTATGACTGTTTTGATAATTCCCTCAATGTTTGGCAGGTTGCAGAACAAGCTGGTTTAACTTGGATGAACCCACTGGGCAGGGGGACTATGAGACCCTCCTCCAGCTGCAGGTGCTGTATCCCAGTCAGGTTTGCACCCAGCCTGTGGCCATTGAAGCCATGACAGTGTCTGGTGTCCCTGCGCACAAGACTGGTGACATCTTTCAAAGGTGAGTTGTGGGAACAATGCCAGGTGTTGATAGACATGACTTGCATGATGTATCTAGAGTGACACGTAAAGGTGGGACTGATTTTTCAGGGGAAATCTTGAGGTGAGGCTACTATATAATGTGCCCAAAGCAGAAACAAGAAATGAGTTACTATAGGACTTCAGCTTAAAGAAGCAGTGATTGACTACATTGTCAAATTTTTTTTCTTCTTTTAAACACGGGTCCCTATTTATATTGGATAAAAAGTTTAGCATCAGACTTTTCTTCACCTCAACCAGTTTTCTTTTCTTCTGTAGCTTCATATTAAACAGTCAGATATGAGAGTGGTTTAAACATTTCTGTCTGTTGCGAATGAAGCGAATTACTTATTTTGACCCAGAAAACCAAGTCAATTTCCTTTATAAAGTTGGGTGATCAGCCTCTCAAAAAAGCTAATTTAATGAGTAATCCTTTGTGTCTAAATTTGGTGGAATGCCCCTTTAAAGTTTTCTTCTGTATTTTGCAGGTATGATGCAACTTTTGGTTTTGCCTGTGTGAATGCTGAGCAGCCTGGTGGTAAACTCTGTCAAGACTACAAGATCCGCTTGACCTGCCCGGTGACTTTCTGCTCAGTTTGAGACTCTGTCTGTGGTTTTAACTCATGAGTCATGACACAAGGCGTTAACTCATCAGTCTGTTTAATTTGAAATATTTGCTGCTGTGTTGTAATTAGGGTGTCCTTATGCATATTCATAATGTGTGTATTGAGACCAGAGCTGTTGTTGGGTGACTAAATGTCAGCACATGCTTGTAGTATTGTAGTTAATGTAAAAAAATCAGTTTTTTTCCTGTAAGCATCAGGTGATGACTCAGACTCTTTCATACATGCACGGGTAGCTATTTGTAGACAAAACACACACACACACAAAACCCCACTCAAGCTGCATTCCTGTTTTAATACTTCACACTTTCGGCCCCAATCCAGTCTGCTGTCCGTTTACAGCACTTGGCGTGAAATGCTTTTTTACCATTATGACAAAAGACTTGCACAGTAAAACCAGGGCTTGGTCAGGTGCAATTATCAAGTTAGGTGCACTTTAAACTGGTAACTACGGTCTTGAATGGCCTCATTAAATCTGTGATAAAGAGAACAGAGTGAGCTATCAGTTTCTCCGGTTGATAGCTCACATTTGGATGGTTTAAGGCATTTTTTGAATTGCAAATGTTTTTTGAAGTTTTATGTTTGAATATCCAAACGAGACATGTGAAATGTGGGCTAATTTGCCCAAATCTCCAGAACAGAAATCTAAGAACTGGATAGACATCAAATTTTGAATTGGTTTCTAATTTCTAAATACGCTGAAGTTGGTCCATAAAGACACATAAAACAATATTCTTTGTATATGCGTCTGTTCAAAGAAAGTTCAAAGAATTGAAAAAATGACAGAAATATGTCTTTGCTGCATTTTTGAAAACTACATGTATATGGTTGGTGTCTAAGTCTTATTGAAGAGGATAATTAATTTAAAAACACAATTTGTTTTATTGTATAATAAATAGGAAAATGTTTCCTGGAAACTGCTTACAGATGAGAATTTTTACCAACATGTATGTTCACTAATCCTCACCATTTTAGTAACAGCATGAATGATAATGGTTGTGTTCGAAACCGCATACTACATACTTGCCTACGGCATACTCATCGATCAGACAGTATGCAGAGCGTTTACCCACAATGCATTTCGCTCCTGCCCGAGCCGAAATCAGCCGGCCTGAAGCTGATTTCGCTTAAGCTCTAAACTCTGTAAATTTTAGCAACATTTGAAACATTTTCAGGCGAGAAAGTAGTCGTTTAGACCCCCAACGTGTTGAAAACCTGCCAAAATACCGGCTATTTACAATTTTGTTCCGACGAATTCGGCGCTACTAAAGCTAGCTGCAGTGAGCAACGCACTTCTGGTTATTTTCACAAAATACAATACCCGTTGCCTTTTATCACAGGGAAAGCCATTATGATACAATTGGTGCTTTTGTTTTGAAAACAGGAAGTGAACCTACCCTAGTTGTAGCTAGCTTGAAACTGCCGTTTTGGCAGGAAATGACGATCGGCAACGTCAAGTTACGTTGCATCTTGGGTAGTTTGAGTATGAGTAGTAACCTCATGATGCATACCTAGCATTTCGTCGAATCTAGTATGCATTCGGGGAAAAAGTCAGTATGAGTAGACTCAATCATATTACAGATGATATGCAGTAAAAAAAAAAAGAAAAAAGAAGCCCAAATTACAATTCTTCATTAAACAAGCAACAAGTGTCTTCTGTAATAATAGTAATATTTAGTCATTGTAACTGTAAATGAAGCCTTACAGAGTTAATTATAAGAAAGCCAGAACAGGAGAATAGCCTATTTTTTTTTTTATTTTGCCCCCAGTTCTTATACTTTGGTGATCTTGATGATATATGAGCACCTTCAGAATATGTGCAATAGTTTGTCTATACTCCTATACCGAACCAAGGGACTAACAACACCCAAGAAGAAAACAATCCTCTTATTTGCAGCTTAACCAAATATTTTTGCAAATTTTGGATGAGATTAGCAGCAGAGAAAATCATGTAACTTGTTCTAATAGGAGACATGTTCCTTTATTCGCACAATACAGTTGAACACACTGTTGTAAGTACCACTCGCAGAATGAGGTACTTATCAAAATAAATACAACTCTAACTCATGGTGCTTTCCTAACAATATCAAAAATATCTAACATAGCAATCTAACCACAATTAACAAAAACGTAACAACTATGATTGCAAACTGAACTACAACAACTTATAGTATTTTATAACACAATTAAAAGGCACTTACTGCACCACAACCTGCAGAGTAGTGATGGGTAGTTCGGCTCTTTTGACTCGGCTCCCAAAGAAGAGCCGGCTCTTTAGACTCCCGAACGGCTCTTTATTTAGGATCTTTTGTAGCCTATATTTTACCTTAACTTTGCAAAAAAAAAATCATGGTTTATGTGTTGAAAACCACTTTTACATTTGTTTATTTCAATTAAACTTTTTTATTGCACAAATTAACAATAAACTTCAAACAAATCCACAGAACAGAACCAAACTCAAGCTAACATTAATAATGTCCTCAATTAAACTTTTGTATTGCACAAATTAACATGAATTTCAAACACATCAGAACCAAACTCAAGCTAACATTAATAATGTCCTCAATTGAACTTTTTTATTGGACAAATGAACCAAAAAATTTCAAACAAATCTACAGAACAGAACCAAAACCAGAACCAAACTCCTTAATTCTCACATGAATACCGCATGCTGGTCGCCATGCTGGCCAATCATAACAAAGCTCTGTCGTAACCAGAGCTAACCAAATAGTTAACCAGGTCCGGTCCCTTTACCATGATCTTGGCTAATGCTCGCAGATGTTAGACCCAAAACCACTACTGTATTACAAATACTGTGATCTCCAGCTATAACCCGCAATTTTTTTTCTCATGCTTTGAAACCTGCAGCAATATAGTGCAGCTGATGTTTATTGTGTTATATTTGTTATCTAAATGTTCAGAACATATGATCAATGACGCTAGTCATAGCAGCTCCGCTAGCATCAATAGCTATTCTGTTGTCGGAATGCTTTCTCCCACTGACCTAGAACCTGAATCGGAATCTATCAAAGATTCTCTAGGTTCTATCTACGTCAATGCTAGCTCCAGACCAGTCTTAATGAAGAATACCCTGGACTAATAAGTTTAATACATTTTACCTTTCATTCTGCCTAGCCAAAGGGATTTAGGGAAAAGTCATAAATGATTAAACTGCTAGTCATAGATCAAACTGCTAGTCGACTCCATATTGATCGTCCAAAGCCTCTGTCTTGGACTGCTAGGCACTGCCATTGCCCTGTGCCTTGGACACTGCCATCTGGTGGATGCTCCGTGAATAGAGGGCTGTGCCGCTGTTCACATTCAAATCGGCATGCATTTGTTTGTGCATCTTGCAGCACAGTAGGAGTGTGTCATAATTACGCCATGGACACGAGAGCAAACAATGGATCCACAAATGCAGACTGCCAGACTGCACACACAAAGTCAAGCATATTTATTTTAAAATCTCGAAAATATATTTACAAATGTATGTATATTTCTATACATATATACATTTATTTGTGTGTCACATTTTTATATTTATATTAATTATATATACATTTATAAATTCGTTCATATTTATATTCATTTTTACTCACATATATCTCGATCAATTTGACCCAAAATTTCCCCCATAGAACTGAGCACTGAAAGTGAAACCTAAGCAGCGAATGGAAAAAAAACTTAGAGTCGGCTCTCACTTGATGCGAGCCGGCTCTTCTGATTCACTACAAAGAGCCGGCTCTCAGAGCCGATGCTTGTGCGCATGACCCATCACTACTACAGAGCATCATGGGAAATCTGTTGTTCATCCAGATAATACATTACAATACACTATAACAGAGTATCCCGGGTTAAGACATTACCAGTTTAGTTATTAGTGCTGAGGTGCACTTTTTCTTCACATGCATTCCAAACGTCTTCCTAAAACATAAAGTCACAGTCATGACTATACTGGGAGTATTGTCACAACTTCATTACATTCATGTGTCTGCAGGACGAGAGCACATTACACTCATTGGTGTTTTCAGGTTTATTTTTTTGTATTTCTCTGACGTGTTCATGCCTTTTCATTCTTTTTCTGAAGCTGTGTTCCACCTGAAGCACAAAATCCACGCTTTGTTGACTTCATTCATCCTGCCACTGTACTGCCCATTATGATTTTTACTACGGCGGATAGATATCACAATATCAACCAATATTATGGAGAAAGAAAAAAAAAAAAAACTAGAAGCACTGTGCAGCGTCATTTCCGGTGGAATATTCCAGTGGATTTATCCTTGGTCTTTAAAAGGACGCGCTGAAATCGCAGTTGCGAGCTTGACAGGTAACTGGCCTCACGTTTTTTTGTTTTGGGAGCCACACAGAGAGCGTGGGCACCTTTCAGACACAAGTCAGACAAAGCAGGATCAGTCAAAAAAAAGGAAAATAAAATAACGATATTAGATTCGTTTTTTTTTCACGTCTCCGTCATTTGATGTGTGTAGATTAAGACGTCTGTGGAGCTCCTTTCAGGTAAGATGAGAAACGCTTTATACATCCACAGCAACTGCATCATCACATCAGTTTAGAATAGGTTTTTACAGGCTTTCTTTTGCATTTTGTTGGATCATCACAGTTGCGACGCACTTGCGCCTCTTGCCCCGGGTCTCTTTATGAAGGCGCCGGGGTGTCAGATGCTTTTGGTTCACCCACTTTCGTGTTTTTTGGGGATGCAGTTAAACAGAGGAATGGCGGCCGTGGGAAACGCAGTTATAGAAGACTGTTGCTGAGGGGCGGCCCCGCTGAGCAAACTGCAGGGTTTAAATCAGCGACAGGCGTCCAAAGCCAGGACAATTTCATTATTTTAGATCAACAAGGGATTGTGTTATTTATCTGCGACATTTCGAGACGTTTGCCCATGATTTATAATCACGGAAGGACTGACGGTTGTGACGCATGTAGCCTACAGACCATTAACGCTCCCCGAAAGATGCCGTTTTACTTTTTGTACAACTGAGAGTAAGATTTTACTTTAGAAAAACAAACATACAACTAACAACAGTAGGCTGCTGGTTGATGTTTTGGTACATGACTGCAAAAAAAACCCACGATGATTTATTTTGGGAGTATTACGTTGATCGTCTTTTTTTTTGTGAGTTTTCAGACACTTGGGATGTACTTATTACGGCATATCATACGTTTTATGCATACATTATTGTGTAATGACAACCTTTTTCCCTATTTTAGCTGTTGTATTGAAAACCAGAGGCAATCATGATCCTCCTGACTCCCTCCTCTGGTATGTACCCCCTTTCTAAAGCTCATCTCCTTATCGGGATTACAGTACACCTGGGCATGGGTGCCAGGGATTATGTCTGAGAGATTCTTTGACATTGAATTAAAATTTAGGTTACGCCATATTAGCCATATGCTACACTTGTAAGTGTGGTATATAGTTCATACAGTGCAATATTGATATGTACTGTAAGTGTTAAAGCTGTAAGGTGGGTTCAAATTAACCCCATCACTTTGCGTGCAAGACAGTTCAGTGTTCATTAATCCCTTAATGACATTATAGGATGTTTTAGACTGAACCTTCTCTGACTGCTGTTCATGTAATGCACTTATGTACAATTCCAAATTTTAGAAATGTCTGTGTAAAAGGTTTTGATTATTTCGATAAATTTATCTCTGATTGCCCCTCTCGTGAACTGTGAGTTGAATTTTCCTTGTTTTTCGTTTAGTCTTTTTAGCTGTCACCTGGAAACATTGCAGGGTATTACATAACAAGGGCCTTCCCATCATGCTTTGCACTCGTTAGGCAGCAATCCTGAAATAGAGACCTGCTTGAAATTGACAGTGTGTCTGGCTCTGGCTTTATCCCCTTTTATTAGTAACCAAGGCAGTGTATTAAGTGGTCAGAGTGAAACCCTGCAGACTTTTAGGTAGCTGTGTGGCTCTCTAACTGTATTTACTCTGACTAAAATGATTAAACTTGATTATTCAAATCATGGCAGTTACATGGTTTTGAGATCAAATGCAGCATGTTACCTGCAATAACTGTTGTTTTGTGTTTTCCTATGAAAAGTTATCAGACAGTAATTCAAATGCCAGGTGGTAACTTTTGTTAAAAAGCATGCTGTCAAGTAAAAGTGCAAGTTGTTGTTGGCTTTCTGTTTTGTCTCATACGCTGTTTTCTTTCAGATGAAGAGTCTCTTGAACTCGCCTGGCTTTGGAGTCACAGGAAGTTCAGGGTGAAAATCTCGTGAGGGGTTGCTACTGCAACATTTAGAAATCTAAAAATTTGGCAGGTCATTATCTGTGAATATTGTCTTGGACAGCACCATGACTTGAGAGAAAATGATAAGCAAGAGAGGAGGCTGATGAAAAAAAACAAAGGTTTCTTGTTTATCTTAATTGGGAACAAAAAAAAACAAACATTAGATTTGTGGGGACAGTTTTTGGCCAGAGTGGAGCATCATCAGCAGGTTTCTGAGGATTATAGAGAATGTACCTTTTTTCTCTATCATTCATACCACACACAAAGTCTGTCCTCACTATAACAAAACATCACATTATGATGCAAACTTTTTACTATAAAGCTAAGATTCAGTGCAGTGAAAAGTATAAAACTCCCCCTGATTTCATCCTTTTTTGTGTCTGTCTCATACTAAATTATTTAACAGAAAATAAAGGCAATACCAATAAACACATACGTTTTAAAATTCTGTATTAATTTGAGCAAAAAAGCTTTTGTTTTAGCATGAACTATCTAATAAAATGAATAAAAAAAACTTCCTGATCGTGTCGGAGCAGAAGCTGACACACAGTCACTGTTCATTTAAAAAATCATTTAGATTTGCATGCAGTGTGAAGTAGCAGGTACTTTTTCAAAATCTGAAGAAACTATTGAAGAGATTAGAAAGAAGGCAGGAATGGTTGGTATCAATGGGCTAGCAGGGCTAACAAATCTAACAGGGCTGGTGAAACCTAGCGCAGCAACAGCTCCATCTCATATTTACAACCCAAACATAGTGGCATAAGCTTGCATTTATCCCTGGGTTTTTTTGTTTGTTTTTTGTGGTATTCCCCTATCCTTTGCTGCTCATTTTGGCTAAATTTGTCCACCCCAAAAGGTCAAAGTGACATATATGAAGTGATACTTAAGCTAATGTCTGTGGAAGGAGACATGTAGCATAGCATGTAGTGTTAGCATGAATGAAGTGAATTCTTTACTTCTCCATTAATTTTTTATACCTTCGGAGTAAAAACTCAAATTGAAGAGATTTTAGACATGTCAACCAAACAATATTAAAGAAAAAAAAAACACAAAAAGATAGACAACAAAATCCTGGCTTTAATGTTACTTGTTCTCGACAAAAGGACTTGCTAACGGCTACGTCGCCTTAAGGCCTCAGTATGCTTCTCCATCGCTATCCGTCAATCCGTCTCCGTAGTCACGCTGAGGCTCTCCGTCCTTTCGAAGTTCTCCGTCGGGCTGTCGGATACGCAAAGCAATTCACCTCCCTTTCAGTAGCCTCCGTAGACGGCCATAAATCAGGTTTTAGGTCTAGCTGATGAGCCTGCAGAAGTTGAAATTTCAATAGGTGTGTTCTCACCATTATAGTCTGATATAGTACTTAGAATATTGTTCTAGGACTTTTAAGTGTATTGTGTTACCCTTTCTTTGTTTGTTTGTTAGTGTGCTTCAATGGACACACTTGGGAATTATCGTTACCTTTCAGGATGCAACAATAATAATAATAATAATAATAATAGATCAGTTTTATATAGTGCTAATACTCAAAGCCGCTTCCAGTGAATACCAGTGAATGAAACAACAGCAAATTCCTAACGACATAATTTATTTACAAATAATTGCACAAAGTATTTTTACATGACACAACCTTCAGCCGTGAGCCTGTTTTCGAGTTGGTCCATCCGGTTTGTCGTTCTCCGCAAATGACACCTGTAGTCATGTTGGTAATACCATAAATATGTCAGGTAGAGTGAACTTTGCCTGTCAGTTTGATAAAGGCAACCACATCGCTAAACATAGACACAATAAATGAACTGTATTAGATTTTGTGGGCGCAAACAATGAATGTTCCGCTTCACTCAATAGGGTAGTTTTTTTCTGGACTTACCAAATTCCCTTCTCTAGACATTACTATGACTCAAGCTGACATATAATAATCACATTCTTCAGATTTACAAAGCCCTGCATGTTCACTTAGAGAAAAATATCTAAAACAGAAATTTAAATTTATATAGTGAACTTTCCTAGAAGTAGGCAGCAACCAAAAGTCCACAAAAAGTGACTCATCCAGGGAATCATGAAAAATCAGAAGAAATCAGTCAAGAAACATCAGGCCTCTCTTAACTGACCCTGCTTGATAATGCTAATAAGGAAAAACATTGAGGCTCGACTGAATTTCACGACAGCATGCCAACTTCTGTATGTTTTGAAGGATCATTGCATGTAGTAAGGACTTGAAAGTGGAACTTTTTGGAAGACAAACTGCCCTTACAGATAAAGAACAACATATCTTCAGTCAAGCACGGGGGTGGCAGTGTAACGTTGTAGGGATCCTTTGCCTGCCATGATTGAAGAAGACATTACTCAAATTATTGTTAGTCTAACTTAAAAAGTTTAGATTTACAGAGTTTTAAAATACACATAAACATTAAAGTCAGACTGAAAACTCCTGCATGTATATAGATTCACGGATACTCAAACTAGCCTTCAAAGAAACAGAAGAAGCTGGTAACAACAGAGAGTAATCCCAAGAGATATTTTGCATTCCAGGTCTATAAATACAGCATACAATCGGTATGCAATGCACAGAGCTGTAAAACTGTCCAATTTGGTGTTAAGCATCCATTGCCAAAGGGGGCATAATGCCACCTGCCGTAGTGGAGTCGAACATACTTCAATCAATAACCCAATTCACCTCCCGTATTTGTGTACTGGGACAAAGGCAGTAGCCTAATAAATGGCCATAATTGGGCATCTACTGTGGACCTACTTATAGTGAGTTGAAAATCAAGTGCAGCTGAGTTGTTCAACAAGACAATGATCCCACATGATTCAAAGGACACCTCGGAATCCATTTTGCCACTCTAGAATAATAACAAAGTGTAGACTTAGTTGCAGTTATTACTGCTAATGGTGGAACAAATTGCTATTACGGTCAGGGTGGTAAGTTATTCGATCAACAAAATTACAATTTAAAACTTGTATTTTAAGTCTAACCATTAATGAGAGACCCAAAAAACCAAGAAATCAGGAGGAGGCCAATCGTTCTTTTCATAGCAATTTGCAAAATTTTTTCTTTGACAACATAATCCCCTGAAGTTTAGTATTTAGGAGTAAAGTGTATCTTATAAAAACATGGAAATATTTTAAGGTTGTAGATGAATCTCAATGCCACTATCTCCATTAAAGCCCAGGCTGAAGTGGCATTATTAATAGCTGAATTAACGGTCAGTAAGCTATGTGAGAGCTGCTGCCATGTCCTTGTGTTAGGTCAGCGTTAACAGGCTAATCGAACTGATGTGTGGTATGTGTCAATGCAGTAGGTCCAAATCATTGTCACTGTAGCCAGTAGGCTATGTGGTAGTTCCCTAAATGTTTGTCCCCCACACCAGTATTTGTGTTTATTTGACCCCCGATAAGTTCATATTTAAATGCTAACACTTCACATGCATCCTGTTCAGATACTGTGTACTTATGCTGTTTCCCTTTCTAAATGTTAGCTATTCATATTGAAGTTTACTGCATGTCACTGTAACAATGTTTTGCATCACTTAAAATATGTGTAACATAACAGATATCTCGTAGTTAATGAGGCACTGGTTTCTGTTGCATGCTACAGGCAGCGCACATCTGACGGAATGAATGTACTGTAACAAATGCATTTTTGTGATCTATTAATGGATGAATGTATCGTAAGGTTGGTCTCCGTCCAATAAACATACGTCTTGGTAAGTGATATTTTATTTTACATAAGACGAGGAATCCATTTGGAGTAATACTTGGCTTTACATAGAGTAAAAGAACACACAATACAGCATGTGATGATGCAATATACTGAAGTATGCGTCCCCAATATATGGTGTACAATATTATTTTGCTGCATCATGGCTGGTATTCTAAAGCTTTAAGATTGCTTCACTCCCACTGAAGTTTGACTCAGATTGAGATATAATAAGTAAATATCCCATTCAGACACAAATATCAGAAGGTCATCTGGTTATCCGATCACAGTAGAGGTTGTAGTCCTAACACAGACAACTACTGACTACTGCTGTTGTTTGGTCTCAGGTTTCTTCCAGTGCACCAACAAGCTCTTTCTGAACGATCAGACCACGGGACTTCAGATTAAAGAGTTTGCTCGAAAAAATGCAGCAAATGCTCTGTCAATGGCCAACATGGTCATGGGCATGGCCTCCATTCTCAGCAGTCTTAGCGGGTGAGTGAATACGCTGTTAATGGAGTTTACTATCTGAAATGTGTGCCAGACTCTGCTGCAGGATGAGTAAAATCTATGGGTCTGATGTCATGGAACCTGCGCATCGGAGCGCTAACCCTGGGGGGGCAAAAGCGCAACACAGTGCAAGGCAAAACAATGATTCACAAAAGACACGTCAGAAACCAAAGCAAGAATTAACCTTGTGTTAAAGAGAACAGAAATGACACACTTCCAAAAACTCACATTAGAAAACTTGCACACAGAAGTTCTTTGCTATGTTCTGCCCTCCAGGGTCACCAGAATGAATACACACTGATGGAAGTGTTGTTTATACCAGTGGTACTAAGTGTAATAAAGCCCCAGAAATTCAAACGGACTGTATTTTTTTAAAGCTAATTTACTGACTGTTGGTTTCTGCCCTTTTCTACTGGCGAGACCTTGCACATATTTTACCCTTCCAAAAGGGTTGCTGTCATCAAATAGCTCAACCTAACACTCACTTGTTTTGTTCAGGCACCATCACGCTGCATGTTGGCTGGTTCTGATTGGCTACCTGCTAGATTTGGCAGATGGAGCAGTTGCCAGGCAACTCAATGCCTGCTCTGCACTGGGTAAGTGGAGTGTTGTGGCCCATAGCTTTTACCAAAGATAAACTTCAGCTTGGTTGTTGGCAGGGTTTCCCGCACAGTCTTTTGTGTGGACTTTCTAATCTGGCCACACGAAATCATTAACAAAGGGAGTCAGTAGAAAGACTCCCTGCTGTTGAATAACTCTGGTTAGTCTTACAGAGCTTCTAAGAGAAGAATCTTGCATATTTTATATAATGTAATTTGAGCTTCAGCCAATCAGAGGCTTTTAAAAAAAAGATCCATTTATATTTTTCTTAAACTTTTACTGTAGCTTGCTACCCCATTAAAAGCATGCATTGCGGTTAAACTACATTTTAAAGACAACTCTGTTTACAGATCTAGTATTGCAAACAACATTAATATTAAGTTAAAATTTTTCTAAACTTTTGCCCGCAAAGCACTTTAAATAACCTTTGCGTATGGTAAGGTGCTGCATAAATAAACTTTTTCTTAGTTCACATTTTCTCAGAAGCCCAAAATAGCTCCAGGTGCTTCACTGTTGGCTGCATGGGGCTTTGTGTCTCCACATGCTTTTTTTCTGCTTGACTTTGCAGGTGGACGTTGGTGTGCCTCCCGTGTATTTTTGTCAAATGAACAATCACTTTCTGATTAAGCAGCCGAATTCCACGGGATCCCGCTCCAATTGTCTTTTTTATCCTGTTGCTTTGGGTTCTCTGCATATCTGAAATTGCTTAAATTGTTGACCCTGAGCTGCGGAATTCCACCTCGTTCATTTGAGCCGCGACCTGAATCACCTCATCCTCCTCTGCTGAAAAACATGCTCTGTGCTCCTGAGGGATAAAGAGACAAGGCAGCAGAGAATGTTGTTTATAGAAAGGCTGCCTGTTGGGCTGACACTGAACGTTCCACTTGGATTTATTTTGTTTTGTTTTGTTTTGTTTTGTCATGTGCGACGTGCCAGTAATGCTGGCCGTGACCATGCTGGAGAAATAAAAGTAAACAGTATAATTAATGTAACAGCACAATAATAAGTCTTTTTCTACTCGCAATGTCATGGACTTTAATTTTCAACATGCCTGCTGAGGCCTGTAGAGTCTCAGATGTAGCTTTTGGCTTTTTTTTTCCAAGTTATCCATTTGTAATTAGCATTACATTGTCTGACCTTAAGGTTAACTTCCGTAGATGTCCACTCCTGGAAAGTTTGGGATGTTTGGCAACTTCTTTTTTTTTTTTTTTAATGTTTTCCACTTGTGGTTAATGTTTAGCTCAGGCATCAGCAGTTCTAATAATTCATACATTGTTTTTCACATTAAGGTGCCAAGCTAGATGATTTTGCTGACTTCACAACCTTTGGGATCGCCACGTCACTGTTGCTGAGAACGTCTGACCTGCTAGACAACATCCTCTGCATGTGTTATGTCCTGTCCGTGTTCGTCCGTCTTTGTTTCTTCTCAAGCGGTGAGATAGCTTATGCTGTTCTTGGTAATACGGTCTGTCATGTCACTCCTACTTTACTAATAAAGGGGTTGATGTGGCTGTTTTTCCAACAGGTATTCCATTCATGTACCGCGGCCTGCCTTGCATATACTCATCAGCCATCCTGGCCAGCGCCTCTCTGCTGTCAGGGGGAAACATGGCTGTTCTCCGGGTCATCGCAGTTGCCATGATCCTCTTCATGATCAGTCAGAACTTCTACCCCCATGACAGAGTGCTAGAGTCCCAAGCTTGGAAGAAAGTAGTCTATGCCGGAGGTAAAGTCATGTTTAAGGATCCAGTCTAATCGTAATCTTGTCTCTTGAACAGCAGAATTGGGGATTTTATGATCCTTTAAAAAATAATTTTGATGCTATTCAAGTAAACTTCTGCGCAGGTTTGTTCTGACAATTGGTTTGTTCAACTTTTTTCTTTTGAAGGAATTGCCATGGTGTTCTGCTCTTCCTTCCCCCCTGCATGTGTGTACTACCTGCTGTGGTCCATCTCCTACATTTTGTTCCCGACGTCCCTTTGGAGCAGTAAAGTGTAAAAGGGGTGCTGGCGTTGTCCAAGTCTCCGGGTAGGTTTACCTCCGGCCCATCCGAGTGAACCGAGGCTTCCAGACTGCTGCTGCTCCCTCCGGCCATGGAGCATCCAAGCAAAAAATGCTCATGCATCACAGGGCAACATTTGCTCTATTTACTCTTTATTTTGATGTGACGCCTGACTGAGGAGAGTTAGGATGAGGGATAGGGAGAGCATTTTACTGTTAGTGGTGAGGGTTAACCTTCATGCTATTGTCTGTCTTTGTTGTATTAAAACAGATACCTGTGCACATTGTGGCATTTTGTTGAAAAAAACCCTGAATTTTCATCAGGTTTACCTCTCCTTTCTTCAGTATTAATCCAACATTTCATCAGTGTTTATTGCACGTGGTACCAGTTGATGTCACCTTGTCACATATGATATAAAAAGTTTTTTTTTTTTTTAAATTCACTCCTCGTATGTGGCTAACTCGCAAATCAAACTGAAATTGAAGGAGTTTGAATGTAGGTGAAGCCTTTCAATTTTGACCCAACAACATGATATCGCAGCAGCATTTTCGAGAGAAGAAATTCCATGTCCTCACAGATTTATATGTAACACAGTAATGGACAGTCAAATTAAGACCCGTTTTGACTTGACTAACATCTGTTAGTGTTTGTATCAGGATTGCGATAATTTCCCTTACATGGAGCTAAGGCCAGGATTTCTTCTAAAACTACTTGTTTCGTTATAAAGGGATCATAGATCCAGTCACTGAGGGAACCCTTTCATAAACTGGTTCTGTCATTCATCTAGTTTGATTTGCTGTTTGAATGTATGTTGTAAATAGGTTGAATTGAAAAGTCAAGAGACCACAACCCTTGCTTTTATAAACTAGGGACTCTTGTTTAGTTTTTGAGATTTTCTGCTTTCACTCAGTTGTGACTTTCACTTTTGTGAAATGATGTGTAAGATTTCCATATATCTTTATTTCCTCTATGTGAGATTTTATTAGGTCACTGTATTTGTTTGTCTCTGTTTTAAGAGGCATTATGATTGAAAGAGTAAGTAAATCCACAGTGGATCATCGTCGCGTCTCATACTTTTCAACGGACCACATCTGGTCAGTGATATTCGCTGGTGTTTTTTTTTCTGTCATTTGTCAGAACCTTTGCAGCGACACCTGAAATCAGTGTGGAGACACAACATGAGTGGTCCATGAATAAACCCTTCACTGGCAGTTTTTGGCTGTTTTGTGTGGTTCTGTGTGAATTTATCCTTGGAAGAGGCCAAACACAGTGGCTATTAAACCCTGTCATCCTGCCATCTAGTGGGTAAAAGTGTCACCTTGCTGCATGTCCTTCCTCAACTTTTAGGTGACGTGCCATTTGCACTACAGCTAATTCTGGCTGTGATCACATGGAGAGTGCTGCAGGAAATTAAAACATGGCAGGTATTATGTAAGAGGGACATTGCTTGTTTTTGTAGAGCAGTCGTTTGTAGCAAAGACCCATTTCTGGCATCACTTACTGAGTTTTGCAGTGGGTATTTGAGCTTCCGCACTGTGAGTGACGAATGGAAAGATTACCGTATATAGTTTTCTCATATCTCATATTTTTCATTCTGATTCTGCCATTTGAAAATCATCGTCCTTGAACTGGCATGGACCTGTAATTTGGATGATTTAATCCTTCTTTAAGCCATAATTTATAGTTTAAGCAGTTTGGGTTATCAACTGTGAATGAACTTGCCTTACAGAGCTCAACAGCATTTCATTCATCAAAACCTTTGTTTGAGAGAGAAAAAAAAAACTATTGTCATGTCTTCTGATTTAATATTTAAGCGCTCTGTGGTTCATGACATGGTTTTTGATAACCGGCGCTGTATAGAAAGTCTGCACTGGAGACAGATCTACTCTCGTATATTCAGTAGTGCATTCAGCTTTCCCTTGTGGGTGTTTTGGTTTCCAAACTGTAAAGTCACAGTAATGTATGCATGCCAAGAGCATCACAGATACAAAAACTGTACTTTGCCCTGTGATAAAACATGGAAAATATAGCAGAATAAGATCTGTACTTTTGAGTCTGTACATTTTGACAATAAAGAGATGAGAATGAAATGACTTGGTTTTAGCACCGTTAATGCATCATATCAATATTTTAATGTAAATCCGATGAATTTCACATATTTGATGGCTACAGATGGGCCAACAGCCCACACTGAGGTTCATCTGGTGGAACACCACGTAAAGCTGATGGATATTACAGATTAGATGATATAATTCTCCCTTCATATAGATTTACAAGTTGATGACACAATTGTCTACAGATCTACGAGAGAAATCCGGCCTTTCTGTTGTACTCAGGTATGTCTATGATCTCAGGAACACGGATAGGTTTGGTGGCAGCGAGGTGCAGTGATGAATCCAACAGCTTCATGATGGCTGAAAATGCCGGTCGGTCTTTGAAACTCCACATCCAGCAGTACTTCATCAGATCATACCTACATGCACATCAAAGACATTCAAAACTCAACTGTGTAAAAAGCCATAGGCGCACAAATACTACCTCTGACAAAAAATGGTGGAATCATCACCCTTCGAGGATGCTCATCCAGCTGTTTCATTGAATGAAACAATGCAAAACAAGTCAGAGATTTGTTTTTTTTTGCTTGTGTGCTTTCATGTTGAGTTTTCCAAAAAGATCATTACTGAATTTTTACCTGAAACCATTTTCACATTTCAAAGGGAAATTTTAAAAGTACTTTTTCCAAACTCCATTTGCAGATAAGTTTTTTGTTTCCTGTCTTAAAAGACACATAAATTTGCCATTCGTTCGTGCGTTTGAAACTTTATTTTACCAACACAAAGTTCACCAAAGTTCACCAAAGTTAGTCCGTGGAGACACTGCTCAAGAAAAGCTTCAAAGGATGAACAAAGATGTAAGTCTTTCTTCGAAAATAATTCAAATAGACTTTGACTTTGACTGTAGCATATATATCGAGTTGGGTGACATTGTGTTTATATGCTGTTGGGGGATCGCTTGCCATGAAGAGCACTTCAATCAGGACAGAAGTGTTTAAATAGAAAATGAAGTTGTATCTTTGTATCGCTTTTTAAAGGTTTCTTTAAGAGAGAAAATACCCAAGGAAAAATACTCTCATCAGCATAACAAGTCTATCAGAACAACTCACTAGCCAGTCTACGGCTCAAGTTTTTCCTACAGTTCTATGAACACCATTCACACGTCATGTAGACCTGGCTCTTGGTTGAATGTGAATCATACTCACAAAGGTGCTCCACAGTTCTCTGGCTTTTTCATTCGATAAGATGCCTGCAGTTTTGGAAGCACTGACAGAGGCTCCAGCTCAGGATATGGGGGAGACCCTGAGGTGTTTTTCGAAAGAAAAAACAAAAGGGATCTTTGAATATATGAATGTGCCTTTATTGGAAACATACAGTAACGCTACTGATGGTCTGTTTGCAGAAATCAGGGTAATATGAAATGTGTGAATCTGAGAAGGTACCATAACAATGTGGCTAAATACAGATTTGTTTTTACTGATTTAGAGATAGATGATAAGAGATGCTTCTTTACCTAAAGTTATCAGTTCACACAGAAAGATTCCATAAGACCACCTGGGGGAAAAAATGACATTTCAAACAATTTCAAATTTATGATCATATATTTTCTTTAGTCAGATATAATTAACAAACATTATTAACAAGATTTAAAAAGTTCTGGAAAAAAAAAACACCACATTGTATGAGTTTATGTTTGACTTTCTTAGCCATGACTCTGCCCTTACACGTCGCTCCTGTCGATACTGAGCTGCATCATAATCCTCTCTGGAGCCTGCCATTTGAGAGGCACCTCAGCTGCCCTCTGCTTAACTGCTGAATTTGTTTTTCGTCCTTCAAATACCACACCCAGTCCAGTTACTCGCGCTGAGAGGCCTGGGCCCATTAAAATGTTCCTGGCAGCAACATCGCCATGCACCAGCCTGTGCTCTGACATCAGGTAATCCTGGGGGCGAAGCCAAATATAGCCAAACATTTCAGTCATTGAATCAGCAGGGATTCAAAATTTATGATTAACAGTTTTTTTTTGTTCTTCCTAGTACCATAGGAGAGAAATAGAGAATGCATTAGTCTTTTTTGCTAGCTCTTTGCATGGAATAATTGATTTTTAAAAAAAGTTACTCACCAGACCAGCAGCAACCTGCTTTGCCACCAGAAACACTGACATCTCAGAGAAGTTCTGCAGCTGATCTGCAGCACTTGGACTCTTCTAAAGTTAAAGATAGAAGCCTGTCAATCCGCTAAATCTGGAAATTGAAGATTGAGTCATCAAATAGAAGGTGTCGATCAAAGCTGTGGACAACTCACATTCCTGAGTGACCAGAGGTAGTGGAGCAGGTTCCCTGGGTTGTAGGCATCTAAAATCAGGTGCATGGGCAAACGCTTTGTTTGACAGAACAACATCTGCACCACATTCTGGTGTTTACACACTGTGGCATGGAAGAGAAGCCACTCCACAAACTCTTCAGTTTCATGCTGGTTGGAGCCATCTACATATCACATACAAATAATAAAGAAAGCTGGTAGTCAGATTACAAATTATGAGTGGTTATAGTGACACACTCACCTTGAAGAGACTTCACCACCACAAAAGAGGAGGCTCCGTCTTTCTGCCTGAGCAGACCTTTACAAATAGGGCCATAGCGGCCAGGTTGCCAAAATTCTTGTCCCTCAAGAGTACACTCTTCAGGGATTTCCCAGGGATGCAGAGCAGCCTTTGGAGCGCTTACAGAAGCTGAACCCTCAGATGCTCTCTGCTGGCCTGTTAAAAACACAAGAGGAGATATGGATATTTATTAATTCGATAAATAAGTATCATTGCTTTCTGCTTCTTTTTTGCAACTCCAAATCAAAATGATATTTCACTGCAGATACAGTAAACCCAAGAAATTCCATGTTTTTTTTCTTGTCATCTTTATTTAATTTGTTAATTTGTTACATCTATTTTGTCTCATTCCAGGCTTCCAACACATTCCAAAAAAAGTTGGGACAGTAAAGCTTTTACTTCTTTGTAACATTGCCATTCCGCCTCAAAACACCTAAAAGGCGTTCTGGTGCATTTTGGGTCTTATTTTGTCCAATATTTCCAGCAAACATGTCTTAAGGTGTTCAGCAATATAGGATCATTCTCTTTGCACATCTTTATGTTAAAATGTCCACACTCTCTGTATTTAGGACAGGTCAGGACTGTCAAATACCTCTACCTGTCTTTTTCCTCAGTCATGTGTGCACAATGTGGTTTTGCATTGTCTTGTTTAAAGATGCATGTATGTCCTTCGAAAAAATGTTGTCTTGAAGGCAGCGTATGCTGCCATCACAGCAGTGTAAATTAACTATCCCAAGTTATTGATACTACTCCATAACCAAAGAGAGAAAGCTTTTGGACTTAGGGATGTTCCTTTTCGTCTTTGGCCTGGAGCACACACCGCCCATTTCTTTCAAAAAGGATCTGGAACACTGATTTATCTGACTACAACACACATTTCCACTGAGCGATGGTCAATCCCAGATACCTCCAAGCCCAGAGAAGCCAACACCGCCTCTGGACAAAGTGAACATAAGGCCTCTATTTTGCACAGTAAAGCTTTAAGGGGTATTTTTGAATGTCTCTGTATTGCAGTGTATTGCAATAACTCATTGCCAGTGTGGTTTTAGCAACTACTGATGAATGAGGATTCCTCGTGGAGCACCATCTGAGGGATCAGTAATCAAAGTCCTTGTACTTTATGCACTGAAATTCCTCCAGATGGGTTTAATGCTATGCACTGTAGAGGGGGATATATTCAAATCCCTTCCAATCTGTCTTTAATGAACATTGTTTTTAATTTTTTTCAATAATTTTCTCACACATTTGCGGACGAAATGGAGATCCTTTAGCCATCTTTGCTCTTAAAAGACTCAGACTTTCTTGGACTTTGCTTTGGTACCAAATCATAATTACAATCAACTGTTGACATCAACTGTTTGAAATAACTTTTTTTTACCTTATTACTGGCACTTTGAAAGCACCTGTTCCCAATGTATGTCATGAGTTGCAGAGCTGAAATTTAAAAAATTGATCCATTTCAACAAATGAAATGACGACGATGATGACAAAACATAAAATATCTTGGGTTTATACCATCTGCAAAGAAACAAGAGTCAAAAATAAATCAAAGACTCAAAGCTTATTTATTCACATTTTCCATACCGTCCCAAATATTCTTTTTATTTGGGGTTGTAAAGCAACTTGGGATTTGTTTCATTTTCTGTTCATTAAATAGAATACTGGTTTACTGCAGGTCATACCATTTGTAAAATGAGCTGAGGTCCTCTGTCCTCTTTGATTATTCTTATGCAGACTACAGAAAATCAGAGCCACCACTAAAACTGTGCTCAGAGCCAGAAGAGAGGGAATGACGATGACAGGAAGTTGAGCAAATGACTCCTCAACTGCAAAAGTGGTGAAAGACGCAAGTTCAGAATGTTTTAAAGTACTTGGAAAGTAGGACAGGCAAGGATTGTGTCAACATAACTGCCAGTTTCTATTTCATTGCTTTATTTAACACGGAACAAACAGGTACTGTAAGCATTGGCACATGCACAAAAGGAATGTAACATATGTCATGAGTCCAGTGGCAACTTACAGCACTCACTGAGTGAGGTAGTATTGCTGCATTTTGTGTCCACATCCATGGGGAGCAGCAGGCATTCCTCATATATGGAAGAAACTGCAAATCATATCAGCAGAAGAAATCCAAAAAGCGGCCAACACAGATGTCTCAGATATATATCCCAAGCTAATTATGAAGTATTTTAAACTTGAAGAAAAAAAAAAAAAAGAGTCCACTTCCAAAAAGTTACTTTACAGATGTCCCATCTAACATCAGAGATGCAACATGTGTGAGAAAACACACACTGACAACCTTGTAATGTAAAGATTAACAAAACGACTGTTATCAGCTGCTTTCAGAGAATGAGCTCAGTTTTGTCTGTCTGCCTGTGAGGGCACTGACTGGAAGGTCGACTGATTGTCAATTATTAACAAAGAAGCAGAAATGACAGCAATAACAGGAGCCGTGCTCACAGTTCGGTACTTAAACTCGGATTCATTTGCGCAAGTAACACGTCTTCATGTTTTATCTTTCTGTTTCTGCTTGCTTTTGAGAAATCTGTCTCAAATTCCCCAGAATAAATCCCAAACCAGTTAGAAAAGGTTGAAGTGTATCAAATAAGTCATGTTCATCCAATTTACAGTGAATGGAACTCTAAATGGTTCAGCATACCAAAAGATTTTGGACAATTTCATGCTCCCAACTTTGTGTCCCCTTCCTGCACCAGTGCACAAAGCAAGGTCCATAAAGACATGGATGAGCGAGTTTGGTTTAATAAACACTGGCACAACAAGTATAAACACAAAGCACTAATTCTAGATTGTATCTTTAGGGACTTTGTTACAAGCAGCCTGTCACAAAGAAAAACCCATTTGCACCCATTTCTTCAGCTTTATCTATGAAAAAGTCTAAAGATAGCACAGTTTGACAGACATAAAATGGTATTTTTGCACCAACAAGGTGATTCCCAAAGAGCTGTTAGCCATAGATTTGGCATGCCTCATCGTGGTGTGCAGTGCATACTTCAGAAATTGAGGAAACTGGAAAATAGAACACAAAAGAACAAGTGCCTAATATTCTATATGTAGCTGATGAATGGTATCTGAAAGGGATGTCCTTAAGAAAGAGGAATAAATCCCAGCAAAGACCTGACAGAGGACCAGGGAGATGCATCTAACCCTCCAGTTGCTCCATCTACTGTTTGCTGAGGCTTCATCAAAAATGATCTTCATGAGGGTGGCTGTCAAGAAGCCATTTTTAAGGAAGGGAGACAGAGAGAAAATGATTAGAGTGCAAATCAGTGGCAACCGGTCTTATGGAGTGATGAATCAAAAATTTGAAATTATCATCAATATGTAGAGAGGAGGTCAGCTAAGAGGTACAGCGGTGAGTGTCGACAGCCATCAATAAAAGACAGGAGAGACTCTGGAATGTTGGAATTTTGTCAAAAAGGATGAAATTTATGGAATTACAAAAAAAAATGGTTTTGATCCACCATACTTTTTGTGCAGTGTGTCAAAATGTCAAATTTGTCAGTGTGACATTAATGGCAAACACTAATACTGTAAAGTCTACTTGTGTAGAAAGACACACAATAGAGGTTTCCAGCTGTGTTAAAAATAAAGATGGTCAAGCTTATTGGAAAATGACAAATTCTGTCTTAGCCTTGTATGCTGTATTTTTTTATTCTTGTTTCTGTTTGCACACGTTTTCATAGACCGCCGCCCCTGTTTGTCTGTTTTCTTGCAATATTTAAAGAAGTGAGGAGTTGATCGAGACTTTTTTGCAGCAATATGAGTGTTAGGAGAGCTGTTTCAAACACAGGTGCTAGTTCTCATCTCAAGACACTTTTGAAAGTACCCGCTTGTGGGACTGGCGGATATTGTGAGCGCCAGATGTGGCCCAAAGAGTGAGGAAAAATGCTGATCTGGGCCATGTCCGGAGGATCTGTGACTGGCAGTCCAACTCGCCCTGAATCCACAGATTTTTGTGCGTGGGCCACAAGCAAATGAGGTGAAAACACTCCTTGCTGTCTAAAAAGTGATTTGTTGCAAAAAAAATAAAAATCTGTCTTTTTAAAAAAGCAACAGAACTGTGCAGGGGCGCCGAAAAGGGGGGTAAAATGAGAAGGATTCTAGGGGCCCATGATTAAGAGGGGCCCAGAGAGGCCCTAATAAAATTATAATACTGGCAAAAAATAATATGACACTAAGTTATTAACTAACTTATAATCACAAATATATTTTATTTACAATTTACTTGTAACAATAACTTTGTTTTGGAAACATTACGTTTATGTTTTGTATTTTTCAGGTAGCCTAATTTAGAGTTTAGAATCAGAGTATCAGTGTTGCAGCAAATAAATTAATTCTATTGGATTCCTCGTGCTCAGTGTTTACCTACCTCAACTGTCATGTTTTTCTTTTTTCACAAATATGGGAACGATAGTCAGAAATACCATTAAAATGCATAGTTTTATGTAAAGTAGCATCACAAATTTTCACCGACCTCCTGGCCGGCTGTTTGGGGCCCAAAATCCCTAGCGGCGCCCCTGCAACTGCGCATCTCAAGTGTAAATTTAGAATAGAAAATGAAGTTGTGCAGCCCAGGTCCCTGCCGCTTAACGGTTGTAACCAGCAGGGGGCAGCGTTGTGCAAAAAATAAAAAAAAAGGCCAGCTAACCATCACCTTGATAGCAGTTTTAGAGAAGTGTTTCATGGACGCAAAACTAAATGATTAAGTTAAAAAAAAAAGAAGACTGTGGCACACCAAGTGAGGAGTCTGGAACAATAACCCCACCGAGGAACACATGCCAGATCAAGTAAGCCATTTTCACGTGAAAAAACAAGCTCCATGGAAACAAAATGCTACGCCCCCCCACTCACGTAACACCCGCCTCTTTTCACTCATCATTGGTCCAATACAAACGTTTAAAGACCGCCCCGCAAACTCCTATTGGACAGAACTCTGCGCCATCAGGAAAGCAACACGGAAAAAAAGATGGAAAAGAAAAAGTTATGGAGAGAAGACTAATCCGACCACGTCTGTTACGTGCGGCTGTGTAGTTTTTTTTCCAGCGTTAAAAAGCCTCACGGCTCTCCGAAAGAGAGAGCGGAAGGTGCGGAGCGAGCGGAGAGGAACGACGGCGCAAACTTTCGGAGATTTGAAAGGCTCGGATCCCCGCCCCGGCTCAGAGGAGGGCCAGGTATGTTGTTCCGTTTCCAGGGACTGCCTCGTTGATGTCACCGAGGAGGAGGAGGAGGGCAGACGAGAGGCACAGGTGCGCCGGGAAAAGTTGCCTCCCCTTCAGCTCTGGATGAAGACCTGTCACTGGGCAGTAGAACAACATTTCATAACCCATTTTTTGAAAAGCAGTTCTCCGACTTTTTTTGTCCCAGAGCCAAAGTGGCGATTTAAGCCCTCTGTTTCCTTTAGGACGGGAGAAGCTGCGGTGCGCGAGGAGCTCGCATGCGACCCGTCCCGCTTCGCATCAACCTGGGGGGGGGGGAGAGAAGGTGCTCCAGACTGGGGTGTAGGATTGAGGCGTCCCCGGCATCAGAACCAACACACTCCGCTGTAATGCGGCACTGACGCAGCTGCTCTCGCGCTCCAGTCGCGGACAGATGATGCCCGAGTGAATCAGGGGGAGTTTGAGATAGCACGAAAAGAGGAGGGGGAAAGACTCGGTCTCACTGGAATGGAATACTAACACAAGGCAGAGGGCTTAACTTCTCTAATCTGCGATGATTGTTCCGCGCGGGGTCTGAGGAGGTGTTCACCGCTTCGAAGGACGCTCGTTCTTGGGACTTCTTCTCTGAGGCTTTGCACGCGCAAACAGCCATGTCCAAGACACTGAAGAAGAAGAAGCACTGGTCCACCAAAGTGCAGGAGTGCACCGTGTCGTGGGGGGGTTCCGGGGAGCTGGTCACTGTGGTGGAGGTGCGAGGCGGTGCCGAGCTGGGAGAGTTCCCCCACCTCGGACACATAGTTGCGGAGGCGACGGTGTGCCACGCCGGGAGGTTCCCCGGCGGCGGGGACGTGCTGCTGGAGGTGAACGGCACTCCGGTGAGCGGGCTCACCAACCGGGACACGCTGGCTGTCGTCCGCCACTTTCGGGAGCCCATCCGTCTGAAAACTGTGAAACCAGGTGAGTGAGTGGGTGGACCACTCAGGGCTGCCCGGCTGGCTGTCAGCGTGCATCCCGTTCATTCACTGAGAGGCAGGGGCGATTTTAGGATCTGGTCTTTAGGGGTGCCCAGCCCCCAGTGCTCACAGAGGCACATTATTTCTCGCTAATTGAGGCTAACTAGTACATTTATAAATTTTGGAGCCATATTAGTTTTGCTTTGAGTAGTGTTTTCCCCTACAACATTCAATTTTGACCTCTTCATTTCAAAAGACTGTGGCGTGACAGGGATAACAGAGAGCCTGTGACAAATATTGAAGATAACTCAACATTCATTTTGGGAGTAAAGAGTTAAAACAAAAACAAATGCTAGAAAATAAATAAAATGGTCACTAAAATAATACATTCTTGAGCAAAAAAAAAGTGTTTTTGCATAATATAATATTTTAAAAATGTGCTGAGCCAGGGGGTGCCGAGCTATCTCACGGTGGTGCCTTGGCACCACTAAAAATACCCTAGCCTCGCCCCTGACTGAGAGACACATCACGCTGCGTTCTGCAGCCCCGTTTACCACACAGGGATGCGTTAAGTGTTCTCGCCCACACAGACGTGACTGCAACATATTCAGACTGCTGCCATTTCTCAGTCTGTATCATATGTTTCAATGTAAGAGTGTTATTCTTGTCCAATGTATGGCACAGATGCTGGCCGGAGGTTACATACACACTTGTTCAGGGTGCGATTTGCCCAGGGGGATGGGGGGGATTATCCCCCCCTCTGGTTTTTATCTCTGCTGGAAAAAAGATCCTGCTAACAACAAAATAAACCAACAAAAATGTTGACATGACAGGCAGTTGTGACAGTTTTCTATAGTCTACATAGGCTACTCACTTTCAAAATGGCCCGACGTGGCTGCAGCTTTGATGTTCACGAAGTTCCGCGGCAAATAGATGGGCTTGCCTACATTGTATACAATAACAAAGTTGCGTTCTATACGGAAATTAGCATGCATTGCTAAATCAAACAACCTGCGAAAATGGAACGCCAAAGTAGTATTTCGTCCTTTTTTGGTGGACCATCAAATAAAAAACAATCGACCCCCCCCCCCCCCCCCCCCCAACATCCGCACTTAACTGCAGCACACCTGATATTTAGTTAGAGAGATAGATGAATTAGGCTACTTTCTCTGTGTTCATTCTCTTGTTAAGCGTTCATTTTCATCATTTGATATCGTCGGATATTATTTAGCTGTTTCATGATTTTAAAAAACAAAACAAAAACACTAAGTGTTATTCATTTGATATCATCCAATATTGAGCTGTTAGCTGTGTTACCTTCATTTTGTGACGTTTCATGATTTAAAAAAAACAAAAACATCCCCCCCTCTGGTTTTTTGACAAATCGCACCCTGCACTTATTGAAATTCAGCCTGGAACCTCCACTGAGAGCTTATTGATTGGCTTTGTCTGTTTTTACTGTATCTGGACTGTAATTGTTCCTGTAAGGCCCACGGCCATGCCTGATAAACGTCACTGCACTGAATGTGTCAAAGCACATCTACAACCGAACTCCACCAGTTATGTGGGACAGAAGGCAGGTGTGTGTGTGTGTGTGTGTGTGTGTGTGAGAGAGTATGGATTGGTTTAAAAGAGGCACCGCTGAGTGTGGCACTTTGTAAACACTTAGAGGGGATTTGTTAATGGATGCCTCCCAAGCTTAGACAGTGTGGGTCTGCTTGCGGTGTTGAGGTGAGTCCAAGCCTAATTGAATCAATTAAGTCTACGCTGAAATCCTGAGGATGCTGCCAGCCTGGCTACAGGGTTTGACACTTTGTGGTATTTCTGCTTCAAAGTAGTTGTCATGATAAAGGTTTGGTAAAAGTTTTTTGGTAAAAGTTAGCCTGACTGTTCAAAAGGGGATACTCTGCAAAAAGTCTCGAGCCACTCAGCATCTCTTTCAGATGTGCTTCCAATCAGCCAGACTTTCCTGTGAAAGAAAAATGGTCTCAAGCAAAAGTTATCCAGGCTTTCTGAAGGTCTTTCAAAGTTTTTCTGTGGACATTGGCTGCTTTATCACTCATTATCCCACTTAGTTTTCCCTTTTTGTTGTTGTTTAGCCACTTAAAACCAACTTCGTAATCATTCAAGCATAGAGAAGGCCACCTCAAGTAATGAACCAATGTTTTTTCTACACATAACAGACAACTTGGCAACTAACCAATTTTAGATGGCAGTCTGTTGCAAAAACACAGTTTATTCCCATTTCTTTAGTTGTTATTTCTGAAAACTGCCAAAGATAACCCAGTTTGACAGACATAACATGGTATTTTTGCACTTTTGAGGTGATTTCCAAAGAAGTTTTGGATGAAAACTTGGCACGCTTTTCTGCAGTGTGTCCTTGAAAATTTTGAGAAAACTAGACAAGTAGAGGACAAAAAAAAAAAGGAAGTGTCGAGCCTAAAAAAGATGACACTTTACTTGAGACGGGATCTGAGAGATGCATCTACGCCTTCAGTAAACTGAACCTCATCAGAAATGTCTCCATGGAAGGGTCGCTGTAAACAAGCCGTTCTTAAGGAAGGGAAATGGGGAGAAAAGGCTGAGGTACGCCAAATTACACAAGAACTGGACAGAATCTTACGGAGAGATGAATCCTCCCCAGAGCCCGGACCTCAACCTTATTGAAGCTGTGTTGGATCATCTTGACAGAGAACGGAACAAAAAGCAGCGCACAAACCAAAGAAGACCTTTGGAAGGTCCTTTAAGAAGCCTGGATAACCACTCTATTTCAGTTTCTGATTGCAAATTTCCCACCTCCCTGCCAGTAGATGAAGAAATGAACCATGGCTCAAGACTTGTGCACAGTACTGTTGTCTTAATGTGAGTTATGGGTTAGGCTGTTACTCTGTCATCCAGTGAAATGCTTCACAACTTAAATATTTCATTGAAATTAAATGACTCCTAGCTTTTAATTGCTCTTAAATGGGATTTGCTTGGGGTTATTAATGAGTGTGTTTGCATGTGTATGGGCTGAAGTTTGGAAAGGTTCACACTCTCTTGACCTGACGTTACCAAGTGTTGTAAGTTGTCTGACGCTCGGATGTCTCCCGCCTCCTTACCGTTGGTTCCCTCATTCCCCCTTGGGACTGTGAGTTTAGATTTATCTCCCCTTTCTCATGATTAATGCAGGCATCATCCATCATTGATGGCTGCTGCGTGCCAGGATGAGGCGGTTGATGGCTGAGTTGTACATTCGCCAACTGGTCTGCTTGTAAACTTCTTTTCTCAAGAAAGAACAAAGTAGAAAAAGGGGATAAATGCTTGGAGGGAGTTGTGGAGTTTGGGGTTATACTTAGGTTAGGATTTGGATGCTTTTCTGTTGTTGCTTGTGTGCCTTCTGCTAGCTTCTTTCTTAGCTTCTAGCATCACCAGGACACTTCCTGTTTGTCATGTTATCCTCCACATTAATCTGCCAAGTCTTTCAAAACCCTGACAGCCTCTTTGTTTGGGACATCCTTGTCTTTCCCTGCTGCACCTTCAAAACCAAACCATGATATTGCTCTGTCATTACAGCCGAGATATTTTTTTTTAAATGTTTCCTCTGCATAGTAGAAGCAGAAAACTGAAGTTTGTCTCAAGTGGTCCTCTGGCTCTAGACCAGCTGATGCACTCAGTATGCAGCTTCCATCCTTTTAGCGAAAGGAAGCGATGGGCAGTAACCTTGAGGGGACAATTGAGAGTGATGGCAGAGTGATGGCAGGTATGTTCAGAAGCGTAGAGATTCGTGTGAGTGGGCAGCTCATTGATTAATGCTGGCAGAAGATGCAGATTTGCTTGTTTTTTGCCTCATGGAGCTTAATGGATTGAGCATTTAGCTCTCAGGTCCTGGAGCATACTTGACTCACAAATTAGGTCTGTTGTGGAAACCATAAAAGGGCTCGCATGATTTTATTTTATTTTCCCCTTCATTTTAGGACAGTCAAAACAATAAATAATGTACTGAGCTGACCAATGTTCACATTGTAGAGTGATATATATATATATATATCTATATGGATTATATCTCGACACTGGATGTGAATACATTTCCAAAGTCTAGAGCTACATAGAAGAAAACACCTTTTCCTTGCAAAGTTATTGTTGATGAAAATGTACTTACTTTTCCAAATTGCTCAGCAGAGAGCTAGCCGAGATGTCGCTCAGCTGGGAACTTGAGAGCTGCAGGTTTAGCTTGCTCGGGTAGCTGTGTGCCTGAGTTTCCAGCAAGGCATTTAGGAGAGCTTGCTTGGCTAGCTCTGAACTCCTGCAGCTCTGGAGATCTGGCTCATTTGCCCAAAATCTTGCTTAGAAAGCTTGGCTAGCTTGCGGAGATCCCTCTCGTTCTCCTGAGTCCCAGGAACTCTGGAGAATTAGCTTAGCTTGTTTTGCGCTCATGCAGCTCTGGAGATCCTGGCTCAGTTGCTCGAGAACTAGTTTTGCCATCTTGTGCTAATTTCTCCTCTGCTTCTCATTTCATCTGTTCTTCATGCATGCAAATTAACTTTACAGACATACCCAGCAAATAATCAGGGTCGGTTCCTGAAAATAACCAACATAGATGGTACTTTGTCCTACTTGCTGCAGCCAGGATAACAGCACAGATAACAGATTCAAACAGGACCTCTCAACAGCTCAACTCGATTTTTCTTCTTTCTTGGAATCCCAAACATTTAGTTAATTCTGAAGATGTAGGCCAGGGGTGTCAAACTGATCCATGAACGGTCTGCACTGAAGGTCTTAACCAGTTCAGTTGATTGAAGGAGACAAGTCAGCTGTGCTGTTGCAGGGTTGGAACAAAAACCTGCACCCACACGGCCCTTTCATGGATCAGTTTGACACCCCTGATGTAGGCAGTACTCTTCAGATTCAAAGCAAAAATCCTCAGCCAAAAATGTATGGACAATTCTGTTCATGATGTCTTGTAACACATACAATAAAACACCTTACAGACATCCTAAAAAAGTTCAAAACTTTATTCTTAGTGGAGACAGACTTTAGTGCCTTTTGACAAGCACTGGCAGTGGAGCCATGACGTGCTACCTTCATTTATGATCAGAGGTTTAGCTCTCCCAATCCCTCCCTTATTTTTATTTTTATTTTTTTACAGTGGAAGATAAATTTATATGATGGAGCATTCAGAAAGACAGAATTATTCTCATGTTGGGTTTAAATATCAAGTTAAACTCACTCTAAAGAGAGGAAGGTAAGATTTGTACTTTGCTGAAATTATAGATCAAATATGGTTTAAAACAAGCAACTTAATGTTGAAAACTACCCCCAGAAAATGTTAACATTGCACTCCAAAGAAAGTATCAGATATTCAGTTAATATTTACTGGTAAATGTTAGATACATAGATAGATTGATACTTTATTAATCCCGAGGGGAAATTTAAAAGGGGGGTAACTATGCTGCGTTTAGGTCAGTGGAGACTGCGATCTTTCAGTTCAGTGTGAGCCACACTGTGGAGCTAATAAACTTTGCCATACCATCATGTTGTAGACAATAATTATAATACCATCTGAATCATAGGCCATGACACACAGCAGCAATTTTCACTGTTTTCTCCAAACTTTGTCCTACTTGCTGCAGCCAGGATAACAGCACAGATAACAGATTCAAACAGGACCTCTCAACAGCTCAACTCGATTTTTCTTCTTTCTTGGAATCCCAAACATTTAGTTAATTTTATCTCCATGTGCTCTGCTTGAGTTTATTTAGCTTATTTTCTCTTCAACTAAACCAATGCTTTTCCTGACTAAATAAGGCAATCTAGAGCAACAGAGAAGGGGGATGTCTAGTTAACAAGGGGGATGGCATCTCCCCTTATTCTCCCTGGAGTCGCCTACTGGCTGTTGTGGTTTTCATACCTAAAAAAAATAATATGCAAACCCTGTAAAGTCAACAAATCATTACATCTTAACTCACATAAATGTTGCTGTTTTTCGCATATTGACTTTGTCGTCGGTAAAAAAGTGACTCCACCTCTTCTTTGACCTCTGCAGCCTGCAGATTGAGTCTTAGCAGAGTCTCCCAAGAAAATAAAA
The DNA here is from genome assembly GCF_027942865.1 of Odontesthes bonariensis. NCBI lineage: Eukaryota > Metazoa > Chordata > Actinopteri > Atheriniformes > Atherinopsidae > Odontesthes > Odontesthes bonariensis. The sequence goes on along the minus strand of NC_134515.1, from coordinate 30,308,237 downwards.
CATTTGATGTTGAAAATGTTGTGCTTTCAGAATCCATCACTGAAGCTCTGGAGGTCATCCAAGAAGGAATCATCAGATAACTCGGCATTTTGATTGCGCTCTGCAGTTTAAGAGTGAATTTCTTTACCAACCTGAACATTGTGTGATAATTTGCAACTTTTTCTTCTCACCAGTGGTGCTCTATTGAGGTTAAACTCTTAGTGTGTTTGCTGTCTGCAGTGCAGTAGAGCAGGAAGCAGTTCTGGGGTTCCTTTTGCTGATGTTGAATGGATCGTCTTCTCCCAAGCACCACCTGTGCTACATTTGTCTTAAATTAACAAGGTAATGAAGACCAAAGATTTTACTTTACAAGTGCATCCTCTTTTGTTTAAGCTTTCATTGCAAACAGAAAAGGAATTGTGGATTAAGACGTGTAAGCGTATTGCGGACTTCCACCCATCATCCCCTCTCACTGGCTGCTCCCCCGGCTCATTCCCCAAGCTTGTCACACTGCTTTTGCCCTCTGCCTTTCCAACCTGTCAGAGGCGAGGGACGGTGGTGCGAGGTGATGCGGCCTTCTGAAACTCCCCAGACAACAGCAGTCACTGTGAACGCCGACGCATCCGCCCCTCCCTTGAGTGGAAACCATTCACCCTAAACGCAGCCCGTCACCTCCTCACAATCTCCTAATCCACTTATTTTGTCGAAAAACTGTTTACTCCTGCCTTGAATCTCTCTGATCCTTCCCAGTAGCCTTTATGAAGGCTCTTTCACGTTCAGTGATTTCCACATAATTTCTACTCTCTTGGAACCTTCGTGAAAAGGAAGAGCTTTGACCCAGATGAACAGTGACACTACCGTCTTCTCTGTGGTCTACCATATCAATGCCGTCCTTCGAGCTGCATTGCGGTAATAAACCAGCTAGCAACAAAGGCAGCGTCTTCATATAAGCCTCACCACTCACTGGCAGGCACCATGACTTGGCAGCCAGGCTTGAAGACGTTGGAGGTGTGTGTTTATGTGTGTGTGTGTGTGTGTGTGTGTGTGCTGATTCACCAAGAGTCAGTCTTTCTACTCTCTGAGCGGTCACGCTGCGATGTCAGCAGCATCAGTGTCTCAAAGTTGCTGCTGGTTTTTAAACGGGCAGTGTAGGGGTCCGCGCACACACACAAATACACACACACACACTCTTCCTCATAGACTTCGGGCCTTCTTTCCTCAGCTTGAGTCGTAATTGGTCTTTCTCTGCGTAAGAGCCATGCCTGCAGCTGTTTATACCTTTCAAGATATGATGAGGTCAGCTTCTAAACTGCGCGTTAACTTAACAGAGACCAGAGCAGCTCGGGCATTGCTCCCCATTTTGCAAGGAACTGTTGCCCCCCGCTGCTGCAAAACGTTAACAGGGCTCATCCTTTTTTTTGAAAGATGCACATTGTCAAAGATGATTTTTCACTTTGTGTGTATGTTGCAATTTTCCTTAAAGGTTATGTTTCCTGCAGTGAAAGTGAAATTGATTGTTATAGGGTTAAACAAAAACAAACAAAAAAAGTGTTGAAGAATTTGTGAAAAACTCCAAGAGGAAAATCATCCCTGCTGTGTGCCTTGGAATTTGCCATGGGGGGGATTTTCGGTGGCTCACAGAATGCAATATTATCACATATTAACCGACGCCTCAATGATCTGTGACGATATCGCATGTGATGTAATTGCGTTTCACAAAAAGCTTTCAACTTGAGATGCATGAAGTGAGAATAATCAGAGAGTCAGTGCAAAATCTTTGCACTGTGTTGCGGTTCAGGTCTGAGAGGTGGGCTGGGACCAGATGTCACAGGACAGGGACCCCGTACCAGACCTACACACACATGGTGTTCTAGATTAGTGGAAGGGTGTGACCGCCCTACTTGAAGCTAAGGCAGAATAAGTTCTGGCAGCGGCAGTAACTCATGTTAGATTTGGCTGTGAGAATATTAATGAATGACAGGCGCAGCCTTGATAGGGCAGTTGTTTTGATAGCTTATGGCCTATTTCTCTCTCGTCACCCGTTAACATTATCATTGCCTTGCTGTACCGAGAGCTGCTACCAACGTGTTGATAAGAAGTCCCCTGCATGATTGAAACAGCGGGAGGCAGTGGGGCTGGAATGTGCTGCTGTTACACAGTCTGTGATAATGAAGACTTTTCGTGCACAGTCTGACTCTGATACTTGGAGGACAAGATTAAAAACAAACCAAAGCACTTTAACATACCCCCCCCCCCCCCCCCCCCCTTTTTTTTTTGGGTAACAGTGAGCTGCAAACAGGGACTCCCTTTAAAAGGCAAAGCTGGAATTTAGTTAGGAAAATGAACTGTTACGAAGCAATGGGCTGGTACAGATGTGGATGGAGAGATGCTGGGTAGATGCACACCTGCTGCCCTCGGTGGAGAGCCCATTTGAGGACTGTTTCAGGCTGAGTTAGAATGAACATCCCTGTCGCGTGACAGCGGAGGCAATAACGATAAAAGAGGGAGAAGGCAGCTGGCACACCCCTGCTCTGAGAAGGATTCTCTTTTGAAGGATGCATTGGATTTAAGCAAGGGAGAGAAAATGGGGTCAAAGAGAGGGGAGTGCACACAATAGGAGAGAGGAAACCGTGATGTTGAGTAAGAAGAGGGGGAGGAGAAACGCAGGAATGGAGAGATGGGTATAGGTCGGAGAAGATGAGAAACAATAATAATCTCAGTGCTGAAAGCGATTATGTTACCATTAATCACTATGATTGCATTGATTCTTTGTTGTAACTGTCTGAAATCATTATTCCATCCATTCATCAAGCCAGCACTTACTGTTTCAGACTTGCGGCAAGGTTGGTATTTCAAGTCGTGTGCATGTGTTAAGCTTCGGTGAGAATACTGCGTGTGTGTGACAGCATGCATGATAATGGAAAAATTCAGGAGCATTTGAATCGGTGTACACTTTCGATTGCCTCTTCAGACCAGTCCCACAGAAAGGAATCGTTGCTTTCTGGAAATGTTCTTTTCTCAAAACCCATTTCTAGAAAAGTTGGGAAGTTTTTGCATATGCCACGAAAACTTATATCTGTGATTTGTTGGTTGAAAAGTTTGTCATTTAAAAAAAAAAAAAAAAAAAAAAAAGCTGGGACGAGGGCATGTTCATCATTGTGTTACATCACCCTTTCTTTTGATTGCATTGTGGGAACTGAGGATAGTAATTAGTGGAGTTCTGCAGATGAGTTGGTGTCCATTCTTGCTGAATAAAAGATTTAGCTGCTCAACAGTCCATGGTTGTTGTTGTCTGAGTCGCCTCCTCATAATGCTCCAGATATTTTCAATAGGAGACAGATCTGCTGGAAACTGGACAGTTTCAGGCCGGCCTGTCAAGCACCCACACTCTGTGGCAGTGAAGCCACGCTGTTGGAAGTCGTACAGAATTAGGTCTGGCTTTGTACTGCTGAAATAACCGCTTCCCTACCAGTAAAAGATCTTGCCTTAATGGGGGAATGCATCTCTCCATAACTTCAATATACACCTCTGCATCAGTGGTACCTTTACACATATGGAAGACACTAATGTACCACCATACATCACAAATGTTGGCTTTTGTACCTTTCAATATTAACAGCTTAGAGGGTGTTTCTCATCTTTGGAATTTAGGTGGGAGTTTTGTCCCAAAAGCTGATGTGTAGCTCTCTCCTATAGGTGAGACATTTTCAGGTGCAGTGGGTGACAGTGTTGAGAGCTGGTTTTACAAGGTACTCCTGAGCTTTTTGCAACATTCTATATTGTAGATGTTAAAAGGTCAAAATTCTTTGCAATCTTGCTTTGAAAAATCCTGGTTTCTAACTTAAGGAGGATTCTCTCATTAAGTTTGGCACAAACTTGTTGGGAAAAGTCTTTGGTTGATGCTCCCGTCATACCTGTTATAAATTGGCTTGATTAATTGTCAGTCTACCACCACACGCGGATAATTTTACAGACTCTTTGAATCGGGCTAACATACCCGATCCTGACACCCTTACCAGTCACCAGTAACCTGCTGATTGCAGAATCTTCCAAGACGTGGTACTTTTGTTTGCCTCTCTCCCAACTTTTTGAGTGTATTGCTGCCGTCAAATTTGAAATTTATTTGTATTTTCTAAATACAGTGAAACAAAATGAATTTATTTTGACGGATGTCTCCTAAATAAAGTCCAAAACCAATTAATAAATGACAGATTTAAGTAGTTTTTTTTTAATTGCATTTAAGAAATTGCAAGGTTTGTAAATTGCTTTCATCTCTTCTTATTATATCTTCTTTTCTGAGTCACTAAGGAAGATTACGGCTGCAGTGGTTGCACAGCTCAGACTTACTTTGGTTAATTTTCACCTAGATCCCAGGAGTTTGCTTTGAGGGACAACGATAAGAGCAAGACAAATTGTCTGTCTGTGCATTGTGGACTAGAGCATACTTCTGTTCTTTCAGTTGGGATCTTTCTTTACACTCGGGGTATTAAGTCAGCCGAGAAGAGTCAATGTCAGAGTTCAGTCTCCTTGCTGGCTGTGGGTTCGACAGACCTGGGCTGGTGCCCACTCTTGATGGGGTCCGTTTCAGTGCTCACTCTGCCGGTGCGGCACACTCTGTTTTGTTGTGGTAAGAATGGATTTCAGCCCATTCTGAATGGGCCTTTGACAGCATCTCGTATCAAACGGATATAAATCCAATGCCCTCCTCATATGCATTGTTACAGAAGCCACCTACTCAGCCAGCTGCTGCTGTGACTAGGGGTGTAACGGTATGAAAATCTAACCTCACGGTTATAGTGACCAAAATGATCGCGGTATTTTTAAAAGTGTGTTCAATCTGTTCAGAAAGCACTGATAGGCCTACACAAGCTGAGGAAAGTGCAACAGTGTTTATTATATTGCAAAATCTTATCAAAAACATCAGCTTTTGAACTATTTCCGAATCTGATATTACTGTGGTCTGCCCCGAGTGGAGTCCTCTGCTATCATGCGTTTTGGCCGCGGCAAGTCTGCACAGTTTCAGACTGCGAATGTTGTTGTGTTTATTTTAAAACGAAATGCAGTGTTACAGAGCGAAATACAGGCTAACTGGGTGAAATACAATCTTACAGGGCAAAACACAGGTGAATTTGGGCGATTTTGAATTATTTTTTCCGTCTGAAAGTTACAATTCCGTTTCAAAGGGTACATTCTGCGATTTCCGTCCGTTTTCCGTTATCGCGGAAAATCGTTGGCTCTACGCATGCAAAGAGGTACTGTAGCCTACAACTGTATGATAAATGCAACTCAAATGTGCACCCGTCTAGCTCTGAGGCTAACGTTAAAGATGTGTCCCGATTAGCTCCACACTAACACCACTGAACGAACATGTGCCGTAGGCATCTGTTTAGATTATTGACACGTTATTAAAAAGTTAGACAGACGGATCATTGCATTCTGCTTCAACCCGATGTCCCCACACCATGCATTTATTTATGCATTTGAGCTGAAACGTTAAAGGAGAACTGCGGTATTTTCAACATTAAGCCTCTTTTCTGAGTCGTCTGCAATGTTTTAGAACCCCCCTCACCGCTTTTTTGATGTTTACTGCTGTCTCCGGTATTTGCCTAATTTTGATTCATCTCAACCTGCTTCAGAATGGCAAGTCATGTGCATGTCCAAAAAGGTCCGTAAAAAGCACCATAAACGTCCGTTTTCAAAATAATCAACTCACCGGAGTGGTTACTGGTGTGCACTGGTAATCCATATCAAATTTCGTTGCGAAAAGTTGCTTCTGTCGTGTTTTATTTGACATTTTGTACTGGATGTTCGTTGATATTACTCCGCCACCGCGAAGAAAATAGTGCGAGCATGAGCGAGCTGCCAAATAAACTGACTTGGAGGGTTTTATATTCCCATCTAAAGATGCATTTCTTCTGGTGTCAGAAGATTTGCCATTTTCTTATGATAACAATGCGTCATACGTGCTCCTTCTTTCCTCTGTGATGAGGCGTCATGCTCTGTGGAGACGAGCTTTGCAGAGAGTCCTCATTAGTATTCATGGGTGTCAGAATCTTAGGCCAGCCAATTTAGCTTGCTTTACTTCTTAGCGGCACTAACAGGTTATTGATCGGGTCCAATCTCATCCCTGTTAACGCGGCGCCGCATCCGGAGCCACTGCATGCGGCCCAGGGCCTGATCTTCATGAAAAGTCGAGGACAGCAGGAGGACGTTTTGCCTGCAGTATATTTGACTCGTGGTCTTATTCATTATTTTGCAGAGGGTAGTGCGCTCACAGTGAGCAGTTATTGCATCTGTTTCACCGGCCTTGCTCCTTTGCATTCTGCACACAAAGCCGTGTTCTCATTTTCTGATAATTCAGGGCGCAAATCCTTTTCGGCCTGCGAAATAAGAGGACCTTTGACTTTGTGTTTGGCTGTCAGGTGTTTTTGCCTTCAGGCTCTGGCAGCAGGTTCTTTGAGCAAATAGACTCAAGAGATCACATGCGCATTACTCGGTGTTTAAAATAAGCAGAGGGTTGTCTCTCTGCAGTCCTGACATCGTGACGCAAACGCTGGTGTATATGCTAGCACTACTCATTCAAGCAGCCAGGCTCCTTGGAATAGTTTTAACATGTGACGCTACAACTATGTAGCTCTTGAGAGAGGCTTGGAAGGGAAAAAAAACAACTGTTTTTCCAGTTTGTAGAGCAGCCCATCTTCACCTCAGGGCGACACTACATTCATTCTTCCTGTCACCATTTGACCTGAATGCACTGATGGACAGAAACTTAACTTGTACCTGGCAAAATAAGCGTTATGTTGATGCTTTTTGTTAACTTGTTAATATCCTGCTTTGTTGTCACTGTCTTATCAGGCCGTTCAGCATCCATTTGCAGAGAGAAAATAAGCCTAGAGGAAAAAGTGTTAGTACAGATGATGAATGATTATGTTTTTATTGCATAATAACCCAAAAACTGTGGTTGACAACATTCCTTTCTATTTGTAAAGCTCTTAGGCAGACTGTGCCATTGTTGTCAGAATATGTCCCCATAGGAGAGGTGTGTCCAGCGGGGAATGTTGATCATGCGTGGCATGCAGTTATTTTGAAATGGTTAAATGCTGCTAAACGTGCTTTGAAGGTCCAGTGGTGTATTGTTTCCAACAGGTGCTTGTTCTGGCAGATGTCTCGCATTGTTTCCATGTTGCCTCTCCCCGTTTGGCCGTGAAAAGCTTTTTCTCCAAGAGGATGGCTCTGAAGTTGTAAAGACGTTTTTCATTTTGAATCTCAAAATTTTTAGCCCGCATTGCTTTTTTTTTGTCTCTGACAAGGCTTCACGGTTTGGAAGAACCTAAATGTCCTTCACAAAGCTGCTTGTTATCAAGATTATGCACAAACTACCAATCTGAATTTCATGAAAATTGGTGGAGAGTTGAAGCACGAGCAAAAGAAGAATGGTTTTGGCTCTTGTGAGAATCTTCATCAGTGTGTGTGTGTGTGTGTGTGTGTGTTTTCCTTTCATTATTCTGATGTATCAGAGCTGCATCAGACATTTGTCATAGCTTATCCTTTGTCTGCCAGCTTCAAGGTGGTCCTTGACGTCTCAATTCTTTTATGATTACAGTTTAGATATCACACTGAAAAACCTCCCCAGAAAACCGATCTCAAGTGGATGCGTTGTGTTCTGTACCGTCTCAGGGGAGCTCGCTCATCGAAGAGGAATGTGGTCCAACTGGTGGAACTGTGTAGCTGAAATGTAGTCGCGCAACTTCTTTTCCACTCCTTGTGCTTAAAAACGAGGAATGTTGACGGAGACTGAATTGTCACAAAGCTGGGTCACTTCTTACCAGGTGCTTAACAGGTTTTATCACCATGGCAACTTATACTTGGCTTCTTTTCTCTTCTGTTTTTCAGACCGGGTTGACTTATAGAGATTCTATAGCCTAGAAATCTAGACGCCCCTAGCGGCCGCAAATGGAATTTGCTCCGGGGCCAGTCTAGTCACTTGCGGTCGTTTTGCAAGGTTCCAAATCAAAACTTGATCGAGCCAATCAAATCGTGAGGAGCGGGTTCGGAGGCTGGGCTACCTAGTGACGACAGAGGTGCGACGTTTCAGTGTGTAGTTCCAGAGAGAGGTAAAAAAAAAAAAAAAAAAAGTTCGATTAGCTAGCTCTCTTTAGCTTTATAGGGAAACGAAGTAAACTTACATCTGAGAGCAATCCCCAGTCAATTGCGAGCATGATGTACCGAAGACAGCGGGCCGATCTTCGTCTCAGAGCTGACAAAACTCTCCGGTAAGGATTTTGAACGGTCAAATTCCGTTAACGGGACGAGAGTAGTCAAAACGACAAAACCGGAAGTGCGTTGCTCACTGCGGCTAGCTTTAGCAGCGCCAAATTCGTGGGAACAAAATTGTAAATAGCCGGTATTTTGTCAGATTTTCAACACCTTGGGGATCTAAACGACTACTTTCTCGCCTGAAAATGTTTCAAATGTTGCTAAAGTTTACAGAGTTTAGAGCTTAAGAGAAATCAGCTTTTCAGGCCATAGACTACAAACCACAATGTAAATTCCGTCGCGTTGACTACGTAAAACTTCTTCATCGCTCTGATTGGTTGTTGCGCCATCCTATTGCGTGGCGTTGAACTTGACAGACAGCCGTTTATCCCGCCCACACTGCTATCCAGCGTCACTAGACCCATGTACAGCTTTTTGCTGTACGGGTCTGGCTTGCTAGGCTAGAGATTCTAAGCACCATTGTAGTACCAATTAGCTAGATCTTCGTTAGTCGGGTTTGCGTTAACGAGTGTGCAGATTTGCACTGTTCTTTTTAAAAGCTAAAAGAACATTTAATAAGTAAATGTGAATCGCACGTTTCCATTAGTTGGTTTGACACCATTGTCATCAGAGGGTGATGGTATAGGCTTCGATGCTTATGGTTTGTAATTAAGTAGAAGAAGGTGTTGTCATAAGTAGAAACACACTTTGAGGAGGGGAAAAAACAACTGCGGTGGACATCCACAAGAGGGAAGAGAAGAGAGCTCTTCTTTAGGACTTTTTTTTTTCTCTGAAAATATCTTGGGTATTACATCCTATCTTAATAGATGCTGGTCCGTCAGTCAAGTTTATTATTTGCTGGCACAGACCGGAGACAGCCAGTGAGTCATGTCGTTTTATTCTTTGCAAGCTCAGATGTGATTCACAAAGTTGCTTTCCCCTGGATTCAGTTTTATGTTTAAGAACAGAACAGACTAATTATAAAGCAAAATAGATCTCAGTTACTCTGGGAGTTTTTAAAGGGAACAAATATGGGTCATCTTAGCTGATTTTGGGGGGGGGAGTAAAAACACGAGCAAAAGAATGAGCTCTTAACGTGTCAAAAGCTTTGAAAATTCGGTGGAAAAGGCAGCTGTTGTAAGCTTATCCGCCAGCTTCTGTGTGCTTTTTTAAATTTGTTTCTGATACATTAGCATTCTGCTGGACTGGTCCAGGGCTTTGCGGGGCTTTTATGTTGTTGCATTGCTGCTGTCTCTGTGCCCAGCCTGCCCGAGAGTGTATGTGTCACGGGGCTTCTTAGGATCTGGCAGAGTCGCACAGCTCACACTGATCCAACACTTCTGTTGACAGCCCGGTTAAGAAGTAAACACCACTAGCGATACACCCATGGTTTGGCTGGTGACCGGAATGGGATGATTTTCAGCTTGAGTGGCGAGAAAATCAGATGGTTTTTAACTGGCTAAGTAAGCACATCATGCACACGGTGGCACAGACAGTTACACAAGCCAAAATATGCAATTCGGAATGTTTGTAAGGTGTAAAAATGAACCCATAAGAATCCCCCCCCCAACCTGTAGCGGCGATGGTTCAGAGAATGCACCTATTGGTCAAATTTAAGGGTATGAATTAATGATCCATTTGGTCGTTTTGATTAAAGAACTTGTTGCTCTTGGAAGTGACAGGTTTTTAGGTTTAGATTTGTGGCAGTAATGTCATTTCAATGACTTAGTGGATTTCTGCCTCACTGATCAGTGTAACTTGTGCCACCTTCTTAAGTTAAGTCTCTAACTTGCAACTTTCATCAGCTTTCACTGTCCTGCTTGTCCCGTTCTGGCTAAAGGGGACAATGTGCCCTCCTTTCCTGCCACTGAATACTCCCACCGCATATTGAAAAATCCAGAATAAAACTAACAAATATACATGCCACATTAACCTATTTTGCAGCTTTTGGGGGGTGCTCAGCCACACACGCGTTGACTTTCGATGGGTGTAAACGCAGCTTCAAAGCTGCTTTTTTTTTCTCTAGTGAGGCAGCTGATGACCCGATCATCTCTTTTGTGAATCAGTCGTGCAGTGACCGGCAGCTCGTGGGAGAGAGGGATTCCGTTGTGACCGTTAGATCACACTGACTTACAGGACTTTTACATCGCTGATGCTTTTGTGCAGCTGCTGATGGTAGACCTTCAGTCCTTCAGTGGGTTATCACAACACACCAATGCCGTAGAGTCAAAAGCCAAAAACAAATGTGTTTTCATGTGTTAGCCCTTCAGCCACATTTTATAACATTCTAAAATTGTCATTTCAGGCTGTTTTTGCACATTCCAGGCAGCCACTGGCATTCATTGTTTTCACTCTGCTTCAACAACAGTCTGCACCATTTTGAGCACTGTGCATGTCTTATAGCCTTTATTTATTTTCAAATTGACTTTTCTTTCTTAAAGGCAAACAGCCAAACAAGGCTGATCTCGGTTGGGTTGTTGCTTGCATTATAGTTTTGCTCCTGACCCTCTTGCACATTGTAACTACCACTTAAAATGCTCTGATTGTGAAAAGATTATACCATTATATTGGCAGTTATACACTAGTGTTTCTCATATTTGAAAAAAAAAATAAATAAATAGGGGCACACAGACAAATGGCTTCCTAAAAGCAAGAAATCATTACTTAAACAAACTTGTCTTTAGCAGAATAGTTGGCAGAAGCATGTGAACTTGTCAAAGTTAATCATCCAAAACATGGGAAAACAATGCTGTAGTGTAGTCCTTTTAATGATGTGTGCAGATGCGATCTAGAACAGTGTAAGCATCAGTCTGCTCAGGTCCTTAATACCTGTATTTTCTTCTCCATCACACCCCTTCTGTTCCCCCGACGCTCCGTTTGCTCCAACCATCTGTTTATTTACCCTGGGCTATTGTTTGTTTTTTTATCTCCGTGCAACAGTGAGCTCTGCCGCTACAAAACGCAAATATATGAACAGCTTTATTTCCAGCAAATAACAGCACCACAAGTTGCGTGAGTAACTGAAGACCGGGAGTCGTAACGGGGACGGTAAGGTAGCACGACGGTCTTGATTTGATGATGCTGTGGACGCCGCAAGCGGTTTGAGGGTCGAGTTGAAGTTTGTGGTTTGCAGATTGTTGTTTACCTGCTGCGTTAAGAAGTAATCCTTCAGCTTTGATCAGAGGTGTGACCAGAATGGCATGTGTGGGTGGGGCAGTTAGATCATCTGGGGGGACAGAAAACAGTAATAATTCAATTCGGTAATGAAAATATGGTCACACTAGCATAAATCATGACCATCAATTTTGTTAACAGTGTGGAATTTTTTTTATGAAGTTTTTTTTTTTTTTTTTTGTAAAGAAATGTAGAACTTGTATGATGCATGCAAATGCACCATTACAACGCTTACATTAGCTTTTGTTTAACATGCTCCACATTCTCCATTGAGGGTTTAAATTCAAGTAGATGGGGAAAGACATCCAGCCAACTCCAGCTTTTTATTACCTTCATTAAGTCTACATTTCAGATCATTATATATAACAAAAACATCCGAAAATGGGAACGATAGCACGATAACAAAAAAATAAATAAAGCTATAAACTTTGCAGATATATGCTTTTTTTAAATTACCACCTGCATTTATTCTATCAATACAAGACACAAACCGAGATAATAAATTGTGGCCTTTTTTTCTGGACAGTTTTCTTTGGATGGACAGGGCATTTCTCAGGGGGGCAGGACTTGTTCCTGGGGGGGCAGTGCCCCAGCCCCCCCGTAGCCACGCCCCTGGCCTTGATACTACTTGGGAAACATTAGGCACTCTTCCTCTGTAGGTTTGCTGCTGAGCGCTTTGAAAAAATGAAGAATGAGAAACACTGAAAGAGATGCACATAAGAATAAGGATGCTCACAGTTCCCCTGAATTGTGAAGATACATAAGCTGTTTTCTGTTGTTGGGCTATGCTTCTGTTCATTCACAACTGGCGATGATTGGCCGTAGGATGCACAAGTGTCCCTGTACTTCCCACCCCCTCCCCCAACCCTCCGTCCAATTCACCTCCACCCCCATCCTTCGTTTTATCTCCTCTGTCCTTCTGTTTTCTTGTTGCCCATCTATGGGCGGTTTGTGTGGGTGACTGCCTTAAGTAGAGCAGGCTTTATTGTCCACCTTTGTCCGTGTTATAGCACTTGCTTCAAAGGAGAAGAGGGACTGCTGATCTGATGGGGAACAATGCTGGTAATAGAGTTCATGTAAATGTCAGCCAAAGCTGTTTACTAGGGGTGGGACGGTATGCTTTGGTCACGATTCGATTGTATCACGATTCTTGATAATTGCGATTCTACAAGTATTGTGATTCGATATAATCAGTAATTGCAATTTTCTTTCGCCTTAAAAAAACAAACAAGTTGAATCATACACTTCTAGAATGAATGTCGTTCCCATAAACAACGCACATCAGTCTGTGTCAGTAGCTGACATTTATTTCAACTGAGACAAAAAGAGGTACTTAACATGTATAGCATTTTTTTTTTTAAGTTTACAGTTACAAAATTAATTGAAATGTCCACACAGCACCAATGTGGGCTAGTCTTAACATAACTTAATGTAATGAATTGATGAAGTTTTTGTGGACACGGATATGACGTAATATAATCGATTCAGGGGAGAAAAATCGATTTTTAAAATCATCCCATAAAAAAATCGCGATATGTCCATGAATCGATTTTTTTCGCCCACCCCTACTGTTTACCAACCCACACCGGTGACTCAAGTCCTGTTTATTTGTTATGTAAAATAAATCCAAGATATGTACTCTGTACGGCAGTCCTGCCCTCGACATCTTTCAGCTAAGATCTCATCCTGTGCAACACGCATCTTTGTCCGTCGTGGGAGCCTCGCCAAACATCCAGGAATGTAAAACTAGCCACACTTGTTTGCTGGTTTCGGGGGAGTTTCTAAGCACTATTGTATTTCCGACAGAGCCAGTTTTTCCAGATCAAAGGATGATGATGTCTGTCATTGCATGGGATGTATTGCAGCGCTTGCACATTGAAACCAAAGATAAACATCTAAACTGGTGTCACTGAAAGTCTGCTGCTCCTGAAACACAGCAGACAATGGTGCATTATTTCTGTTGTTGTCCTGGACAACCACTTACGCTGACGGTATCGAGGATGAAAGTATTGAGTACACTCTGCCTAACTACCAACCCGTGTCTATTACACTAGCCGCCATCTGAGCCCTGGGAATGGGGGGTATTCTCTTTCTCCCTTTTAAAGATTTAAAGGGCTCACAGTGCAGGGTTTAACATGACACGGAGGCTTACATCTGCTTTAGCCCAGCTCACCTGACGACACGTAAACCGAATCCTCTCTGAGGCCATCTTTACGATCGTACAGTGGGGGGAGCTCACTGAAAGGATGAGTGCTGTTGGACGTCTGTGAGTGTGCACACATGGGAGTTCTAGAACAGCTGAGCAGGAGGGAGACCAATTAGGATGCTCCTTGATCCCAGCCCCATTGAGGATCCACTTCCTGCGTAGCCGCTACAGCATGCGCACTCAGACGCTCTAGCTGCTGTATTAGAAAATATTCTGCCAAGCACACAAGCCTGAAGTGGCAATATCTGTTTGTGAATAGTCATTAAATGCCTGCAAGTCTCTTTGATCTGCAGCTCATCCAGTATTTGTAGGTATTGGTTCTTTAATAAACCTGCTCCAAGGTGCCATGTGGCACTCAAGGTGCAATGTGCTATGTGTTATCTACATTGAGTCCTCCTTGCCAAAACTCATTAACAATTTATTTCCTTTGTATTTGCACCGCTAGTTCCTTTGCTTGAGTTTTGGTGAGTTGTCGACAATGGCAAGTCGCAATGAAATCTGGAAAATAATTTACATTGTTTGTGGAAAAAATGTATGCAAGATTACAGTAATAATAATAATAATAATAATTTGCTGTAACAGAGCCATGTTTTCAGTCAAGAGCAGGGGTGAACACTGTGGAAGGGCATAAGAAATGAGTGCTTCTTTTTTTTTTTTTTTTGGGTGGAACAGGGTGCCTCGGGAAACTCTCTGTAACGAGAGAGAGAAGGCTTTTGACATTTTCAGTCGCAGGCCGTTTCAGCTCGGAGCAGAAGTAGAATAATGGAGCGAGAGAGGAGACCACAACGGTGTGAAGAAGATTGAGAGACGGGGTAAGGACTACAGGAGAGAAAAAGAGGTGGATTAGAAGAAGAAGAGGTCTGAGCTAAGCCTTTACACCCCATCAGGGAGGAGATCAACCATGCTGTCTGGTCGATGTGTGGGGTTGGGTTGTGTGCATGCGCGTGTGTGTGGGGCGATGAGTTATAGCCATAGCAGATAATAGCTAGTTGGAAATGTCACAACAGTTGTGTTGATTAGCGTCATTCCAGACACTCAGCAGTGTCTATCTCCTGTTAGGTCATTAAACTGAAGAGCAATAGTCAGTGGACTCTGAACTGAACTTCTTCATCCAGTCGTGGTTCATTGCTTTGACAGGACACACAGATAAACACAGATAAACACAGCTAAAACATTATTTGCAAGAAATTCCTGTTAAATCTGTCCACTTCAGGCCTAACTGTAAATCTGTAAATCAGAATATCAACCTGAAATTGTGTATTTACTGTGTGTTTGTTCATGTTTTTGTCCCTTTCTTGGATCTCATAGCTGTAAGTAGGCGGGGTTCATTCCTGTAATTTTGTTTCCATCATAAAACAGAGTTCAACTGTTGCCTTAAATCCGACTAGTCCACCAACTTCTTTGCACATTTCTTGCTCTGGACCTCTTCACTGTCATTTTTACCCTTTCCTGTCACTGCATGTGCCTGACGGGACATATTACAGTTGTTCACAGAAGTGAAAGTTGAAATAGCTTTTGAGGAAAATTGTTGCTTGAAGCACTCAAGAGCCCGTGTGTTACCTTTGGACTACTTTTTGGAATGCTCACAAACACGCTTTGTTTCCTTTTTTTTGGAGCATGAGGTGCGTGTTCCAGTACAAACTTAGCTGTTCGCTGTGGCATAATTTCAACATCACGTTTTGAAAAAAAGAAACTCATAAAAAAAAAAAAAAATTTCAACAATGATTTTGAGATCAGACTGAAACTGCACAGAAGAATAAAAAAACATTTTAAATACTTTTTGCTTGAACTTCAACTCTGTACAATTGATTTTTGTACCCAAGACACCAGAGAATTCCACCTGTGTCCCTTCCTCAGGAGTGAGGCCATGTCCTCTTCCGATGCTGAGCAGAAACTTGTAGAGACGCTCAGAGGAAATGTCCTCTAGCTCACTAAATAGTCCACAATAGAGTTATAGCTAGTGCTTGTTCTCCCTACTGCCCTTCAAATGTCACAACTATGTGGCAAAGTGGCTAGTCTCTCCTTTTTTGCCCGAGCTGCAGGATTTAAGAAAAAGTATTTGCAAAACCTCTATAACAACAATATTTGAAATGTATTATATTTGAAGCTGTTCAGCCTGTTCAGTAAACATGTTCGGGATCAGTTGTGATGTAGCTCTCTTTTGAGGTATTTGCATGCCAGCTATAACAGTTTGGTCAATGTTGTGAAGAAAGATGTTGATTTCCACGTTTTCAACCAAAAACAGCGGCCTTGTTATGTTTATCTTCACAGATTTGGTTTGTACGTCTGTTGCCTGTGTTTGTTAGTGTGACACATACTTGGGAATATTTCCTGCAAAAATACGAAAGCATGTGTTTGAAATCCGCATCAACAGTCGTCTGCCAGTATCACCTAGTGAGTCCTTTATATAGTTAACGCTGTGGAGTGAGGGACTGATCCATCCATCCATCCATCCATCCATCCATCCATCTCCTCTGTCACTCTGAGCATGGGCTTGACCAGCCCATCTTGCCCAGTGGGAGGGATGCATATACAGATGGTCCAGGCAGAAAAGCCTGCGAGGATCCGAATGAATCATCTTCTACATGTCATGCTTCTGATCAGTATTTCACACACTTCCTATTTGAGGATATTCTATTTACTGGGAAGGAATTTGCCCGGATCTCTGAAAGTGGACCATGCCCTGTTTGACAGATAGCATTTCTGATTGACATGATTTTCGGTCATTTGGGATTGGCCCACATTACAGCAGTGCAGCATGAGAGCAGCATGTGACTGTAAAGCTCATCTCATTTTTACTCTATCTGCCAATCATGGCAGATTACCTCTGACCGGTTGGGCATGAGTTAAGCATGTGAGGATTTAATGCGGGTGCTCTGTGTTGGGCTGCTGGTCACATGCTGGGCACTGGGCTGGGGCTCCTGCTCACATAATGCAAAAGCAGAGTTAATGTACTCAAACATCACTTCACGGTGGCCTTATGAAGAATTTATTCTCTTTGAAAACCAACCAAGTTATGCGTAGTCCTGTAGGTGCAATGAACCTTTTTGTTTCAAGTGGCTGCGCTTTTTAATGGCTCATAAGAAAGTTCGGTGCCTCAGGAGCTGTTTTTGTCTGAAATACTGAGGCGACTAACTGACAGTCACTTCTTTATGGCGTTTCTCTAACAGTCCGACGTGAGTCTTCCTTGTCCGGCCGATGTCGCCCGATGAACTACAGCTTTTTAAACAAACCTGACCATCGACGAAGTTCGTGTAAAGATGGGTCTCGACTCGGCGCAGTTCTGCTCACCGTGCAGGCCAAGAGGAGTGGCTCGCATTCTATGTTAACCAAACAATCATTATCCCTGCCTTTGGGCCGAGAACTCTTCTCTCCATCAAGGTTACACAGTTTTTAATGCACGGGGGAGTTATTATTCAGCCAGAGTAATTACACAGCCAAAGGAAACATCTCTCTTGAGAAAGGGAGGGGACTGAGGGTGGGCTCGTTGAGGCTATTGTTCTCCTGATCCATGTTCAGACTTCAGGGAGGGAGGAAACACTTTGGAAGAGACATGTCTGTGTGTGTTTGTGTGTGTGTGTGTGTGTGTGTGTGTGTGTGTGCTGGCTAAATCAGGAGGGCTGTGTAGAGCTGTGCGTGCCTGGCCGAGCCTTGTCTTGGGGTTCAGGAAGAACAACAGGAGAGTGTTGTGCTGCGCTGTGCTGGAACCCAGCTGGGTCATTATTTAACCCAGACACATGTGAATATGCACTCACACTAACACACACACACACACACACACACATACACACAGACATACGTAAGTTTTTGTAGTTTTGTAGCACAGCGCCAAGTCATTGTGAAGTGAACTATGGATCAGTGAGTTTGTACATTGGAGGAAAGGGCGCAGACGTGTGCTGTTTAGTTAGCTGTGTGTATTTGGTGGGAATATCGGCACTTCAGGCAGACGCTGTGTTGATGTGTTTAAGCGTATATGAATTGAAGCATTCATAATTTCTGCATTCTTTCTTGGTGTCCCCCATCATATTGCTATAGGTTCATTCTGCCCCTTTGGTTTGGTTTCGGGGGAATCTTACAGTGACAGGTGTGTGTACAGGTGTG
This sequence comes from Odontesthes bonariensis, assembly GCF_027942865.1. Taxonomy (NCBI): domain Eukaryota; kingdom Metazoa; phylum Chordata; class Actinopteri; order Atheriniformes; family Atherinopsidae; genus Odontesthes; species Odontesthes bonariensis. Next base: position 30,290,521 of record NC_134515.1, on the reverse strand, counting down.
TTGGAGTTCTTCGTGGTTGTGTACCACATGTGTGCTGAGAGACAGCTGTGCTCAGAACAGAGGATTGTCTGTATTGATTCCGAGGTCTCCTGCTCCAAGGCCTGCTGATTTCAAGGTCTTTTTCCACGCATGCCTCAGTGCTGCCTCATTCTCCGTTTCCTGAGTCGTGTCTCTCTGTAGGTGGGTTAAAAGTGAATGTGCGGCTGTGAAATTTGTCTCGATATCCTCACAGAGCTTTATGTCCATTACTTGAAAGTTTTATTGGAAAATGTTTCATTACAAACTGAGCCATTTTAGGTGCTGTGTGTGTTGTGTCTCTTTATGTTATGTCTGGCTATTTTTTTTATTGCCTCTTTAGAGTTCTAGTGTTTGCAGCTCTGTGAACTGTTCTTTACATGAAGCAGCATTGACCAGTAGTGATCCTCTTAATTGCCGACCAGCCAGCAGGTTCTGTATCCCTGTTCCGTACAGTATTAGATTTGAGGCCTGCAGTATATCTGGTGGCGCAGTTCGGTCAAAGGGCAGACTAAGAGCTGCAGTCCTCTTCGTTTCAGAACAATGTGGGCACCGAGTGTAGCAAAACAGAGACAATACACACTTCAGGCGATTAAATAACAAACATCACTGATCGATAGAGATCTCGCTAAATGACTCATGAAGTTACACATAGGCTACGGCTACACGAAAATGAAACGAGGGTTTTTTTGAAAACGGGTACGAAAATTATTGCGACCACACAGGAAAGCTTCTGTGTCCTCATGGAAACGCGACGCTTGCTGAAAACAATGCAGTACACACGCCACACCTCTATGTGCGCTGTAAGCCACCCCCACCGGTTACACCAGAACAATAGAAGAAGCAATGCGCATGCGTGTACGCCCCTACTTCTACCAGCGCGAAGCAAACGTTGTTCCTTCAACAACGCTGCTGTAGTTAGCAGTGTCTGCAGCAGTGCTACTATCAATGTTGTGGGGTCCATGATGATCGCTGTCTGTCACTGTTGTGTTGTCTTCTTCTTCCGGATTTTGAATGGATGTTGCGCGCAAAGCCGCTTCTTGTTCTGGTCACTGACGTATGTGTAAACGTCACTGGCGTTGGTCATGTGGCTGTGACGCAGATGTAAACAAATCCGTTCTGGCTGTAACAATGGAAACGAAACGACGCCGTTCTTAGATCTTCCCACTCTGGAACCCGTTCTCCAAAAATATCGTTTTGGGGTACTGGGAACGCCGGCACCATGTGGCCGTGACAGCCAAACGATAAGCAAAAATATCGGTTACAGTGAAAAACGTTTCCGTGTAACCAGAGCCTGATTCTTAGCAGGGTGTTAATGTTTTCCCATTGGTTGTTGCCTGTTTTAAAATGTTTTAGAGTAACTTCTTTCTCAGAGTCAGCATGCAAAGAGTATTTAACATGGACAGAAGCAGTATTCTATGTGTTGCTTTTTGTCTCAGATTTTCCACAATTCTATCGCAGACTCAAGACCAGAAATGATTTGGCGGACTTGTCTGCTGTTGCATTTAAAGAATAAAGAAGTGTGAAATTGACATAAACCAAAGGTCCAAGTGGACAGAATGAAGCTGCTTATAAGCTGCTCCCTCATAAATTCTAGCCTCGAGGTACCTTCCCACAGAGCTGTGCATTAATCTGTGTGCTTTGTAATGTAACTGCTTTGAAAACATTGGGATGATATTGTTTATTTTCTTTGTTACATTACTTAGTTGTTGGGATTGCAATAGAGAGAACAAAGCAGTGAATCAGATAAACAAACTATTGTTATGCTTGATGTTAAGCAGAAACAAAAACTCGAATGCCCTCCAGCATTCACTGTAACTCTGGGCCACATTGACAGGTTTAATGCTGTGCTTGTGTATGATTTCTAGATTGCATGTCATGAAGAATGCCAAGAATCAGATTGGTTATCCAGGATTTCAGGCCACAGACTATATCTACATCTGTAACAAAAACTATGTTTAGACCTGGCATAAGCCTACATCTCGGGTAATCCAATCGCAACTGGGCAGCTTAAATAAATCAGTTTTTGAGGGGCCCCTTGCTATTAGACTGTGCTGTAAAATAGAAAAATACGTGGATACATCCAAGCACCTCTCATTAGGACTAAATTTGGGTTTTTGGCTTTCACTGTGTCCTTACCTTAAGTTAGAGCTGCCTACTTGTGACTGAAACATCAAAGACGCGTGTTAATGCCCAGTGTAAACAAGGCCAAGTCGGAATTTATCTTGTTGTGTCCTGCTGTATGATTTTACCGCTTTTCTCAGTGTCTCCATTTCTTCATCTCCCCTTACCGAAAATACTCAGAAACACTGATTATTTAAAACCTTGAAAAGCTCCTGTCTCCCATTCAGCTTCTCTCAGTGTACATATGCAAACACTCCGATATCTTTATCTACCTCTGCCCAGAGTTTCCCAAAGCTGTCAGCCCTCAGCTCAGCCAGCCTGCTCTCTCGGTCCTCCTTCTGCACACTGAGATAGGAGCAATGAAGTCTGAGGCCTGCGCTTGAATTTCTTTTCTTTTCAAACTCCTACAAAGTTTGAATTCTAACTTTAGGACACTGGGGTCACCTGAGGCTTTGTGGAATCTGGACGCTGTGAGAGAAACAATCAGAAGGAAAGGAGCAAAGTGCCTGCCTCTGAACAATAGTGTTTCATGTTTGTCCAAGTTTGCTGAGTGTTAGCAGGAAAAAGGGAGAAAAACAAGTCTTGTCGCTTTAGAGCATTTGAAATTAATCGGGAGGCGCTGACAGAGGGTATATCATATTTCTCCACGTTGCGTTATGCAACTGTTTTGCATTGGTCAAAGCTCCCGTAGTTGCTAAGTGACCACTTACAGACTGTTCGAGGCAGAGTGTATAGTTGAAAGTTGTACTATTCTGTCATCCCTCAGACTGGCCTCTGAAAATATTCAAATCTGTGAGTGCTGGAGGGAATGAGCAGCAGTAGTTCACTAATGAGTGCAATCAAGCCTTTGCTGCCAAATTTGTTGGAATGCATGCAGTAATAAAGCATCTAAACCAATCTAAACTAGGGGTGCTCCATTCAGGAAATTTGGGGCGTTTGGTGGGAGTTGGGTCAGCTGATGCTTGGTGTGTTTGAAGCCTTTGATTTATGATGCAACATTGTTTACTAATGTACTTTTTTAAAAATAACTTTCTACGATAAATATTGAATTAAGAGATGCGGATTTAATAAGAGCTGATTTAGAAACACGTGCATCATATCACTTTGTTAAACTGAGGTTCTTTTGTTTGTATTATGTATTTTTGTGTGTGTGTGTGTGTGTGTGTGTGTGTGTGTGTTTCCACCAATCACAGTATGTAAGACCAGGGTCGGCCGAGAAAAATCGGTGCCCCAACAATTGGTGCACTCCTAATTTTAACCTTGGTTTTGTAGATGATGTAAAGATTAGGAATTACAGTGTAGTGCTGGTTCAAACAGACTCAATAGCCGCTTTCGGACTGTAGGAACCTTTGGCAGTTCTAATAACCTTTTAATCCGCGGGGCCGTTTTCTCCCGTGTTCGGACATACAGGAACTCGGGGCTTTCTCCCTTAGTTCCTATAACTATTTAGCTCCTTCTCCGAGGTCGGGTCTTTTCATAGTTCTATAGAACTAATCTGACGGAGGTGTGTGGTGGTTGGTAGCTACGCCCCATGTAATTCTATCACGGCTGAAATGTCTCCTCATATGACACAGACACAACCGGCGGGTGTTTAATAAGTTAAACTTACACTGGTCTCATTTGTCTGCAGCGCTCTGCTCTCCTTCCTTCATGAAATAAAAAAGTATCGTCTCCTGACTCTCTCTGTGAGCTTTTCCAGCATCGATATTAAACGCCTGATGTGATTGTCCATGATTAATATCACCATCATGCAGACCATAAACACAGTGGCCTCCCCGCTCTCCATATTAGCTTCTTGGTGGTGTTTTTTCTACTCTCCTTACTTTTACCGTTTTGTTTTGTGTTTGAATGTAGCGCTAAACGGCTAACGGCTAACACGTCACTGACGCAGACGGCTGCGCGCGGCGCATCAGTCCCTATCAGGTCCCGACTCATGTGCGAATGCAGACTGAAACAGTTCCGCTGGGGAAGGATAGTTATCAGAACGAAATTCGAGGAGGGTAGTTCTGATAACTACTTTCTTAGAACGGTCTGTCCGAAAGCGGCTTATGTGGAGAATGGGTATCATAATATAGATTAGACCTCATAATTTTCTAACATCGAAAACGAAATCTCTAGGTATCGAGTTAAAAAGCAGTATTAAAGCTCTTTAAATTTCAGTACTCCACCATTAAGAATGGGCTGGAAAACTGTTAAGACTATTGAGAATTTCAGTCACAAAGGCACCGATTTATTTTTATTTATTTATTTTTCCCCAAAGCTTTTCAGCTTTATTGTTTTGCCAGCTGCACTTTGATGTCAATAAATTGATGATTTTCAAACAAATCCTGTTTGAACACCTCAGACCTGACAGTGTGCCGGAATCCTAATAACCCACAAAGGTAAATTGGTCCCAAGAGAAGGTGATCAGACCCAAATCGATACAGCCGCCACTAAGTGGTTGTTTTACCAAGTTATTTCTTCGTTCTTTCTTCTTTCACAGTTGTTTTCTGTGTTCATTACAGGATACCTTTTGTCATACCAATTTAAAAAAAAAATAAATAAATAAAAAGTGTGCATGATCAACAAAGAAAAATCATTTGTGTAATCTTCTGATCTCTGTATGCTGCCCACTGTGCCCCTGTCTCACCCTTGATGATGGATCATAACATTCCTTGACAATTCAGTCAGTGGTTCCCACCTTCTGTCATTTTTCTGGTGGAAGGTGAATTTCTATGATGAAGAAATTTCAAATATTAGAGCCAAGGGGAGTTTCCTGTCAAGTGGCACCCACTTTTAGCCGAACAGCCGGAGCCGGACCTTGAACTGACAAAAAGGGGCTGTTTTGGTCCAGATCAAACAGGTTCCGATTCCTTGTATTTTTGGGAATAGGCCAATGACCTTTGTGATTTCTCCCGGAGTTTCCAAGACCCGCAGAGCTGTTTGCAGTCTGCACCTCCATGTTTGTCGGAAGGCGGTGCGACGTTCATGTGATGAAGATGTTCATTTGGTGTAATCAGAGGTTGCCTCGAATGTTGCTCTTGAAGTTGATTCTGCTGTTCCTACTGCTCCCATAATAAGATAATCACAGACAAATCATTCATTCATTTTTTTTCTCCATTCATTCAAAAGGTGACTGGTAATCAGGCAACGCAGATTTATGCCTTCTTAAACCACTCAACGCAGAGTGAGACGTAGATCACATAGATGATGACACGATGGCGCAGATGTGTTGTTTACTTTCAACCACAAATGGAGCTCTTGGATTGGACGATGGTGCAGACTTTCAGGTCTGAAGACATCCTCAGATAGGATGTACACTTTATTCTGTTGATATTGATAAAAGAAGAAGATATATTTGTCAGGTCCTTTTTTTTTTTTCTTTCTTGCATTAACCTTGAACACTTGAAAAAAATCTAATTAAAAAAGGAAACATTTTTTTAAATGAAGACAGAATTCTTTCCTTTGTTTAGCGCACACGCAAAGAGAATTGCGTATTTCGCAAACAAGTATTTTTGTGTTTCTGTAACTTGTGAGGTTGACAGTTGTTTAGATGCAAACCATGTTTGTTCCCAAAATTTGTAAGGAAAGGTAGCCATCCATCATCATCATCATCCTCCCCTCCCTCCTGAACAGAGAAGTCTTCCATCTTCACCACATGAAGGTTGCCATGCTCCAGCTGCCAGATCCTGAGGTGGCAGGTAGCAAACAGCAATCTGAGGCACCGTCATCCCCGAGCTCTCGCCCCCAGCATGCAGTTTGGCTCAGAGGGAGCTTTTATTACTGCAGTGTCGTCGTGGGGTTTGGAAAAGCTCTCCACACAGCACAGATTGGGGGCAAAAGGCTACCAAAAATGATGGAACAGATAGAAAAGCAGGCAAGAGAGGTAAAGACGAGAAAGTTTCAGGTATGAAAAGAAAGAACATGCGATGCAGAGAATAAGGGTGTGAGATTGTTGAGAGCAAAGTGAGTGCAGATGTGGATTTGAGAGCACGCCTGGCTGCTAACAATCCATGGTTTCATTTTGTTCCCTCTCTAATTTCCTTTCTCTTCTCTGCTCTTGCAAACTGCTGGAGGAAGGTCCGTAAATTCAAATAACACGCACTGGCAATGAAGAGATAATACACAGGGACTTCAGCCACATCTGTGTTCAGAATGTGCAGGTGATTGAAGAGGTTTGCTGATCACCCAGAGAGAGTCTGTCGGTGTGAGGAGAACGCAGCAATCCTCTTCCCCGTTTCCCCTTCTTCCCTCTGCGTCATGTTATTTATAATAAATAATAAAAGTGTCCCCTCCATGGCAACACTGTTGTTCCTCACACTCCCCGCTGTACTCTTCTGGTATACAAATAGAAATGAAACCAGTCTATTACTCTTTGTAGGGGGCATTTTAAATCCAACCTCCCAGATTGTTAAGCTGTATGGAGACCCACAGATGCAGTATCACAGATAAGTAAGAGCACCACACCACAAGGAGATGCCATACAGCACTGTACAAAGGTTCCGGGCACCTTAGATGTTTAGACTCTCATCAGGAAGGTTTCCGAACATCCCAGATTCATTCTGCAGTTTAACAACGACCGTAAACCTACAGGCCATAGTCATAACATACTGTCTTTGGCCACAAGAAGACCAAGGAGTCCTGCAACAGATGGTCTGACCCCCACAGAGCCCTGGGTCATGGAGTCGGTCTGGGATTACGCGAGGAGACGCCAAGAGAGACTAAACTCAACCTGCATCCTCGTGAAAAACTGGTACTGATCTAAAACAAAGCAGTGGCCACACCCAATATGAATTCATACCTTTCGAATTACTGCTCTTTGTGTGATGTCATGTGATAGAAAAAAAAAAACCTGCTTTAAACACTTACATGGTGCAACGCATCACTACAGTTTGTTTACACCAGCAGAATTTCAGAAGGAAATGAAAGCTGGTTGACTTGTTATTCTTCCTGGTTTGAATTCGCCTTGTTATTGTTTTCACGACTCCTTTTTCTTCCACACCCCGTCCTCGTTGCTTGTTTTCACATCATCTGTCATCCGCTGCCACCGGTTGCAGGGGTGTGGGGTCGGTGGCAGCGTCTGATGAGACGCTAGAGCATATGTCCTGCTCCTGATCCTTTTATGCAAGCCGCTTTATGAGGGGGGGGGGGAGGGGGGTAGGGGCGCTTCTGTGGTCAGGTCATAAGCCGAAGCTAATTGGCGGCAAGCGGTTGGGAGTCTTTGGTGACAGGAAAAGAGGGGAGGAGAGCATAGGCCACCAGCCTGGTGTCATAGTAAAATGTAAAGTAAACTCACTTGTAGTGCTGGGCGATATGGGGAAAAAGTCATATCTCGATATATATATTTTTTTTGCATCAGTCGATATTGATATATATCATAATATAAAACAAATCACTATTTTGTTCATTTTAAATGTTCCCTCTTAGCCTTAATTGAGATTTGAACATATCAGAAGGTTAATCTTTAATTGAATATTTATTTTCTGTCAAAGTTGAACATGTGCTCAAACGGGTGGCGCTGCTTCAGGTGATGAAAAAGATTAGTGCTATTCCCTTCCCTGGTCTTTCTCGGAACATGCACTCGACATATTTTGCGCTCGACGAAACGCACTACTCTGTTTCGTGTTGGACTTCAAAAAACCAAAATACCTCCAAACCACTGAATTTTTCGGGCCGTTCTTATCAACAGTATCATCAACAATGTCATCCCTTACGCCTTGGGCTGTGTCTTCCGTCGTTTCTTCCGAGGGAGCACTGATTTTCTTTTTTTGTAAGGCTGTAGCAGCACAAACAAACAAATAAACACGCCGCAACTAGCAGCTGGCACGACTATTGATTGGTGATATGACACGTGATTGGTTCAGCGTGGTGCAGCTCTCGTTGTCGTTGGCTATTCGTATTGTCTGTCAAAAGATGGACGAATGTAATCTATCCAAAAGTATATCGACCGTGTTTCATTACATTACATTACAGTCATTTTGCAGACGCTTTTATCCAAAGCGACTTACAATAAGTGTGTTCCACATCAGTAGGCAAAAGAACTTCAGGTCACAAGAAATCATAAGTGCAAAACCAAACAGCTAAGAGCATAACTAGTGCTAGAGTAAGTGCAGTAAGTTAGGTACCTAGACAAATGGGAAGACAATTTAGAAAACAAAGACAATTTAGGAAACAAATAAGTGCGTAAGGAGCTAGGACGAAGCAGGTGATGTCCTAAGAGGGCGGATCAGGGTAGTGTTTCCTGAAGAGATGGGCAGCGACTCAGCTGTCCTGACATCAGTCCTGACATCAGTCGGGAGTTTCATATCTCTATCAAAGAAAAATTATTCCTTGATTGCTATCGTTTTATCGTCCAGCCCTACTCACGTGATTTGTAACACAGAGTAGACTTATAAGGAACTAATCATGTTTGCCTTACTATGACCATGTAGTTTTTAATGCCTAAATCTAACCAGGTGGTTTGGGTGCTTAAATCAAACCAATAAGAAACAGAAAAGTCACGTGTAATAAGGTGAGTGTACTTGATAGTATCAGAGACAAACTGATCTTGACTGATGGGCCTATACATTATTTCTTTGAAGCAAGGCTGAAACCTTTTTGAACTTGGACTGCTTGGGGACCAGGCTTTTATCAGGAAAACCAATGTGCGTACCGCTCTCCTCGTATCATTCGTGTCAGTTGGTCGTAGTAATTCCATGCACATATTGCATAAAAATCGCCTCAACAAAAGATTTATGTCTTCATGTAGTTAAAAGGATAGGCTCCACAAGTGATAGAGTGTGAGAACATATCCAGCTGGCTTTGGTTTTGGGATTAGAACAATTTCTTTCAAGACACCAGCAATCTGGGGATAAGGGATTAAGCCATTTTCAAGGCTGCAGAGACCCAATCTGGTCGACATCGCTCCCCGTCTGTGGCTGTGCGTCAACTGAGGCCTGATGCTCACACCACCGGCAAGAAGAGGTGTAAGATGGCCAAATTTCACAAATGATATAACCTGCTTTTAATATGGACCTGATGTATCAGCATAAAGCTTTCCTGTTGCTTTTAATTGTGAGTAATGGGGTGAGGGGAATTTAGGTACCAGACCGAGAGAATCCTACTGTCTGCACACTGGCTGGATTATGATCAGATTTGGCTCTAAGCATGCTGATCTATGATAATTGCAGTTTTGTGTTATGTAATGCTATTAGATGAGTCGGTTTTACGTGAGATCGCATCTGCGGTATTAACATTGACATTTTCATGATGTAAAATCCCGCAGAAGTTCTTTTCTTTCTTCACTTTATCACATCTGAGTCCGTTCACATATTTCTATTGTGGTCACCTTGCGTTATCTTGTCCAACCTGTCTTTTTTATCTCACCCTTCTTTTCTCACCACCCATGCATTCCCGTGTCTTTTTTTTCTTCATGCAAAACATCCATAAACCCGTGCTTTGTCTGACACCGTGGATCAAATCGATTCAGCATCTTTTCTCCCGCACCTTCCTGCACCTCGGGCTCGTTTTCCAGCTAAGATCGATACTACGTCATAATCCTTTCCCCCTCTCTCTCTCTCTCTCTCTCTCTCTCTCTCTCACTCTCTCTCTCACTCTTTCTGCGATGCAGCAGTAGAATCTCTGTTGCACACCTCCATTCTCAGGCAGCTGCATTTTGTGCCACATACCATGACACACAATTGGGTCTCATCTGACAAAGGCCACATCGATTTCTCCTGAGCCACGTGAAGTTCTGGGGAGCATCGATCCATGCAGTGTTGAAATACTGTTACTTATTGAGACGTGCAAAATGGGGTTGTCCATATTGGACCATTTGGACTTACAATCGGCTAATGTCTTATGGAAAGGCATAAGACATTGAGTTGGAGCACTGAAGTTATGTTTTTTTTGCAGTGTGGTAGGTTTCTTGATGATTAAAAAAAAAAAAAGTATGGCGTGGCAAACAGGATTATATTTCACCTCTATTGCTTGAAATAGAGAGATTTCACTGTGCTACTTTTTAGAGCATTCAGCACATTTTATTGATGTTGTTTCCTCAGATGAAGGCTGGTGTACCTATGCTTTCACTGTGACATGCAGGCCTACAGCCTATCTACTCTTGTCAGTGTCCTGTAGCTCTCTGAGGGACCATCTGGTTAATGATGTGGTCAGAGAGGACCACGGTCCATTCTGCTAACAGCTCACTGCACATTCACACCTGCAACCCTCCATTTATTGCTGCAGAAAAGGCTGGAGCGTAGTACGAGGGACTTTCAAGAGGTGTTGGATGAAAATGCCAGATGACCGAGATAATTGTCTCATTACCATCACAGTGTCTGGAGCCCCTCATTAACTAAAGAGCTGATTAGGTGGCATTGACCCAAGTGATGTGGGTGTTTTTGTAGCTTGACATGCATGGAACATCTTGCAGCTGGTTCTTAGAAATGTTTAAGACATCAGACGACGATCGATTCTCTTACAACAACTTCATTCAGGCGCCGGTAAACAACTCCAATATCGGTTCAATCTTCAGATTGCTCCCAGCGGAACCTCTATTTCGTTCTTGCCCTTTCCACATTCCCTGAAAATATGAACAACACATTTTTTTGTTATTTATACTTCATTGTGGATATATGCCGGTCAAATCAATATCACACGAAATGTGATTATTATTCTGAAGTGTTATTTTTAGCCAACAGAAATTGGCTCTGAAAACCCTCTGAAACAAATGTGGAATTTCCGGCCATGAAAATGAAATGGACTTTAAATGTGTTAAAACAGGGTAAAACAACAGTGGGCTTATAAAGATGAACAGGATTTTATTAGAGCAGAGCGGCAGTCTGGAAGTCACTGCAAGATGATGCGTAGTCACAATTTTCTGACGCGTTTAGCCGTATGACAAGAGAAACGGATTAAATGAGAAATGATTAAAAAGAGAGCAGCTTCATTGAGAATTCAGCTTCACTTTTACTTACAAAGACACAAAAAGATGGAACTTTGAAGCTTATGTGGGGCGCCTACAGCCCCATTCTAGTCTAGTTGAGTGAATAGATGCAGATTGATTCCGCTCCTAACTGTATTATCTGGGTGTGTTAGTCCAATCAAAGGGCTCATAAAAGAGGACTAACATGTTTACATGTATTCAAAAAGTCAGGTTTTGGTCAGACTAAGACAATAATTGTTTTCTTCTTCTAGTGTCATATAAACGTACTGGGTCCAGAGGTATGTTCTGATCAGAGAAACTACTTGCATCACTGAAAATACCACAGGCCCAAGCATCTGTAATCTTCATTTTCCAGGCAGTTAATTCACAAAGCTGACAAAGCTATTTTGTTTTAAATATGTAACTCCAGTTTGTATGTTTTGTTTTGTTTCAAATAGTATTAAAAGCCATAGATCGGGAATACATTACATTTTGAATCTAACTTCATAATTTAGTTGCTTCTTCCTTTTCTTGAGAATCACTTTGTGGTTCAAACATGTTCAGCCAGATAATTACATGAATTAATTCTATTAATGATCAGCTGTTTTCACTGAATGACTAATGTAAGATGTAAAGTCTTTTTTTTCTTTGTTCCCTAATGACAAAAACTACAACTGTGACGAGGAACACAGATGAATTTGTAGGGTATTGACAACTGCTTGAGTGGGACTTTAAAAGTGAAAACACTTTACATCAAACAGACGTGATGGTCTTGTTACTGGACTTCCATTTAGAGGACTCACAAAACAGTAGAATAACTCTGGGAAAGTCATTTAGCTGCTTTATAAATTCTGCAAAGCCTTGTCTGCTTTACATGCTTTTTGTAGTGCTGTACATGCTTTAATGAGGACTGACTGAGTCTCTTTTGATGTTTTACATTCCACTCAGTCGCCGACACTAAAAGCATTTTGCCCCATCACTTCAAGGCAGATTTCCAGATGAAGTTTGATGTAATCTCATGAGTGTAATATGAGTTGTTTCTAGTCACCCAGGGGCCTACATCCAGGTGCCTTATAACGGTTCCCCTTTCAGTCTTTTTCCTTCCTGGCTTTGTAAGACGCTGTTTTGCTGTTCGGCCCCCTGCTGGCCCATTGGTTGCCGCTGATGATTGTCTACTCTCTTCATGATTGTCTACAACTTCAGGAGAGCAAGAAAAAGGACGTTTTCTTTGTAGGATTTTCAAGGCAATTATACGAGGTGAAATTAAAAGTTGAGCCTTGAATTACAAGGAGCTTTTCCTTTTGTGGGCTTTGAAATTCATTTGTCCTGTAACAATAAATTGTGTCAGGTCAGCACTAACAATGTGGACAGGTTGAACGTGATGAGTGCAAGTGAGGCCACTGAAACTCGGAACCCCTTCACCTCAGATGCTCATACAAACCCCTGTTTGCTCCGTCTTCCACAGGCCACTGCACCCAGACCTAATCACTTCAGAGCTGCTCATCCGAACCCTTCGGATCACAGAGCAGCGCTACACCTTCGCTGGCCCGTTCACCCTCTTACCACGGGATCAAAGGGAATATTTCAATTTCAGCCAGGGCCACGGTGCGAAGATAATGAGTCAGTACTCTGTAAAACCTCTGAACATCTTCACAGGAGTTCAGATCACAAGTAGCACCCTGCTAACAGAGGCAAGGGCATGCAGCCTGTATCACTCTCATCTCGCTAGGCGCTTAGTGGAAATTTTTTTGAATCACTTTTAAATGCACATGGTAACCCTGTCGGTTTAAAATAAATAAATAAATAAATACATTTCTTAACATAGTCTGATGGAATTCAATATAGGCCCCCTTTTTAGTCTTTTTTTTTACACTGGTCAAACAAACCCTACTAACACCCACGAACATCTGGCTTTTTAAGCGCAACCTGAGAGTGTTTAATGTGCATTCAGTCAAATTACTCTGCAGCAAATGGATTTAAAAGAAAAAAAACCAATACATTTTATCGCCTTCTGCTCGGCAAGCTACACACGGGAATGCAAGACCCGGGTCTATGCTCTAATATTCACCAAGGATGCTTTACTTGTTTGGTTCCAAGCTTCCCTGGACCACGTGTCAAAGTGTCCTTCAGGCAGCCCAATGAGCTCCACGTTTGAGCTGATGCAGCTGTTGGTGTGTGAATCTGTGTGACAGGAAAAGCACAACGTAACCTGTAATATTGTGCAGACTAAGGCATGCTGTGTGTGTGTGTGTGTGTGTGTGTGTGTGTGTTTGGGTGAATGGGTCCAGCCTCGGGTGGTCAACTAGCAACAGAAATACAGCTCATTCACCATTTAAAATATGAAACTAAGGGCTCCTGACCAAGCATCAGTAAAATCCTCACATCTTAAGTTTGGCAGTGGAATTGTTTCAGTATGGTTTGGTTGTGATTTGTGGTTACTTTGTGTTACCACAAAGTGGAACACTCCTGAGTCCAACCCTTTCAGAGGGTGGTGAAGAAAGCTCTTGAGAAGCCAAGCTAACCAATCCTTCTTTGTTGTGCTTCCCACACTATATCTCTGCAGCCGCTGTGATGTAAACTCCTAATGCGCACTGCATGACCCTGATGTTTTCTTTTCTTACCTCCCGTAAGTACTTCGGGTTCAGCGACACGTACTGTAGAAGGATCACTTGGAATCACTGAGTGACCCACCCCGCTGCATTTTCTTTGTCGGAGCATTGTTATCACTCTCTCTCTATAACGTTTCAGGCCTCTCACATTTCACATTCCCATTCATGCCTCGTCTTTGTAGCAAAATGAGCGTAAATGGGCTTATTTTGCGAGGCGATTTCCAGCCTTCACCGCTAGCCGCTGAAGCCTTTTTGGAGAATTCACCCCCCCCCGCACCCGACCGATCCAAAGTGTTAATTACCAGCCGAGTGCACATTGTTGAGGCTTATCTCGCTCCGGCACAAGGAGCCGTCACACACTTGTGACATTTTTGGGAAGGTCATTTCTCAAAGACCTAAAACAAAGACGGTGACACCCCGTGAAAGGCCGTGATATAACACACAAGATCCAGAGCTGACACGGACACAAAGGTCGTTGCGACCTGATCACATGCAGCTCTTTGGTGTTTTGTGCGGCGCATGTTGCTCTCCTGCGGAGCACACAAATGTGCTGCTGCTCTGTATGCTTGACCTCCACTCCCGCTGTCTCCCGAACACGTCTGAGTGAATAGAAAACGGATGCCTCTCCAGCACGTGCACACCCCGCACATCCACACTTCTCAGCACATACGTGTGCATTTCCATCTAATTTAGGTGAGCGAGCAGCCTGAAGAGTTGTTGACAAGCTGATCAGATTAAGTGGCGCGTGCTCTGTGTTTGGTGGGTGGTGAGGACGCGTCTGCTTTTCAGGGGGTGGGTGAAGGAGCTCCAGATTGACAAACCTACTGGGAGAATCGTTTGGCTTATTAAGTCAAGGTTATTAAGCAAGGGAGCTTTGAATGTATAATGGAGTGTTATCAAGCAAGCACCAGGTGCAGCCAGAAATCCAGGTTCTTATGAGCCTTACATCCTCGTCTTCCACAAGAGTCCATCCACAGCATTTGGGATCGTTTCTGAATGACTCGAATTTCCTTGTTGGCAATCGCATCTCCGTCTGTTTGTGATGACGAAATGTCGCAGAGCAGAGAAGTGACAGGATGCAAAATCAGGTGTGTTTGCTCGCAGACTTTTATTAAAGCCTCTCCCATAAGAAAAGTGTATTCTTGGCTCCTCTTGTTTTATGGAAGTTGAAAGGTCTGATTGCATAACATCAAATTAACATGTTTGTGTTGGGTCAACATAAACTACTAACTCATTTGGTAGTGCTACGTCTCAGTTTCTTTGGGTGAATTACAGAATAACTTTAACTTGTGGTTGTAGAATTGCTTAAAGGGATAGTTCGCCTCTTTTGACATGAAGCTGTATGACATCCCATATTAGCAATATCATTTATGAACATTGACCTACCCCCCCGCTGCGTCCTGTGAGCCGAGTTCCAGCCTCGATTTGGCATTGAGGAAAGTAGTCCGGCTAGTTGGCTGGGGCTTAAAAAATAAAGCATCTTGCTTCTCAAAACGATATGCGTTCAAAAGAGTAATACATTTGCGTCACAAAATTGTTCATTCAGAAAAAGTCAGACCTCACATCGCTTGGCGCTATTTCTCTCTTCCTTCATATCACTACAGGCTATGTAAACCTTGCAGACCGAAGTGCAGACCGAGCACTCCCCTGCTTCCGAGCAGGAAACACCGTAACAGGCGTGGCTATCGCTAGGTGGCTGAACGCATTGATATGAAGGGAGGCAAAAAATAGCGCCAAGCGATGTGAGGTCTGACTTTTTCTGGATGAACGATTTTGTGATGCAAATGTATTACTCTTTTGAACGCATATTGTTTTGAGAAGCAAGACGCTTTATTTGTTTAGCCCAGCCAACTAGCCGGACTACCTTCATCAACGCCAAAACGAGGCTGGAACTCGTCTCACAGGACGCAGCAGGGGGTAAGTCGATGTTCATAAATGATATTGCTAATATGGGATGTCATACAGCTTCATGTCAAAAGAGGCGAACTATCCCTTTAATGCTCTAAGAAAACCATACATAAAGCAAGTTTGTTCCGTGTTTTATGTTCGTTAAACATTTCAGTGCCGGGAGAAAGTAGGTCCTGTAACCTGGTGCAGTGCTTTTAAAAGTTTAATGTCCAATTGAAATTGAAATGACCAAAAAAAGAAATGGTTTTAGATTTGATTTTCGATTCTTTGAAAGAGAAGAGGAATCGGAAGGAAAAGGTCTGTAAATCAGAAATATGGATAGGATTAGCCTGGAAAACATTTCACAAAATTTCCGTTTATGCGCTCTCTTTTAAGTATCCCACCGCCTTGTTATTTTCTCAGAGCCATTGTTTCTCATGGTGAATTCGTTCATCATCATTTCATTTGGTTTTATATGAGGAGAAACGTTTACTGTGTTTGTAGTCATTTTTATTCTTGAACTTTGTCCGTTTAAAGGCGGAAGCAAATGCTTTTGACGGGACAATTTTGCTGTTTTGTTTTTTCAAATTTTGCATTCACAAACGCATTATGTTAGTTAGTTTTGATCTTATACTACCCTTTTATCAGAAAGAAAAATAAACCACAGGAGCTGTAAACCTGGAAGAACATTCCTGGCCTTTTCCATGTTTCTGTGCCGGATCTGTATCTTTTCAGGAAACCTCCCATTTACTATTGAGAAAGGTAAAATAGCACCAAACCTGATTGTTATCAGGTGGATTTGTCAAACTTTCCCTCGCCTGTTTGCCTGTGTTTGTCCCCAGCGGGGCTGCATAAGGGATGGTGGTTAAGTACACCCACTTCTGAATCAGACGGGAAACAATGGGAACATTGTGGACTCGCTGTAGCTCCTTGGCCACCTCTTGTTTACTCTGTTATGTTAACAGCTGAGATTGCTACTAAATCTCGCAGTGAGCGCCTTGTTACCGGAAGTGCAGATGAAGAGCGAGTGCTGGAGAGATGACACGCGGGCGTGCATTCGTGCCTGCCATCATGGGAGGGCTTTTCATTTTACCTTTGCCTTGAGAGTTTGACTCTGTCGAGGAGAGGCCGGCGTGCGTTTCCACCTCAGAGAATTAGTGGATTTAGTTTAGGCTGTGCAAGTCTGCAACCTTGAAAACAGCATTCGCCTTCCTCCTGGATTGAATTTTTTCTTCTTTTACTTGACTGCTCTCTAACCTTTTCCCTCGCACTCTTTTTATTTTTTTTTATTTTTTTGCTTCTCATTTTTCTCCCTAACACCAGCAACACTGGTGGCAGCAGGCACAGATTAAAAAAAAAAAAAGAACAGGCTGCTGCTGGATGACGTGCAAGATCCCAAGAGAGACGGGAGAAGGGTGAAAGGATGGGGAGCCCCATGGCAGGCAGTCTCCCTGATAATGGAATGTGGCCGCTCAGCAACATTCATAAATATTCAGATGAGGCAAATAAAGCTGCCCGAGAGATGGTGTGGCATATGTTTGGTATGGGAAATGCCAGAATCTCATTCTGATATGTAGTCAGAGTCAGGAACGTGGGGTCGGCATTGTTATTCAGTCTTGAATATGAACCGTGTCCAGCTGGTCTCCATTGTCGCAATCAGAAAAACAAACGTTTCACTGACTCCAAAAGCGTTTTTTGTGGTGTTGCAGTTTCCCCCAGTTAGCATGGCAGAAATGTTAACACGGCTGTGGCCACACTTGAATAGGGAAAGTCTGTGGGTTGTGGCTACATCCTGGAATCTTAATAACTAAAAGGCTCTCTGCTGGATGTGGGCAGCTGGAAAACAGTTGTGTTAATAAAAACAGTAGTACTGGCTTGACATGCGCCTGCAGTCCCATCTCCAAAGAGCTCAGTGTGGTTTGGCTGTGAAAACATCTTTATCTAATAATATCGCAGCAACACTGACCCACTTACTGCCAGCAGTAAACATTTGCAGGGCCTCTTCTTTGTCGATTCTCTTTTAATGGTGGTGGTATTTTAGCAGCTGATCTGAAATCAAAATGGCTAATGAAATTAAAGTTTCATTTCTCTGACAGCTGTTAACTATTTTTTTTTTACCATTCGGAACAGCTGCGACGAAAGTACACAACCACAACAGAATCCGACAGCGTGACGACGTTTGTCAGGGCTTCTTGTGTTTGCTCGCCAGACCTCAGTAGATGTCGAAGTTTGATTGAGTGTGGAATTTGTTGTGCAAATGAAAGCTCTCCTCAGCACCTCCTATTTAACCTTATATTTAGACTCGGAGCCAAGGACAGACTGTTACCCTCAGGCCTTCAGCAGAAACAAAAATAATGGAAAAAAAAACAAAACAAAACACTTAACTTGGCCACCATTTTTCAATGTCTCAGTGTTGAACACAACAGCTTTCCACTGTGTGCTGTGCCTAGATGAAAATGAGTACGTTAAACTCATCATCATGGGTGAAGGCAGGCTGATTACAGTATGTAACATCTGATTGCTCATTGTAAGGGGACCGCTGATATCAGAGGTTAGGGCCAGTTACCAGTAACCGTGTCCTGATTAAATGCTTGCAAGCCCCGATGGCAAGAAAGCTTAAGAATTTGCCATATTTGACGGTTTCATGAGTTAAATCTTGGACAGACATTTCTTCTCCTCAGAGGAAAAGGTCCTGTTTGGATTTGAGATGCACAATCCACTTTCTGGGTTCTAATCCAAGCCCCATTCCTGAATTCAGATATCTGCAGATAAAAACACTTTCTGAACCCAGAGCTCTTTTACTTGAACATTGATATCGTTGTTGTTGTTGTTGTTGTTGTTGTTGTTGCTGTAGGTGATGGTGGCGTTTTGGATCATAAAAAAAATGACTAAATTAATAGGCTTTTGGCTTCTTCTTTTTTTTTTATGGCGTTTAACACCACTATAAATGACACTAGTAGTATAGTTCTGACACAGCAGTGTGCATATTTCCTGATCATTACAAAAAAAAAAAAAAAAAAAAGTTCAAAGTTTTCCAACAAGCAGGAAAGTCCAGCACAATCCACAAGCGATGGCGGTGGATCATTTAATATGATAAAACAGGGCAACTTTTTTTGTAACCTATTTATCCATGTTGCTCTCTACTGAAGTTTATCACTCCTCTGGAAAGCATCACTAAGGCAGGATTCAAATGCACTTGATGCTTTAGTGCCGAACAGTGGGTGAGCCTGTGGTTTGAAATTGTAGCTACATCAGTCACAAGATTGGACAAGCAATCAGTCAGGCAGTTGGACTGGCTGGTGCCTGCGCTGCCTCTTGAAAAATCTGGAAAAGTCCCCTCTGAGATTAGCCTGGCTGACGCGTCCACATCTCAATGAGATGGTGGTCTGGGAACTAGGTGTGCATTTTCTCGTATTTGAGGCGTGGTTTACGAATGCCTAGAGCCGTTTATTGGGCGCTACGAATGTCTATCAAATGGCGTCTGGTTCTTCCCATGCTGCTTTGTGCGCGAATCATTGCCAATTGTATCACTTATACCAGATGACGTATGTACAGCGACAGAAATTCGACGAGGAAGACGGCAATGAAGTCTTTCAACGCCAAACGTTGCTCTTTTTTTAAAAGTAAACTTGCGTTCTAAGCTACTTAAAACACTTTCTAAGGCTGCATGGAACGGTAACGTTGTGTCCGCTGCCATGTTGGATTAACACTCTACAAGCTTCGGTGTCGCGCATAGACGTCGTCATCGTCTTGCTGCCCCGCCCTGTTCTGTGATTGGTTCCCTATCTCAGGCAAAAATAAGGGCGGTGGTTTCCAGGCTGCCTTTGCAGTGTGAATGAAATTACGCGCAAAGCAGCATGGGAATTCCCAGGCTACTCTGAGATGGCATTTTCTACAGATGTTGTTGGTATTCTTGCATCAGCAAAGGCTGACTGAAACTCGAATGTTTAGGACGCCTTCTAATGACACGCATGTTGGTCAGGGGGTTCAGAGACACATGTGACTGTAACGACACTCTCTGCTTCTAAGATTATACTCGCCACCATCTAGTTTAGAACTGAAGAAGCCTTTCGGATGAGATGTGAAACATCTTTAAGATCGAAGAAGTCCAGTCGCTCTTATTCAACCTCTTCTGTTTACCATGACCTGGATGACTGAGAATCTTCTTCAGCGTTTAGCGTGTTGCCACTGCCAGTATCTTAACCCCTCACTAAAGTTGTGCCATTCCATTGACCTCAAACATCCAGGAACACTCTGCGGCCTGGATTCAGCCATTGTTAATGCCGCATATTAAGCTGTCGTCAGCACTGGAGTTTGAGGATTTAGATGTTCTAAACAAAGGAAATGCTTCAGCTGAACTGGTGGGTAGGAATTGTGGGGACCGTGGCGCTACATTAGAGGTCGTGCTTGTTTGGATGGTTACGTGAGCTGAGGAGGGGGATATTATGAGTGATGTCTTTGTAAATCACTGCGGTGGGGCTGATCTTCTAAACCTTGCTTTTGATTATATGTTGAGTCAAACTGCCTTGACAGCTCTGCGTCCAGAATGTTCCACATTCCCTCCAAGGTAAACCTTTGTTTAATCTCTCAAAGAGCAACTTCAGATATTAAACCCAACTGAAAAGAATTAACCCTCATTACCTTTTCATTGCAAGTTCCCCCACTATGGGGCTCAGTTGTGCTGGCATTCAGATGAAGGGGATCAGCTGGCAGTAGAACAGCTCCATGTCCAATCTCAGTTTTCCGTCCTCAGCAGTGTTTTGCTATTAACTATCTGCTCAGCCTGCTGTAGGGGAGGCGAAAGATTGAGGAGGATGAGGATATGAAAGGGAGAGAATGACTGCCAAGCAAGTCAGCATGGCACTCTGTCAAGGACGGTGACTCCTTTGACTGAGGACATCGTCAGTCACAGTACGCGAGGCGCCCGAGCCTTTGGGTCATTCCTCTGTGTTTATTTTTAGTTCCCAGCCTTTATAACAAGGCAAATCCTAGGGCTTAAACCATCAGGGGGCCTCAATTAGAAGGGGAGGAAAAAAGTCGAAGCAACCATTTGGTTGGTCTGGGCAATGGCTTCCATTGCATAATGATGTAAGTCACCCATTAGCTAATCATTGCTATCAGACTGGAGAGTGAAACCCACTTAAGATTTAATAGACAAACGCTTTAGAGTTTGACCGTGAGCGGTTTTGTTACCCTATTTCCACGAAATACATTCAGGTCTCCCCGTTCACAATACTGTGTCAGTCATAAAGAGCGATTTAAAGAGTAATTGGTGGAAGTGATGTGATGATTCATTCGATGAACTCGGGTTTGCATTAACACATTAATAGACACTCCTGTAAAATCTGGGTTGGATCAATCTGAAAGAGAGGGAAGAAGTTAAAACCGCAGACATTTGGAGTAGTGATTCTGCGGCATTACGATTTCTTAAGATACCAGTAATGAGAGCTTTTGTGTTGCCGATAAAGACTGCCTGATGTTTGGAAGAGAAGTGGATGAGAGATGAAAGGGGGACTCGTTTAATTCAATGGACAGGAACAAGATAAGTGGGAATGAAAAAGCTGGAGACGGGGAGAAGGGTAAAAGGAGGGAAGGCGCGTCATAGAGTTGGTGAGGGCTCTCAGTGCTGCCACAGTAGAAGCTGAATGACAGCATATCAGATAGTAGCCGAATCGCAGCGCCCTGCCTGAACCACTCTGCCTTGGCTGTCCCAGCAAGACGAGACGGTGAAAGAAAATACTGCCCGTGCGCATGAGAGCAAGGCCCACATGATGATATGAACACATTACTCTCTTTTCCCTCTGTGGCAGTACACAGGTTGGATTGCGATTTGATCTCTCATTCGACTCTGCAATGTTTAATTGAACATTTATTATATAACAGCACTTTTTAACAAAGTCTATCCTCAAAGAAAACGTATTTTATGATCTTATGATTGCAAAAATACAACTGATTGTTTATGAGACAAGCTTTGAATTGCTGTTGATCTTTTTTTATTCATCCCCAATACCTATCAAGTACACTTGCCTTTTCCCTCAGCACAAAGCTACAAAATACACAACATAAGTACATGGAAGTCACTAAAATCAATGCCATGTGTTGTGTCATCAGTGTTTTCAGTTGACAGCCTTCAGAGCGTTCTCAGTTTGGAGAATAAGGGAATAATTACAATAGGGGGAGCCAAGCTAACAACTGCTAAGAGCTGGGACAGTAGAAAAGTGAATTTTTACAATCTAAAACCCCTCCAGCACAAGCTGTTTACACAGTTTCACTCTAGCCTCAGACAGGTATTTACATTAGCACTGTGTATATATACTTTTTTAACCAGAGAACATCTGTGTTTTGCTGATAATGTGCAGCCACTGTGCACGCTGTCGCTGAGCAGTGGCCGCACACTACCGGTGTCACACGGACGGTCTAGAAAATGAAGTGCCAAAAGAAAAAAGAAAAAAAACTCTGATGCCCTTGTGAAGGGGTGTGAAACGCAACACTCAAATAAACTATATAACAATTGCCCTGTTGACAGAGTTTTTAACAAAACCACATTACAGTAGTTGAGGTGTACTCGGTGACCCCAAAACGAGCTAAACAAGAAAGTACCATCAGAATACCTTCTAATAGACTAGTTACAGTCATATGATGAAATAAAAGTATTTATTGCAGTGTAGGGCTGTGACAAGTGGGACATTTTTTATTCTGTGCACAGCAATGCTATGCAAAAGTGGAGATTTTCCTCTGAAACTTTGTGTTTCAACTCCATTCAAGGAACGAAGAACTTTGTGGATAGTATTGAATAATGTGACCTAGATGCAGTGTAGGAGCCCCATGTAGGCGTTCATTGCTTCTCTTTACATCTATCAGTCACAGATTTACCATGCGGCTGATAAATGTTTTTTTTTTTCTTTGGCTGTCAGCAAGCATCTTTACATCCGCTGTTTTCTCTCCTCCTATGTCCTTGCTCTCCTTCTCTCCCACCCTGCTCACCCTCTCTCTCTGCCTGATACTATTGACAAGGTTGAGAAAACAGTCTAGTGTTGTGTATAATTCCAAAATTGTTCGTATAATTAAATGGCATCTTGACACTAATTAGTTCGAGCTGTTGACAATACAGCCAGCCCAAATTATTTTGCAGTGCCTTCTATTTAATTAACCAAATGGACTGATAATTAAGGAGCTGCTTGCTCTCAGTCCTGCCGTGCATTTGTTAACCAGCGAGCCTCTCTCAGATCTGCTTTCAGCCCAGGGTTGCTTCATAGCTTTTATGGATCATTTTTTCCCCCTTTATATCCCTTGGAAAAGCCAAGCATTTGTCTCTGGGGAAGCGCCGTCTAGAATCCTGAAAAACAGAGCTGCCGTTTCTGTTTTCAGTTGTTCATTAGCATTGCAGGACTCCACCTGGCTGACACAGTTGGCTGTTTTGGATTGAAAAACCACCTCTGTGTGTGTGTGTGTGTGATGTTTTCTGCGTGTCCCTGTGGCATTAGAATTAAGTAATTTGTTTTTTTTTTTCTGTTTTTTTTTTTTCTTCCTTCGGTATAATAAGGCAAGCAGGCAGCATTCTATGCAGCCCATTATTTTTCTTCGGCTCAGGCAAAGCAGTGGTGGTCCTCCAGGAAGCTGCAGGCTATCTTCACACCCTGCTGTACGGGGCTAAGATAAGACTGTATAACTGAGGCAGCACCCACAGGCCCTCTCTCTTAAAAGTGCTCTGTGACTCTCATTTCCACTTTGAAGACTTCTCGAGGCTGTTAGCTTCAGAGGGTAACTGATTTGGAGCACTGAACTGTAGTCTTCCAGCCTTTTTAAACCCTGCCACGGTGCTTTGCAGCAGAGGTTCTCTGTGATGGATTCCCTTTGACAGGTGTTCGTAGCGCTTCGGAATGTCGGACCAAATGTGTCACCCACATGACAAAGCAACAAACTGCTTGAGTTGTAAAGCTAGTTCTTTTTATTCTGCGCTTTAGAAAGTATTTATAATCAAACATTGTGTGATTATAAAATGCATAAGTTGGTAATTGCACTCTTTGTCAGCCTATTCTGACGTCTTAATGTTGGAATGTCTAAATGAGAAGAGGCACTTGCTCGATCTTGGACTTGTGACCGGGGGGTGGGGGAAATTCAAAGTCAAATTTCCTTTTCAGGATATAAAAGACTCGACAGAGTACTGGCGGAGCCAATTTTGGCTAATTTCTGTCATAACTGTTTCACTGCTGTTAAACAATTTGCTGGTAAATGCGAAGCAAAAAATAAGCAAGAACAAAAAATGATTTGAAATCAAAGTTTGGTGGAGATGAGGAAGCTGAATGACACATTTTAAGACCTAAGCGGCCCCAAACACAGTGGCAGAGTTGTGTTGTTTTTTTGGTTTTTGAGTCTTTAGTTGCTTCAGGTATCCAAACGTGAACTGAGAAAAGGCCTACTAACCAGAATACTCCTTTTAAAGGGGAGTAAAAAAAACCCAAACTTAAGGACTCATACCAAAGTATTCCCCCTCAGTTATGACTTATAACCCAGTAAAAATGTGTGTTGGTGTATTTCTCTGTAGAAGCATCCCATTTGCTGGTATTTTCCTTGCTTCTGTTTCGTTTGCAGTGTGTGGGATGGTTTTGGGCTTCAATCTTTAGGCAGAGGGGTGTGTAGACACAAACCAATGACAGCAGGTGTCACACATTTACACAGATTCATGCTCTGCTGACTTCATCTTAAAAAAAAAAGACTGCAAACAAAGCCGCTTACGTGAAGTTTTTGCGGGAGTGCAAACGTGTTTATTCGTTTCCTGTTTTGTCAATACTGTGAAACAGTCGGTGAATTCTGAGTTATTTCTGTGACTTGTTACTGTAATTTGACAGCAGTCTGTCTACCGCTTCCTTCCACAGTGGCGCTGTAGTGCTGCGTTTGATTTTATTCGGGTAACCCTGAGTTTTTGAATCTCGAACATGGAGAGAAAAATAAAAAGCCACAAGAAGTCATAACTTGGCTCAGGTTTGTGATCCTAGCGGAACAGGGATGTAAAACATGGTGGAATGAAAACCGTTGCACCACGGTGGCTGATTTGTAGCAGACCGTATAGCAGGTCTGTGCTCCTTAATTCACAGAAATTGCCTTTTATCGAATGAAACACAGCTGTTGTCCAAAGTCATCAGACCACATTTCCACTTAACATAGATCTTAATAATGAATAAAACATCTTATTAATGCGGCCAAGGCAGAGAGCACTCTGCCTGATTTGTAGCGGTCGGATCTGTTCTTTTCCCCTTTTAAGTGGTTTCTAGATATATTTTCCAGGTTTTGGAATGTGCGGAGGATTGAACAATGTGGAGCGGCTGGTGCAGTCACTTGCATGCCTTCCTGTTGTCCAGGCCAGTTCAGGTTTCATCTCGGTCTGTGAAGGCACAGAAGCGCATACTTCCCATCTTCAGGTCCCCGTTGACGAGGACAGCTTGATGAGACGGGTCAAGGGTTGGTGGGACCGTGCAATAATGAAATGCAGCCAGCTCAGATTGCACCTGGGAAATCTAGCACAGCAAGAACCGCTATTGTCATTGAGAAGACATTCAACAGAGCAACGACCCATGACAGGGCCATGACACACTCCATTAGAAGAATTCCTCTGTTTATATATAAAAATCTGGATCAGTTATGTGCCTGTGTGTATTACTGTTTTGCACATGCAATTTAGGCCCATAGTCAGCAAAAAGCAGCATTACTAATAGTCCATATTGTCACATTTGCAAACATTTCCATACACGATGCGTTTCACTGCATCTGGGTTATACAAAGGAGCAATATGCTCAGTGCCTGTCTGCCTCCTGCTGTACAGCAAGGAGCAGACAGGTACAGCTTCACAGTCACTGTTACACCTACTGTCACTAGAGCAGAGGTCAACTCTGTAAATCTTAGTTTCGTGCTTCTGTTTTTTACAGCAGAGACGCGCATCCTGTTCAGCCTCAATTCAGTAGTGTGAAAAATAAATTACACCCTCTTCCTATTTTAGGGTTAAGTGTGTAAGGACACAATAAATGTGTTCAGAAATAACGTTCCCAGACGTATGGGCAGCAACAATTGCTTAAGATCATTGCTGATGTCTTTCCTCCTTGGCATTGTGTTAACACATGCCTGTGTTTTCTCCACCAGCAAAGTGTCAAAATGTCTGATTTTATTTATTTTTTTATACAGGTGCTCACACCTGCTGATGATTCAGTGCAATGTTACGTGTTGTTGTTCATCTCAGGTCGTATTGACCGACCTCATTTTAAGACCCGGCAAGGGTCAGATATATATGCTTTTTTTTTTATTCTACCCTTTTCTGCAAAACCTAAAAAAAAAAACCTCTCTTTTTCACACGACTGTCGCAGTCGATTGAAAACTGAACATGAAGCATGGATTTGCATCGACTTCAGTGGAGTCCAGCAGCTCATGCTGAAGAAAGATTATTGCCAGTCTTCTCAGCCAACAGCAAATTGGTTTGTATTCGCAGAGAAGTAAAAATAAAATGCCAAAAATGCTCCTTTTGTTTGCCACAATCATCTACTTGCTTATTCAGCACAGTCACAAGCAGCACACCTAAGATATAACCCTGGGTAGAACATACTTCAAAGGAAGCTGCCCTACTCGGGGTAAGTGTTTTCATGCTGTGCATTCTGAGCAGTCGGGAGGATGTCCTGGTGATCTCCTTAGCCCACAGTAGTATGGATTCAGAAATTTCTGTTGCAATTATTGCACAAAAGGTCACGTGGTATATCCACAGCTCAGGGGCTGGTTGCTTATACTATGCTGAAGTTCAGACGCAGCCTGTTGGACATTTGAAGGCTATTCTCTGACGACACTTAAAGGGGAACTGCAGTATTTTCAACATTAAGCCTCATTTCTGAGTCGTCTGCAATGTTTTAGAACCCCCCCTCACCGCTTTTTTGATGTTTACTGCTGTCTCCGGTATTTGCCTAATTTTGATTCTTCTCAACCTGCTTCAGAATGGCAAGTCATGTGCATGTCCAAAAAGGTCGGTAAAAGCACCATAAACGTCCGTTTTCAAAATAATCAACTCACCGGAGTGGTTACTGGTGTGCACTGGTAATCCATATCAAATTTCGTGGCGAAAAGTTGCTTCTGTCGTGTTTTATTTGACATTTTGTACTGGATGTTCGTTGATATTACTCCGCCACCGCGAAGAAAATAGTGCGAGCATGAACGAGCTGCCAAATAAAACACGACAGAAGCAACTTTTCGCAACGAAATTTGATATGGATTACCAGCGCACACCAGTAACCACTCCGGTGAGTTGATGATTTTGAAAACGGACGTTTATGGTGCTTTTACCGACCTTTTTGGACATGCACATGACTTGCCATTCTGAAGCAGGTTGAGAAGAATCAAAATTAGGCAAATACCGGAGACAGTAGTAAACATCAAAAAAGCGGTGAGGGGGGTTCTAAAACATTGCAGACGACTCAGAAAAGAGGCTTAATGTTGAAAATACCGCAGTTCTCCTTTAACATGAACCCTCGGGCTGATTCTAAATTATACAAAATTACCACAATGAAGTGAACAGGTGATAAAATAAAAAGAAATAGAATGCTGACTAATTCATAATCAGACTGATTTTGATGTCACCTTTTGCAATCCGAGTCTTTGATTTTTGTCTAGATTTTCGTGCATTTATAAAAAAAAGAAAAATAAAGAATTTTATTTTTTGTTTGTTTTTCTTGTTTGTATGTTTTTTTTTTGCAAAATTGCTGGCAATCCAGCTGCTACATATCTCGTCCAAAATACATCCCTTATCATGACTTTTGTTGTAAAATATTTATTTATTTTTTCTTATGGCCAAGTCTGGGTTACAACTTGTCCAGGTGTAAGCAAACCCCAAATGGCTGTGTTCAGAGCAGTGTACCTGCACAATGATGGCTAAAGTGAGCGATCAAAGAGATGTGTTCAAATCCTCAGTGCTGCTTTCCGGCGCTGGGACAGATAGTTAAAGTCATGGATATTGATACCTCTCATTATCTCTCCCAGCAGATGTTCTGATCATAGGTCCATCTGGGTTTTTGATGATGCCTCTGCAGCTATGATGGCAATGTTGTGTTTCCCCCTGTCTTTGCAGACACCTGGTGGAAAGGAGCCAACAAATTGAAACAAAGTGGAACAAGCTAAATATGTTGGGAGGGGATTGCGGGCCTTATGGTCTTTCATTCTTTTAATTCTTGTTTTGTTTCATCGCATCATTAAAAGAATGCAGAAAGGCTCGGTCAAACAAACGCACACTCGCACACCGATTTGCGAGCCTGCCTTCCTTTCACCCCCAGCAGTTGGCGTCTCTAATGACACCTGTGAGCAGTACGATTAAACGTCACCCTTAACGCAGTCCTTTTTTGTTTGGCTTTGCGAGCCAGCAGGACAGATGGACCAGTCTTGATAGCACTTCCATCACACCCACTTCAAAAGGCCGGAGCACTATCTGCGCAGTCGCACCCGGCTCGGCTGAGAGCTGTGCCTGGCATGACCCAGTCTCTGCAGAGAGCCTTTCAGTGTGGTGAGTCACTGTGAAGTGTAGTGCTGACAGGGCTTTGACAAACAGAGCAGTGTTAGAAAGAAAAGAGGACAAAGGTTGGGTGGTGGGGGCAGGGGGCACTCGGAACTCTGTTGTCATTGTGAAATGTGGGAATAAGGCTCACAGGCGGCCAGCGGCGTAGAAAGGTATGACCATCAACATCCGGCCAATCAGTGCATGTCTGTCTGCTTGTCAGTAGAGCTGTTCGGGATGACGGATTACACAACTGGGCCAAAAAGCAATGGCAGCGGTTCCAAATTCCATTTATGAAATTACATTTTAACGAGAAGCCACTTGTCACCAGATGGTGCTTCTAGCTTTTTGCTGCGAACTGCAGGTTAAAACTGTGTCTTTGCCAAATGTTCCTCAGACACTTACTGTAGTTCATACAAGGAGGATGTGGGCTAGGTTCGATCTGTCCGTTTGTCAGCAGGAGCACTCCAAATGTAGTCGACAGATTTTTACTCAACATCTTACTGGGGCAGGAGCAAGGCTCAACTTAGAGGTAATGTTCAATTTGACATTAAGCATGATCACATACTGTATATTTGTTAAATTGGATTTTTCCCTTCTAGGACAGATAAAGGTTTATTTTATCTTGTCTACTTCAACTATGGAAGGATTAGAGATGATGGAGTATTGGAAGTTCATTTAAGCATTTTCTTTTTGCCATTGAGCATCTCTCTGTGGTTATTTTGTGTTGAGTTGCTTTTCAGTCAAAGCTGAATCAACTGGCTCTGGCCTCAGCCCAGACAAACACTGGGTTAATGTTGGTCGAAATGGGGGCAAACATCCATTTAATTTTCTATACAAGCTTAGTCCAACTGTAGGGTTGCGGGGGAGCATGAGCCTATCCGAGCCGTCATTGGGCGAGAGGCACGGTACACCCTGGACAGGGCCACACTCAAATTTAGAGACACCAATTAACCTAACATGCATGCTTTTGGACAGTGGGAGGAAGCCAGAGTACCCGGAGAGAACCCACGCATACACGGGGAGAACATGCAAATTCCACACAGGAAGACCCCAGCTGGGAATTGAATCTGGAACCCTCTAGCTGTGAGGCGACGGTGCTAACCACCACACCACCGTGCAGCCAGGGGGCAAATAGTCATGCCAAAATGCTACTATACATTTAATAATGCTAGGTGCTAGCCAAGCTGGCTCTAGTTTAGCTTCCTGCCAAGCTTCTGGACACGCATAATTCGTTCACGAAGAAGGGTACGCGCACAGGGGGAAGGAGGGGGAGGGAGGAGCAGATTGCAGTTTGATAGACGGCATCAGTATCCAATCATTGTGAACGGTCCGTTCAGTATGATTGGATAGTGTTTTTCCTAGATTGTACGTTCTAGAGGCCACTAAAACTTTTCATATTTGTGTCAAAACTTTTAATTAATTGGTTGCAATGGGGGTGTGAAGAGTATTTCAAGCAATATGTAAAAAAATGTTCCAGAAAAAGATCCCCTACCCCGCCTTTAAGCTTGACAAGCTTTTGACGGGGATTTTTCTTAAAAATGCACGCCAAACATATAACTAGATGAAATTGTACTGCTGGACAGACGCAGGCCCCCTCCCTCTCCCGCACCTGTGAATCAAAATTATACTTAGGTGTGAATCTTGGACTCAGGTGTGTGTGTGTGAGTGTGTATCGGAGCTTTGTAACAAGTCTTGGTTTAAGACGATTTTGGATCGGTCACCCGGCGCTTAAAATATTTTCAATCATTCCTTTCAATTTAGTAGGCAACATTCAAGTCATCTCAATAGGTTGTGTGACAGATGTATCTCTCACTGATTTCGAGCTGGATTATCTGAATTCCAAACAGAGGCAGGCAGCTACCTTGCCTGTTACCCTGCCTCATGTCTTTCAGAGAAACTCTTGAAATTAAGTCTGCTTTGCAATCATGAAGTTTGATCTCCAGGTTTAGTGCCCAAAGAGGCAAAACAGTCCCCCTCACTCTGTGATCTGAAAGATCTGTCAGCATCATCTCTTACACTTCACTGAGGGGCTCAGGCTTCCGTTTATTCCTGGTGGTTCATTTAAGCTTAATCACATTGCAGCAACTAGCAGCCACCAGGGGACGGGTGGAATTAATGAGTGTGAGGGACAGCGAACAGATGGATGGGGAGGGGGGGGACCAAGGGTTCCGCTTAGGAGTGTGCAGCAAATGCCTGCTGGTTAGGAAAAAAAAAATCCTCCCCTTCTAATGTGTCAGTCTTACTGTGAGTAATGACAAGGAGAGGCTGTCTGCCCGCTGACTGATTGTTCTGAGTCGTCCACACTGTCAGGAAAGTCTCCAGAAACCCTTAGGGCTCAGATACTGGTAGCATCTTATATTTATCTCAGCCACCTGGAAAGAAAAGAAAAGAAAACACACTGCATAATGAATCATGAAGGATAGAAGGATTAAGACCTGCAAGATACAGATGTGTTTACAACTCAAGGTAGTTCTTCCCTTAGGTATTCAATCACCTTGACTTTATAAGAATTTACCACCTAGCAGCAACACAACAGTGATGTAGATCATGTCCGACTCTTTGTATTTTTAAAAGTTGGATTTCTGGCGGTTATTGTAGACAATTGTGGTGAAACAGCTCTGTGGCGTTGTGCTGCTGTGTTTAATATTGCATTATGTAAAATGGAAAGTAGGACAAATGTGTGTTGTCGTGGCTCTTCTCCATCAAGTTGTTCTAAACAGAAAAAGTTACAGTTTCTACAAACTCATGTTAAAGTTGAGCATTCCCAAAGTGACTGCTGGGCTCAATTTGATGCCAGGAAAAAGCTGTATTTAGCCTACTCAGCCGGAATACATTTTTATATGCGGTGCTTGTGTTCTGCGGTAAATTCACAGAATTTGTGGAGAAGCTTTGTTTTGTGCACTCGTGGCTGACCTCAAGTCAAATTAAGCAGTTGATGTCATTGAATTCTAATAAGGTTGGATATAATTAATGACGATCATAGCAGTTGTTAATCATTTGAATTTTATTGAAAATTTGAAGAAGTTTTCAGTATTTATATTTTTTGGTAAATGGAATAGGGTTGTCTCAGAAGAATGTATGTCAGTTCTTAGTACATCATTTTCTGTTTCACCTGCCCCACATGTGTTCTTAGCACAGGAAGCTATGTCAAAGGAGACATATTGTGCAATTTTTTCACAAGTTGACACAATGTCTCGCAGTCCTAATGAAATGTCTGTGACTTGCTTTCGTCAAGACGCCTCATAGAGACAGTGTAACAGTTCCTTTCTCCACCATGAATTTCCACCTGTATACATTCACTCACTCTACTGTGCTCCTTTTTAGATCAGTGGTTCTCAGTAACACATTATTACCACTGAGAGAGTTTAACTGCCCAAGAGTTCACCCTAGCACACATCAAATGTATAGGAAAAATACTCGACTGGCAGTTTTATTCAAATACTTACATTTATTTCATGTGCAGTTCAGCCGAGGGCAAGTGGGGATGATTCCTCTTTTAGGCACAATCTTGTTGCGAGTCATGTGTTTAAGCGGCTCAGGATGTTAACACACAGCACCACAGCGAAGGCCATTTGGCCGGTTAACGCATCAGTCAAAATGGGAGTAATTCCTATGTCATATTTAGGCATAAGATGCATATTGATGCATAAGGTTGGCTCATTCCTAGTTTTAGTTCATACCAGCTAATGTTAAGAAACTGCTGCGTATACTGTCAATGTTTAACAAACGTTTTAGCGTTAAGTTTATTTTTGCAACGGCAGCTGACAAATGCAAAATCTTAGTTCCCATCTTCTGAGTGCATTATTTGCTTAATTCTTTCTAACGTGAACTAAAGTGAACTATTTACTTGCTGGTGAGAATTTGCTGTTACTAGCAAAGCAGAAAGCAACAGAGGAAGCGTCTTGATGGTTCACCTCCGCGGTAATGGGAATGCCCACATTTAAACTTGATGTTGGGTTTTATTAGTTTTGCAAAATGTGGTGTTTTACATGAGTTCTGCGTTTGGCAGTAGCCTCAGACACCATATGCTCCCAAGCACAAAAAGGGATTTCATGTCCCCTTAAAGTATCGTCTTTGAATAACTTCATACGTTCACTGAGGCTCTTTCTGCCATCTGATGTTATCACCGTTGCTAGTGATTTTCCTCTAATTCTCAAATACAGTATTTGAATTTTACAAATACATGAAACAAATGTAAACCTTATTTCTTATGTCAAAATTGACTAAACTTGTTTTTCTTTCTTTTCCATGTGGAATCTCCTCTATCATCAATTCAACATTGGCTGTTCCAATGACAGGTAAGAGTATGGTACTTTGTTTTTTCTGCTGTTTAAGACTTAAGGGCTTTCTGCATGCCTGCTACAGCCTTGTTTGCATGTTTGGCTTCCACAGTAAACTAGAAGAAAGTTTAGACCTACACTGGATTGTTCAGAGTCTGCAAACTGTCTTTCTTCTAAGAAAACTGTGTTGCACAACTTCTTATGGCGCAGTTGCCTATTTCATGCTTCCATCTTTTCATCCTTAACCAAAGCCCTGACCCAAACATGAACCTCTTTTGTATTTTCAACCATCTTTCCCTGCAGACTGTGTGGATCAGTTGTTGCATGGCTTTTATTTATTAGCTCCAACAGCTGTCTCCTGGTCCCGTAAAAGCCAGTTGTTGCTTTTCTGAAGTGGGTTAACTCGGCATGTCCACCTTTTGAGCTGCATTGTCATGGTGGAAATGGTATTTACATCTAGTGGTGTTCCGTGAGGTCCTGTAATGAAACACCCTGTCTGGAGCGGAACATTGACAGCATGTCATGGCTTTCCTCTTGGGGAAATGGCCGAGCCCCTTGCTCAGGAGACTGCAACGAAGGTGTGATGTGTGCCTACTCTGTGACCTGTCCTCAACATTATAAAAGACCTCAAACTCCGCAGAGCTGGGAATATGTTCTTCTCTGTCCAGCTAGCAAATATGGTGCAGAAGTATCAATGTGCCAGCATTCAAGGGCAGTCAGAAGTTAGGTTGACCTCACATGCATCAACACTTGAGCTGTTAAGTGAAGCCCTTCCAGCATCAATCATTCTGCCACGTACAGCCAGAAATTAGGCCATGAGGTTATGTATTTGATAAGTCTTTTTCAATGACATGCAAGAAATTGAGGCGTTGTATTTGCTACTTGTGATCTGCCAAAAGCTTATATTTGTGGTTCCTGTAAAGATGTTACTGATGGCTAGTCCGGAAGGTTTTTGTGTTGTCCAGTAGAAGTGCAGGCCTACTGCATCTCTACTGCATTATTTCTGTATTTTTCCAAATCTGACAGGTACACCTGCTTCCAGTGGTTTTTTTAAAAAAAAAAAAAAAGGAAGGAGCTCAGGTGGAAACACACCCCCCTGTAAAAACAGCATTTATTTTATTAATATTTATTTTTTATTCGTCTCTTGTACAAACATCTTCCACTTCCACAATCCATGTCTCATATTGTGATGAGTAGCCTCCTGCTTTAGAGGACAAGGTGGTTGTACGTGTGACCCAAAGAGGACTTTACTATTGGAAGAGCCCAGTTACAACCATGTTAAAACTGTTAAAGGCAGGAAAGCTAAACTTACCTGACTTGACGCAAATAGAACTTGTTTTTTGGCAGTCGTACTGTTTGAAGCGGAATAATAATTTTACACCGCCGCAGCACATTTATTCCCACCTGACTGAAGAACTGTGTTCTAACAGCCTTAGTTCTTGACAAAACAACCTGCCCGGTGTATCTGCACAGTCAACAGGACTGAAATCCCCAGAAGCCGCCAGGATGATTGATGTTTCTCTTTCCTCCTTTTTTCCCCCCCGACACTAATCTGACGTCACGACTTCGTGCCACTCCGAGGCTTTTACGTTCGAGGCGAGTGATAGGAGAGTACCTTTTCTCAATTACGCCGGCAGTCATTTTTGACATCTGTGCTTTGATTTGCTCTCCTCCCTCCTCTTCTTGCCAGCGCCTCGCAGCAGCTCCTTCATGCATCTATGCAGCACAGTTATTCTCTTGCTCTCGGTGTGCAAGGCATCTAATATTTATACGGAGTATGAAGGCGTGCGGCGAGCCAAGCAGCCAAAATGTGAAAAGCCTGTGGAGTCTTGATTGAATCTATGGAGTGTTTTAAGCGACGTCATTTCGGGGAAGATGCAGATCTCGTATGCGCCCCACTACACCGCTCGTCTGTTTTTTTTCTTGTCCTTGTTTTTCTCATTCAGAAGATTCCTACAGCAAACTGCTTCCACCAGAGGCTGACGTTCCAACATTCATCCTCGCAGAATTCAATTACTGTTTTCCCCTTTTTGCCCCCCCCCCCTCACATTCTCATTCATCCGAAACCTTGAAATGTTTTGATCATTTTTAATAACAATGTCCCAGTATCATAAATCTGGGCCTGTGCTCATTCCACACCAACAGTGGCGTCGGTGACAGATGGCCGCATCACTTGGCTTGGCCACAGACGAATAACGTTTAGAGGAGAGCGACACTGCTGCTCCCTCAGTTTACGACTTGGGTCTGTTTTTCTTTTAAAGCGGGCGCTTTATCTTCTTTGAGCTTTATCAGTGTGAGGAGACCCCCTTGTTTATGTTTCTTTTTTTTTCTTTTTTTAAATTATTTCAATTTCATCTGGTCAAAGAGCGGTGAAAGAAAACTCCTATCACTCTTATCAATAAGATAAGAACTTCCCGTCGGTGTCTTCATTCACTCTTCCGTCTTCATTCTGTTCAGGGTCATAGGGTGGAGGATTGACAGGCTATCACAAAGCTAAGACACAGACAAACAACCACTCACGCCGACAGTCAGTTTACACTCAACAGTTAACCTGACATGGCAGGTTTTTTGACCATGGGAGAAAGCAGGAGTACCAGGAAGAAAACCCGTCCCAAGTACAAGGAGAACAGGTGAACTCCACGCAGAAGGGCTCCATCAGAGAATTGCACCTCTGTGGAGCTGATTTAAAAGAAAATAAATAAATAAAAACTTTCTTGAAAATGTCACTTCTTGTTCTGACACTTTGCTGGAGCTGAAGGCGAGATCAAATGTGACGTGTGATTGGAGGAATTCTTCATCAACAGGTTTTGGCTTTTTGCCATAATGACAGGCATGAACACAGAGGCTCGAGGGACTTCAGTGTCGTTGTTTTTCCGCCCAACACTTTCATCCAGACTGAAATAAGTATTTGGCGCCGATTTCCATTAAGGTTAGGACTCAATAACTCATTTTACTTCTTCAGTCAGTGATTTTTTTTTTTTTTTTTTTTTTTTTTGAATTTCATGCGTTTTAATCAAGTTTAACAGCCAAATATCTTCTAAACAAGTCTCCTTTCAGTAGCACACGTAAACCTGCTTATATATATCTATATATATATAGATATATATATCTATATATATATATTTATTTATTGGGCTTTTTGTGCCTTTATTATATATAGGACAGTGTAGAGAGACAGGAAGCAGGGGGCAGAGAGAGGGGGAATAACACACAGCAAAGGGCCGTCCGATGCGGGATTTGAAGCGGGGCCAGCTGCAGCGAGGACTATAGCCTCTGTACATGGGGCGGCTGCTGTACCCACTACACCACGGACCTCCCCGAACCTGCTTATTGTTGATGCCAAAGTGTTCAACGCAGGAAACTTTACATTAAGGTGAAGCTCTTTGTACATTTATTGGGTTGGCATTCAGCTCAGTCTTTACTCTGACACCTTTTTAACTCTCTTCGATAACTTATATGGGGAAGTTTAGTAAGAGGTGGAAAATCCTATCTCCTTGTGTGTGTGTGCAGCCTTGTGTTTGAGAGGTATGCTATTTGAAGAGTGCTTTTTGACGACTTCTGTTCTGTTTTTTGTTCTTTTTTTAAATCGATTGCACCTTTTGTGCTTTTTATGGAATGTTATTTTATTGATTTTGATTTGTTTACTTTGTATCGTATAGGACTTTGGTTCAACTTAATTTCTTTAATTGACTTTGGTAAATGAATTTTCATTGACTCCGACTTTGACACGGACTTTGGCCTTTACCACAAACGTTAAAGTTAACTAGAAAACTGGAGCTTTGAAACCACTCTGTGAGCATTCGTTTGAACCTCTCCAGTTCAAACAGACTGCCCGTGCTGGGCCAATCACCACCGTTATCTGATATGCGGCCAGCTTATACGTCTGTGGATGGAGGCGTTGTTGGTGAACAGCTATGTTTGCTACCACTCACCTGGAACAAACCTTTGAATCTGCTTCTTTAATATTAAAGAAAAGGATGGTACATTTTGGCTAAAAGAACAAACACCTGCAGTTAAAGCCGTCAGTGTTCAGACAGGTCTGTGCTTCCATCAATGTTAAGTCAAAGTGTCATTTACCTGCCGATAGTTCCACTGTACGCCACGTGTTATGTCGTTTTGCTGTAAATGTGTTGTAAATCTTGGATTAATATTTTCCCGTCAAGACTCGAGTAAAGTTTCAGCTAACATCAGTTCTGTCGTGATCATTCTGACCTGGGCCCCTTATAGAAAATATATCTGGCTTAAGAACTGCTCAATAGTTCC
Organism: Odontesthes bonariensis; assembly: GCF_027942865.1. Lineage (NCBI taxonomy): Eukaryota > Metazoa > Chordata > Actinopteri > Atheriniformes > Atherinopsidae > Odontesthes > Odontesthes bonariensis. The sequence continues at coordinate 30,253,942 of NC_134515.1, read as the reverse complement.
TCAGCTCTTAATATAGAGATATTTCTTCCCTTTTAGTGCAACACCCCAAGTACGGAGAAGGGGTCATAAACCTCATTTAACTGTCTTAGAAGACAGTTAAATGAGAAGAAGAATAACAAAGTGAGATGGACCAAACAAAGGGCTTCAGAGCTTGTAAATTCCTTGTTGGAATATTTACTCTGAATGTTCACATACAGATGAGTTCCAGTGTGTTTCATCTAAAGATGGGGAGGGAAGTCAAGCAGCCCTAAAGGCGAAAGAAAATGACTTGAAAGTTGTTACCATAACAGATGCCTCAATCTGTGCGCTCTAAGAAAACTGGCCTGCTCCGTCATTATGCTTCCTTCAATGCCTTTGCTGGCTAATTGAAAATGTATTTATTCCTCTGAATTAGCGCCTGCTCTCAGCTTTCCCTCCCTCCTTATTAAGAAGATTGGCTGCGAGCATTTAGCTTTGCCTGTCCACTTATGAGTGAAATAGCCTGAGAAGAAAGGAGAAAAAAAAAAAAATCCTCATCGGTCTGGCTTTGTGTTGATTAAAAGGCACAATGTCTTTGAATTACCCAAGTTTAATTCGGCCGCGTGTGCCGGCGTAACTGGAGCTGAGCCGGCCAAGATGGTGTGCGATGTCACTTCGTTAAAAATGAGCAAATTTAACTGAAAATGGTCTCTTTTTGTTCCCCTCTCCTCACTGCTGATACTGTTTCAAAAGAGGAAAATGGGAGAACACTTTCACGATAGATTTTCTAATGGAATTATGTCGCTGCCACCTCCTCCGCTCCCTCCTAGTCCCTTTGCTTGCAACAGTACAATATGTTAACCTGGGCGAGCTAGCACAAGGTTTGGAGTGGTGCAGATGTCATTATGCATGCCTCTGTAGATTAGCTAATCACGGGCACCACCTGGGTGTGCTGATTGCCATCAATCCACTATTGTAATTGAAAATTATGGTTTGCACAGCAGATTCATGCTGTCTCTCCATCGGCCCCTAATAGAATGCTTTCGCCGGCTCCCTGACATGCTTATCGTTCACACTGAGAGCGGTAATACAGCTTCAACCCCACAGGTTCAAAGCAAATTAATGCAAGTCTTTTCTGGGGACACACAGCGTAGCTGCAGCCGACATCAATCCCCTAACAGTGTACAGCACTGTGCAAAAGTCTTGAGCCACTCCTCATTTCTTGATACATTGCCAGGAAATGGTGAGATATGGGCAGTGATTTACTACAACATGTGCAAACATGAATGGAAATTGAGCGTGTGAAGGAAAACCCTTATTAGTATAATTCCAATGAGCTTTAAAGTCAATATTTCGTGTGATCACCTTTATTCTTCAGCACAGCCTGAACCCTCTTAGACAAGCTTTCTGTCATTTCGTTAAGTAGTCTTTAGGAATTGTTCTCCAGGCTTCTGGAAGGACATTTCAAAGCTCTTCTTTGTCAAGATGATCCCACACTGCTTTGGTAATGTTGAGGTCCGGCCTTTTGGGCAGGATTCATCCCTCCATAAGATCTGCTGCATCAGATTTTTAGTCCACTTCTTGTGTCATTTGGCATTGTTCAGCCTTAACTCGCTGTTTCCCTTCCTAAGAAAGGCTTTTTGACAGCTACTTTTGTATGGCCACCCTTTCTGATGAGGCTTCGCCTAACAATAGATAGATCAACTGGAAGTCTACATGCAACTCTCCGGTCCCGTGTCAGGTTGTTGATGGACTGTTTTTCTGAAACTGTTCATTTGCTGTAGGTTCGATTTTTAGGCCTGTCACTTCGTCTTTTCTCCTCCACCTGTCCAGTTTCCTCAGGGTTATTGAAATACACAATACACACCATGCCGAGATACAATTTTTCGCTGTTCGGAATCACTTTGTTGGTACTTTTTTATGTCTGTCAAACTTTGTTATCCTTGGCTTTTTTTCATAGATAGAACTAAAGAAATGGTGACAAATTGTGCGTAAACGAGGTTAAATTGTAAAGAAACTATTCATAATTTGTTCTTTGTTAAGTTGTCTTTATTTGTAGAGTTGGTGCAGGTCATTTCTTTTTTTCATGCTTGAGTAATTCATAGGTTCGTTGTAAGTGGCTTAAGAAATAGAAAATACATTCCTTTGAAAATTGACGGCCACAAGGATTGGACTGAAAATGATTAAAAAGGCTGCCAATTTCCAAAAAAAAACTTTGAAAGACCTTCAGAAAGTCTGAAAAACTATTGAACAAGCCCACTTTTAATGATGGGAAAAAAAGGTCTGACTCCTTGGAAGCAAAATATAAAGAAATGAAGGGGTGGACTGGGACTCTAGTACAGTATTGTTTGTGAACTGTAGTGTCGTGTCAGTTTATATCTGAGTCATAGTGAGGTTTTATTAACAGAAACAGTCCTACGTCCTCACTAAATGGAAATGATTGCTTTTGCTATTGATATTTGCCATCCGGTCTTCTTCAGATGTGGTAGGCCTCTTAGTGCTTCAAAAGGTTTCGTATAATCTACCATCTCTTGGCAGCAGTCTTTCACGAGTTGTCTTCTAATGGGAAAACTCTGCATCCCCGCTACGGAGCCCGATCCTCATCCCGCCACGAGCTTTTTTGCTCTTTCTGCCATTGATAATCCTGTTCAGCGATATTCTCAGGGAAAGCGGATTACCATGCAGAGCGCTATGAATTTGCCTACAGTTGTATCTCACACTTAATTAAATTCATCATTGTCTTTGGAAATGGCCTGGATCCTCGTTCTCTTCTCTCTCACTGGGGGGGACGACTTCCTGTTTCAGCGTTTCGGTCATTTAGCCTAATGGATTCCGCTCACCTGAGGATTCAGGTCCTCAATCTGATTACCCAGCTGTGAGTGCGTTTGCATGTTTGTATATTTTTCCTCCTGTACACGGTCGATTGGTCTATCTGCGTTTCTTTTGGCAGCCCTATTGTCTGACTGAACAAAGGGAAACTGGGTAACAGCTCTTCACTCCTGTTATGTAACTTATTAAATGCACACACACACACACACACACACACACACAACTGATGCAATGCGCTTTGTACCAGTCTGTTCAGCAACCCCCTCATATGAACACGCAGAGAAAAAAACACGTTTTTTTTTTTTAAATTTTATGAATGACAACCCCTCGTTCATGCTGCGTGGTGTTTGTCTTCAGACAGGGCTTTTGTTAAGTGTTTATTGAAGTGAGCTAAAAAAAAAGGGGGAAAAAAATCAAATACCGCCAATGTTTCTTTCATGTGGCATAGCAGTAAGTCAGTTATTTAGAGCGATTTGCTTGTTTCTAGCCGAAATGGCCAAAAAACTTTACTTGATAAAATAGCTATGATGTGAATTTTCTTTCTACCTATCACTCATCAAGCTACCTAGAAGCTTAAAAAAACCCCCAAAGATGTAGAAAAGGAAAAAAGAAAAAAATCACGAGGAAGGGGTGCTGGTGTTTACACTAAAGTGGATTTGCAGCTGTCACTCACACCGCTTCCCTCTCATCTGCTTTAGTACCGCCAGTACCAAACTAGTTTTTCACATCAATCAAAACAAAAGTGGAGGGTTGTTTTGTTTCAAAGCAAGACAGACTTCTCCCCGCTAAGAGATGGCAAAGCTTTTGGCTGTCAGAAGGAGCGCCGGGGAGCGTGAAGAGGTGGGAAACGCTTGTGTCCAAATTCATGGCAGCACACCTGCAATCTGAGCTGTGCAAGGCGGCGGCGAAGATGGACACAGGGGTACACCTGCTACATATGGAGCTGTAGGAGTGTCCGTCACTGCAGGCATGAAAGATTTTCCAATATATTCCTCTTCTACTGCTGTGTTTCCTCCATTCCTCCTTACATTCAGTTAGAATCAGCTTATTTATATAGCACCAGTTCACAGCAGAAATAATCCCAAGGCACCTTAAAAACACAGACCAGTTCAATACAATTCAAATAAAATTGAATCAAATTCATTGTAGTCCAAGTATATTTTTCTCTTTAAACAATTTTATTGAGGGAACAATCGTACAAATTCGTCCTCTTTTTTTCTAATTTAAACACAAAAAAAAACCAAACAAAAAATAAATAAATACAATACAAAAGCAAATTAACATAACATACATAAACATAAATATCCTGTCCCCCACCCATCTCCCCTCCCCTGGGGGTTATATAATCACTTCAAGGCTTGTGTTAATTCAGCTTCAAATTGAGTTATCAATATGTTGTAGAAGTGGTTGCCAAGTTTTATCGAATCGTTTCAGTTTGTTTGCTAGTAAGAACCGTATTCTTTCCAGATGAGATAATTTTACCATTTCCTCCAGCCACAACTTGACAGATGGAACCTCTGTTTTTTTTCCAAAACCTCAAAATAAGTTTCTTCGCTATGATTAGAGCATAGGACAACAACTGTTGTTGATATTTATTAAACTGAGAGAGCTGATTGGAAACACCAAGTACAATCAAAAGTGGGTCTAGTTTCAGCTCCTTATGAAACCTATCAGCTAAGGCTTTAAATATTTTCATCATTAAATATCCTTTTAATGATGAAAACAATGTCTGACTCCTTGGAAGCAAAATATAAAGAAATGAAGGGGTGGACTGAGACTTTAGTACAGTATTGTTTATGAACTGAAGTGTCGTGTCAGTTTATATCTGAGTGATAGTGAGGTTTGATTGCTTTTATTTGCTTTTGCTATTGGCATTTGCAATCCGGTCTTCTTCAGATGTGGCTTCACGAGTTGTCTTCTAATGGGAAAACAATGCATCCTTGCCATGGAGCCCGATCCTCATCCTGCCACATGCTTTTTTGCTCTTTCTGCTGCAATCCTGATCTGAGATATTTGATCTGACCAGAGTACTTTCCTATGCATTTTCTTTAATCAGCGACTTTGCTGCTGTTGGGCCACTCTTTCATGAATCTCAGCTTTGTGAGGTTTAAAGCTTAAAGGCGTCTTTGGATAAAAACTCTTTGCAGCTCCTTCAGGGTTACCTTTGGCCTCTTTGTTACCTCACCAATTAAAGGTGGGGTATGAGATCTTGGAAAAACGGTTCCTGCAAGCTATATTTTTGAAAATACACAACCTTGCCTCTCCCTTCAGCCCACCCCTCGAAACCACGCCTTCAAAACACATGAACGAGTCACGAGTCTGTGAACGCGCAGGGGGGAGGGGGGCTGACGGTTGATTGGCGTGTCAGAATCCAACAGAAGTAACTCTCATCATTACTTCTATTGGTCAGACATTTCCTCTTGCTACACCCTCTACAATGGACTAAAATATAAAATTTTTCCCCCCAAACATTCTATTTTAGTGGGTGCAATGGGGTCGTGAGGAGGTTCAGACAAAATGCTCCAGAAAACATCTCATACCCCACCTTTAACACGCTTCATACACGATTAATGAGTTTTGGGTGTCTGCCCCTTCATGACAGGTTTGTTTTTTATCAAAATATTGTTTCCATTTTTTCTAACTATAGATTTAATGTGGCCCTGTGAGAGTTTCCAATATTTTTCTGATGAGTGACACTCATCCACACAGAGTGAACACTGAGATACTTGCTCACACTCTTTACTGTGTTACAGAACCAAGGTGGGTCACTCAGACACTGGCACTGAAAAGATACAGCTTTCCATATTCATTGTTGTCAGATTTTTGCAAGACGTAAACTGGGATTTCAGACTGACCTACTTAGATTCATTAATGAATATGTGGCTCTGTGCAGTCATATCTCAGTAAAAAAAAAAAACACAGCAAAATATTGAGATTTAGTACTTTACTCATCATAAAGATTATGTATTTCATCTCAAAGGAGTCCCAACTTTTCCAATCTTTAGATGCATCAAACCGTCAACAGATGAATAATAACAGATTCTAATAGTGAGGATGAAGATTATAGTTTAGAGTTTTCACTTAAGGGGGCACGGGGACATGGACGCAGGGTCATGGCAGCTCCTCACAGAAATCTTGAGGTCCCAATCAGGAACCTTGGGGCTGTGAGGTGACAGTGCAAACCACTCCATCACTGTTCTGCCCCTGTGACTGAATAACCCAGATAATTATTGTTGAATGTGCTACTGGATGTGAGTCAGTGCTTTTGCGGTCAGGGGTGATCGTGTCCTTAAGCTTTTATTGATGTGTGAATTAGTCTTTATACTTGGTCAAAGGAGGTGGCATTTGGAGGTTCCACTGTGGTGCTGCTGGTCCAGCAAGTTAACTTTTTAATGTGGGCTCACGTTTGGTTTTGTTCATAATTGAAAGTACGCTGCACTCTTTGAAGTTTGCATGTCAAGGGAGTATCTTTTTTATTGAGAACAAAACGCAGTCTGTCAGCTGGAACCATCACACGTGGAAAGAGTAATCTAACAAAATCCCAAACCCTTTGTGCAGCACTCTGGCAAGCTATCACTGTGACCTCATACAAATATCCAAGACCTGGATATCCTACAGGGAGAAGACTCGCCTCTATTAAATCACCACAGGATCTGTCCCTGTCAACACAACACCATGACTCACCTACTCGGGCCGTTTGTCATTATTGCTATAGTCTCCGTGTGCTCTCTGCATTCCTGATAGAAGCCCCTTATTTTTTCAAGATGCTAATAAAATGGCTCAGGACTTTGTGATATTTGGTTGCGGATCATTTCGATTTCCACAGTTTCCTGCAGGCACACAGCCCATGCCTATAAGTGATCCACTGTAGGGAACGGTGTAAAATACACTTTTACAGTAAAAAAAAAAAAACCCAAACACCTTTACTCGAGCATGTGCTATTTCTCTTACACTTTTTACAAAAAAAAAAAATACACATACTTTGAGTCCTCCACACACTGTCAGGTTTAGAAACATAGAGCGTTTAAGGTCTGTTTTGGCTGACTCACGCTCACATCCCAGACAAGTCCCCGGTGATGTTATGACATGACTTGTGGGCTGCAGCGTGAAGTTGAAACAGACAAAGTTGAGAGAAAAATGGGTTTTTATCTGTCTAAAAACATTTGATCGATTGTTTGACTTTTGGTCCAATCTTTCTTCTTATGAAATCCAAATTATTTCCAGACGTTGGATCATAGGCCCGTTTAGATGGTAACGGCGTTTTGGGGGCATGAAAACGCAAAAAAGTGAAACCGCCCTGGAATTCTTGAAAACGCTCCACTGTCGCGCCACCGTGTGAAGGATGAAAAACGCAAAACTGCGCTTTTCGTCACATAGAAAGTAGAAAGACTTTTGCGTTTCCGTATGCACGCAGATCTTCACCCTAAAACGCTCGTCTAAACGCAGATTTAAAAGTGAAAACGAAACGCCACTTTTGCGTTTTGGTTTCAGATCGTTTCCGTGTAAAGGTAGCCTTAATCTTTTCAAGCCTTATAATTATTGCAAGGCAATGTAGCTCACACAAATAGTCATGCCATGCCACTGTAAGGTCAGTGGGGATTTAGGGTTGGAACATACTCAGACTCCTTTTTTTTTTTTTTTTTGTAAACACAGTTATTTATTTCCACTCCAGTTTGCCCAGCCTTCCCACTCCCTATTACCCCTTAATCTCGTCAGTCCAGTGGTGATGTAACAGCTGCTGCGTACAACTGGTAAACTCCACATTCAGGTATCAGTGAGCGTGGAAAACTAGATTAAGTAAATATTTATATTGACATTCAGCAGTTGTTGCAGGGAGGTTTTTCCTCCAATGCTCTTGGAGAGAATCTTGCAGATTCTCCCCACATCTGCTCTCTGGCGTCTCGCTACTGAAGTCTTTTCATCTGCTGTGAGTGATTGATGCCGTGGCCCTCTTGTCCCTGGGCTTCTGCCCAGACTATTGAGGAGCCCCCTTGTCTGTGCCTTCAAAGAAATTCAGATAAATCACAAACTAAGTGTCTGCATCCACTGGCCAAACAATGTCGATAGGCTTTGCCCAGCTAAAGTCATACCTATGACCTTGTACAATTGTGCAGAAAAAACTCTAACCAGTCTCCACACACACACACACACACACATGAGAATCCTGCTGTGTGGCCAGAAACTTTGGCACATGATAGATGGATGCTATGTAGGGCAGCTGTTTCCCTTCAAGTGCACCCTTCCCGCCTAACCACCTGGAGATGGACAACGGGTATCAGTTTCTGATTGTGGGCTTGAAATAGTGGATATATCCTTCCCTGGACCTGGAATTGCTTTTTAGTCGAAGGTGATGGCTGTACATGTTGAAGAAGTGAAGTTAAGTGAAGGGGTGGCTGTTGGCTCAGGAGATAGAATGGTTGGTAAGTTGCTTTGGATAAAAGCATCTGCAAAATGAATGAATTAATACAATTAATATGGAATGAATGGAGGACAAGCTAAGAGCCTAATGCGTTTTTTTTTTTTTTCGTGGTGAAAAGTGCCTGCAGAGGTAACAGTAATTGTAGCAAATAGAGTTTGCTTCTGACTGAGTTTGAGTCTTTGTAAAAAAAAAAAAAAACATGGTTCAAATACAGTACATGTTGTCTGACAGGCTTAAAGCCATTTAAAAATTGTGTAATTTCATTGGTTGACCATCAGAATGGCTCCAACTGTTTGCATTATTCTCCCAACTGCCTGCTGCACATGGAGCATTACAGCGGAGTCATTTTGTGAGAAGTTACTCGGTAGTTTGTGGTCCAAAATTACAAAGTAATGACTCCATCGTTTTTCCTTTTCCATTTATATTTGACAAATTGTACATTTATCAGCCGCTATGAAATTATAAGATAATTTTTTTTTGCTTCCCAAAAGTGGGCAGAGGCATTAGGCTTAACTGCACACTTCAGAATAAATCTGTGTCGTATGAAATGGACGGAAGCCATCGCACCTTGACATTATAAGAGACCTCCATGTTTTTGTTGTTTTCACTCAAATGAATTATAATTGAGTGAATAATTGATTAATCAGCCATTTGTTTCAGCATTAATGTATGCAAATGGGGCCCCGGTGTGATCAGGATGCCAGTTGAAGATGTGTGGGTGTCGAGAATCGATGCCGCTTCTGGGTCAGCCAAGCAACGAGAGATGCAGACAAGTAATCAGTGACTGTGGCTCCTCAGGCTGTGCTTTCAAATACAAAACACTTTCTGCTCGGTTGTGCGGATTACTGCGAGACATGCCTGAAACATCACTGATGGCTGCCCAGGGCCTCAGAGGGGATCCTCGCAGATATACAGACACAGTCACTCATTAGCTCATGACCCACAGTCTTCTCAGGTGTCACACCAGCACTTACCCAGTTGAACCACACTGGATTTTTCTTCTCCGACATGTCACGGTGTCACGTTTGCCTTTTCAGACCTCGTAGCACTCTTTTTGGGGGTGAAAATGTTGTTGGTGTGCGTTTGTGCGTGTGAGAGAGAAACGGAGTGAGATTAAAAAACTTTCCTGTCCCACGGGGCTGCCTCTGATTCATCAGGCGGCATATTGCCAGTGACGGCGCAAGTTACTGAGGCTAAAAGCGCAACACTGGCTCAGCAGAATCGAAATCTCTCGAGCTTCGTTGATGCTGCATCTGTAGATATGAAGCACCCTGGTATAACAGGATTTTTAGTCTTCACACAACTTGAAGAAAGGTGGGCATTTTCCATATCCTGTCTCTGTTACAGTCACTGTTACTCGTATTTGCATTTGAAACATGGGAAAATTCTACTCTGTGAGGTGCTGGGTTGGCCGATGAAAAGGATGCATACCAAATAACCTAAATCTGCACAGTTAATGCTGCTTGTTATCCCAATTTCCCTCCTCTTTGCCAACGAATAATTTCTAAATGATAATTGATACTATCTACATTATTGTGAAAAAGTCTTTGGCCACCCCTCATTTCTTTGTATTCTGCTTCCAAGCAGCCAGAATTGTGTAATCTTCAAAAGTGGTCTTATGCAACAGCTCTCCAGGCTTTCTGAAATGTCTTTTAAAGTTTTTCTTTGAACTTTCGGGTGCATTTTCACTCATTTTCAGTCTAGTCCTGGTAGCTGACCTGTTAATGGAATGTGTGTGCGTTATGTTTTCAAACTTGTTAAGCCACTTAACATTGACTCATAAATATTTCAAGCATGAAAACCACGACGTACTCCAGGAATGAACCATTGTCACGTCTAAGCATAACAGAAAACCGAGCAACAAAGCCATTTTCAATTGTATCTTTAGGCACTCTGTTACTACCAGCCTTTCACAAAGATACATCCTTTGTTTCCATTTCTTTAGCTGCATTTACAAAAAAAACAAACAAAGATAACACAGTTTGACAGATAAAGAATAGTATTTATGCCCCTCCAAGGTGATTCCCAAAGAGCTGTTTGCTGAAAACAGGATACTGGCATATATCAACACTGTGTGCAGTGTGTCCTTATAAATCTGAGGAAACTGGACAAGTGAAGGACAAAAGAAGAAGTGGCAGGCCTAATAAAAAAAATAAAATAAAATATTCACAACAGATGAAGAGTATCTGAAATGTCTTTGAGATAAAGGGGGAAAAAAATCTAGTAAACACCTGAAACAGGACCTGTTCAGTTGATCATTCTGTCGGCCAAAGCTCTTATCAGAAATGGTCTCCACAGAAGGGTGGCCATCATGAAAAGAAAAGGCTGAGTTGTGCCAAATGACACAAGAAGTGGAGTGAAAATCAGTGGCAGCAGGTCTGATGGAGGGAGGAACCATCCCCAGAGCCCGGGCCGCAATATTACTGAAGCAGTGATGGATCATCTTCACAGAGAATGGAACAAAAGGCAGCCGACATCCAAAGAAGAGCTTTGGGATGTCCTTCAAAAAGCCTGGAGAACTATTCCTTAAGACTACTTAAAGAAATCTTGTCTAAGAGGGTTCAGGCTGTGCTGAAGAATAAAGGCGGTCACACCAAGTACTGATTTAAGAGCTCATTAGAATTGTACATACTCAGTTTTTTTCTTTTCTTCTAGGTTATATTTCCATTTATATTTTCAAGTTTTCCCATCTTCCTATATTAAAAAAAAACTAGGGATGGCGGAAGCTTTTTGCACAGTACCTTATGTAAACACATCTGTGACATCAGTGACATCATTTTGTTTGGTGTTTCAGCTCTGTCTGAATCCTTCCATCTACTGTGTCTCCATGTGGTACCTCTCTTTCCAAATAAACTCACTGGTCTCTCCTCATGTTGTGTCTTCTATTTCTCTGATCCACAGTTCAAACATGAAACCACGGTCTCCCTGTCCATTCAGTGGGGGGTAAAAAGGAAAAAACAAAACAAAAACACAACTCTCTATCATGGAGATGAGGCGAAAGAGATTGCACTCCTCTTTGATCTTTTGTGTCTCAATCAGCCTCTTTGAAAATGATCATTTGTAAGTGAACATGCGCATTTTGTTTGCTTTTGTGTCCCGTGAGCACTTTTGTATGCCTGCGTGTGTGTGTACATGCAGAGAGACAGACGGAGCTTTCAAAGCACAAAGACGTCAAACAGCAGAAGGCTTTTGATGATGTAAAGTGCAGAGGAGAGCCTTTTCTCCGGCCTCCACGCGGCAGATGAGTCTGATGAACAATGGGGTGAGGAGGAAGTGCGCTTAGAGGATGACATGCGCGCGCAGAAACGGATAACTGCAACACTCTCCTCTTGTGCTGCTCTCCATTATGTTAACATTTTTCTTCAGTCGTTTTTATATCTTATTTGTATGCCTAGAGGGGCTTAAGCCCACAGTTGGAGGTTTAGAGCCGTGCATTTTAGAGTGAAGTAGCTGCTGGCAGAGCGCAGCCCAGACATGAAAAAGAAACGAGCTGCTTGAAAGACAGGTGTAGAAATTTAAAGGCACCTCGTTAGGATTCAGTGTCTCTTTCCTTTGTGTGGTTTTGCTGCCCAGTTATGGTGCAGCGGTACAAGTTGACAAAGGCAAGGGATTAATAAAGTCATTCTGACTCTGATTTACTTGATCAAGTCTGTCCAGTCCAAACACTGACTGTTTTTTTGTTTAAAAAAAAATAAAAATTAAATTAAATTTGAACGTTACGAGAGAAATAGACTGAAATCACGGGGGTCACATGGTGGTGTTTAAGGTTAAATTTAACAATAATGCTAGCCTAAAGTATTCACCATCCTAGCTTGCGGTCTTAGCTTTATAACTCTTAACAACTTCCCTAAAACGTAGAAATGCGGATGATGCAAATTGGAATGGAATGTGAACAAGAGTTAAAGGGACACTATATTAAGTCATTTATTAGCTCAAATCAACATGTTCATTCATAAATTAGTCCTCATTGGTGTAAAATGATCTCTGTCAAAAATCTCACTGCCAGGCTGCCATGTCCTTCCGGTCTATGAAAAACGACGAAGTGCCTAGAGGGACATAAAGCACTTCGAATCGCGATTTCCCCACCAGGCCTGCAAGCGGAAATTACGTCATTGTGACGTCACGTCCGCCAAATGGCTTATTACAGCCGCTAATGCTAAATAGATTTTATCTGGTAAATTATCCCACTAATAATGCATTGATTGTTACCAAACTTCTTCCGTAGTACACATAGGCTCTTAACTCACAAAACGAGGCATTAGAAAGTTTGTAAGTTTACCGGGAGTTTATTTAAAAGAACACTTTCCAGCAACTACACACTGCTGCTAACGCTACCGCTGCGTCGACGTCACTTCACTTGATGTCTTTTTGTTTGTATGGACCTTGAGTCTGAAGCTATAGCTTCTTGAATCTTGACACATACCGCCTGCCGTAGTTCAAGAAGTTGCAACGCACATTTGAAAACGCGAGGCGCTAGAGAGCAAATTCATTCGACTTTGCAAAATAAAATTGCACCACTAGATGGGGGACGAAATTACATAGTGTCCCTTTAACTAATAAAAACTACTGACAACTAACCTTGCAACCAGCCATCAGACATTTCTAGCTCTAGTTGCATGTTGCTAGCTTAGCTGAAAATAGAAATAAATAGGTAAATAAGTAAAGGTTTAAAGGTTTACTGTTGAGATTTGAAATTTTGAGTTCCCCGTATCCTTGAATGCAGCACAATGACTGGTGTTCCTGTGAAAGAACAAAGCGGCATCGAACCGTAAAAAAAAAAACACCTCCTCACAACATTGTGGGAAAGTGCTGCCATGGCAGATTTCATACCAAGGTTGACATGTTTCTTGTAGGTTGCAGACCAGAAATGTCCCATTGCTTCATTCGGGATCTCCTTTAGCACAGGTGACACCGGACCACGACAGAAAGGAGTTTATTCTGTCCCACAGTACCTTACGGCCACGACTTTCATGGCGATGCTCAATTATTTTCATCCATTTGTAGTAACTGTGCTTATGTCAGTATAAATGACATCCTCAGAGTGAGCAGCCTGTGACAACATATTTAACTTTTTCTTTTGTCCTTCCTTCTCTAAATTACAAACCTTCATGATAAAGTCATCTTACCATAGTTTTACAAAGGTAACCTTTGTAAAACTGTGGTAAGATTGCATTAGACAAAATATCTAAAGTGCTTTTTGTCGTATATTTATTGAACTTCAGTGCTACAAACTGGCATCACAGCTTAGTGTAAGTGGTCTTTGAGTCCCTACAAATTTTCTAAAGGTCTTTTCTTAACGTTTTCTTTCGATGTCAAGGAAAAGAGCTTAGAAACAAACTATAGGAGGTAATTTGTTTTGATTATTCGTTCGGCCCCCAGGTCACAGGACACAAAGAGGGATTGCTTTGGTAGGCCTTTATATACTTGGGGGGGGGGGGGGCTAAGTGTTCTTCGGTGTATTCTTGAAGCTATACTGGACCCAAAAGGCAAAAAGGAATTCTTATGGAGGGGACATGAATGCTGGGTGAAGGACAGAAAATCATTCATCAGTCTGCTCCACATAACGGGTAGAGGACAGGAGAGGGAAGGATCATGTCTGCTTGGGACCCTCAGGTGACTGCACCTGTTCTTTCACCTCACTGACCCAGCTAAGAATCCAAAATGAAATAAAGAAAGCCCTGCGCCCCTTTAATTATTGTGAACTCACCTCATTTAGCAAGAATTCATCATACCAATTCACACTGCCTGGCTTCTCTGATGTAGCGGGATTTCATGCATATTTGAAGTATCAGCAGAATAGTTGTGCACTGTGAAATGAGCCGGTTTTGTCTCCAAAATGTCGCCTAACAAAGAATAATTAGTGCTGTCCTGTGCAACGATGGCAAGCAAGCCACACAAAACTGAAAACATATTATTCTTAATGCTGTGTGCTTTTGGACAACATCTGTGTCTATTGCCAGATGTGCTCATGGTTATCGCATTGACTGCGATAAAGCCGTAACATTAAGTCCTCACTGTCACTGTCCTTATGGCACAGCAAGAGTCACTTCTCCTCGGGCATTTCTTCCACCTCTGCGTTGTTGTAACCAATCAAAATTCCATGCTTACCTTCTGATTTAAAATGGCTGAAAAGACCTTTTCTCTACATCGGTGTCATTTGAGTAAAATTCCAATGCGTGGATCTTGTAGGCTGGTATGTCTTGTTTTTGTTTTTTTACTTGTTTTTTTGGGGGTATTTTAGAGCCAAAACACCCTTCTCACGCAGACTGATCTTATGTGAGGATAAGCCCACTCTAATTGGATTTCAAGATGGATGTGTCTAACCTGAAGGGAGAAAAGGCCGACTGGCGACATTGATTTCCTTCTCGTAACATTTCTTATCCCAAAGTGTGCCTCCCTCCATAATTAATCTCATGGGCTCTGTAGCCACTGATTAACTTCACACATACTCCTTCTCTCAGGTTAAAACAGTGGCCACAAAAGTGATGGAAATTGTGGAATTGTGAGTTTTACCATGATCTCCTTAACCTAGCATGGGTCTGACGGATGAGTCCACTGATGGCAGAACCGAACACGCCTGTGTTTGATGCTTTGTCAAAAAGAAAGTCGTGGTGTAACTGTTTCCTGAATTTGTCTCTCTGATTCTTTAATGGCAAAGTGAAGGAACTGGGCATCCCTTCGATGCTGATAATCACTTGATTCCCTCTCTTCCTGCCTGTCACACAGAATGCTTCAGGACATTCTGTTGCCCCGAGTTGCCAAATGAACCTAACAAGGTGGCAATTAGCAGATGGCGGGGGCTTTCTCGCTGTCTCCGGAGCTGCACTGTCACAGAATGGCTCATTAGACGCCCAGCGACACCCCTGCCGGTGACGTTATTGCACTACCTCCACTTTCTTTTAGGAGAAGCCCTCTGTCTGTCCAAACCCAGTGTAATTTGAGTGCCTGTGTAGTGGGTGATCGTGTAAATATCTGTGCTGCCGGTCAGTTCAGCCGTGGTGCTCAGATGTGTGCCAAGGCTCAAGGCAGGCTGCGAGGATTTAATAGAACACAAAGATTGATAGTTTCACCTGAGTGCTCACTGTGTTGTGTGCAGGCTGTTGTTTTCTTTCTCTGTGTTGCACTTTTAGCCAGGCTTGGTCATTAGATGCCAATCTCTTTAACAGTTTGTTGGTCAACCAGCGTTTCTGCTAAGATTGGACATGAAATTAAGCTCATCTTTGGATTGCAGCCTTAAAATGACTTCATAAATGCACATAGTCAGATCTGTCAGAATTATTTTTTTATTATTTTTTTTTTATTATTATTACTTTCAAAACTCAGACATCTGTTTGAACTTCATCTTTTCAGTATCAGTAAGTGACCCACCTCGGTGCTGCGTACATACTGCATGTTAAATGCACGTCACTGTCCCTGAAATCCATCAGTCAAATGTAATGGCTACTGCTTTGGCTTTACTCACCAAGTCCTATACCTGGGCTTTGGGTGGCAGTAGGATAGTTGGCGGTTTTGTAAAGTTAAATTTGTTATGGGAGCAGAATATTACAGAATATAGGCTGTCACAGATTTGGTGATTTCTTGCCTCTCTGAGTAGTTAATTCTTGGATGATTAGCCAGCTGCCTGTGTTCCCTGAAGTTGCAAACACTCGAAAAAGGCTCATCATACTAAATGTATCACCAAAGTACTGCATTTTGCAAGGTAGCTTTTATGCGTCATATGTAATTTGTGCTTTACAGTAAGTTATTGAAACCCATTGTTATCCCAGATGTTCACTTTAAGAAACACTCATTCACCACTGTGACGTCAGCATGAAGTTGGTGCTACTTCTTCTTTTACTTAGATTTTTTACACCGGCTTGATCATTAACTCTTCTTCTCTGGTGTTGTATGACAGTTGAGCATAACCCACTATTGCGACTGTGACTTTATTGCTCTGCAACAGCCTGGCAAATCACCAGTTAACGACAGGATACCTAATTTTGAGTAGGCTGCAAACTCAGTTATGTTCTGCGACTGCATCAACGCAAAATCTTTCATGCTCACATAGAGATGTATCTTAGGATCAAGAAATTGTCTGCACCTTTTACACCCCTAGATGCAAAAAGTTTTTCCTTTTTTGAGGCTTAATTCTTTGAGAATAGCTTAGGGAAAGAAACTCGCTTTTAGTGCCAACACCTCAACGATATCGCTAACATCCTAACATGGAATGTTAGCACCATCACTGTAGTTATGTTGGCATGCTGATGCGCGGCCACGGTGAAGCTGCCTGCTTGTTGGCCTCCACAGAACATAGGCTTACAGAATTTTTTTTACAGAAAATTACAGATGGTAAGCTTAACTGGGAGCTATAGGTTCCCATAGCTAATACGGAGATGATGGAGAGCAGCATGGGGCTTGCTTTCATTTTTGTCCGTGTATGGGATGGAGATAGGAAGTTGGAGTTGCATTACAACATCTCGGCAGTACGTTTGCACTCTGCACATCTTTCATTATTGATCTACAGTAAGTAAAGCCCCTCCTTTTCATTTTCCGTCCGTCCCCTTCTTTCCTCTGTGTATGGCAGATGCACAGATCCCATGAAAGCAGAGGCGGCGACACGGCGGAAAACAGGAGCTTAAATGGCTTTCAGTGGAAGCAGGAAAGATGAATGAACCAGAGACGGCTGATAGCGAGTCAGACAGGGATCTTGTCCGTAGGTGCGAGGAGCCCTGCGGGGATCTGCCGTGGCTGATGAATCTCCACAGTGAGGGAGGCAAAGACGCACAGTCAGAGATGGAGCTATGGAGAAATGATTAAAGGGCAGTCAGAGGGAGGCGTGTTGAGTTTTCACGTGTGTTCCCATGCATCATCATTACTCTGCGAATATACCCCCCACCCTGCTGCTCCCCTTTTACCCACCGACTCGCCCTGTAAGAGGTGGAACGCCTAACAACCAGACGACGAGCCACAAAGGCTCCCTTTGTGTCCCAAATGCCTCATGCGGCCAGCGCGGCAGGCCAGCGATGCGCTGCCTTGTAACCTAGCGGGAAGCTGCCGCTTCGCCCCCCTTTTCCCTCTCCTTCTCTGGAGATACGATGTAGCGCGTTAACACAACCTGACAGGCAGGCCACAAAGACTACACTGTTAGATGCACTTAAGTGGTAGTTCGCTTTGGGCAGGGGAGGTGATCTGCATGTGTTTTTTGTGTGTTGGTGCATAGGAGGGGGAAGACGGATGAGAGACTGATTTTGTTGCATCATTGGTGTTGTCTTCCATTTGTTGCAGGAGTCCTGTGGTAACAATTGCCCCCCTTTGTTTCCCATTCTGAAACCAGCCACCCACCCTCTCTAAGCAATGTGTGACGATATATTTTTGGCATGCCTGATGCGGGAACAATAACTCCCATCGTCTTTACCATACTGTACCCTCTTGTTGGAATTTGGGGTTTTTCATGTCTCGTAGCTCCTGGGAACACGGTCCGCAGCCTTGTGGCTTTCAAGTTGATGCATGGTCAGACCCAGCTTTTGTTTCCTTGACCTAAATTCCTCACATTTGTCGCGCCACTTAAAAGCTCCATGCAGTTACATAATGGAGACCCCATGCCTCACTTTACCCTGATCCTCACTTATACCTGTGCCACGCTGCAGTTTCTGGACTATTTCACCCCAAGTAATACTCGGATAACATGCAGAGGAGCTCGGTCTCACGCGAGAACACTCAATAGGCGTGTTGTTGTTGTTCCACGTAAATTGTGAGATGGCAACGTCTCCCGAAGCTGTTGCTTCATGTCAGGCAGGGTCCACATGACACGATGGAAACGGTGATTGGGTGCTATTGCAAAAAGCCATCTTCCCATTTCTACATGTAGCTGTGATTACATCAAATGTGCCTCTTTTATTCCGATGTGGCGGCAGTTGAAGATGAGAAATGTTTTTATTTTTTTGTAGATGTCATGACGTCGGCTGCGTCTCTGTAGGGCAACTGAGGGAGGAAGACGCAGTGTTTGAGCTTCGACGTTTTGCGCATTCTTGCAGCTATTACACACAGTCATGAGATCAAGCTGCGTGTCGTGACTACAGGCCCCACACGGGTTTTCATCAAAAATTGTTCAAGACCACATCTTGGCAGATTTTCAGGCAACACAATTCTGCTGATCACAGCGGTAGGGGATAAAGATGAATAAATCAAACCTACAACATTTTAAGATCTGGTCATGTTATACTTTTTTTTAGTCCCCAGGAGCTAAATTGCTTCTTCGGTACTTCCTGCTGAAAACCAGTACCATAAAAGATATAGTTAGTGTTTTAGAGTGGAACTCCTATCGTGTACTGGATGCGTAGGAGGCTGCACACATCAAGAATTCAATTTTTTTCACTGGAGGATTTTTTTTTTTTCCTCCTCACTTTTGTCACTACAAAGACTTTTTATTCCATCTCTGTCCGACCGTTTCAGCTTGTCTGAATCCACTTTTGTGTGTTTCTGAAGTGAAGAATGGATGTAATTGCAGTTGACGAATGTTTTCCATGGAGCAAATCTACAATGACCACTGAGTTTGCAGCTGATCACTGAAGCCCTGCGGCAGAGGTCTAGTCCCTCTTCCCTCCTTAGGCCTTTTCACTTGTCAGCATCATCCCTTTATTTTTCATTTTTGCTGATAGGGTAGGTGCACCTTATGTTTTGGGGATCGAGGAATAGTTGTTGCCACTACTGCTCCATAACCACTACTCCTCGGCCACTTTACCTTGGTCGATGCTAGGATGGAAATTGCGATTTGTCTTAAGCGTCTGGCAGGCTCGACTCAAACCTTTAGGATATTAACCAGCAGATTTTTGTACGAACAGTCTCTACAGGTGTCCTGCTGGAAGGATCTGGCTGACTGATGCGCCTCTCTGTAGCTTACTGCAATTCTCATTAGGCGTCTGACATTATTCACAGCCTGGCTGCTGCTTAGCTTTGATTTGTCAACGTTTCCTGATCTGGAGAGGATGTACAGGTTCTCAACACTCGTGTCAGAGACTCTGGCAGACATCGACAGAAACCATTAGCACACTCTTGCTTTGTTGCTGCGCGCATCCGAAAAAAAGCAGGTGCAGAACCGGAAATTTTGATGAAGCACTTTTGAAGGTATAACTGTGAGTTTCTCTAAACAAATGACACTTGGAGTTTGAAGTCGATAAAGGTTCCTTGTGCTCGTTACCTCAGTCAGGCGCGTAAGGTTGATTTGGCACCCCGCCCGCTGCTGTGCACTTTGGAGGAAAAGGCTCTTGTAGTGTAAAGCAGAGCCTATTTTAAGCACATCTCACCTGTCTCTTCATAGAGAAAGTAACTTCCCACTCGGCGGACATGCCCTTCTGTAGCAAACGCAAGGGACTTCTCTCTGTTTCCAGGACAACTTGATTAATGTTTGATGTAACAGAAATAATCACACCGGGTGTTTTGCAAATGAGTTCCATGTAGATGATCTCCTGTGTGATTGACTCGTTAGACTGATGCAGATTTCTCTCTCCTTCCCTCCAGGTAAGGTGTTGAATACTGATTTGCGTCACTACCTCAGTCTGCAGTTTCAGAAGGGCTCCGTGGACCACAAGCTGCAGCAGGTGATCAGGGACAACCTGTACCTGCGCACCATCCCCTGTGAGTAGCTGCCACAGCCTCGGGCACCACATCCTCCTCTCTCTGTCTGGGCCTGCTTGTTGCCCTCCGACCTCTCCAGAGGGAGCCTGGTCTGTTCTCTTCTGTAGCACTGCTTAGACCGTCATACTACACATTCAGTTCTTTCTCTTTCCCTCTGCTCCTCAGTTCAACTTCTAAAGCAAAGCTGTGCTGTTCACTTCATATTCTTATGATAAGTAAAGTGGACAGTCTTTGGTTTAATGCAAACATTGTGCACGGACGGCTAACATTTTCTAGCAAGACTAAGATGTGACTGCAGGGAAACTGTATTGCAGCTGAGTGGAATGAGACACTTGGTTTTTTTTTAATGAGCTTTTGAGACTGAACATATATTGATTGAATTTTCTTTTTTTTTGTACTTTCAGCGTGTAGATTTGTTTTGTTTCGTTTCTCTTATGAGATTGATCCACAAACTGCCACCTATCTCTGAAAGAGATGGCATGTATTATCATCCGTGTAACTCTCAATTAGCATTTGGAAGCTTTCATTTTCGACTTTTGAATTGAAGGAAAAGTACTGAAGCCAATGTACTAGCACTGAAAAGGTACTGATGAGCTGATGATCATTGAGCAGGGCTTTCTTACGGTCAAGATACAATTAAAAGTTCCCCCTCTTTCGCTGCTAAGGTTTATTCAGGTTTACATAAAGTAAGAAAAATGTATGTGCTCCTTACCAGGTCTTAAAAATCCAACCTCTGATATACATCAAGACGGGAAAACAAGACTGTTTCACTATCTGTGAAACAAAATGAAGCACGAATGCAGAAATAGTGAGTGAGCTCATCAAATACACTTGATTAACTGATCATCCGCAGATGTGAGCACCTCTATAAAAGCAGACGTCTCGGCTGGTCTGGAGCATTCATTGCGTTAACACAAGAGAAGCAACTGTTTCTGCCCATCAATCTGGGAGGAATTAAGAGGGCCATTTCCAAACAATTTGGAGTCCATCATCCTACAGTGAAAAGCTCGGCAGCACGGCTTAGGTTTGCAGGTTACATCTGAACAAACCACACCATGGTCACCGTGGAACATAGGAAAAACTCCTGCCTTGCATGTCGCAATATGAGATATTGGAGTCTGGCGCGAGTACCTCGGCACATGTCCCCTGTTCACTCTGCTCGTTCACGCTGTTGCTCACCACAGCACACTGAGCCACAGTGACCCTGCGAGGAGCCTCGATAGCCACCGCAGCATGATGCCTGGGCTCATTACAGGAGGCAGAGCAGCATCTCGGGCTGAGACAAGCTTGACTTCCTTCTTCCACTACACAGAGCGCGGCTTCATTAAGTGTCATCCTCTGCCCGCAAAAGATGACGGGAGCTCAAGACCGCGCCGGCATTCCAGGTCACAGCAAAACCCTGGAAGCTTTGCTAAATCCCGACACCCCCCCCCCACACACACAACCCGACCGCCAGCTGCCTTTCTCCTTCGTATGTGTTTGCTGATATTTGTCACAGCGATCAACTCCACAAGAAAAGTGCCCCAGGATTTTCATCGTAGCAATTATATGGCAGGATTTAAGTGTTCAGACCAGCGAGACAAAGGATGCATTGATGTAACATTTTACCCACTGCGGCCTATGAATTTTATAATTGCAGCCCAGTGAGCGTCAAGAAATAAATTAGTTGTGACAGCGTCTAACCATGCAATACGAGCAAAGCACAAGTGCTCCTTATTATCTCCGTGGACCTGTTTATAACGCTAAGAATCCAGCCTTGAATCAATTAAATGCATAAAGTGGAATCATTTCTTCACCCAAACAAATGCTGCTCATTTGGTTCTTAGTTACACTACCTGACTGCAGGGTTATGTAATTACATGGATGCATAGCTGACGAACCTTTTCCTGTCTTATGTTTAAGGAAACGCTTCTTTTCGTACATTAATGCGAGTTTAATTAGGTCAGAGCATCGCCCTTCTTCCAATAGCGCTCGGTCGCTTTTGCGAAACAAGCTCATTAATTTAAATGACGGCATCCATAGGATGCATTCTAAATATTACATGGTCGTGTTAGATGTAATTGAATTAGTCTATACACAAAAACAAATTCAGTCATCGTTTGTGACCAATGCAAAGATGAATGGCTCTTCTGACTGCATGCATATGCTACAGTATTTTTCTTTCGCCATAGAAGAGTCAGGTCGCTGCCAGACTTTTATGCTATCAGCCGCATACTCGCACACTTGGAGCAATTTTGTGCGTCAGTCAGTGTCTAGCCCAAGAATGCTTTTGCATGCAGACCAGACAGCCCGATATCGAATTACTGACCTTCTACTTGACCCCTAAGTTGAGAGGACGAGGTGGAAACGGTGTGTTTATGTCGAGGGAGCGGTTGGCCTGCATAGTGTGGCACCCAGTTTTCTGAAAAATATAAGTGTGTGTCCCGATCAGAGTGATCTTTTGTAGGGTGAGGATGCCCTCCTCAAAATGAAAATGAAGTATTCATGGTATGGGCTTCACTCCCCAGACATCCGTAGATATTCTTTTATATTATTCTCCATCTCCGTAAAAGCTGAGCGATGTCTCGGGGACATGTCTCGTCTTTAGCGTTCCCTCATTCAAGCATGCATGAACTCCTGTAGGCGTGTGCATGAATTAGCCGTATCATTTCTTTGTTTAATAAAAGCTAAGCTGGAAAACAGAAGCGGTGTGTGAGAAAGTAGGTGCACCCTAGGATTTAAAATCTTTTTGAACCACTTTTAGCAGAACTTTAACATATTTTCTATGTTATGCACAGCTCTCGTAATGTCCTACCACAACATTTCAACATGCTGTGTTTGGGATCATTGTTCATGGAGTTCATGGTGGACTCAATGATGGTGTGAGGTGTTTGTGCTGATATGCTGCGTTTGGTTTTCTCCAAACGTGCTGCTGTGCATTATGACCAAACATCTCCAGTTGGGTCTAGTATGTCCAAAGGACATTGTTCCAGATGCTCTGTGGTTCGTTCAGTTGCAGCATACTTGTTCAGTCTTCTCATGAACTTTGGGAAGATTGTCAACTGCTTTGAATGTTTTTCACTTGTGAATAATCTCTCCCTCTCTAGCATGTTGGATTCCAAATAGTTTGGAAATGGCCTTATAACCCTTCTCAGATTGATGGGCAGCGACAGTTGCTTCTCTAAGATTGCTGATGTCTTTCCTCCTTGTCTTTCCTGAATGCTCCAGACGAACAAACTGCCAAAACCTCTGCTTCTGTAGAGGTGCTCACACCTGCTGATGGTCAGTTAAAGGATAAGATCGGTTTTTTGACATTGGGCCCTTGATTTCACATTATAACATGATGTTCTACTCACCCCTGCTTGTTGTTGAACATTTGGAGCTGTTCCGAAGATATTCGCGAGGCGTCTGGCTGCTCTCTTGAGATATTCGGCCATGAAACGGTTTCCTATGGGCAAGCTTATACAGGCACAAACTATGCTGTTTATAATTTATTAATTACTGTACACTAGCACTGATAACGTGGAGGTGCGTCGCTTACTTAAAAAAATCCGAGTTATTGTAATTTTGATTTTTTTGTCGTAAAGTGGGTGTTACTGACGTCCTCGTGGTGCTACTGCCACAGACAGCCCACAGACCTGCTGCCTATTTATTCATTCGGCTAAAATTCAAAATTAGTAACCCGGATTTTTTTAAGTAAGCGACGCACCTCCACGTTATCAGTGCTAGTGTACAGTAATTAATAAATTATAAACAGCATAGTTTGTGCCTGTATAAGCTTGCCCATAGGAAACCGTTTCATGGCCGAATATCTCAAGAGAGCAGCCAGACGCCTCGCGAATATCTTCGGAACAGCTCCAAATGACCAACAACAAGCAGGGGTGAGTAGAACATCATGTTATAATGTGAAATCAAGGGCCCAATGTCAAAAAACCGGTCTTATCCTTTAATCAAGATTATTTGGTCATCTGCACCTGGCTGCTACTTACATTATTTATTCCTATAGAAACTGTTAGGATGGACTTAGTTTTTCACACGTGTTTTTGCATTTTGGCTTCGTTTTTGCTGAATTAGTAATGACGTTGTGTCGTATCATTGTTCATTTGAGGAGGTATTGACCTTGTTCAAAGACCTAGCCACGACCAGACGATGATGAAACGAGACACAAGAACGACAACAAGTGAAACGTTAATAAGGTCACCTGACAATTGTAAGTCATCTCGATTGGAGCTGTATTTCCCCTTTATTATTTTACAATATATCCTAAATATATTGCAGATAGCTGTTAAGTATTTAACCCCTAAAACTGACAGCAATAGCTCCACAATTTTGAGGGCAAACTGAACTCGAGCTACATTTAAGTCTTCAGATGAGAGATGTTTTCTTCCCTGTTACCAAACAAAAATCTCCATCAGTAACTGTAAGCTGTCATTACTATTAATCCCAGAAATGAAGCACAACAAATGCTACATCCATTTCAGTCATCGTACACCTCTTCGTCAGAATGTGCCATGCTTGGAAACAAGTGGTTGGTTGGTTTCTTTCTTGATAACAATGACAAACAAATCTTGGTACAGGATTCATTGTTCATCTGAGGTTGTATCTACTGAAGTTTAACACCTGGTAAGGCTTTTTTTTTCTCCTTTTTTAAACGTCCCGACATGTGAGACCTTTGAACTTGTGTACATTCTTTGTTCCCCGACAGTTACTGATAACGTGATTTGTTTTGGTCCTGTACTGTTGTCACGCAGTTGTTTCATCTCCACAAAAACCAGACGCACAAAATGGAAGTTAAAACGAAATCCCGTTTCCCAGTGAGAATTAGCAGCAGAGCATTTCTTTTCTTGTTTTTTCCTCAAAGCTCCTTTATTTCGTGTTCCTACTCAGATAACAGTTAGATCTCCAGTTTCAACACGCTTAGCTGTTTCTGCCTTTTGTCTGTTCACAACAGGGCGAGTGCAGTTCTTTCTCACAGCTGTTCAAGTGTCGAGAGCAGAGAGGCGATTTAAGAATTCACCATCTTGAAAAAAACATCAGTGCATCCAGTCTTTATTGTTCCCTTTCCTTTGTTTGTTTTATTTGAAGCAATTATTTAATTGTTTTTTGAGATTCCATCATGTTGCAACAACTTAACATCATGATACTGATGAACACATAACTTGCATTTGATCTGTCAGGTCGAGAAGACTCCTCCGGCGTGTCTCAGAGCCTGCAAGCAAAGCTAAATAACCACATTTCCCCGTTTTGACGTCCAAAAACAAGCTCATATATCTTCCCTTGTGGTTTCCCCGGTCTCCTCTGATTACTCTGTTTGACAGAATGAAAGATTGTTTTTGCAACAGACTAAGCTGTTTCAGATGTGATTGCTCATTCTGCAGTCAGGATGGATGTTGACACAGAAATGAGATGAAGAATGGGGACAGGTCCCTGTTAAATTCTGAGTTAAAGTCCCTTGTGCCTGCGTTGAATGAAGACAGCAAAGTGGTGTCGTGGAAATACTGTAAAAGCCAAGAGTACTTCTATGGTGATGGTAACCAGAGCTGGCGTGTTAGGGAGCATGAAGTCATGTTCACAGCCATACGTATCCAGTGTTGTACAACTGAAAGCATCAACACAGATAAACGGGAAATTTTGAAATTGCAGTTGCAGCAGACGAGCTCTTTACAAAGCTCTGCAGGGCCTAAAAGTGCTTTAGGGAACTAAAGTGTTGTCATGGCAGAGCTGTTTGGGAAAGAAATGTGCAGGAACTGAACAATAATTGGAAACTCTTTTGCACCTCCTGCAAAAGGCTGCTTCAACAATTTCTCAGACGACTGACCTTGAGTGGCACATCGAGACAGTGTAATAAGACCAAATGCCACACGTCTTGCTTTATCAGCATAAGCAAATCTTTTTTGATGTTGGAAAGAGCTGATCAGACTTCCATCTGTATGGTAGGGAAGAACTATGGTGGCTTTGGGTTTGTGTGGAGGATTCTATAAGATTACGATTTCAGACTCGATTCAGACGTCAGGCAGCTTTCAGAGAAGGTCTAACATGAAAAACATATTGTGCTGACAAGTCAACACGTTACAGTGCATTCATGTTTAATCCACAAATAGTAATATATTGCTATGGAAACCACGTTATGTGTTGCTTTGAGCAGATATTCAAATATTGCTGTTCTTCAACAAATGAGCAGAAGGTCAACAGAAACCATTTTCCTCTCACTGTCCTCAGAATCTCGCATATTCAGTGCTACAGCATACAGGCATGAGAAAAAGAAAGCACACCTTCATTTTATCCTAATGTCTTGTGTTTCAGGACGTGATAAGAGTAAACATTGTTGTCTTTGTTGGGAGAATGTGGTAAAAGCAGCCTAAAATGTCCAACACGTGACAAATTACACCGTGTTATGCAGAAGCAGTGAGTAAGAACAAAAGGTCCACGCTTGCTATTTCCATAGGAATTAAGAGGGTAAGAAGCAGCCAGGCACTGCTAATCAAATACACTTGATTATCTGATCATCAGCAGAGTTTAGCACCTCCACAAAATCAGATTTTTTGGGTCATTAGCTCATTCCAGTGTGTGGTAACACATTGCCTAGGAGGAAATACTTTGGTAATGACCTTAAAGCAATTGTTGCATTTGCAAACAATCCATCATTGTCCATCATTTTAGAGTAAGAAAGATTATTCACAAGTGGAAAACATTCAAGACAGTTGATAATCTTCTCAGCAAGTTCGACCCGAGGTCAGACTACGCAATACTCAGAGAAATTGGAAACAGTCCAAGAGCTACATCTCAGATACTACCAACCTCAGTTAGCATGTTAAATGTTAAAGTTCATGACAGCACAATTACAAAAAGACTGAACAAGTACTGCTTGTTTGGAAGGGTTGCAGGAGAAAGCCTCTTCTCTCTCTAAAAAGAACATGGCCGCACAGCTTTGGTTTGCAAAGTAGCATCTGAGCAAACCACAGAGCTTCTGGAACAATGTCTTTTGGACAGACCAGACCAAAATGGAGATGTTTGGTCATAATTCCCAGCAGCATGTTTGGAGAAACCCAAACACAGCATTTTAGCACAAACACCTCATACCAACTGTCAAGCACGGTAGTGGAGGTCTGATAAATCGGGCAGAGTTAAGTATGACACCGCTTGTCTGACAGCTGAAATTGAATGAAATTGGGTCATACAACAGGACATTGATCCCAAAGACCGCAGCCAATCTACAGCAGAATGATTGAAAAAAAAAAAACAATTAAGATGTTCCAATGGTCTAGTCAAAGTTATTCAACCTTATTGAACTGTTGTGGTAAAACATTCAGAGCTGTGCATAAACCAATGTGCCAAAAACCTCAATGAAAGAGGAAAAAAATCGTGAACAAAAGCAGACCAAGATTCCTCCACAATAATGTGACAGACTGATATCATACCCCAAATCAGATAGCCAAACCATGGCTGAAATTGTATTGTTCAAAAGATCAATCATCCTAAACAAAGTAGCAAGCCTATAACAGAATGGTTAAAAAAGAGAAACAAATCAAGGTGTCGCGATGATTCTGTCAAACTAATCCCACAACCGTCAATGAAGTGAAGCAACGTTTCAAAGAAGAGTGGGCCAGAACTCCTCCGCAGTGATATGAAAGACTGATAACAGCATTAGCATTTGTTTCCAAATGAAACTGTGGTAATTCTGTTCTGCGCAGTCTGTGTGTGTGATTAAGATCATGATCATCAGTTCCACTTTCTTTGTGATCTGACGGCTGTGCTGCCGTGTGGAGGCTATTTTTTCCTCTGATTCATGTTTGAATAATGAATTCATGGGTTTGCAGTCCCAGCGCTGTTGATTATTCATGATGTAGACACAGACCCTCCCCTGAGTGCTGCATTTGGGTTTGAATCACATCCCTGTGGGCATGTTGGACTCTGTACCACTTCCTCCCCCCATGCTGGCATTTAGTGGTACATTCCACTTGTTTAGATTTTCCCTCCTGTTTTATACTTTGTGTTTGTTGGCAGGTACCACTCGGCAGCCCAGAGATGGGGAAGTACCTGGAGTGGACTACAATTTCATCAGTGTGGGGGAGTTCCGCGAGCTGGAAGAAAGCGGGCTTCTGCTGGAGAGTGGCACCTATGACGGTATGTTCTCAATGTGCACATCGATGTAGAGGGGTATTTATTGATAGATTACACTGATGGAGAAAGTGAGTAGAAATGTTTTACTTTATATGATTTAACAGATTTTACAAACAACACCTATAAAGGTCAAAACGAAAAGAACAACTTGGAGTCAGCTTACCTACAGAATAAAGTCCCCCAGTGCCCTTTTGGCATCTAAACATTCTTGATCCAGTGATTTCCAAATTCTATCCAGCCTCCCTAGCTTTCACTGACACCTCATTTTAAACAACAGGAGCCTCCATTTTCATATAGATTCTAAGTAAAAGGGACTCTAACCACTGTGAGGTCCCCCCTTGGTTTACCCACCATTTTGAGTCCTTAAGTTTAGCATTTCAGTTGTTGTTATCTTGGTTTTTGAGACCGCACATTTTGAGTTACTGACAGAGAAACCCACTGACACCCAGAGGAGAACGGGGTTTGTGCTACAGTTTTGGCAACAGCTGTATCAGTAGAACTGGACATTTTGCTTTAGCTTTGTGTAGAGATGTCATTTCTGTGTAGCACACTGTTAAAGCATTAAGGCTTTAATAAATACTGTGTAGAGGATCAGTGTACAGTATCAGGGGGGCACAATAGCTGGAACTACAATCATCTGGCAAATATTTGGCTGGATAATGGCATATGTGGTCTGAACATATACAGTATGTTCACCATTGGTTTTAACCCATTGGCAGAGACTCTAGGAACAGTCTGTGTCTCGAGCACAAGCCGGCCCTTCAACGTTCGCTGCTCGGACAAATACTGACATTTCTGTGTACTGGTTGGAGTCATTTTTGGAGATCTTCTAGACTTAGAAACTTGTGATCTGATTGTGTCTTCAGCTAAATCTTAATAAGAAAATTAAATGCATACAGTCGGATACAATATAGAGACAGTTACTGGTTTCCAATAAACTACGACAAATAAGAATGAAGTGATGTAAAGTCACAGGATAATGTTTTTGTGGACAGTGTTGATGATTCTCATCCTCCATCGTCACCACTCCAGAGAGATGAACGATGAAATCCACCCCTGTCGACGGATAGCATGTCATTCACTGCCTCTCTGTGTGCATCATATTTATATTCTCATCATTCTCATCATTAAAATAATGAGGCAGTGGTAAAAAAAAAAAAACATGGTATTATGGGAGGGAAGTTGATTTATTGTCAAAACACGCAGAACAGGAAACAAATGTAGCAGAACTTTTTGAAACCAAATTTCTTCGTCTTTTTTTCCCAGATACATCAGAAAGAGCAGTCACTTGCTTGAGTTCTCTTTGACAACCTAGCTTTTCAGGCGGTGTCCGGTTCAGCAGGGAGCCTTTGCGCCAGACTAAAACACTTTAAGAAACTTTCATCATGACTTGCAGGAACTGCTCTAAACGGGCTTGACGTGAACCTGTGGAGGCTATAAGAGAGAAACTGCTCCCCAGTGAATTATGTCATCGCCATTGTTCGGTGTCCCAGTCCATCCCAGGGACAAGGCTGCTCGATATTAGTCCTCTTGTGAATTTGCTGAGCTATGCAATATTAATGGAAAGGGCTTCACCTCAATCACCCACACAAATATGTTGGAAATGTATTGAGTTGTTAAAGCTCTTTCTCTGTATGTACCTGAGAGACTCGGCCTTCACCTCTGAGTCCATGAGCCAGTCATCAGGATGAATAATGGATCTGCTCCATCCTTCCCTGCTTAATGTAAAACATCTATATGTGTGCTAAAGGCATAGATTCAGAAGTCCTCAGAAGGTTAATCATTAATTCCCAGTCTTATGAGCTCTGAGTCTCAAATAAACAGTTCAATAAACTTCCACAGGGAAACACATACCTGCAGGCAGACTGTGCAGTCCTAGTAGAATATAGTGTTGATTGTAAAATTCCCCTTTAATACTAAAACCGTGAATTTTAAACATTTGCCGGTGTATATATATGGTATATATATTTTGTCCAAACATTTCTATTTTCTGTCAGACTTTATTTTATTTTGCAGAACAAAGTGCTTTCCAGAGTAATCGGGCCCTGGGTCACACCATCAAAACCTCTTAACCACTCCAGTAAAAAAAAAAATAAGCTTCATGTTTAATGTCTTTTGGAAGGCTGTTCCACAAAGGTGGGCCATAATAAAAAAAGGATGCCTCACTGTGGCTTTCTTACTTTGGTATGATTAAAATCAGTTTTAAAGCAGATAGGCGGCCAATGCGACGGCAAAAGTTTGTTCCAATGTGAGCTCTCTTTCTGGTCAGTTTTGAAGCAGTTATAGTTAAGATGTGATCTTCTTGGGGAGACAGAAGGGCATGGTGTTCAATGGGACAGGGAATAAAAGTGTGCTCTAGTCTCTGCATTGGCCCTCACAAAATTTATCAGGTTATAAAACTTAAGTTCCCGCAGGTTTGCAAGTGAGTTTCTCTTTTTGAACTTCGGTGTCAATGATCAATATTTAACAAGAACAACAAAGCAGCATTAACCAGGCCTTGGACATCAGGAGACAGCAATCTGAAGCTGTTTGTCATCAGCATAGCTGTGAAAATTCTCCTGATGACAGTGGCGGCTAATAAAATAAGAAGTGGGCCTGAAATTGAACTGTGTGGAACTCCTTAATTCATTATATAGCTTTAAGATGATATAAACCCCTTTTTTTTTCTTTTAATGTTTTTAGGACTTACGGTGTATTTTTATTTTGACATTGCTGAAAAAAAAAAGGCAAAAAGAATTAAAGTCCTTCTTGTGGGAGAAACAGAGCCAATCTTTAAGTGTTAAAGGCTCTGGGGAGACTCACTTTTTTTTTTTTTTTTATGGCAGTCGGTCATTATTCATCTCCCTCTCTCTGCCAAGCTTCTTTCCTTGGCATATATGTGGATGATTGAATGAAAAAAATCGACCTGAGCAGTCATGGTCACTGCTGTGACTAATCCTCCAGACCTGTGAGAAACAGGGGCTAAGTGTTCACATGGTTAATCTGCAACCAAGAAACACATTCTCCCTCCTGCTGCTCTGCTAGAGCCAATATCTGAGACTGAGTATTTCACAAAACAATCATGTGGCAACAGTAATAGATATTTAAAAAAATGTCTATTTTGGAAGCTGTAAACGAAGCATCAGAGAAGTGGGATGTGTGTGTGGGTTTGTGAGGTTGGCCCCTGCGCATTAATCATTAACATCGTCAACATTTTCTGGCCTCATTTTTCTGTTGGCTTCTTCAAGCCACAACCTTCAGTGCACGCTGGAGTGGTTCGCAGCTAGCTGTGTGAAGCGGCCGGATGAAAAGCAGCTCTTCCAAATGTGAGGCTGTTGTTCTCAACCGGGAAAAGATGGAGTGCTCCTTCCGGGTCATGGATGAGTCCATGCCTCAGGTGGAGGAGTTTAAGAATCTCGGGATCTTGTTCACGAGTGTTTTGGGGTTCCGCCAGCTGTAATGAGGGCGCTGCTCCGGTCCCTTGTGGCGAGGATGGAACTGAGCCGGAAGGCAAAGTTTTTGATTTACAGGTCCATCTTTGTTTGCAGCCTCACCTATGGTCACGAGAATTGGGTAGTGACAGAAAGAATGAGGTTATGGATACAAGCAGCTGAAATGAGTGTCCTTCAGAGGACGGGTGGGCTCAGCCTTAGATGTAGGGCGAGGGGCGACACCATCCGAACGAAGGGCCAGAGTAGAGCCGCTGCTCTTCCGCATCAAAAGGAGTCAGCTGCGGTGGTTCTGGTATCTGACTAAGATGCCTTCTGGTGGCCTCCTATTAGAGGTTTTTTCGGGCAGGTCCAGCTGGGAGGAGGCCTGGGGCAGACCCAGAACCTGCTGGAGGGATTGCATAGTCCATCAGGCCTCGGAGCTCCTCAGGATTCCCTCGGAGGAGATGGAGAGTCTGGCAAGGTAGATGGATATCTGGGTTTCCCTCCTGGACCAGTTGCCTCCGTGACCTGACTTCGGATAACGAAAGATAATGGATAGATGGATTTTCAAAATCTCATTTCAAATCAATCTTAGCAGGAAAGTTGTCTCAGTTGTCAGGTGAAGTTTAAACCGCACAAGCTCTCAACCCATCTTCTTTCAGAAGTAGTTTCTTCTTTAATAAAGGCGCCATTCCTACTTGAAGCATTGTTTTCTGTTATGGTTTCAGCACCGTGTTCTGTTTGACTTACATTTACTTGACAGATGCTTCAAAGCCTTCAATGCATATATTATGTGAGACTGGACATGCGTGGGTGTAAACTGCAACTCAACTGGTTGTTGAGCCACAAGGCTGCAATTCTTTTTTTTTTTACAGAGGGATGAAAGTGTCAGAGTGAGTAACTCTCAAGAATCGGATATACGTGTGCTAGAGTGTGTGCTTGTGTGTGAAGTAGGGCATATCCAATTGTCTGCCCCTCACGGTGGCTGGTACAAAAAAGCCAGGGGTATGAACCATTCATGGTGGGGATGGGGAGCTGAAATAGACGAGCAAAGGTCAAGAGAGGCGGGTGTTGAAACCTCAAGTCAGCACCAGTAGGCCTTGTACTGTAGTTGATTTAATCAGATTTTACTGAAAGACGTGACATTGCGTTAACTTGAATGTTTCACTGTATTTGTTTGTGTAAATATTCTTATAAAAACCAGGAAAGGTCTTGCAGAGAGAGAAAAAAAAAAGTGTCCTGACCAAGACAGACAGCAGCACAGTTAAACAGACTACTGACATTTGTGCATGAAACAAAAACATAAAAAGTATATTCGTCAACTGTCATCAGCGTCAAAGCTCACGGCAGCCAGTGGCGGAGCCAGAGATTTCTCATGGGGGTGGCCAGCCTGAAACTATTATCTCGTTCTTGTTTTCCCTGTGCAGCGTGGAGCTTTGAGGTTTATAGTTCATTTTCTTGGTCACTTTTATATAGAGTGTTGAGGTAACTCCTGATTGATTAAATCAGATCAAGTCCTGACAGTTTTGCTTTTAAAGTACATGTGATGCTGATGTTCATTGCACACATCAGTTTTAGCTTCATTTGTCTTTTTTATCCATGAATTTGATTTGATTTGAACCATTTTTCTGTTTTGCTACATGCGTGTATTTTTCTCATATTTCTTTTTCCTCACTTTTAGTTGAATCTATTTACTTGTTAATTTAATTGTTTCTCTGTTTTGTTTATCTATAGTAAAGTCTGTATATTATATAGATTTTTTTACCTGATTAAATTCAACTTAATTTGATCTGATTTTTTTTATTTTTTTAGGATTTCATCATTTAACACATTTTCAATCATTTTGCTTGCCTCTAATGTTTTGCCACATTACAAATATATGAGATTTTGGAGCTCTACACTGGAAAAAATGCCCCTCCAAAAATTTGTGAGAAAAACAACAAATACAAGACGTTTTTGCTTGAAATAAGCAAAAAAAATCTGCCAATGGAACTAGTGAAAATCGGCTTGTCAAGATTTCTTGAAATAAGATGTGATATTTAGGACTTTTGAGATAAAAGTGATCTTGAAATTAGCTTAAAAACCTCTTCAAATGTCAAAAAAAGCTTGTTTCATATGATATGTGACTCAAAACAATTTGTTTTCAAGACTTTTTCATTTAACAAGATATTCATGATGTATTGTCTTCAAACAAGTCCCTATATCTAGCTGAAATAGTACTTGTTAGGCAGTTGTGTCTTTTATTAAGACATAACAAAGAAGTTTCTGAATGCAACTCCAGTTCTATGGGGTTATGAACTGTCCTCTGTGGGACTCCATGATTGGTTGCGTGGGTTATCCGCCTCTTGCCACCACCCCTGATTGCAAGGACCATGTAACTCAGTCAAATTACAACATGTACATCTGAATGTGTCTGCCTTTAAGCCACTTAAAGTTGGCTTAAATTCATTTAGCGAGATCAGTCCCTGTAATATGTACATTCTGTAACTAATTCCATGCAAAAGGAGCAGCATATTTAAATTATCTCCCCCCCCCCCCCCCCCACCCCCCACCCACACGCTTCAGTACAGTGTCTGGGAACAGATAGGAGGAATAAGTACAAGGAAAGTTATATTATTTCTCATTTCATGCTCATAGGCTATTTTGTTTTGAATTACAGATCCTGCAGGATTTTGCTCTGCTGTGGGTATTGATGAAATTCAGCTCTTTCTGTGATAGCTTACAGTGAGAGAGTTTTGTGCATATTTTCATCCATGAGTGCATATGTCAAGACAGCCATATGAAAATGCCTCAATTACATGTTTAAGGATTAAGGTGGAATCACGAGGCTTCCACCGTAAACAGAATGACACGCTGCAGATGATGTCTCAAAGATCAAGAGCAAAGAAAGAGAAAAGGATGTTGTTCACAGACCAGACAGCGCTCAGCTACTTTGCTGGCAGTTATCGTCTGTAGCTGCAGGCCCACCAGGGGACAGTTCGACAGGGACTGAAAATGATGGAATCCCTTTGTTTGTGCTATACAAAACTCATATCCCCTCGACGATCACAGACTTTAGTGGGAAGAAAAATGACCATTTGCCCTGCCCTTGTTTTTTTCTTGGACCAAATTGCCTCCAACCATTATATAATTGGCTCTTTTTTTGTTATTAAAGGTCCCTTTTTTAAGGTCTGAGGCAAAGCTGCGTAGCTGTAGATTAGATAAAAAAAAACAAAAAAAAACAGGGCACCGGGCCAGAAGTCACTCAGGAGGGAAGGTGAAAAGGCCTACTCCAAGGAACTGGCTGAACAGAGGCTGGAAAGATTAAGAAGTACTTCAGCTCTGAGGACTACACAGCTGATAGCATAGGGCTTGGATTAAAGTGATCACCGCACAGACAGAAAACAAAACAAAATTAGCCGAAAAACACAGCGGAAGAGCAAAAGTTAGAGGACTAACAAGAGGGGGATTAAGATGAATGAGAGCAGCTTGTAAAAATAATGAAGGTTGGTGGTTTATTTTGGGTGTCACAGCGAAGACTGAGAAAATGAACTTAAACAAGAAGAGAAGCTCATTCATATGAGGCAGGTGAACAATGGATTGCTCAGCTGTACAGCACACGCACGCACACACACACACACACACACACACACACACACACACACACACACACACACACACACACACACACACACACACACACACACACAGAGGACTGAGAGCAGAGGAATGCAGAATTTATAACCATGGGCATCCATGCCAAGCAAGGCTGGAGCACAAGTTGGGCTGCACCTGTTTGGGCCATCGGCCGTCAGTGATGTGGCCCGGCCGGACTTGGCATTGCCCAAAGGAGTGAAAGGCCATCGTCACTGATTGATAAGGTTCTGTGATTGTACAGATTGTATTACAAAGTTAAAGGATGTCTCCAGTATCCTTTTTTCCTTTGGAAACATCAGCACAAAAGCATTTGCTAGCATCTCGGATTGCTAAATGACCATAACTTTGTGATCTCCAGTATCACAGGGATTTAAAGTCTTGCTGTCACAATTTTACTCACATTCTCACAAGCCCGGGATGAGCTATGTTGGCAGCTGTTGACCTAAACAGATGGCATGATGGCATGCACCATGCACATACTGTATAAACACATTCTTTCCCACCAATTGACACAAAGCTCCCGCGGTGCAGATTTCAGCTCGGGGTCTCTGCGGACCTCGCAGCTTTCCAATGGGAGGCAAGTCTAAAGAAAAGAAGAAAAACAAGGAGCTCCTTTTGACATGAAAATACTTCTTACTGCCAGCAGAGCCACCCTGCTACATGAGTGAATGGCTGTGCAATTCGCTGTCAGTGCCAAGCAAGTGTTCGCTCAGGCTGTGCAAAATGAAATGGACTTAAGGCTGTCCAACCATCACTCACCACCCACCCACCAAGAGCGTCGGTGTTAAAACGCCATGCTGACATGGTGAGCCCTGTGTGTACGCAGCTTCTACGTCTAACAACACTGCCACTTGTCATTTTGCTGAACAAAACAATGAAAGACTGCTCCTGATTCCTGTTTTCCTGGCAATCTATAAAAAAAAATTAGGAACGCCTTAAGACTTGTCTAAAGTATCACAGAGATTGTCTACACAGTTCTAGCCTCATAATCAGATTGAATCCTAATAACAAATCAACATTTTGTGTGCTTGCGCATTTATATTGTCATGTAGATTAAATGTGGGCGTCTTAAAGCAGATAGGGGAATCCCGAGGTCTGGATATTTGATCTTCCATTTGTGAGCCGCTTGTGCGAGGAACAGTTCTCCTCTTGATGTAACAGTCAGTCCTGTAATATTTGATCTTTTTTTTTGCTTGTTATTTATGCGTTCATGTCAGAAAACAGCATGTTGAGTGGGTTGAGTCAGTGCCTTTATCAACAAGCGTCTATTTCTGTCAGGCACACATGGTCATGGGGACCTACTTGCATGGTGGCTCACAGCCTGTTTTTTTTTTTTTCCTTTTTTTTTTAAATTGAGCGCTCCATTCATCATGGGCAGAAAATTAAAGCTGAAGATTGAAAATAGCCATGCTGACATCATCTGGGTTACTGAAGGTTGACCAGATCCTATTGAAACGGGGAGTAATTTGCCAGCGTTCATCTGGATACTAAAAGTCTTTGTCAATGATAATGAGACACTAGACTTGTGTCAATGAGGCAGAAATGTGTCAGGGACAGGTTAGATCGGCGCTTTCTCTTGGGAACCGCAGCAGTAGCACCCATGTTACTCACTGATGATGTAAACTACAGTGTACAGCAGAAGTGAGTAACCCCATGGGAAATTTTATTTTACTCAGTCCTCTTCAGCATAGAGGATGCCAGCATCTGCCCTTCAGATAGAGTTAGGTGACTCAAGTCTGATTCAAGTCAGACGAACCCTAACCCCCATCCATTTTTAATAGGTAGGTGTTTCTGAACATTTTGCTAGCATTTTTCTGTCGCCCTTGCCAGTTTTTTTTGGTGCCTTTCCTGCATGCACGACATGTGCAGAATGGCAAGCAGGGGTTTGTATTTTCACACAGCGCTGGTGCTTTTCTGGAGTCATACTGTGGCTTGTACTGTCAGCTCCTAATTCGTCGATCACAGATGATTCTGTTTGGTTTCCCATCTTTGCGAAGACTGCAATTCGGATTTTTCAGTTCATCCGCTATTTATTTTCCCGAGTTGGGGCAGTGGTGCAGACATGCAGACAGACAATAGGTGCAAAACTGAGAATGCTCTGGTTCTCACTGGACATTTGTATAAGCATGTTTGTGCAGTAAGGTTGGTGGTTTTCTAACTTGCATGTCCGTGATGACATTTCTTAATTTTGTTGTACTGAGTTTCAACGATTGAAGTTGTATTCAGCCGCAGTATTTGTTTTTGATCACTTCCAGGAGTAAATGCATCCCCGAGCAAGTTGCATATAATGCAGAAGTTGAGACGTGTGAAGACTTCGAATCATTTGGTATTCAAGTGGTATCGCACAAGGGTGTTCTCACTTTTGTTGTATACTGTGCGTCTTGATTGTAAGTGTATGTATGAGCAGTGGTTTGGTCAACAAACAAGACTGGTGGACAATATTTGTCTTTCTTCTTCTTTTGCTAAAATCACAAATACCGGGTGACTGGTGTTCTGTTCATTGCAGGCTGATTGGCTGATGGTCTAACTGGGTCCTAAGTTAACAGCACACACTGTGACCAGCAATGCACTTGGTTCATGTCTGAATAGGGACTTGTATTGTAAGCCAACATGTTATATCACACCTTTTTAACCTTTTTCACCTTGTCTAGCTTCTACAAAGCACTTTACACGTGTCTATCGCTCCCCCATTCTCACGGACGCTCATACAGCACGACAGTTTTATTTACATATACACTCTAAAGTCCGCAGCACCTTATCTTTACAACCACACACAGCTGAACATATCACAGGAAGTGCGGCGTTCAGTGCCTTGCCTGAGCATACTTCAAACTGGGATCAAACTGCCAGCCCTCTGGTTGGAAGATGATGACTTTGTCTATTAGTAGAATTAAGAATTTAGGTAAAGCTGCACATGATTTATGAATTCTACACTACAGAATGAATAAAATACCAGAACTGACAGTAGAAGCTTGAGGATTCTACCTCTCTGTCACAGGATAAGATGTGCCAGCAAACCTTCAGACGGCTTGTGAACGAGCACGGCTAAGAAACAATAATTCCTCAAAAACACATCACAATTCGTCCTTTATATGAAGCTAAAAACAGCCGTTCTAGTCCTTGGAGTGCTTGTTTGTTTGTGTGTTTAATCTGTGCTGGACAAAGTTGCACATTCTTTTCAAAGGCTGCTTATCATAAAGTGGTTCGTTAGTGCAGTGTAAGTAAAACGCGATCCACCTCACTGCACTTCCTTATTGTGGCCTTCATCTCCCAGCTCGCCGCTAATAGGCGCCCACAGACGCTACATGTATCTGTTTGTTTGATGCTTCACGAGCTGTGAGCAGAGCAGATTATAATTTGTAATTCAACTCCCTTAATCTCAATTGTCATTAAGCTTCCTGTTAATTATCTGTTAAATCTGATATAACACTTGGATATGTGGATTAATGTGAGGGCTTTATTCAGTAACGGTGCATTGTTTAGCATGTAAAGTCAGAACAAAATATCGATTTTTGTCGTGTTTGTCTTGCTTTACGGATCACATTTGATGGGCGCTCAGATTTACTTTTGGTTAAATGAGAGAAATCAAAAACCTACCAGAAAAGGAAGCTCGTTCCTCATTTTGCCTGGTTTAGAACTTTAATTCCAGTTTCCTGAAATGTATCTCTGAGTGTGGCCCTTCTCACGTTTCTCCTTTGTCGCGGTATCTTTCCGCTCCCTCATGGACCATCAAACGGTTACAAAACAGTGTTCCAACACTCGAACACAGCTCAGTCTTAACCACACGGCAACCCCACACAAACACCGGAGGGCAACATATTACCAGAGACAGACAACTACCAGTGTGTCGTGTTTGTACTATACCTTCTCACCTCGTGTGCTTTTAAGGTTTCATTTTCTATCTCGTGTTATCCTCCTGAGCATTGAGAGAAGGCGGTGAGCGGTAAAATAGGTCAAACCCTGCTCCTGTAGTTGGGGAAAAGACAAACACTCGCTGGGTGGAGTAAGACTTGTTTGATGCCTCGGGCTCCAACATGACAGCAAAGCAAGCTGTGGGACTTTTAGGGGCCCACCCTAAGCCCACCTTGTCCTAAACGCAGTCGCGATCCTCCGGAAACGCAGAGACTGAATGGGACTAAAACATTCAAACAGTTGCATGAGATTTCGTTTGGGAAAACTTTCTTGCTCAAAGCTCCCTTTTTAACAGATGGGAAGTGGATTATGTGTTTTGTTACAAGCTCCTTCGAGATGGCCATTTGGCCTTATTGGGCAAATGGAGCAAAGACCAGTGTTGTTTTCGTCAACGATGACGAAATCATTTCGTTGACGGCACTTTTTTTCATGACGATAACGAGACGGTGACGAGATAAACATAGCTGTCTGATGACGAAAACATGACGAGACGTGTGTGAGTTTTCGTTGACGAGACGAGAATGGACGAAAATGTTAGTGGGTGATTTGTCAGACGTTTAAAATGCATGACATTTCTGCTTATTGTGTGTGTCAATTAAAATCTAAAAAGTATCTGCTGCGGCACCTTAAGGCTCGCCACAGGGATATTTTTTCGAAGGTAAGTTACAAATGCTGTTAACATAATCGATCAATTTCATAGTAAGCTAATACATTAGTACGTTTTCCACATACTCCTGGCGCAAATGGGCTGCTTACTTCAGGCTAAAGTTAGCTTTTGTTACGCTAACGTCAATTCATTATGTGTGTGTTACTTTAGCAGCATGTTTAGCCATGTTTACATTCAGTGAGTGACGGTGTGGTTATCTCTTTGTGTGTACGTTCTGTCAGCACGTAACTTGATATGTTAAACAAGTCGAGTTACTGTTATACGAGTCTGCTAGCTTTAGCCTAAAAGCCACAAGTGACGTTGTGCAGCCCTAACCAGGACCTGTGCGTTTAGTGCGCTTACAGTAAAGTTGGGACACACGCACAGTACAGAATGAAAAATCAGAAAGCTTTAGTACAGGGTCAGTTAATAAGCTATGTATTTTTGTTCTGCTTGTTTGATAGTTAAGACCATACTATTTTCTTAACACGGTAGACTATACTTATTTTTTCTTTTTTCTTTTTTTTTGACTAAAACTAGACTAAAACCTTTTTGACTTTTCGTTGACTAAAACTAGACTAAAACCCTTTTGACTTTTCGTTGACTAAAACTATCACATATAGAAGTGACTAAAATGTGACTAAAACTAATAAGCATTTTAGTCCGAAAGACTAAGACTAAATCTAAGATGGTTGTCAAAAACAACACTGGCAAAGACTACACTGCGTTTTCCCTTTAACCAGAATATTGTTCCAAAATCTGGGAGTTACGACAGCAGCAACCTTGGCCTCATTTTCTTCCATCTTTT
Organism: Odontesthes bonariensis; assembly: GCF_027942865.1. Lineage (NCBI taxonomy): Eukaryota > Metazoa > Chordata > Actinopteri > Atheriniformes > Atherinopsidae > Odontesthes > Odontesthes bonariensis. The sequence goes on along the minus strand of NC_134515.1, from coordinate 30,213,611 downwards.
GCAGCTCTGACAGATAAGATTTGTAGCTGATTTGTGCCTCCGTCTGTTCATTCCAGGTAACTACTACGGGACCCCTAAACCCCCTGCAGAGCCCAGCCCCGTACAGCCGGACTTGGTGGACCAGGTTCTGTTCGACGAGGAATTTGACACGGAGGTCCAGCGTAAACGGACGACCTCAGTCAGTAAGATGGACAGAAAGGACAGCGCTGCTCCAGAGGAGGAAGAGGAGGACGAGAGACCTCCGATGGTCAATGGTGTTGGAGGTGAGACACGCCACTGTCTTTCACTTTCCAATGCCTTCAAAGTTGTTATAGCAAGTTTGTTATTATAGCAAGTTTTAATGCAGTTTCTGTAAGTTTGAAGATGCCCCCCCCCCATCAACATTATACATCTCTCAGAATGCTAATCATCAGGACTTTTTGTCTTCTCTCCAAACAAACATTATCAGGATGAGTTGTTTTGCGTGCAAGGTCAGCTCCAAATCTGTTATGTCGAGATGCCGCCAAAGAGCATGTGAGCTCAATAGGAGCAATCCCTCGGTTAGATAGGAAGGCTTTGTCCTTGGCAGAATCTCGCTCGAGGATCCGAGTGAATGGTTCTTCATTTAAAAGTAGTAAGAAAACCTGAAAGTGCTGGAAAACGCTGCAAAATGAGAAGAGCGCGATCATGGATTGAATGTGACACGATAACAATCCATCGAAAATCCTTTTTTCTTGTATGGCTTGAGAAATGGGCCTCTTATTGCGTGTTTCCACTAGCACGCAGTACCTGCAACCGGGTAGATTTTCCGTATCACCTCAGCCCTGGTTCCAACGTTACTAAAACGTGACGTCAGCCAACTGCCTTCCACTGATTGGCCGGCGAGTGTCATCACTGGAAGCGTCATATCCGCGCGACGACCGACTAGAATGTAAATAAATACAGAGCCAAGACAAGACTCCAAATTTTACTGCTTCAGTTTGTACTGCTACGAGATGGCTTTGCAGAGGAAGTCCACTCCTTGCTCGGTCGAGGATTTGTACGCTGCTCGGCGCCGTGTAAATGACGTCACGGAGGTTTCGCGCAGCCTTGTTACGACGACCCCGCCCACGTCGAGGAGGCACGAAATGATACTCGGTTGTAATGGAAACACAACCGTGCCGAGCCGTATCGAGCCGTGCCGAGCTAGTGGAAATGCGCCCTTAGTTGTCCCAGATGAGCAAGCATGGACAAAATTATCAAGATTTTATTTTTAGTGCTTTCGTCAAAATGTTGGGATCAAATACCAAGCAGAAGTTTGACAAACCGCTCTGTAGCAAGACTTTCGTACTCACAGTCCAGAAGACATAGAGACAACAAAGTGGTGTAAATGAAAAAATAGAATCGTCACTCATATCATCTGTAGATGGCGGTTGGGAGCAAAGCCAAAGGAAAAAAAACAAAACAAAAACCACTCAGATGTAGCTGGATGTCACTTCTAACTCTTGAGCTCATGAGCTGTCGCACTGCATGTGTCAGTGGCTCACAATGGTAAAGTGGGCTGAGTATCCACCAAAAGGTGTGGCGGCAGACCTATTTTCCCTGTGTCTCGGAGGCAGTTAAAAACACTTGAGCATCATTGTGAGAACCATTTCTCTTTTGTGGCCTTTTAGATTCTCATTTCCATCAGTTTTCTGTGCTCCTCCAGAAAGACTGAAAGCTGCTGTCTGCTAAAGAACATATTTGTATGTGGGAGATGTTTTCAAATGTTATGAGTGCAGAAAAATCTCTGTGGTTCTACAATGAAAAAAGGCCCAAAGTTTCGGGACAAAAGGGTCTTTACTTCCTGCAATCGACGTCTGTCACGGACCCGGCTGCAGAAACAAATTAAACATTTTTTCAGGGGGGCATACTGTTTCAACGTACATTTTATCAATACTGTAGAAGTGGCCACTTCTACAGTATTGATAAATCATTTTCTCTCACTAAAAATAGGCAGTTCATCCTAAAATATATAAAAAACAAACCAAAAACAAACTAAATACAACTTTAGAAAATTGAATCCAAAAGAAACGGAACTAAAAAAAAGCAACTAAACAGCATGCCTTTGTGCGTCTGGCACATGCGTCTTGGGGCTCTCCCACGTTGGTTTATGGATGAAATCTATATGTTCAGCTCCCCTTACATGTAAAAACATTCTCTACATGACATTTTCCTCGGCAAAATCCACAGACAAGACGTCTTTTGTCCATGCTCGCAATCATTACGCAGATTTTCCAAATGTCACCGTGCAAAAGACGCATGCTCCAGCTGGCTGCTGTGACAGCTCACTGACACCGGATTTCTGCTTAATCTAACATGTTTCAGACTCGCCCGATTTACATTAAAACCTGTATTTTGTTTGTATATTATTAAAGTTGGTTTAGGAGGTTGTGGAGTTCCTCTGCTTTAAAATCATGTAAAATCTGAGGCTTTGATGTCGTCTGCTGTTTTCAGTATCTGTCCAATCTGTGTGTTTTAATGTGGGATGCAACAGCTCCACTTACTCATTCAGATGCAAAACAAGGGCAAACTGCTCTCTGTCAAACTTTAGGGCGTATTTGCGCTGGCATATCATTAGTGCAAAATGTTTTGGGGAAAAAAAATAGGCTATTAAAGGAATTGTCGGAAAGGCGGGATGTTTAAAAAAAATAAAAGTATGGTACTTTATGCCTGCCGTCATTCCCGACCATAGGAGGAAAAAAGTGTCGGAATGATGGGACGTTTGATAAAAATTGAAGTCTTGCCATTCCGACAATTTGAGGCCCATGTCGGAATGTAACCCTAGCTGCTGTAGCTAACCCTCCCAGCATGATTGTTAACTCCAATGTGACTGTTGACTTCGGTGCTTACATTTCCAGTAGAAGTGGAGCTGTATGGCGCTGCTTCCTGCTCGCTCCCGTCCGCACCATCACTTGTCCTCGTATTTTTGTGTAAATAATTTTGTATATCCGTTTATGAGCGGCAATTTACAGCTCTGGCGACCGGTGACCATAACCCTTTGAAATTGGCTACGCAATCCAACCTTCGTTCGTTGGTTGGATTGTTTGATTGGCAAATCAAGATAGATAGGTTTAATAGAAGATGGCTACTCCGACGAAAAAAACTAAACCCAAATAAAATAAACAGAAAAACTTTGCTCTTAGTCCAGGGCGGGCACAGCTGACTCCATGGGCGGGCACGGCCCCCCCAATGCCCGCCCATGCCTCCGGGACTGGTCTGTCACTCTCTGTTCCTGCCACTCACTTAACCCTGCCAAACGCAGAGAGTGTTCAGTGCCGTGGTGAAGCTGTGTCACACAGAGTCAGATGGAAACCTGGAGATAAGAGCCTCATGCAGAGCAGCACAAACACACATATCAAGATTAGGCAAATGCACACACACATGCAGCAGTGTGATACTAACAGAGCTGTGATGTGCTGCCGGACTCAAGCACTCTCTGGCCTTGCCTTGGAGGCAGTTCCTAATACATTGCAGCTGACATGCAAATCCTATGGCAGTTGCAGCGCTTTCGTCCTCTTCCTGGAACCTCTGTATGTATGTGTGTGTGTGTGTGTGTGTGTGTGTGTGTGTGTGTGTGTGTGTGTGTGTGTGTGTCTCTCTCTCTACCCCGTTTTCTCCTGTTGACATAGCCGTCCACACGACGTACAGGGCTAGAGCAGCTCGAGTAGCAGCAGCAGCAGCAGGGAGAAATGCAGGGAGCCCAGAAGAACTCCAATGGTGCCACAATCTCACCTCCTCTCTCCTTCTCCATCTATCATCTCCCACACCCCTACTCCCAACCCATTCCTCTTACCATTTCCATGCCCGCGCCCCTGTCTTCATGTCGGGCTGCAGAGCACAAGGACAAGGCGGACTGGAGGAGGACGGTGCCCAGCTACAACCAGTCAGCGGGGACCATGGATATGCGCGTTTGGAACCCACAAGACGACGGTCAGGATCCGTTGCCGAAAAAATGGGAGATGGCCTATACAGAGACCGGCATGGTCTATTTCATAGAGTAAGTAATATTTCTGTCACTCCTTGCCTTCTTTGTATTACTCTCATTACACCCTATTACATCAGCAGTGTGCTAACCCCACTCCCTGTCCTCCCAGCTTTTCTTCCATCTCCTTTTTTTCCCCCCCACTGCAAGCCAAAAAGTGTTCAAAGTTTTGGCGATGACTTCTCACTGCTCCTCATCCAGAGCATTCCTCTGCACTATACCGAGCAAGGTGCAAGACGTGGAAGTTATCTGTATTCTCGGCAAAGGCAGCTGCATTTTTCTCAATTAAGTTTTCTTTCTTCCCTTTTATTTCCCTCGTGTTTGATGTGGGGTTTGTTGGCTGGTGCTAAAAGCAGCAGGCCTGTATTGTTTACCAGGCCGATCGGTGTGGCAAGCAGTCAATTCTGAGCAGCCGAGAGAGCCAGTTGCTTCTGTTTGCTGCTAAATCAATAGCTCATTCTGCCAGCGAGAGAAACAGCAGGCTAAACGGAGCTCTCTACCCTTGACCTGCTCTCTCAGTTCTGCTCTTTATGATCTCTGCAATTACTTTCTTTTCTTTTCTGTTTTTTTTCCCACTCTTTCTTTCTCTTCCTTTTACCTCAAACCCTCTAAAGCATCTTTGGTACGCCATTTGATCCCTAAAGATTAAATATTTACCACAATTCTGTTCTCAAGGAGCTGTGTTGGTTTCAGTGGGATGGTAAAAGAGCTTTCTGACTGCAGAATTGTCACTTTTAAACGTCTCTAATGTACATAAATCCCCGTTTTCTTCTTTATGTTATAGTCACAACAGCAAAACCACCACCTGGCTGGACCCCCGCCTTGCCAAGAAAGCCAAGCCTCCTGAGAAATGCGAGGAAGGAGGTGAGGCTTACACATATTCCCTCCTCTCTACCCACACTTCTTCCTGCCACACAAAACAACGATCTGCGCGTGATTGGGGGCGCTGGCTGACAGACGGAGGCTGAACAGCTCAGTGGTCCCGGTCCAAGTCATGTTGGTGACACAGCAAACCCCCACTCCCCCTCCCTTTAATGGCTTCACGGACACATGCAGAGAGCTCATCAGTGCGGCATTTCTCGGAAGGCAATTTTCTCTAGCCCCTCTTGCGTAAAGATCTCCCCTGCGCTGCATGCAATGTGTCACACAGCAGCAGAAAGACGCGGCGTCGCAGACGTGCACACCGTCGGAGAGTGAGAGAGGTTGTTATTTTCCGGGGAGCCTGTGTAACAACTGGCAGCCTCCCATCCTCCTTTCTGCCTCCGTAGTGTTTATCAAGTCCTAAAACGCATAGATACAAATAAAAGCAGGCCTTCTGTTCTGTGGGTGTAGCTAAGCCAGAAGCTTAACTCAAAGCACCACACCTCACTGCATGTGTCCAGTTGTCCATATAGGTCCTCAGCAGTATCATAAGTGATCTATTTGTCTTCTCTCTGTCTGTTCCCCCTCACAGAGCTGCCCTACGGCTGGGAGAAGATTGAGGACCCCCAGTTTGGCACCTACTATGTAGAGTAAGTAGACTTCTCCTGGGGCTTAGGGATACATAGCAGAATTATCAGCAGATCGAAGCCATCTCACTGAATTCCACAGGCACTGAAGTTTTAAATGTAGTCTTCAACCTGTGGGCCATGTGACAGCACCATGTTACGCTATTGTCCAAGGAGTAGTTTCCCACAGGCCTACAGAAAGAAATGATGTGAGCACAAGCAACAGACATTGAAGGTCGGGAGGGGGGGGGTGTCCCAGAGAGGGAAACAAAAGGGAGATTCCATTCTGATCGAGATTGTAAACAACAGCACAGTGTTTCATTTGAGACTCATTACTGCAGTCAAAGAGGGAGAGACGTGCAGTCGGGGGGGGGGGGGGGGGGGGGGGATCATCATCATGCCTGTATGTGCAGGAGGGTCATTGAGAGGCTCCCTGTTCTCTGTCACTGTCTTTTTGTCTGGCTTTTTTTTTTTTTCCTTTCGGCTTGTGAATGAACGACCAAGTGCCCGCAAAGTGACACAAAGTCTCATCATTTCCACAAAACATGAGGTCTGGCAATCAAGGAGCGAGAAAGCGAGACGGAGCGAGAAAGGAAATGAAAGAAAGGGGGGGTGTTTATCTCCTCAGACTTAATGGGGTGGGTATCTCTGTGTGCGTGAGGCGTGAGTCATACACAGCAAGAGAGCAGAGTGCGTTGTGTTCAATGTGCGCACACACACGCGCGCAGTATATAGCATCATCATCTCAGCATGTGGCTGATTCACTGTGCAGCATCAGTGCGTTTTGTCTTTCCCCATTGCTGTCATGACCCGGATTTACGTCTATTAAAGCTCATTATGCAGATAAGCCATCTCTCCCCTTAACCACCATGAAGAGACATTTCTCTGGGAAGCTGCGAATGTTTGATCCCGCAGGTGTGACTGTGAATCATTTAATGTTTTTGGAATGAAGCTGGTGTCAAGTCCCCAATAGGCTCAGAGGTTTGGAAAGAAGGCCATCTCTGGGCATTAAATAGGAAAAAGACATGGCATTTACATCATTCTGCTGTTTTTTTTTAATCTTTTGATCCTGGGATTGTGATATCTTGAGTAGATATTTATCCCCTCACAAGGACCACCACATCACACAGTCACAGCTGCCAAGTGCTGCCCATAGGGAATATCTTGGGTTTCTCTCTATGTAATGCTCCCTTAGATTACTTTTTGTTGTGAATAGGCACTATACATATATATAAATGAATAAATGAATTTTAATCGGGGTTGCATGGTGGCGTGGTGGTTAGAACCTCACAACAAGAGGGTACCGAGTTTGAATCCCAGCTGGGGCCTTTCTGTGTGGAGTTAGCATGTTCTCCCCGTGTATGCGTGGGTTCTCTCCGGCTACTCCGGCTTCCTCCCAGCATTCAAAAACATGCATGTTAGTTTGATCGATGACTCTAAATTGTCCCTAGGAGTGAGTGTGAGCGTGCATGGTTGTGTGTCTCGTTTGTCTCTATGTTGCCCTGTGACAGACCGACGGTCCGTCCAGGGTGTACCCTGCCTCATGCCCAATAACAGCTGGGATAGGCTCACAGGATTACGCCAGCTTGGTAACAAGCACTGAAACCTTCCTCCTTTCCATCTTGCCACTTTGTCTGCAGTCTCTGTGAAACACCCAATACCAAATTCCCGATATTATTTTGTCAGCTCTTTATTTATCTTTATTTTTTCCTCTTTTTTTACCAGCAACCTCTCATTCCCCATGATAATCAAGGGAAGAAATTATTTAAACTTCCTCCTCCTTGTTTTTTTTCATTTTGCTCATTCTCTACATCTGCAGCACGTCCTCTTAACCATGTCTGGGTTGTGGGTTTCATCCCAGGCATTTCTAGGGCCTTTGAAAGCTCAATCACCTTCTCCTACATGTAAACAACTTTCCCCCTGCCACTGTATCCATCATAACAGATGGAATAAAGTGCCAGAAAGTACAAGTAGGCAAAAGCAGCACAGGATCCAAACCAAATTTGCAAAGAAACAATGATACTCTTGCCCAATAATTGTTCATGCAGAAATAACTATAAGTAAGACTTCTGGCACAGACGCGTTTGGGTTTGTGGTTTAACATGCAGTTCACATGTTAAAAGATGTGCACAGGTAATCTTCCAGTCTTTGTAGTCAAATCAAAGCTTTGCATGACAGTCAAAAAGAGCAGGATCAACAGTGTGGAGAGGCTCTATTCAGTGAGGCCAAATGGTGAAAGGAGAATGAGATTAAAAAAAAAAGAGCAGAAACTCTGTGAAATCGACTGACATAGCGAGAATGCATGCATGGAAAAATAAGAGAAGCTGTTAAATGTGTGATGAACAGACTGCCAACAGAAATGAAAGTGTGAAAATATATTCAGTGTGCCTATTCAAGCTTTATGTAACACCCTGTTCTATTAACAATTCTTGTTAGCTGATGTTGTTATCCTATGTGTGCAGCCATATCAACCAGAAGACCCAGTTTGAGAATCCAGTGATGGAAGCAAAGAGAAAGCTGAGCGTGGACACACCCATTGCAGCACAGCCGCAGGCAGACGCACCCTCAGGTAAGTGCACCAAAAACTAAGCCCTCTGGAACAGCAGCTGTGTTATCCTCCGTGGGTCACAAGTAAGGGAGAATTTGCAATGGGTTGAAGTCAGTTCTGCTACTTTTAATGTGTACTTTACCACCCTAGTTCCAAAAAAAGTTGGGATGTTGTGTAAAAATGGAAAAAGGATAGAAGGACAGGATTTGCAAATCTCATAAACCAAAATTCTATCCATCAATGAAAAAAAAAGAGAAAACCTCAAATGTTGAAAGTGAGACATTTTATTATTTCCTGAAGAATATCCGCTCACCTTGAATTTGATGGCAGCAACATATTTAAAAAAAGTTTGGACACGGCTATGTTTACCACTGTGTAGCATTCCTTCTTTTAACAACGGTCCCTAAACATCTTCATGAGCCACATGATTTCAACTGTCAAACGGTCTGGACTGCAGACAGGTCTATCCAGGACTTGAACTCTTCTACTATGAAGCCATGCTGTTGTAATAGATGCAGTATTCAGGTTAGCATTGTCTTGCTGAAATATGCAAGGCCTTCCCTGAAAAAGATGTCATCTGAATGGAGCACATGTTGCTCTAAAACCTGTATATACCTTGCAGAGATGATGGGGCCTTCGCACATGCTCTATAGACATCTTCGTGTCATAAGAATTGTATTGAAATGAGCTTTGGTCCAGAGAAGACAGCGGCATTTGCTAGTTCACATTCACGTTTGGCTTCTTCTTTGCGTGATAGAGCCTTAACCTGCATTTGTGGATGGCACAGTGGACTGTGTTCACAGACGTTGATTTATGGAAATGTTCCTGAGCCCATGCAGAGATTTCCATTGACAGAATCATGCCTGTTTTAATCATAGTGCTGCCTGAGGGCCTGAAGATCATGGAGTTTTGGCTGTGTCTATTGTACACAGAGATGTCTCCAGATTCTTAAAGTCATTTTATGACATCATGTATTGTACATGATGGAATACTGGAATATTATATTTTTGGAAAAATTTTCTGAAATTGCAAAACTTGTGTCCAGTTTTTTGCAGATTGCAGAACTTCTGCCCATCTTTACTTCTAAGAGACTCTGCCTCTCTAAGGTGCTCTTTTTGTACCCAATCAGGTTATAGCCCCCTTGCCAATCAACCAAATTCGTCTCAGCTTTTTTTTAGATGTTTTGCTGCCATCAAATTCTAGATGAGCTAATATTTTTCATTAAATAAGTCTTCTGCGTTCAATTGTGAATAAAATATTGCTTTAGGATATTTTCGAATCACTGCTTACTGTTTATATTGACATTTTACACAACATTCCATCTTTTTGGGAATTTGGGTTGAATATAGACAAGTGACAATACGGAGAAAGAAGGGGAAAGTTAGCATATTTTGAAAATCTTCCAGTCTTCACTATTTTGAAATTCGTGTATTCCTAATAAAAATGAGAACTAAGTGTTGGAATGATAAAGATGTTTTTCTGTTGTACACTCACTAGTGAGAGTTCATATCTCATGGTTCAAAGAGAAGCCTTGGAAGATTTTCTGTTGCTGAACAGAGGGGAAATAAACAGAAAGTCAGATTATTTGCTCTAAATTTTATCCTGGAATTGAACAGAGAGAGAGAAGGAACACAAAGTTAACTCATTATTAATGCATGTTTTCAACTGCGTGGTTTTACATTATTCTTAGAAATGTAGTTTATGATTTTCAGACATTGCAGACTTAATGGTTGGTTCGTGCTTTTGGTCCGGGGCTGAAAAATCTCAACTGTTGGAGGGATTGACAGGAATTTTGATTTAATGTCCCTGGACCTTTCTGTGGGGTATTAATCCTCCTTGGGAGATATATGTAACTTTGGTGACATCTCGCTATATAACTGTAATGCAACCATAACGCTGACATTTGATTTAATGAAATGTCATAACTACTTAAGGATAGATTGGAATAAAATGTGTTACGTGAAAGAGAAAGCACACCTTCTTTCAGTTCTAAGGAATTGCGTATCAGGCCATTAGAAAAAGAAAAAATCATCAGGTCTTAAAATTAGGTCAATTTAACCTCAGATGAACAACAGCTGTTGACATTATAGACTGTCAGTATTTCCTGTACTTTGCTAAACTGAGCCAAAATGCAGATGCACCCCGGGAAGGGTTATAAGTTTATTTTGAGTCCATCATTCTGCAGTGAGAAAGATTATTTACACGAGGAAAACATCAATGACAGTTGACGATCTTCCTAGGAGTGGACATCCCAGTAAGGCCAGACCGTGCAATGCTCAGAGAAACTGTAAAAAAAACCAAGAGCTACATCTCAAACTCCGCAGGCCTCAGTTAGCATGTTCAATGTTAAAGTTCATAACAATAAAGACTGAACAGGTATGGCTTGTTTGGAAGGGTTTTCAGGAGAAAGACTCTTCTCTCTCTAAAAAGAATATGGAAGCGCACTTAAGGTTTGAAAGGTAGCATCTGAACAAACCTTCTGACTTCTGGGAAAATATCCTTTTGGGCAGACAAGCCCAAAGCGGAAATGTTTGGTCATGATGCGCATTGCGCAACAAGTTTGGAGGAAACCAAACACAGCATATGTGCACAAACACCTCAAACTGATGATTTGGGCCTGTTTTGCAGCCACAGGACCTGGACACCTTGCAGTCATGGAATCCACCATGAAGTCCTCCTCTTTTTACCAAAGTATTCCTGAGGCAAATGTGAGGACCACTGTCTGACAGCTAAAGCCTAGTGGAAAGCTGACAAGACAGTGATACTTAGCCCAGCAGCAAATCTACAGTGGAATGGTTGAAAAAAAGAAAATAATCAAGATGTTGCAATGGTCCCCTCAAATTCCAGACTTCAACCTCAATGAAATGTTGTGGTTGGACCACAACAACTTAGTTTTTTCACACACCGCTTCTGAATTTTTTCTTAGTTTTTGGTTGTTTTTTAATTTAAAAAAAAAAAAAAGACTGTGTGCAATAAGTCACACGTTTCTGGTGTTATCGTTCCGGGTTAAGTAAGTAAAACCTATAACAAAGCATTGGGTGTGTTATCCGAATGCTGGAACCCTTTCATCATCTCTTTCATGCTGAGTTGTGTGTCTGGAAGATTCTTTAACTGTAGACAGGCTACTGATAAACAGCCAATAGCCCCTGAAGCTGCGATATTCCATTTGAATAATGGAACAACGCTTCACTGGGTGTCAGAATTCATTTTGACAAGTAGATGTGAAATAGGGAAGGCTCTGAGGTGTCTTTGAAAACGCTTTTGCCCCTGTCATTTGCAGCAGTTGAAAGATCTCCTTAGAACAGAGGAAAGCAGCAAGATAAAGAAGAGATTGAAGGACAGAGGTGACTGCAGTTGAAGGTGACTGATGGTCATAAATTTCCTTTCTGCTGGGTCTTCTGCTCATCATTTACCACCTGTGTGGATTCCCGACTGGTGTAATCACCCCCTGCACAGTGACTGCAAGGGTATGATAGGCAGAGGCCGTATGTTGTTTGAAAAATTAGTAAGAATTATGATCTTCAGTGTGTGTATACACAAAGCATGGCTACATTAGTATTCAAACTAGCCTCTGTATTGCAGACACCCCTTCGACAGATCTGTCTGCCTCACTCTGTTGCACGCGGACCCCTCCTCCTACAGCTGAGCCTCTCTGCAGTCTGTGCATGATATTGCCTCTGTGTATAACCGCCTCCAGCTCCGACTGCCTTCCTGATGCCCACTCTGCACCTTCCCATCCTTGTTAATGAGAATAAATGGCTAGTGGTCTTGTGTAAGCGTGTGAACGTGCATGAGGTGGCTTCTAAGCGCTCTTTTGACAAGGCTGGCTAGGCTGACCTCCCAGACAATGCCGCAGAGCACAGAGCAAAGCGGGGCTCAGCCTTAATTACAGCACTGACAATCCTGTCAGACATTTCATATAATCACTTCGCCCCTGAGAAAGCGGAGTCCTTTTGTGGCCCACAGCGTAATCAGGACCATGTAAACATGGCTTTAGTGTGAAGCCCCCTCTCCATTCCAACCTCCACTCTCTCTCTACTGCTCTGTCGTTGCTGCTTTAACGGTGATCACATAGGAAACAGCACTGACAGTTTTTTGGCGTAGTGTGTGTGAACAGTGTGAGGTGCCTGATTAAATATAGCCATACCTTAAGCCGACATTTATTTATATTCATCAGTAACTCGTTTGCTTGTACAGCTCGGATGCAGGAATGTCATGTTAATTGTACTTGGCGCCCCCCCCCCCCCAACTCACACACCTCCCTAAAGAGCGGTCACGTTCATCTGCCAATTGCAATGCAATTATGTAAATCAAAATCCCACAACACAGTGAGAGTTATGAGGGAGGGAAAGGGGTTGGGGGGGGGGGGGGTCTATCTGCACTCTTCCTAATGAGATTGATGTCCCACCATCTATCAGTGTGGGAACTGCCACAGAAGTCCTGCATGCAGGGACGCAGCACATAACTCAGTCTCATAGGCACTCACCAGGGGGAAGGTGAGCTAGGATTTAGTGAGAATTTGCCTTTTTCTGTCAAGGCTAACTCTGTTTCTCTCTGTCTCTTTCTATCTCATCACTCTTATCCCCCCATCTCTCTCACAACCACGCTCCCTCACTCTAATATAATTCTTTCCCCGTCTTCCATAAAGTTGTCCTATTTACACATGCTGCCGGCACCACAAAGGGAATTTGCAATGAAAAGTTTACCTGGAAAATGTCAGGATGGATTCATCACTGCATTGAAAGACAGCAGTTGTTTGCAGTGGGGTGGGGACTAAAATGAAGACATTCAGGGACCGGATGTTTATTGGCTTTGCAAACAGAGCAGCAGCCTCACAGGTTTTGTACGCGTGCTTTGATTGAGTTTGCTCGACGGTTAGGAGTTCTTAGTGTGTTCACATAATTACTGGCAGTGAGGGATGCGCTGTCAGACTTATTGTCACCGTGCAAAAGCCCGTATGATGGAGACAGAGACTAATTTTCACTTATGTACAATGGCTCGTTATCCTGTAGACTTTAAAATATGTTTCTCTAAAATTTTAGAGGTAATATCACTAACTTTTAAGATTGATTAGAAAAAAGAAAAAAACAAACACTCTTCATTAAGCTGTATATTCCAGCAAACAAACTAAAGTTAAAGACCTCTGCAGCAATGTCTGATGTTTGGGAATAATGCACAACACCACATTCGACAGCATGTGAGCACAAACGCCTCATACCAACTGTCAAGCACGGTGAAGGGCTGATGATTTGGGCTTGCTTTGCAGCCACAGGACCTGGACTAGATACAGTTACTGAGTTCTGTTAAAAACGTATTCTGGAGCCAAATGTGAGGCCATCTGTCTGACATCTAAAGCTTGGCAGAATTTTGGTCATACAGCAGGACAAATGATCCCAAACACGGCGGCAAATCTACAGCAGAATCGCTGAAAAACAAAATGATTAAGGTGTTGCAATGACCCATTCGTTCAAGTCCAGACCTCAGTCTCACTGAAATACTGTGGCAGCAACTGAAAAGAGCTGTGCTTAAACAAATGTCTGAAGCAACCCAAAATTCCTCTACAGCAATGTAATACTGATGATGTCAAACCAAAAACCACTTCTACAGGTTACTGTTGCTAAAGTTGTGTATTTGTTTGTTTGTTTGTTTTATTTCACACGATTGTAATAAATAACATATTTTGTATTACCTCTTTTTTTGCTATCACTACAACAGAGGAGCCCCAGAGGGGAGCGCGGGATTTCACACGAGATCCATCTCAGCTCCAGGGTTCCATCTTGCAGACAGCACTTAGGAAAAGCCCCCAGGGATTTGGGTTCACGATCATCGGAGGAGACCGACCCGATGAGTTCCTTCAGGTCAAAAATGTCCTTCCTGACGGGCCTGCTGCTCACGACAACAAGATTGCCTCAGGTAACTTACCAAATAGACCTGATGGCCTTAATGCAAAGTGATACACGGTGGAAGCACTATCATGAAACGTCAAGAAGAGACAGTCAGGCCTCTATTACTTGTCCAAACATTCCATCCAGCATTACATTCACATGTACATGCTATAGTCGCTGTCTTATGTTCGATCACACATGGGCAAACACATGCAGAGAACGCGTACTACACCCTGAATGTCACATTGCCTGATTTTACAAAGGCAAATGTTTATAGGCAGTGATCAGAGGAGTGGTGCGAAAAATAGGAGCACGTGTCCAGTTTATGGCTGACACTGTATATGCCTAGCCTGGCTGACGCGTCCACATCTCGATGAGATGGTGGTCTGGGAACTAGGTGTGCATTTTCTCGTATTTGAGGCGTGGTTTACGAATGCCTAGAGCCGTTTATTGGGCGCTATGAATGTCTATCAAATGGCGTCTGGTTCTTCCCATGCTGCTTTGCGCGCGATTCATAGCCAATTGTATCACTTATACCAGATGACGTATGTAGAGCAACAGAAATTCGACGAGGCAATGAAATCTTTCAACGCCAAACGTTGCTCTTTTTTAAAAGTAAACTTGCGCTCTAAGCTACTTAAAACACTTTCTAAGGCTGCATGGAACGGTAACGTTGTGTCCGCTGCCATGTTGGATTAACACTCTACAAGCTTCGGTGTCGCGCATAGACGTTGTCATCGTCTTGCTGCCCCCCCCCCGTTCTGTGATTGGTTCCCTAACTCTGGCAAAAATAAGGGCGGTGGTTTCCAGGCTGCCTTTGCAGTGAGAATGAAATCGCGCGCAAAGCAGCATGGGAATTCCCAGGCTAGTATATGCCCCCATAAATCCCCATAAAGTTTTAATTGGCCTGAATACGAGTTTTCTTTTTACGGCTGGTTTCCAGGTGTAAAAAAAAAAAAAAAAAAAAAAGAAAAGTGTGCCGATGTGATGAGTTTCTTGTGAAAGGTTCGCAACATTTACATTTTTTTTCGTGTGCACAGATACTGTGATCACGTGGTTGTTGATTGTAATTACCGTTGTGTAAAAATGCCTGAGGATTGACATCACACTAATATCGCCACGACGGTGCTGTCGCTGAGAATCAATGTGAGAGTGGAACAGAGAGAGTAATTATTTTCAATGTTTCATTTCCCTTGAGAGGAAGGGTAATTGACTACAATAAAAGATGAACGTAATTAATTTCATTGGATTTTAGAAACGTGCAGTAGACTGGAACGGTTTGTCCTTTGTGTTTCTCACTCCGGACCTGCTTCGTACATGTTTTTGCGGTGGAATGTTTGAGTTTAACCGCTCAGATCTTTCAACCTTTTTGGATGTTATTAGAGAAGACATTTGGGGTAATGCGGAATGAGTCTGAGCCACTACAATGGTATGTTGAGTTCATTTCAAGAGTGAAACCCTAGCTGTGTTTGCTTGAGGATATTATTGATTGTGTAGGTGGGCTGGATCCTCCTCTTGGGCTTTGGTCCAGCGAGCCAGTCTGCATTTCAGCTGCTTATTCTGTCCAGGATGTGCACAGGTTTTACCAGATGAAAGGAGGAGAAAGAAAAGCATTATGTCAAAGATTTTGTTCTATTTAATGCTCGCTTCTTCCTCATTACCATATTTGAATTTTCTACAAAGCAGGAAACAGTCACAGATACTTACTTGTGTGTAATGTAGCTTATTTTCTTGTCACTTAATGTCCGCAGTTTTAGGGATTCTTAGCCTTTCCATAGTGATGTGTGCAAACCGTTTAGGGACAGAACCACTTTGTCAGAGTTATTACCTTGAGTTCATATGTGTGCCACGTTCTGTGAAACAGGCAAGATCTGAATAACTGGTCACTTTTTACACTCCTGAGATTGTAACTTTGTATTTCACCCATCATACTTCTGAAACCATGACAACGCTGTGCCTCGGGACAGTATAAACAGCGTTGCCTTCATCATTTTTCTGTCCATTTCTTTATCGTCAAGCTTTGATGATGTTGGAAACAATCCTTCAAAACACTTTGTTGTTTGCTTAAGGGTCACATCACAAATGTGTAAAAGCTCTACGTTCCTCTTCTAGGTGACGTGATTGTGGACATCAACGGGACATGTGTGCTGGGGAAGACTCACGCTGACGTGGTGCAGATGTTCCAGTCCATCCCCATAAACCAGTATGTGGACATGGTCCTGTGTAGGGGCTACCCTCTGCCGGAGGACTCCAGCAATAGTGAGGAGGCGGCAGGCAGCCTCGGCGCCTCAAAGGACCCGTCCCCTTCCCCGTCCAGCTCCACGCCCCTGGAACCCCATTATGCAGTTCCAGATGGAGGAACCCTTTCCCGGCAGACCGCCTCAGTGCCACCTATGAGCAATGGAGGACGCCACCACCACCACCCTCATCCCCACCACCACCACCATCTTCCGCATGCCCAAAACCAAGAAGGCCCGGATCCCACTTTGTTACAGCCAGAGCTCGTGAGCGTCCCCTTGGTGAAAGGCCCAGGAGGTTTTGGCTTTGCCATTGCAGACTGCCCCCTGGGACAAAAGGTAAAGATGATCCTGGATGCCCAGTGGTGCCGTGGCTTACTTAAGGGGGATGTCATCAAGGAAATCAACAGACAGAACGTCCAAACATTGAGCCACTCCCAGGTGGTGGACATCCTCAAGGACTTGTCTGTGGGCAGCGAGGTCAGCGTGCTGGTGCTTAGAGGAGGTGAGTCTGCAGGAGTGAGAGCTCACGGTGCTGCTGGTGTGCACTGGAATTACCTTTACGAGTACGTCACAGGTGGTGGGTGTATAGTGCTGATGCTGTGACATGTTAAATCCCTGCTGTCTCTATTAATCTCCTCGGGCTATGTTCAAACAATAAACAGGTGTTTGTGCCTGGAGATAGTCGGGTAGTTGATTCCCATGCTTTCGAAATCCTTTTAATCCCCCATCGGTCACCTGTCGTCGGTTTCACTCAATGTAACTTTCTCTTTTAGCCAAAAGAAAGGAGTGAGGTAGTGTTTAATTTCTAATAGCGAGTTAGACAACAACGTTGTTTGTCTTTTGTCAAAAAATATATCATCTGTGGAAGAGATAGGATTTGACCTCTGAAGAACAATATTTTGATTTATAAATGACAGCAAGGACTGTGGGGTTGTTTGATTTATGTCTTGGTTGGCTACGTTGATTGTGCCAACGTTAAATAAAGCAATTTCATGCCTTGGTCCACCCCAACTCTGCAACATCTGCCATGCACCTTACCGAACAGGGAAGAGCTGAGTCACATGGGGAGCTGTGCTGGGATGGGTGGGGAGAGATGGCAGTTTTGGTGATTCACCTGCTGCCTTGACAGAAAGAGAAAAGAGGAAGAGAAGGCGGGAGAGGCAGAGCATGGTGGGTAATCATGGCCTGTCTCCCTACTTAATGCTTTAAGGGATTTGAAGGGTTTGTTCCGCTTTATTTATTTATTTTTTGCCTTTGCCTTTGCTGCAGTGCAGAAGCCCTGAATCAAGAGATCAGTGTTTCGCCCACATATCTGATGCACTGAGCGGGTTCTGCTCTGAGCTCAGGGGGCTTGTCTTGTGCGTAAGTGCGTGCGTGTGTGCTCCTGCATCAGTATGATATGCATTAATCGCACATCGTGCATATGCTTAGAGCATGTGTGTCACTGCTTTAAAAGAGAGGAAGATCACAGCTTTCCAGGACTAAAAGGAGCAATGCTGCAGGGCTTCCCGCAGGTCACCCATAGACTGGGATTAGGTTAGGCTGCACGCCCAGCCAGGAGATAAAACTCCCCTCCGATGACAGCCGTGGACAGAAACATGATGGGAAATGTTGTGGTCCAACTCTGGATTTAAATTTGAGAGAGGATTTGACCTCGTCAGACACGTCGCATAATGCACTCTGTGTTTAGATTATGATATGATCATGGGATACCGGATACATTTATCTGATAATATAAGAAAATGTTTTATTTCATTAAACATTTTCGTAGTTAGAGCAAACAGGTGGCCATGAGAGGTGCATGTTTTCCCCTTGGCTTGAAGTCACTCCCGTCTCCTGTCTCCTGTAATTACATCATTAATATTTGGGTCTAGTGCCCCCTACTGTCTGAAATATACTCTGACTCACACTCTCCAGTCTGTGACCATGACGGAGAGAGTGCAAAAAGCAGGAAGGATTCAAATAAGAAAACGTTGCAAAGCTTCACTGTGTAACTAAAGTAGACAAAATGTGTAGAGTCCACAGTGTTAATGGTGGAGATTTAGTGTGAAACCACTAAAGGCCAACAGGCCAATAGAGTGAAATGACTCACCCTAGGAAATACAGCATATTTAAGGCAAAAACAGAGTTTGTGCAGTTCTAAAGAGCTTGAAAGTCAATTTTCTGAACAACCACCTTTATTCTTCAACAGCCTGAACCCTTTTAGACAAACCCTCTTACTAGTCATTACTTGTCTGACAAACCGTATTATCCTCTACATTTTCACAATTTATTTATTTCTTGTTGTTGTTTTTTGCAAGTGCAACTGAGAAAAATGTGAATTATTTGTACCTTTTCACGAGGCTGCTTGTAACAAAGTGCCTAAAGGCACAATAATTGGTTCTCTGCTAAGTTGTCTGCTATGTGTACACAAAGTTGGTTCATCCCTTGAGTTTTGTACATTTTTACGCTCGAATGATTCATAGCTCAGCGTTAAGAGGCTTAGCAAACATAAAACACACACTTGTGAAAAGTTAGGTACGAGGATTGGACTGAAAATGAGCGAAAACGCAGCCACTGTCCAAAGAACACAGTATTACATGTTCATTATTGCGCATTTAATGACTTAACCTCTGCTTTCTCCTCTCTGTTCTCAGGTCAAACATCTCCTGTGAAATCATTAAAACCAGTAAGTTGAGGTTCTTGTCACATTTTTTTGTCTGTTGTTTTGTCTGGTGGAAGAATGATGCTAAAACTGCTCCTAGATTTTTCAAAAGAAAAGCTTTGGTCTTTGTTGCCTACGAGCACCACTCGGTGCGTTCCTGTGGTACGGTAGCTGTCGTTAGCTGAATTATTCAGCGAGCCCACATTAGCCAGGTTGTTATTTCTGGAAGTGCATGTGGATAAATATGCTGGCTCTTTGCAAACAGCAACTTAACATCCCTCGGTGTTTGGGTGTGTGAAATGATATGCTACGTTCAACAGCTTGTCACTGTGCGGCTCCTCCATGCTGCGTTTTTGAAAATAGAGAAGAGCTGAGGCAGAAACAGGCTTACTCATACTGTTTTGTTGGTTAAACACAGCATTATTCTGTGTTGATGAACTATTTTGGGGTATGTTATCCTGGAGAGGAAATCCATCTAACATTTCTTGCATCAGCTACCTTGCTATTGTAGACACCAATCACTGAGTTTGAATAGATATCATTATTGTTATCATGCAGTGATGATAAAACATGTCCAGTGCTCTAAAAGATGTAACAAGTAATGCGTTTGTCTTAAAATGACCATCCAGCTGAGACATATTATTATTATTATTATATTATTACCCCCCTGTTTATCACTGCTTTCGTTTGTGTCACAGTGCACCGCTCCCATGTCCCACGCCGTCTCCCAGCCAGGTCTTCACCAGGCACCTCATCTTGTGCCCCAGCAACTGCCTCCTCCCAGCTCCCAGCCCACAACGCAGCAGCAGCAGAGACAGGAGGTGATAAACAGCACAGAGACCCTCAGTCAGCCAGATGTGACCCCCAACACACTCCCTTTCACCATGCGCTCGTCTTCACCCAAGCCAGATGCATCTGAGCTCTACCTCAAGTCCAAAGCCATGTTGGACAGCAAGCGTAAGTGGAGCCCCTTTCCTCTTCTGGGAATGAAGGGCCGACTTCTTCTAAAATAGCCTTTTTTTTTTGTCTATTGATAATATCTTAACAATAAAACACATTATGGATTTGTGAAAATAATTACTTCCATTGTAAGTTACCAGAGTAATGTGATGTCTTTAAATCGCTGCTTTGATATTGAATAGATGTTTATCTTCAACTGTCTTAATGATTTGAACAATGAACTTGAAATGAATAAATACATTGTTTAATTTTCTGTTTTAAAACTTATCTGATCTTAGATGTACTAATCTTGTTTTTTTTTTTTTTATCTTTATCAGTTCTTATCCTGTAATAGTTCAGCTCTGTTTGTAAAAATGAACTTAGTCTGATTACGAATAAGATGAACATCCCTCTAATCTACAAAGCTATTCATTTTCACTCATTTGAATCAAAGATTTTTTTTTATATTCAGCTCTTTTTGACCAGTCCTTTTTCCTTTCTTCTCTGCAGCCCCTAATACTAAGGATCTGGATGTGTCTATCAAAAGAAACCAAGAGTCAGGCTTTGGCTTCAGAGTCCTGGGAGGAGAGGGGCCGGATCAGCCAGTGAGTAGCAGTCCTGCTTGGTCCCATTCCAGCTAGTATTATCAGCCAAAAAGCACATCTGCTCCTCAGATATATTTTCTTCTTTAAGTTTTTGCCATGAAAAAAAGATGGCTTTAAAATGCTTTGGTTATGACTGTAGACCGTAGTTCATCAGTAACTTTGAATATGATAATCAAACCCCGCCCAGCAGCCAGCTAAGTCGGTTCTTGTCTAGTCCTGACTGCTAGTGGCCGTTTGCTCAAACCCTGGCTGAATCCCAGCCCTAGCACCCCCTCGCTTAACCAATGGCTCAGTCCCAGTGGATAGCAGTTAGTGCCCACCTGCTCAGCCATACCCAGTTCCGCTTGTGCCCGCTGGTAGCTAGCTGCTAACTTGCTAGCTTGCCTGTGGAGTGGCAGTTAACCTCCATTTAGCAACTTGTTTAATCAGTTTCTCAAAGTGCATTAAAAATAGCCACACAGGCCCACCCTGTAAATATGCATTATTGGTTTCCTTGGTGTTCTACGTGAAATGCACTGACCTCGTCCTTCTGAGACTGGAGTTGGTTCTCTGCAGATTCAAAGCGCATATCTACAGTCATTGCATTGATGGCTGAATTTGCTCACGCTTTTAATTTTTGTCAGAGGGGAAAAAAAACCATTTGTTTTATCAAATGTAGAACTTTATGGAATTTTGTCTGGTTTCATCAACCAAACTATGTGCTTGACGTGGCTCCTTTTAGTCTGTTTTTCTTACAGCCTCTTTCTTCCGCAGGTGTACATCGGTGCCATCGTGCCACTCGGTGCGGCTGAAAAAGACGGGCGCTTGCGGGCTGGAGATGAGTTACTTTGTATTGATGGTGTGCCAGTCAAGGGCAAATCCCACAAGCAAGTGCTGGAACTGATGACCAATGCTGCCCGTAACGGCCAAGTCATGCTTACAGTCCGCAGAAAACTAGCACACACAGGTAGGTCTGCTTTCAGATTATGAGCGCTGCATTCCTCTGAGGGCTCTTTAATCACAGTTGCTGGCTTACCCCTTTGGCTGAGATCAGTACGCTAGAGAAGAACCTCTGAGAAAAAGCTTTGATGTGGGATTTTCTTGGTAATCCTTTAAATTTCTTCCGGGTGACTTCCTCGCTGAAAAAAAAAAAAAAAAAGTGAATAAATGAGTTTTGATTAAAATTGACTTGAGGGATTCTTTGCTGTGTAGACATTTCCTTGAAAAGAAGACCTAATATTTTGAAGAGGTGCATTTGCTTCAATCACAGTAAAGTAGAAGGGAAATGTTTAAAAGTGAAGGGGGGGGGCATAAATGTGATATCAGCTCCCAGTTTACCGGTCAAGGCTGTTAGGAGTGGGTTGATTTAAGTCTCAAAACATGACAAAAAGAATATGCTATGTTTTCTTTTCCTGGAGCACACACCTCTTCTGTGCTGAGGCTGGTTAACCCCCAGAAAACAGCCAATCCAGGGGGGGGGTACAAGCACTTTTGAAATTACTTTGGGTTTGCTTGAGGAGAAATTAAACATCAATCTTGAAGGGTTTATCCTTTCATAGCAGGAGTTTAGAAATAGACTCCCTGAAGTTTTATAAAACAGAGCCTCTGCAATGCAAACAGTAATGAGAGTTCGAGGGATAACTCATTTTAAAGAGCTTTTGTCTTACAGGTTGGTCTGTCAGTCAACAAAAAAGACCATCTTTGATAAAGTCGCTGTTCTTGGATTATTTTGTAACAATTTTATCAACAAATTGGGGAACATGGGAATGGTAGTGCTGTCTGCTCAGGATGACCGTGCATCGCCCTGTCGGCGAAAGAAACAAGTTCATTGTTTTCCATTCATCATTATCTCAAGTATTTCTGTGCTTTGTCATTTTTCAGATGCTGGTGGGGAGGAGGAGAGCAGCCAGCAGCCCCAGCAGGTGGCCTCCGCTCTGGTAAACAGCTCTCCTAAGATGCCTCGTGTTGAGACGCCAAATGCCACCCAGCCTGCGCTGTCCTCTCGCCCAGAGCGCTTTGACGTCACTCTGCATCGCAAAGACAACGAAGGCTTTGGTTTCGTCATCCTCACGTCAAAGAACAAGCCCCCACCTGGAGGTTAGAAAAAAAAAATATACATAATAATGAACTATTTTCATCCTTTAAGGACATAAAAAAAGCTTAAAACCCCATTTTGATTCACAGTCATCCTAGAGGCCTTGTGTTTTCATTCACTGAACATAAAAATGTCAGTTATTGGTAGGGGTGGGCGAAAAAATCGATTCATGTACATATCTTTCTCCCCTGAATCGATTATATTACGTCATATCCGTGTCCAGAAAAACTTCATACAATTAATTACATTAAGCTAGCCCACATTTGTGCTGTGTGGACATTTCAATTCATTTTGTAACTATAAACTTTAAAAAAAACTCTTTTTGTCTCAGTTGAAATAAATGTCAGCTGCTGGAATGACTGACTCAGACTGATGTGCATTGTTTATGGGAACGACATTCATTCTAGAAGTGCATGATTCAACTTGTTTGTTTTTTAATGAGGAAAAAAATTGCAATTACTGATTATATCGAATCACAATACTTTTCGCAATTATCAAGAATCATGACCAAAGCATATCGTCCCACCCCTAGTTATTGGTGGAGCTTTTTTGAAGTTCTGGCTTGTTTATGGGAACGCAGTGACTCAAGTGTCCCTTATCCACAGTTCGGGTTCAGACTTTTTGTGGGTCTTCAGCGTATGTGAAAATATTATAATAGAGACTTGAGTACGAAAAACATTCCCACCCCTCAAGTTGATACAAAAATTCTCAGGTGATCAAGTAAGCTTTTCACGTGTTGTCATACTTGGGTCGTGTGTGGTCATCATTTGGTCCTCAACAAATTAAGTAAACACAACCTCAGATGAAGTTCAACATATGACATGTCGTCGGGCCTTTTCGTGCCTTTCAAGCCAGGAATGATGCACCTTTGTTCTGCATCAGTGTCAAAGTTGATCCACCACTGTTGCACCTCTGAGTCGGCAAGGAAGGTAGTGTGAGGGCAAGCGGGCTTAATGTGTGTGAACACACACTAGTTCGGGGCTGAGCCGCTCTGTCTGGCATGTGTGAATTATTAAAGAGGAACAGCAGCGAACTGAGGCCCATACAGTCTGAGATGTTTTTCTGAGGACTTCACAGATGGAACTTGGGGGGAACTTGCTACGTGATACGGCACATCGTTTCTTTTACACATTCAATGATTGTTTCTTGGTCATCTCTCATACCGTAATGTTAGGCTTATTCAATCGGTGCTGATTAATGATGCTGAACATCCGGAGTTCTTTCTCTGTTTGTCTCTCTTCCAGTCATACCTCACAAAATTGGTCGTATTATAGAAGGCAGCCCCACGGACCGCATTGGTCAGATGAAAGTGGGCGACCGCATCTCTGCGGTCAACGGCCGGTCCATCATGGAGCTGTCACACAACGATATCGTTCAGCTCATCAAGGATGCCGGCAATTCAGTCACCCTCACTGTTGTGCCCGAAGACGGTAGGTGCCACGAGCTTAGTTTCTATCGAGCAGATTACCACAGAGAACATTTTAAAGGGATACGTTGCCGCACGGCACTCTGTTCTTACAGACAGTGCTCCTCCGTCTGGAGCAAACTCAGCCAAGCAGAGCCCTTCAGCCCAACATAGAGCTGTAGGACAACAGCCTCCCAGCTATCCAGACAGGTAAACACGTTTACACTTACTTTGGATTGTTGTGTGCAAAAATGGGGATGCTTGTTTTCATTTCTTACACTGTGAATCTTTAAGTGCTTCGGATGTAAACTCCAAAAGGTATATAGTCATGGATGAAACATTCCTTTTAACACAGTATTAATGTATTTTCTTTTCTTAAGTGCATTCTTGGAGTGAAAGAGAGCAGCATGCAAACATTTAGGCACCTCGGGAGACTGGAACTCTCAGATTACTTGTCCCAAAGCCTCATACTCTAATTAGCTTCTTAAATCTACAGCCAGATGATGCAAATTTCAAAGCTTTATCAAAGTTTCTGAAAAATCTTACAGTCAGGGACTCCTCTAAGCAGCTGCCAAGCTGTCTAAAACTAAAAAATAACTCGTGTCTATAAAGCAGGAGAAGGCTTTGACAAGAAAGCAGTGAGTTTTAATCAGCGGGTTATGTATTAAGGACTGCGGAACTGGTGTTTGCCTCGCGGTTAAGAAGAATAGTTCAAGGTTTGGAAAAAACAAGAACATTTTTCAGGACAACTGCGTGTTGTAAATCATCAAAAGTCTAATTAAAATGTCTGTTTGACTTTAATAGACCTTCGGGGAGGTTTACCGTACTGTGTTTGAGCCTGATGCGTTTTAGAAACAAGTCCTGTGGGCTATTTGTGCCACAATTTAAAAGAGAAGCAAAAGCATCTATCTAACTCTGTTAACCAGTCGCCTTGACTACTGCAACGCTCTCCTAACTGCTCTCCCAGCCTGTGCTGTGAAACCGCTGCAGATGGTCCAGAACGCGGCGGCGTGTCTGGTTTTCGATCAGCTGAAAAGAGCACACGTCACCCCTCTGTTCATTGAACTCCACTGGCTACCCTTAAGGGCGGTTTATGGTCGGAAACCAGGTCGTCTGCGTATGTACGCAGACATGCCCCCCCCCCCTACGCAGACACTACGCAGACACTCTGGTGCACCTCCTCAAAATTGTAACTCACCGCAGACAGTGTCGCAGACATCGCCGCAGGGGGGAGAGAAAGGAGGCCTCTGATTGGTCAACTCTACATCCGCTCTACACTATGCGTATTTCCGGTTTGCTAACCGGCTGACGCTAACCGTGACGATTCTTTCCCTCTCTGCCAGCTCCAGTAGTA